>NC_052061.1:31705435-32348768 GCF_903992535.2 Arvicola amphibius | reverse complement strand
CAGGACCCACAAAAGGAGAGGAGCGATCCCCACAAGTTATCTTCTGACCTCTGTGGCATGTGTGTGACCTCACCCACCCACAAACTAACGAAATAAATGTAATAAAATTAAAAAGAAAACAACCATGTTCCAGGAAGCAGAGAGGAGTCTGGAGAAAGGGAAGGGCAATGGGTGTGGTAGAGAAAGGAGGACCCTGAAGTCAAAGTCATCCTTGGAAGAAACTCGGGGCTTAAACATATACTAGACTCTCTGTCCCCAAAGGGGAGGGGTCCGGGTTCTGTTCTCAGTGTGGCCCAGGAGGAAACAGACCGTCTTAGGAGAGAAAGCAATGCCCAGGGAAACATCCACACCAGCAAACCTCTCAGATGATTAAATGGCAGTGGATAAATTTAACTAAATGTGAGTAATGGGGACACAGAGGGGAAGTGAAGAGAAATCGAATATTTTAGCAACATAAGGAAATGAGAAGAAAATGACTTTGCAACAAAATGTCAAACTTCTGTGCCTGGAAGAGACCTAATCTGGTCATTGCAAGCTCCGGGGAGCGGGGGAGGCTGTGGTTTTTTTCAAGTAAATCTTAATTCACTTTAATAACATATGGCTAAATCCGTGCAGGACCATGTCCTGGAACAGAACCGGTAGTCAGGGAGAGGCATTGTTGTTAGCAAGGGTGTTTCTTGTTCTTTTTTTAAAAGTTGTACATCCATCCATCCATCCATCCATCCAACCATCGGTTTGACTGAGAGAAGCCAGACCATCCTCTCACAGTCTACAAGAGATCCTAAACAGCTGAAAAGACAGCGAAACCTGAATAGGAAGTAGCAATGTAGAACTATATCCAGACCTAACGGGTTGGTTCACGGCACTGACGTGTGGTTGAAGGGAGGGTTGTGGGATAGTACCAGAAAGGCTTGGACATCAAGCTGGATCTTAAAGGATGAATAAGTTCACCAGATAGGCGAGTAAGCCAGGAACAGTTCACACAGAGAGGACAACAGGTGATGAGGGGGGGGGAGTACCACCTGCAATATTGGGATGCTTGTTACAATCATAGGGCTGGGAGAGACTGGCCAGGAAAAGGTAGGATGAGGGTATGGTCGGGGAGGAGATTCATGACCAGTGACCACTAATGAGGGACAGAATTTTCAGGAAGGAAGAGGCTAAAGACAAGACCTCCTGCAATCCACCCAGTGCCTAACTTAAGCCTCATCACTGAAGATGCAGCTCCGATAATTTATCACTTCCCTCAAGAAGTCTCTCTGCCTGAGGATTACCCGCCTCCCGTGCAGTGTCCCCACCCACTCCATCGCCAGCCTTGTCACCCCCATCCCAGTCCCATACTGAGCTGACTTAGCGGTATGCCTGCCTACCTCCTAACCATGCCCACAACACCCAGCTCTAACCATACTGTGAGATTAAAACAGGAACGATGGACCTTGCAGGTTAAGGGTTCTGTTTGCAGTTAAGAATAAGTTCCTGTTTGTCCTGTGTTAACTCCTCACAAGCTAAGGTTTCTATTTGTAATCAAGAATAAGTTCCTGTTTCTTAGATCTGATGTAAACCTCAAAACATGTTTTTCAACCTGCACTAAACTTGTGACCCCACGCATAGCCCTATCCTGTTCCTTCCCTTTCATTGTATCTAACAATGTATAAAGTCAACTCTCTCCCCCGTGAACATCTTATCTCTTCTATAAAAAGGACCTCAGGAGCCAGGCAATGGTGGCGCACGCCTTTAATCCCAGCACTCAGGAGGCAGAGGCAGGCGGATCTCTGTGAGTTCGAGACGAGCCTGGTCTACAAGAGCTAGCTCCAGGACAGGCTCTAAAGCTGCAGAGAAACCCTGTCTCGAAAAAAAAAAAAAAACGAAAAGAAAAGAAAAAAAGGACCTCAGGAGGTCACGGCAGACAGGGCTGGTCTCTCAAATCCCATAACCGGCTGACCAGTCCTGGGTACACCCCAAATACAGCTTGTTTTAATTGGACAGTCATAGATTTGGTCTTTTCTCCCCTTGATTCTCAGGTTTGACAGATGCCCTCCGTGTGGTTTCTTGGATCCACTCCTATGGGATCTTCTCCCAAAGATGAATACGGTATTCTGGAAAAGTACTTTTTGGAGTCTAAGGCCTGAATTTAGGTTTTCTAGAGGCATCTAGCAGAAGGAAGGGTGGTTTCCAGAGAGACTCTGTAAGTGTCCTCAGTGACCATCCTTCCTAAATTGCCATACTCTGGGGGCTGGAAAGATGGCTCAAAGGTTTTGAATTCCATTCTCAGCAACTACATGGTGACTCATAACCATATGTAATGAACTCTGGTGCCCTCTTCTAACCTGCAGGTATACATGCAAGCATGACACTGTATACATAATAAGTAAATCTTTAAAAAAAAATCCCAGAATGGAAGAGGAAGATGCCTAGAGCTTTTGCTCTCTTAACAAAGCAAGAAACTGCTGGGCAGTGGTGGCACACGCCTTTAATCCCAGCACTCGGGAGGCAGAGGCAGGCGGATCTCTGAGTTCGAGGCCAGCCTGGTCTACAAGAGCTAGTTCCAGCCGGGCGGTGGTGGCGCACGCCTTTAATCCCAGCACTCGGGAGGCAGAGGCAGGCGGATCTCTGTGAGTTCGAGATCAGCCTGGTCTACAAGAGCTAGCTCCAGGACAGGCTCTAAAGCTGCAGAGAAACCCTGTCTTGAAAAACCAAAAAAAAAAAAAAAAAAAAAAAAAAAAAAAAAAAAAAAAAAAAAAGCAAGAAACCTGACCCCGGATGGAGAAACCAAATACCTAGAAGGTTGGAATAGGAGGAGCCTGGAGCCATTGCTCAAGGCAGTGAGTGACAGGAGGTAAAGGAACCTAGTTACCAGAGCGAGCCACCTCTTTGAACAGAGAAATCAGAACAACCATCCTGCAAAGCCCTCAGATGTCCACCAGGGGGCAAAAGAGTTTACACCAGCCCCTGGGTTACTACAGTAATGCTGCCTTCCCCCAAGACATTGGCCCAGAAGTAAAAAGAATGCCAGAGGCATGGCAGGCAGCTGGGACATTTCACTCCCAGGCAACCTGTGAGTCCAGGCCAAAAATCAGGCAGGATCAAAGGCACCAGCTGACTTCCCTCCATGACCCCATAGCCTGTCACATCTTCACAGCAGGTATGAGAGGAAAATAAAAGGGGTTTTTCCATCAGTCAGACCAAATCCTTCATTATACATGTGAGACAGAAACTCAGAAAGAGAGAATCACTTGGTGACGACCACACAGCACCAGGACTGGGAATAGAGCTGAAGAGAAAGGAAGGAAATCGAGCTACTATAGTGGCCCATGCCTGTCACCCCAGGGCTCAGAAGGTGGAGGCAGGAGCACTTGGAGCTCAAAGTGATTCACTGCTACATACATGTACAGTTGGAGGCCAGCCTGGGCCACAGGAGACTATCTCAAAAAGCAAAGAGCCAGGCAGTAGTGGTGCACAGCTCTAATCCCAGCAGAAGCAGAGGCAAGCCCTGGTCTACATAGATCCAGGACAGCCAGGCTACATAGAGAAACTCTGAATTAAAAACAAACAAACAGGGGCTGGAGAGATGGCTCAGTGGTTAAGAGCATTACCTGCTCTTCCAAAGGTCCTGAGTTCAATTCCCAGCAACCACATGGTGGCGCTCAGCCATCTGTAATGAGGTCTGGTGCCCTCTTCTGCCTTGAAGGCATACACGCAGAAAGAATACTGAGAATGCTGTATACATAATAAATAAAATAAAAATAAAAAATAAAAACAAACAAACAAAAACATGAAGGATAAAGTCTCGTTAATAATGTGTTCTTTAGGAATCGTTTTTTTCTTTGTGGTGTTCAGTAGGCAAACACTCAACTATTGAATTATAGGCCTGTTCATTCTCCCTCCTCCCTTTTTTCCCCAGAGCCTGAGTCTCAAAAACATATGTTGATTAATAAAAACTTGATCCTTGAATACACTGGGAATAAGGAATGTGTTGACAGCTTAGCATCATTGTGGCGTCCTGCATTGTGCCAGTAGCCAGACTGAACTCAGCACCAGCCCAACTCTTCTCGGTGCAGAGGGACATGAGGGTGTTCCCCAGGGAAAATGTGCCAAGCCTAGGCAGGTAGGCAGGCCAGCGACTCACTTGCCCCATGGGAGAGGATACGGCACTGCGAGATAAGTCACTGGGATTCCAGATGTGGCATTTGGTAATTTTGTAAGTTTCTGATATTCTGCTTATAGTCTCTGAAACTATTTTTTACACATACAATGCAGACAGACTACTTTAACCTTACCCCAGATCAGGGACTGAACCTGGAGCAGAGGGCATGTGAGGCAAGGGCTCTACCACTGAATTACAATTCCAATCTGTTTTCATAGGTTTTTAACTTCAAGTTAAGGTAATTATGTAAAGCGCCAGGCCTAGTTCCTGGGAGGAACAAACTTGTCAAAGTATAATTACAATAAACTTTAGAACAGTAATGTGTATCATAGTGACCAGCAGATGGCGATCGAGGCCAGCGGTCTGAACAACGCTAAACCCTTAGGATCCTTAAAACAAGGGTTTGGTCTTAGTGGAGCCAGGTGTGGTGGCTCTCTCCTGTAACCCTATCGCTCTCAAGGCTGAAGAGAGTTTGAGGACAGCTAGTTTGAACTACGCGGGAGAGGGTGACGGAGTGGGGAACTTGCTTCCCTGGGGGCAACCCAGAGTGGACTCTCAATGAGAACTCCTCAGTTAGGCCTTAGCCGAGGAAAGCTGAACCCAAGCACCACCGCAGCGGTGCTGGCAGGACTCGGTGTCTGGTGTCTTGCTGTGTGCAGGAAAACAGGCGGGGACTGTGATTCCCTCTTCGCAGGTTTTCGTAACAAGGCCGAGGTGCATTCACTAGGTCCCATCGCCTTTCACTAGTTTTCTTGGATGCTCTTGTGCAAAACCGGGACTCTTAGCCAAAAGGCTGAACCCAGTGCTGACGCAGTGTGCAATTGAGGACCTTTCAGCCCTCGGCGTTTTCTTCCAGCCGGGGCAAAGGAAGATTTCTAGCATTATTAACGGGTTTCTTTGGCTCCCGCTAGCTGCGACAAGGTCACACTGAATCCAGCATCCTCCTCTCAAACAGAAAGGAGCGGCCTCTTGCCCACCAGGCAAAGTGAAAGGGAGCACTATTCAGATACCTAGGGCCCTACCTCAGTGTGCCTAGCACGTTCTGTCTTTCCTACCTCAAAACTCAGAAATCAGAAGCAGATACGGAGGCCAAAGAGACTGACTGCCCTGAGAGGTTTTGATTGGTTAGAAGTTTGGTACTGCTGTAATGTCCAGTTCTGAACTTGCTGGGGACACACGCTCTCCTCAGTTGGCTCCTTAAATCTTGTGCTTGCGACCAGACAATAATCTCTGACTTGACTCCCATCTCCAGGGGCCAAGAAGGAACCACACTTGCCCTTGGAGGAGCCTGTGGCTAGGAGCATCCTAGGGTCCCGGCTCTGTAGATCCTTCCCGGGACAGTTAAGTACCTGCTCTCAAGCTTACCCTAGGTTGCAGAACCTGTGTGGGACCTTCACTGGATCAGCCAACCGCATACCTCTAGATGAATTACATCTCAACACCATGCCCCAGTCCTTACTGAGGTAATTGGGAGGGAGAGCCAATAAATTCCTCTGAGTATGTGGTTTCAAGTCAGGCGGTGGAGGCACACGCCTTTAATCCTAGCACTTGGGAGGCAGAGGCAGGTGGATCTTTGTTTTGTTCGTTTTTGAGACAGGGTCTCTTTTCGTAGCCCTGCCTGTCCTGGAACTCGCTCTGTAGACCAGGCTGACTTTGAAATCACAGAGACCCACCTGCCTCTGCATCCCAAGTGCTAAGATTAAAGGTGCTCATTACTATACCTGGTCAACAATAGTCTTTAAAATGAACAAACTGAAGCCTTTTTCCAGTCTTGTAAACAATGAGTAGGAATTGCTTCACAGAGGATGGGTAAAAACATTTGAATTGAAAGTCTGAAGACCTGAATTCAGAAAGTGGAAGAGACAACCAACTCCCTCCGGTTGTCCAACTTCCCGCTTTCCAACACACACACACACACACACACACACATTCACAGAGATCCTCCCGTCTCTGCACACAAACACCCTCCCAGTGCTGAGATAAAAGGCATGAGCCACCATGGGCCAAATAAAACTTTTACATTGTTTTAACTCTAGCTTGGTAAGGATTTGGTTGGGTTTGTGTGTGTGTGTGTGTGTGTGTGTGTGTGTGTGTTTTGGTTGGTTTTCAGACTGGGTCTTCACTCTTAGGTCTCTCCATGTCACTTCTGAATCCTCCCCTTGTGTTGGGGTCCCCAGGGAGGAGCTCTGGCCCTTAGTTGTGCCTTTCTCTGTGGGCTGCATTGCTGCCAGTGGTCAGGGACAGGCTGAGCCGTCTTGGCCCTGTGTTTGCACTGCTACAGAAAGTTCTATTTTGGGAATCATCCAGGATTTATTGAACTTCTGCTTTGGGATTATAGATCTGCTACTGTTGTTTAGTGCACAAAATATTTGCACATTCGTTGTTGTTTATACTTTCTCCAAACCCCACACACCTGCAAAATCCACATAATGCTGTGATTAAAAAAAAAAACATATAGCAACAGACGCGGATAGGAATGTTGGAATCTATGTTCTGTTAATAAAACAAAAAAGTGTAAAATGATACAGCCGCTTTAGAAAGTAAACTCAGCTTCTCGAAATGTTAACCATCGGACTACCAAATATCCATAATTCTAATTCTCAGTATCTACCCAAGAGCAAGGAAACAGCACCCCATAAAAGTATGTACACACCCCCAGGAGCGTTGCTTTGAAGATAAAAACATAAAATCCCACAGCGTAAACAACTCAAATGCTACCAACTGATGAATGAATATGGTATGCTCAGACAGACAAATCTCCATTCAGCATAAAATAAGATTGAAATATGGAAAATTTCTGCAATGTGAATGAACCACTATGATAAGTGAAAGAAATCATAAAACTCCATGTTGTCTGTTCCCATTCACATGAAATATCCAGAGGAGGCAGATTTGTTAGAGACAACAGGTCAGTGGTTGTCCAGTATTGAGAGGTGGTGGGGTAGGACTAGGGAATGGTTATTAATGTGCACATTTTTTCTTTTGTGGCTGACAAAAGTGTTCAAAGAGGAGACTAGGTTGATGGTTGTGCAAATTCTCTGCATGTACTAAAATCTGTGGGGTTGTACACTTTATCCATTCATGCATGCATTATTTATTTCTTTATTTTGGCCTTGTAGGGTCTTTTATAGCCCAGGCTGGCCTTGAACCACAGTTAAGGATGACCTTGAACCGCAGTTGAGGATGACCTTGAACACCTGATCCTCCAGTCCATAATGTGTGCCTTATGATAACAGTTCAGCTTTTTGGTATTATGGTCTGTAAATTATATCTCAACCAAGATCTTTGAAAAAAGAAGTGGGGGCCAGGAGTGGGGCACAGGCCTTTAACCCCAGGACTCCGGGGGCAGAAGCAGAGCGATCTCTGTGAGTTCGAGGCCAGTCTGGTCTACAGAGTGAGTTCCAGGACAGCCAAGGCTATATATATACAGAGAAACCCTGCCTACAAAAACAAAACAAACAAAATTAAAAAAGAAAGAATGAAAGAAGTGGGATGTCTGGGAGAAAGACGGATGAGGCAAAATTCTAGCAGTTCAAGAAAGGAGTCAACACACCACACACACACACACACACACACACACACACACACACACACACACCGCCCCCAATCTCCCAAAACAAAAACTTTGAACCTACACAGCCCGCTTTCTTGGGCTCTTACTATAGCGCCCACTAGGGAGCGGAGCACGTCCGCGGGCAGGGCACGCAAGGATAAGCTAGGAATTGCAGTTCCTGAGCCTCGGGTGGGCGGGCGCCGGGCTCCGTGTGCGCAGGCGCATTGCGCTTCTGCGCCCGCCGCTGTGGCCATTGTCCGGCCCTGTGGTGGCGGAGGCAGGTTTGCGAAGCTGGCCCTTACGCAGGACAGCACCGCCGAGAACAGAGACTGCAGCGGGCGCTAGAGGGGCGGTCCCGAGGTCGCGGATCCCGAAGCCCCGGAGGCGGTGATTCCCAGTGCCGTGGGTAGGAGGCTGGACTCCCGGCCTCGCCCACCATCCTGCGGGCGGACTGGGCGTGGCCGGAGGGACTGTCCCGAGGCGGCCGGGCCTTTCATTTGGCCTTGGGGGAGCTGCAGGCGGAGGCGGTCTCCTCCGGCCCTTTGGGCTGAAGTGGCTGCTAGGCTGCAGGGGTGGGGCGGCGGGATAGCGGGATGAGTGGCTCCTGTCCTCTCTCCTCAGCCCCGGATCGTAGCCAGCACACACTGAGGCAGGAATGGCCCCGAGGCCTCCGATGGTCACGCCCCAGGTGAGCCGAGCCTTCCCTACCGCCCGGAGCATCCCACCCTGCGAGACCCCAGGGACGTGTACGGGACAGTTATTGCTCTAGAGTTTTGATGGCTTTGAGTCTTCTTGTCTAGCAAAAACCCCTCTTAAAGTGCCCAGACCTGGGTGGAGCGGGATTCCGCAAAGGATGGAGCAGTTTGGTAGTGGAGGGGACCAGTGCTATCTTATGAAGAACTGAATGTACTGGGATCTTGGCACTGAGCCTTTATTAAACTCTTCAGTGAGGAATGGAGAGAGTAAGGTGACAAGACAGAAAAGTGAGGCTTTGGGGCCCATCAAGGGCAGATGAGCAGGGGCAGATGAGCCATGGTCAGAGGAAGAGGATGGTGAAGGATGGTCGCGTTCAATCTGAGACCAACATCCAGCCAAACCTGGACCGACTAGCTCCGAGTTTTTCTTGCCCCTTGCGCTTGTCTTTTTTTTTTTTCCTTTAATAGATCTATAATAGTGCATTCTCTCGGTAGTCCCTGCCTCAGGTTAATTAATAAGAGGCTGATTTGTGCCAGCATGAAAGTTCATGCCCTTAATCCCAGCACTTGGGAGGCAGAGGAAAGTGGATCTCCGAGAGTTCGAGGCCAGCCTGGTCTATAGCGCGAGTTCCAGGACAGCCAGCGCTGTTACACAGAGAAACCCTGTCTCTAAGGGAAAACATAATCCACACTCTCTTTAGAATAAAGGGTAAGGGCTAGGTATATAGCTTGATGGTAGATCTCTTGCCTAGCGTATGTGAGGTCCTAGGTTCAGTTCCCAGCACCTCTGGGAAAATGAGGATAGGCTAGAAAGATGGCTCACCAGTTAAGAGCACGCACTGTAAAAGCACGCATTGCTGTTGCAGGGAACAGTTGGGTTCCTAACGCCCATGCCAGGCAGCTCACAACTGCTGTATAATCTGGCTCCGAGGGGGTGAAAGGCCTCCGTCTTGCTTGAGCACCTGCACTGATGTGACCATACTGTTAGAAACAGAGGAGAGAAAAGTCTCAACTCAAGGAACTGAGGAACAAAGGACCACACAAAGTGAAAGAAGTTGGCAAGGCAATGTGTTTTCTAAAATTGGGACACCCAACCCAAAATGAGCTAATAAGCACAGTTTGCCAAGATGGCTCCTGTCTTATCCCTCACATAGGTGCTGACGGAAACCCATCACATTAACTGAAGCTTGATTGTGTAGTCTGACGAGACTGGCTAATTGTTGCAAAGGAGAAGGTTTAGGGGAATATAGTACAGGCCTTTATTGGACTAACCACCTTTGCTAGGAATAAAAAGGTTTTCATAATACCCATACACAGACATATAATAGAATAATTTGTTTTGTTTTTGTTTTTCAAGACAGGGTTTCTTTCTGTAGCTTTGGTTGTCCTAGAACTAGCTCTGTAGACCAGACTGATCTCGGACTCACAGAGCTCCACCTGCCTCTGCCTCCCGAGTGCTGGGATTAAAAGTGTTCACCAGCACCGCCCAGCCAAATGAAATAATTTAAAAATTAACAATAAACTACAAATCGTAGTTGCTATATGTATCATGTAATCACATTCAATCTAGATAAAAATACTAATGTGGTTTTATGTTTTGGGTTTTTTTTGGTTTTTCAAGATAGGGTTTCTCTGTGTAACAGCTCTGGCTGTTCTAGAACTTGCTCTGCAGACCAGGCTGGCCTCAAAATCAGAGATCCGCCTGCCTCTGCTTCCCAAATGCTGGGATTCAAGGCGTGCGCCACCACTGCCTGGCAACAACTTTGTGCATTCAACATTCCTGGTTCCCCTGGGGCTTATCTGTGAACACGAGGATGTACAAGTCTCTTAGAATCATCCAAAAAGAAAAAGAAGTGTTGTTGCCGGGCAGTGGTGGCACAGCCTTTAATCCAGGCACTCAGGAGGCAGAGGCAGGCGGATCTCTGTGAGTTCGAGGCCAGCCTGGTCTATAAAGCAAGTTCCAGGACAGACTCCAAAGCTACACAGAGAGACCCTGTCTCAAAAAATGAAAAACAAAATAAAGTGTTGTCATTTATCCATGATGCAAAAAATAAGATGGAATGTGATTTTAGTAATGCATATGATTTAACTTGGTTTATTATTACTTCTGTTTATAATCAGTATCTTTAAATTACTAATGAGGTAGTCAACCATGTTATAATACTGAGGCTTTGAAATATACCATGTATCTTATGGTTCTTAACACAGCTTGATGTCCTCAAGGACCAGCAAGATTGGGTGTAGCTGTGTCCTGATGAGTAGTGTTGGGGGAGGGTGCTTGAATTTATATCATCTGGAGCAGAAACCGGCAATGGGTACCCTGACATACAACTGTGCTGGGGGGTTCTAAAATAGTTCGAAACTATAAGATACAGTTATATGTGGGATGATCCCCAAGAAAGCCTAATGTAAAAATCTAATTGTAGAGCTGGAGATGCATTCAGCTGGTAGAATTGCTTCCCTAGCATGCACCAAGCCCTGACTTCCATTCCAACAACACAGAAAGCAGATGAAGTGGTGCATGCCTGTAGTCCTACTTTTGGGAAGCAGAAACAGAAGAATTGGGGGTTCAACCTCCTCTGCATAGTGAGTTTGAGATCAGTCTGGGATACATGAGAATCTCTCTCAAAAAATTAGTAAATGAGTAGGGGCTGGAGGGATGGTTCATCAGTTAAGAGCACTTACTTCTCTTGCAGAAGGCATGGGTTCAGTTTCCAAAACACACAAGGCTGCTCACAGCTGCCTACCACACAGTTCTGGGGGCTCTGACGCCCTCTCTTGACCACCATGGGCCTCCTACATGAACTTAGTGCATATACATACCCTCAGATACACACACATAAATAAGATAAAAATTTTTTAAGATTTATTTATTATGTGTAGTGTTCTACTTCCTGCATGTATGCCTGCAGGCCACCAGATCTCATTATGGATGGTTCTGAGCAACCATGTGAGTGCTGGGAATTGAACTCAGGACCTCTGGAAGAGCAGTTAGTGCCCTTAACCACTGAGCCATTGCTCCAGCCCCCAAATATTTTTTTAAAGTGGTAAATACATAGAAGCAATTTGCAGAGCAACATGTGCAATGTTTCATGAAGCGTGCCTGCAGTACGTGTGAAAACATGGACATGGGACTTCCAAGTATACACACCAACTGTTGAGAAGGATCACATGGGGAGATAAAGAGGACTAGAAGGCGAAAGGCTTCCTCTTTCGTTCGTTCCTATAGCCCCGTGTTTGAATTCGCAACAGAGCAAGGAAAGAAAGCGGTGAGGATGAGCAACCGTGTGAAAGGTTTGGTTTGAAAGGAAAACAGCAAGATAGCCGGACGAGAGTGCGAGCTGTGAGCTGGGCGTGTTCGCGTAGGTCTGCAGTCCTGGCCCGGGAGAGGGAGAGGCAAAAGCATCAGGAGAGAGAGGTGGGAAAGGAAAGGAGAGACAGAATGGCATATGCAGGGTTGTGGGATCGATTTCCCCTTTGCACAGCAAGGTCTGTTCCCAGACTTTGAGAGGAGCATTTGTGGAGTTGATCCCTACCTGAGCAGGACTGTGATCCCACAGGAGTCCGTGACATTCAAAGATGTGGCTGTGGACTTCACCCGGGAAGAATGGCACCACGTGGGCCCTGCCCAGAGGAGCTTATACAGGGACGTGATGCTGGAGAACTACAGCCACCTGGTCTCTCTCGGTAAGGGGGGTACTTCCCTGCTGGCTCACACGTTGCCAAGGTTTGGTGCACACAGCCTGATAACCGAGAGGAAGTCCAGGGCTTGGTTGTGAGCCTGAAAGGTCGTTTTACAGACCCAGAAGAGGGGACTTCGCTAGCATACCCTCTTAAGCTGTGCCTTTTCTTCTCTTCAGAGATCCTGAGGATCAAGGACTAGTACTGACTTATAGCAAGGTTCTCTGTCTTCTTGATCAAACACCCAAATCTTGTGTATTTACCCGTGAGCAGGGTATCAAGTATCCAAGCCAGAGGTGATCTTCAAATTGGAGCAAGGAGAAGAGCCATGGATATCAGAGAGAGAAATCCAGAGACCTTTCTGTCCAGGTAAACGAGTAAGAATTCTGCTCATGGAGATCAGTGTAGACGGTGGCACAGCTCACGGAGAGGTGTGGGAGCTGTCTGACATGCAGAGGAATCTGAAACCGTTTCTGGGTGACATTCTGCACGTCTCTCTTTTCCAGTCAGGCATTCCTACTGGCAGTAAGTCTTCAGGGAAAAGATACCCCAGTGCTGTACATAGGCATGTACCACCACACCCAGCTTTATACCGTCTTAAGTGAGAGGTTAGCCCTCCATATCCCTTTAATGCCAGCATCCAGAAGGCAGAGGTAGGTTGATCTCTGTGAGCTCTAGGCCACTCATGGCTGCATAGTGAGATCCTGTCTTTAAACAAAGCAAAACCATAAAACAGAGTTTAGTATAAGGTGACTCTTGGTCCTAGCATCACAGTGCTGTTCTAAGCACACATTCTGTAGGACTCAACTGCCTTCACTGTTTAAAAGGAAGCATGTTAGTTGGGCAGTGGTCACGCCTTTAATCCCAGCAGTTGGGAGGCAGAGGCAGGTGGTCTCTCTGAGTCCAAGGCCAGCCTGGTCTGCAGAGAGAGTTCCAGGACAGCCGGGGCTACACAGAGAAACCCTGTCTCAAAAAACAAACAAAACGAGAGAGAGAGAGAGAGAGAGAGAGAGAGAGAGAGAGAGAGAGAGAGAGAGAGAGAGAGAGAGAGAGAGAGAGAGAGAGAGAAGAAGCATGTTAGAGTTTTGAAAAAGCAAGGTGTTCAAAGACCAGCGAATCTGTGTTCATTTTTAACTCACAGAGAGAGAGCGCACCTTGTGATGGAGCTTCTGTCTAGTCTTAGTACACTGTGTTGTGTAACCATACACTCCTTAGTAAATCTATTCTCAGCGAGTACACACTGTTTAAAAAAGTCTGATCCAGGTCTTTACTAATTAAAAAAAAAAAAACAAAAACTAAAACTAAACTTTTATTAAGTGACCCACTAAAAAGAATTCTAATAATACAAAGCCTTTTCTGCTCATAGGAGTTTTGTTTCTTGTTTTTGTTTGTGAGCAGTGTCCTGATGTGTGGTTCAGGCTGGCCTCAGATTTGCCACCCTGCAACTCCCAGGTGCTGAAGTTACAAGTGTCATTGTGTATGACTGTCATTACGAGGTTAGGATTAATTCTCGTTGCAAGTATAGATATTTAGGAATTGGACTTTTTCAACTGTGTTTCCTCTCCCAATATTTTATTATAAAAAATTTCAAATATATGGAAAAATTAAAAACTGTGCAGCAATTATCATAAAGCTGCCTAGATGACCACATTTTTGGTAGTATGGCATTTGCTGTATCACATATCTCCTCATCTACTCATGTAGGAATTACCTTTTTAATGCATTTTAAAGGAAGTTGGAAACATAAGTATGCATATCAGTAACTGGAGTTGTTTCCTTTCTTTTTCCTTTTGAAATATTGGGAAGAAAATCCAGGACTTTGCACAAGTTCTTTTTAAAAAGTGCTGTATTGCTGAACTTAATCCTGAGCCCAAGTCAAAGTTTTTAATTAATTATTCTTAAATCTCAGGGCATGTCTTGAAAAAGAAAACAAGACTCTCAGGGCATGTTTATTCTGGATATATATATATATATATATATATGTGTGTGTGTGTGTGTGTGTGTGTGTGTGTGTGTGTGTGTATGTATATATATATATATTACTTTTCTTTATATGTATGCAAAAGTAGGAAGTATGTGTACCTGTGTAGAGTGTCTACCAAGTCAGAGGAGGGCATTGGATCCTCTGGAGTTGGAGATACAGTCAGTTGTTAGCTTCCCAGTGTGGATGCTGGAAACTGAACTTAGGTCCTCTGCAAAAGCCATATATGCTCTTAAATACTGAGCCATCTTTCAAGCCCTGTTCACTTATTTATATATATATATATATGTGTGTGTGTGTGTGTGTGTGTGCGTGTGTGTGTGTGTGTGTGTCTTGCTTGTATGTATGTCTCTGTACCATGTGTGTACCACCCACAGAGAAGAGGCATCTTTTGGTTTTTCAGAGTAGGGTTTTCTGTGTAAAAGTCCTAGCTGTCCTGGAACTTGTTTTGTAGATCAAGCTAGCCTTGAACTCAGAGATCTGCTGACCTCTGCCCCCTGAAGTAAAGGTATGTGCCACCATGTCCAGCTCAGTTTTTTAAAAATAAGTGTTGTATATACTAAAATGTACACTTATATGTACAACCCTATTGCTTTTGACAAGTGTGTTCACCCTTTCAACCCATATTCCCTAGTATTTTTGTTGTTGTTTTTTTGGGTGGGGGTTTGTTTGGGTTTTTTGTTTTGTTTTGCTTTTTCTTTTTTTGAGACGTAGCCCTGGCCGCTGTCCTGGAACTCACTTTGTAGACCAGACTGGTCTTGAACTTACAAAGATCCACCTGCCTATGCCTCCCCAATGCTGGGCTCAAAGGTGGGCACCACAATTGCCTGGTATGGTCTTGTTTTTATTTCTGAGAAAGCATCTCCCTACATGTATCCAGACTGGCCTCAAACTTATCTATTCTGCCTCAATTTTTCAAGTACTAGAATTCTAGGTATAAGTGACCATGCCTGGCATTTCCCTTAGCTTTTAAAGATAACCATTTTTTAGATTTATTTATTTATTTTATTGTTTTATGTATGTGAGTGTTTTGCCTGCATGTATGTGTATGCATCATGTGTATGCCTGATGCCTGTAGAGCTCAGAAAAGAGTCCTCTGAGATTGGAGTTACAGATGATTGTGAGTTTGCACGTGGGTGCTGGGAATCAGACCTGGAATTCTACAAGAGCAACAGGTGCTCTTCAACACTGAGCCAAATCCCCAGCCCTAAAGGCTACCGTTCTTAGAACCTAAAAATGAATGTGTTATCTAGTATATGTATTCTGTGATAAAAAAACAACAGACTTAGGAATACATCTGTTGATTGAAATAGATCTGAGGTCAAAAGAAGAGATTGGGGAGCTGGGGAGACGCTTAGTGGTTTGAGTACTTGCTCTTGCAGAGGACTCGGGTTCAGTTCCCAACACCTATATAGAATAAATATTATTTTACTATAAGTGTTATGCATACATCACACACATTTAAAAAACACACACACAAAAGAAAGATGATTGCTTAGATAGACTGAAACTACTCCTAACTGTAAGGGCAAAATTAACTTGCTTTCTGAAACTTTAGTTTTTCTCCATTTTTAGTACAGTGTATCAAGGAATCTTTTCAGTAGATCCTTGACAGTAGATCCTATAAAGAAATTATGAAATCAACTTTAAAGAAACTATAAAATTGGTGGATTAGAAAGGTGGATTTTTGGGCTGGAGAGATGGCTCAGAGGTTAAGAGCATTGCCTGCTCTTCCAGAGGTCCTGAGTTCAATTCCCAGCAACCACATGGTGGCTCACAACCATCTGTAATGAGGTCTGGTGCCCTCTTCTGGCCTGCAGGCATATACACAGACAGAATATTGAATACATAATAAATAAGTAAATATTTTTTTTAAAAAAAGGAAAGGTAGATTTTTTTTGTTATGCCCCCTAAAATGAACAGGAAACATGGAAACCTACAGGATAGAATATGACTCTGTTTTCCTTGCATCTGCACCTCACACACTTCGGCTGCTTTCTTCTTTTGTTTCCTGTCAGACTCACCCTACTCACAAGGGCTTGCCTCGTTCTCTGGACGTGACAGACACTCTGGATTCGTAATACTCACTGACGCCCCACTCTCTTTCCCACAGTGTAAGGCTTCTGCAATCTCATCTGTCCTGTAGCCTTCTGTTTGCACTGAAAGGAATTTGGGAACTTTTGCACTTTATATTTCTTTTAGACTGGAAGACCAGGCCTGACACCAAGCCGTCAAGTCTTCGGCAGGGCACATCTGGAGGATCCCACAGTACAGATGTTCTGTCACGTGCCACACGAGGAGATCTCTGGGATGTCAGGATCCAGAGGCACCAGGAGAGTTGGGGGAGACATCTGGGACCAGAGGCATCATCCCAGAAAGAAATAGCCACTCTGGAGACAAATCTTGAGCAAAATACATTTGATGAAAACTCTAGATTGAGCACAGACATGGTCCCACAACTAGACATGCCTTCAAGTGTGAGGCCCAGTGGATGTGAAACACTTGGAAATAACTTGGCGTATAACTCAGAATTAGTTACTCGGAATAGTGTCCTTGCAAAAAAGAAGCCTTATAAATGTGATAAATGTCGGAAGTCATTTATTCACAGATCATCACTTAATAAGCATGAGAAAATTCATAAAGATGATGCTTATCTGAATGGTGCAGACCAAGGCGTTTATTCTGGAAGGAAACATCATGAATGCACTGATTGTGGGAAGACCTTCCTCTGGAAAACACAGCTTACTGAACATCAGAGAATTCACACTGGGGAAAAGCCCTTCGAGTGTAATGTGTGTGGGAAGGCCTTCAGGCACAGCTCCTCCCTCGGTCAGCATGAAAACGCACACACGGGAGAGAAACCCTACCAGTGTAGCCTCTGTGGGAAAGCCTTCCAGCGCAGCTCCTCCCTTGTTCAACACCAGAGAATCCACACTGGAGAAAAACCCTACCGCTGCAATCTCTGCGGGCGGTCATTCAGGCACGGCACCTCCCTCACTCAGCACGAGGTCACACACAGCGGAGAGAAGCCCTTCCAGTGCAAGGAGTGCGGGAAAGCCTTTAGTAGATGCTCTTCCCTTGTCCAGCACGAGAGGACTCACACCGGGGAGAAGCCTTTTGAATGTAGCATATGTGGGAGGGCTTTTGGGCAGAGCCCATCCCTCTATAAGCATATGAGGATTCACAAAAGAGGCAAGCCTTACCAAAGCAGTGACTTCAGCATGGCTTTCGAGCCTACTGCATCTCTTACTCAAGGTGAAAGTGTACTTACTGAAGTGAAATTGCACCACTGTGAAGACTGTGGGGAAGACTTCAGTCACATCACAGACCTCACGGACCACCAGAGGATCCACGCTGGAGAGACGCCCTGTGACTCTGAGCAGGCACTTAGTCAGCAGTCTGTGTCTCAGCCCGGAGAGAAGCCCTACCAGTGTAACGTATGTGGAAAAGCTTTTAAAAGGAGTACAAGTTTCATAGAACATCATAGAATTCATACTGGAGAGAAACCCTATGAATGTAACGAATGCGGAGAAGCCTTCAGCCGGCGCTCGTCACTGACCCAGCATGAGAGAACGCACACTGGAGAGAAACCCTATGAATGTATCGACTGCGGCAAAGCCTTCAGTCAAAGTTCATCCCTTATTCAGCACGAAAGAACACACACCGGGGAGAAACCCTATGAATGTAGTGAATGTGGGCGTGCCTTTAGAAAGAAAACCAACCTGCACGATCATCAGAGAATTCATACTGGAGAGAAACCTTATGCTTGTAAGGAGTGTGGGAAAAACTTCAGTAGGAGCTCAGCTCTTACTAAACACCAGAGAATTCATACACGAAATAAACTGTAGGAAACCGAAAATTATGGAACCTGTAGGAAGCTTTGTCTAAAGTACTGTTCCAATCTAGTATCAGGATTCTGAAAGTTTGGAAATGTAATTATGTTTTTGTACACTACATATGGAGAAAACTGTGCCAAGAGACAGTTATTTTTTAAAAAAAATAAAAGCCACTCTTTTGTATTTGATTACAGGCTTTTTGTAAAACTACATATAGTCATTTAGAAATGATACAACCTTGCTAAAGCTTTTGAACATGTCTGAAATCGCCAAGTTTTTGAAGCTTGGTATATAAATTCTATTGTTTACAAGCTTAAAAGAAAGAAAACTCATAGTGTGGCCAAAACATTTTAAATATTACAGTTTCACTTGACTGAGACAAGTTCTTCTTCCTCTTTCTCCTCCTCCTCCTCCTTTTTTTTTCAAGACAGGGTTTCTTTTTAGCTTTGGAGCCTGGCCTTGAACTCACAGAGATCTGCCTGCCTCTGCCTGGAGTGCTTGGATTAAAGGTGTGGGTCACTGACCCTCTTGTGGGTCCCAGGGTCTGACTTTAGATTCTCAGGGTTGGCAGTGGTGCTCTTACCCACTGAGTCATCTCTCTGTACTCTGCCTTGTTTTTGTTTTTGCTTTTAAGGCAGGGTCTGTCTTAGGGTTTCTATTGCTGTGATAAACACCATGACCAAAGAGTAAGCTGGGGAGAAAAGGGTTTATTAGGCTCGCACTTCAGCCTTGCTGTTCATCATTGAAGGAAGTCAGGACAGGAACTCAAACAGGGCAGGATCCCGGAGGCAGGAGTTGATGCAGAGGCCATGGAGGGAATCTGCTTATTGGCTTTGCTTCCCATGACTCGCTCAGTCCACCTTCCTATAGAGCCCAGGACCAATAGCCCAGGCATGGCATTACCCAGTGGGCCCCGCCCTCCCAGTTTATCACTAAATGAGAAAATGCCTTACAGCTGAACCTCAAGGAGGCATTTCCTCAACTGAGGCTTCTTTCTCTGATGGCTCTAGCTTGTGTCAAGTTGACATACAAAGCCAACCAGTACAGGGTCCCTCACTGAACACTGAGCTCACTAATTCAGCTCGACCAGTTTAGTTAGCCCCAGGCACCTCCTGCATCGGCCTCCCTGGCACTGGAATTACAGGCCTGTGCCACCATGCTCAGCTTTGTTAGCTGTTTTAAGCATTCATATCAGCCCTCATGCTTGCATGGAAAATACTTTGCCAGTTGATCAGTTTTCCCTGCCCTACCCACTGTCCTTTTTGGGAACAGGGTCTCAAGTAACTCAGGCTAGTCTCAAACTCATTATGTAGTTTAAGATGGCCTTAAACTTCTTATTCTCCTGCTTCTGCCTAACTACCTAGGTTACAGCCGTCATTGAATCTGCTGGCCTGGCCTGTCACCTGGGTGCCCTGTCCCTTTAAGAGACAAGCCCTTCCCACTCACAATCTTCCTCACTTCCCTCCAGGCAAGCAGGATCTCCTGCCTCTACTTCTCTCTCTGTCCTTCTCCTGAAGAGGCAGTCTCTGCCTCTCTCTCTGCTCTTTCCTTTCTTTCTCTGCCCATCTCCTCTTCTTCCCCCTTCCATAACCTCTTACTCTTAGACTATTCCCAATACCCACTAAGTAAACTCTATATTCAGGCTCTCTCTGCATGGCATATCTGTCTGTATCCCACCCGCCAGGGGACCTGTGCAGCCTCGGGTCACCAGCATCATAAAAGAAAGCAATCATGCCTGTGGTGATATCTTTTTTTAATTTTGAGAACATATCTTTATTGAGGTATAATTTTCATACTTTATAATAAAGTATAATGTATATGATTTAAAGGTTTTCAGTACACTGGCAGAACTGTACAAGATCACAATCATAGGACATCTTTACCACCTCCCAAATTATCTCATAACAGTGTTATTTTTCTTTTATTTATTTATTTTTATGTACCAATCCCAGTTCCTCCTCCCTTCTTCCCTCCTGCTCCCCCACCCCATCCCTGTGGTGGTATCTTGTTTGTACAAATAAAGCTTGCCTGAAGATCAGAGGGCGGAGCTAGCCACTAGCTAATCATAGAGGTTTGGAGGTCGGTACAGACAGACAGGAAGTGGTATGGCTGGACGGAGAGAGGAAGTGATAAGGCAAGAGACAGAAACTCAGTCTCTTTTTAGTTGGGAAGTTGAGTAGGTAAAGTAGCTGTAGGTTGCTCCTTCATCTCTCTGATCTCATTTCTCCCTGTATCTGACTGTATAGGCTTATAAAATAATAATATTAAGCCCTATTAGAACTATTAGAACTCATGCTACATATTGGCGCCCAACTTAAAGACAGGAATTCATGAAAAAGCCACTTGCCTGTGGCTTTGTAGCTGTTGGCACAGGCCAGAACTGCAAGTGGGGTTCCCACCTCGCCCAGCTAGGCTTTCTTTTTCCCCTGAGCCTCTCTGAACAGTCTCCAGCTGCCACCTAAACTCCAGAAGCACCTGGGCTCCAAAGGCCACAGCGCTCACTGCCCCTGGCTTGCTGGCTCTACCTTCAGGCAGCTGGGCCACAAGTGCTTTTTCCACCTGATCCCCGGTGCATTTTTCAGACAGCTGGCACTCTCTCTTTCCACTGGGTTGCAGGCTTTCTCTACATCCCCTCTTCTTGGGCTGCCACTCATAGCTCATGGCTACATGCTAGAAGTCCCAGCTCTCCTCAGCCAGTGTTCTCTGCTCAGACAGGCTACACCTTACAGTTCACTGACATTGTTGGCAGATTTGGTAAGACAGTTGGGATTTCTTAAAGGGAGGAATCAGTTAAAAGAGAGAGCTTTTTTCCCACATTAAAAAATGGGAAACGCTATTACTGTGGCAGGATTTAGGTCTCTGTGTGATAATACACTGGACAGTTTGAAAAAGGAACAATTAAATGAGAGGATAACTAATTTAGGCTTGTGTAATGTCAGTTATAAACACCACTTTTATCATTTTTGTTTTTTCACTAAAAAAGTTGGTTAATATGAGAGCTAAGATACAAGCTAAAAAAACGTAATAAATGGCATTGGACCAATGAGTGTAGGTCAGCAAGGGTCAGTCAAGGTAACACTTTGCCCTCAGGAAACTTTCAGATGTTTCTTGCCATAATCTTGTCCTTTCAGAAACAGGAGGGCCTGGAGTTAGTGGACACTAGCTAGCTGTCTCCTCATCCTGTAAACTGGGAGCTGCCACAGCCCCACCCAACAGGGCTGACCAAGAGGATTAAGTGAGAGCACCTGTAATGTACTTAGCACTGGGCCTCAAACATAAAAGTACTTTTTAAAGTGCCCAGGGCTAGGACAAGCATGGAGGGACACACCTGTAATTCCAGGGCTGCCCAGGTGTAGGTAGGATTAGTCATTCTCCTACTATGTAGTGAGCCTGAGGCCATCCTGAGACAGCGTGGCTCATGCAAAACAAACAAAAACCCCTAAGTAAATGAGTGATTAAGCTTATAGACCTCAAGTGAACGGGGCACAGCTTTGGAGGTCCAGGCCGGCAGGAGAACTTGCTGGGAGCCGCCCACCCACGGCCAGACTGCCGCTAAATGTGCCTTCCCGGTGACCACCAGGGGGCGCTGGCGCACTGCTGAGGGCTCCAGTCCTCCGGAAGAGCAGAGCTGGAAGAACTCAGCTTGTCCTGCATCCTAAGGGCTTTTATTTTATTTCATTTTTTTCTTATCTCCCTTCCCTCCTATAAATGATCCTGAATTTCCCTCCCTTCATAAGATGACCCACCCTCTGCAGCTTCCATCCTACAGTCTACGCCTGGAAGGAAATGACCCAGTACCCAGAATAAAGAGTAATGCCCCTGGTAGAAAAAGAGTGAGGCCCACTCCACAGGCCCTTAGCACTTGGTGCCCTCTCTACCTAGAACACTCTTCCCCCCAAATGAATGGTTTCCTCCCTCATCTTCAAGTCTCTGTTCAAACACCAGCTTTTCAGCAAAGCATCCTCTACTGTGTTACCAAGCATGGTGGTGTTCACCTTTAATCCCGCACTTAGGAGGTATAGAGAGGTGAATGTTTGTGAGTTCAAGGCCAGCCAAAGAAACACAATTTGTAAAGCAGCTTCCATGGCAAGGGGTTTTGCTTTTGAAGCAGTTTGACATGGGAAGAACATTCTAGACTGCACAGGTGAGCTCAATCTGTCATGAGGATCTTTCTAAACAGGAAGAGGAAGCCCAGGGGAGTCAGAATGAGTGACAGGTGGGATGATGGGAAGGAAGTTGGAGCGAGGCACTTGGAAGATGGAGGAAGAGACATGAGCTAAGCCACACAAGCAGTCTCTGGATTGAAGGGACAAGCTAAGGAAACAGATTCTTCCCTGGAGCTTCCAGAAGGAACAAAGCCACACACCTGAAGAAACAGTGGATAGTGTGTGTGCTCAGAATGTGCAAGGCCCTGCTGTTGAAAAGGAGAGAAAGAAAGGGGAAGGAAGGAAAAGGAAGGAAGGTGTGGAGGGAAGGAGGACCCTGCTGATCCTTGACTGTAGCTCAGCAAGACCCACTTCAGTGAGTGGCTCCCAAAGCTGCAGATTAGGAAATGGGATTACTTTAAACCATCACATCTGTGGCGATTTGTTACAGTATCAGTAGAAAATGAGAAAGCCAGCCTTGGTTGTATAAATTAGAAGTGAACCACCATACAGTTCACATTCACGGGGGTGGTGAACACACACAATTATTAGGAATCATTTTAGAAGCTGCCTATCACAATCAATAAATTAACATGAACCCCACTATACAGGTAAATAAACTGAGACCCGGCAGAGTTAAATAACTTGCCTGCAGTCATGTACCGAGTTTTGGAGTCAAGACAGGCTCCAAAGCTGCAGAGAAACCCTATCTCCAAAAAAAAGGGGGGGAATTATTTTTGAGAGCCCCCAAGCCCAGCTCCACCCCAGGGCCTTTGCGTTTGCCGTCTCCACCTCATCCTCAGGTTCCTGCTGGAAGGCAGCCAGGTCTTCCCTGACCGCCACTCACAAACAGTGTCTTCCTATCTGTCCACCCCGTTTAAGTCCGTCAGATTACTTCCTGCCTAAGGTCCGTTTCCACCACGGCCATCCCTCATGAGGATGGAGCGTTGTGTGCTATGTGCTGTGCTGTATTCCCAGTACACACAGTAAGCATTCAGTACGGATCTACTAGATGCATTCTTGTCTTCACAAAGAGGTCTAACAGTGACACACAGACTGGTCAGCTCACCTCTCCAAGTTTATGATGATGAAAGGAGATTTATAAAGAAAATGACACGGTGTCGAGTCCTAGGGTGTAGTTTTAACTAAACGAGTTTCAGTTCCCTATCAACCCGCTGGACCCGGGGGCACTGACAGGCATGATCTCTGACAGCCCTTTGTCCCCACAGTCTTCAGTTCAAGACCAGGCTGGCCTATGTATCTTCCAGGCTAGGCAGGCTACATAGTGAGAATGTGATTTAAAAATGCGAAATAGATAGATAGATGATAGATAGATAGATAGATAGATAGATAGATAGATAGATAGATAGAGGAAAGCTCATTTGGGAGAGACTATTTGTCTTAGGGAAGACAAATATTGCTATGAAGAGACACCATGACCACAGCAATTCTTATACAGGAAAACATTTAACTGGGGCTGGCTTACAGTTCAGAGGTTCGTCCATTATCGTCATGGCGGGTGGCATGCAGGCAGACATGGTGCCCGAGGAGCTGAGAGTTCTACATCTGCAGGCAACAAGAAGGGAACTGTGACACTGAGCACAGGAGACCTCAAAGCCCACACCCACAGTGACATACTTCCTCCAACAAGGCCACAGCTCCAAATAGTGTCATTCCCTGGGGGTGGGGGGCAAATTTTCTTTCAAACCCCCACACTCCATTTACTGAGCCTTCATGCTTTTCTAACTCCAGGGAGCGGCAGAGAAGGCAGCTCCCAGCTGACTTGAAAAGCGAGCTGGAAAGTCTGGCTCCATAACCAGGTGGTGTGTGTGGCAGGGATGCCTGCACCAGTCATGGTGCAGCTCCTCATGCAAACGAAGGGTTACCACCTACAACAGTTCGTGTCTTTTTGCTGGGCCAGGGTGAAGGTGGGGGAATGGGCAATGGAGGCGGGGGTTGCGATGGAGATCTTCCCTCTGTTCTGAACGAGACAGCTGAAGAGTAACCAGCATAGTTTCAAGTTCACCAACACTTATTATTGATTGATTGATTGATTGATTTTTTTGTAGATAGAGCTGATGTAGCCCAAGATGACCTCAAAATCACAGTAGAGGCTAACCTTGAATTCGTGACCCTCCTATGCATCTTCTGGGTCCTGGGATTGCACAGCCATGCCTGGCTCTCCCGGGGGCTGCTCTATTGTTTTCTAAGCCGGTGTCGTCACAACGGGAACACATGTTCAGCTGTGATGGAAATGGACCTTGGTCACTGAGTAACAATAAAGTCCCCAAAACAACCAGGCTGCCATGTGGGCAGTCCAGCCAGGTGCCAGCCGAGGAGCTGCTCAGGTAACAGTTCCCTGAGCACGGCACAAGGGAAGTACCTGTCAGACCGCCAACTCTCCACAGTCCAGCCATTCCCAGAAACATTGTATATAGTAAAGATGCAGCAAAAGCTCAGCTCGAACAATTCCAACAGCCTTTAACACGATTTGGTAGTGCTTCATAACGCTTGGCGGTGCTTAACTCTCGACCCAGCAGCCCAGATTGAGGCTGTCCCCTCATCTGTCCTATCACCATAGGTCAAACCCAGTTTCTCCCTGTGACAGCCGTTTTGCAAATGTCCCCCAGTGGGTCTCCTGGTAGTCACATCTTTGAGTTCCTTCTGCAATAAATGTTTGCATTCCTACAAAAAGTATACATTGATGGAATAAATTCAATGACTTTTTGGAAACAGAGCTTTTGGGAGGTGGATTAAATCGATTCAGATGCAGTCATGAGAGCAGAACATGACAGGATTTGTGTATTTGTGTTTATATCCGATAAGGCCCCAGTTATCCAGACTGGCCTAGAACTTCTGGTTCTTCTCTCTCCCCAGGGTGCTGGGATTGCAGGTGTGCACCACCATACCTGGTTGTGAGTTTGTACCTTTAGAAGAGGTGGGTGAGGAGCTTGCACGTGAGCGTGAGGACCCGAGTATCACCTGCAGCACCCACATAAAGCCAGGCACGGAGCTACACACCTGCCATCCCAGCACTGACCAGACAGGATTCTTAGGGCTTGCTGGCCAGCCAGTTTAGCTGAATGAGTAAGCTCCAGGTCAACAAAAGACCCTGTCTCAAAAAATAGTAGGGAAAGTTGTTAAGGACACCTGACAGCAACCTCTGGCCTCCACAAACCTGCACATAGGCGTGCACACAAACATGTAAACACAGAGAAGAAGGAAGAGCAAGAGAGGAAATACCAGCTCTCACTCCAAACAAAGACCAGGGAGCACACATTGATACTGGCCACCCATGAGCTGGGAAAAGAGGCCTCAGCATTAAACCTGCCTTGCTGATCTTAAATCTCCCCATCTCCAGAACAGGACATTTCTGTTGCTGAAGCTACCTGACTACGGGTATCTTGCTGTAAATAACCAGCTGACTGGGGTCCCTTGCTCTACTCAAATGGAAATCATGCTTAGAGAGAAGCTAATCTTGTATTGGCAAACCTGGACTCCTGAGTGCCAAAGGCTTGTGGGCTGAGCTGCAGATCCTGAATGTCTCCATAAAAACAACAAAAACAAAACCCAATGTTTATTTTATGCATTGAGTTTGCTATAATTTCCTCTCCTTCCTTCCTTTTACTTTATGTGTGTGTGTGTATGCCCGAGAATATGTACAGGTGTGCTTCATTTAAGTCCACAGAACTTCATGAGCAGCCACTGTTAGGCCCGTTGTGCAGGTGCAAACAAGGGTCCTGGGGCTGGTGAGATGGCTCAGCAGGCGTGGGGGTTTGAATGAGAAATGCCTTCTAAAGCCTCACATGTGTGAGTACTTGGTCTCTGATGGTGGCGCTGATTGGGGAGGCTGTGGAATCTTTGGGAAGTGGAACCTTGCTGTAGGAAGGATGTCAGTGAGGGAGGGCTTTGAGAGTTCATAGTCTGATTCCACTTCCAGGTTGCTTTGTGTTTGTGGCTGAAGATGTGATCTGCCCTGACTGCTGCCATGGCTCCCCACCACTTACGGACTCTCCCTCTGGAACTGTAAGCCCAAACGAACTCTTCCAGAAGTGGATTGTGGTCATAGCAAGTATGTAATACCATGGGTATTAAGTTGGATCCCCAGGACCCATGTGGTAGGAGAGAAGCACTCTGTGAGTATTCTGACCTCTGACCTCCACACTCAGACTGATGCACATACAGCCTCTCCTCAATGCGTGCACCAGTGAGCAAGCACGTACACAGACATAGACACACACACACAGACACACGTGTGCATGCATGTGAGTGTGTGTAGAAACAAGCAAAGTCAAACAACATGACACACAGATAACTAGTGATCACAGTTCCAGCACAACTTCTGTTATTTTGTTCTGTTTTATTTGTGTGTGTCTTTGAGAGAATGAGAGGGGGGAGGGAGAGAGGGAGAGAGGAAGAAAGAGGGGGGTCTTGCTCCATTCCACACTGACTTTGAATTTATGATCCTCCTGTCTCATCCTCCTGAAGCTGGGATTATAAATGTACGCCATCATCCTCAGCTGTTGCTGTTTTGTCTTTGTGTTTTGTTTTGTTTTTCCGGACAGGGTCTCTCTACACAGCCCTGGCTATCCTGGAATCACTTTATAGACCAGATTGCCCTGAAACTCACAGAGATCCGCCTGCCTCTACCTCCCGAGTGCTGGGATTAAAGGTGTCTCACCAATACCAAGGCGTGTTTTTGTTTTCATTTTTATACTTCACACCCAATTCAGCTGTCTAGCCCACACACCTCACAGACTGTGGTTTGTTCACAGAGTTGTGTGACTCCACCACGAGCAACTCCAGGACATTCTCACCATCCCTAGAAGAGATGCTGTGATCCCCAGTCCTCTCAGCCCCGGCAACTGCTCATCCACTTTCTAGCTCAACAGACTTTCTTACTCCGGGCCTTTCAATAAGTGAAAGCACACAGCGCACAGGGCACAGGGCACAGCGCACAGGGCACAGGGCACAGCACACAGGGCACAGCGCACAGGGCACAGCACACAGGGCACAGCACACAGGGCACAGCGCACAGGGCACAGCACACAGCGCACAGGGCACAGCGCACAGGGCACAGCACACAGCGCACAGCGCACAGGGCACAGGGCACAGCGCACAGGGCACAGGGCACAGCGCACAGGGCACAGCACACAGGGCACAGCGCACAGGGCACAGGGCACAGCACACAGAGCACAGGGCACAGCGCACGGCACAAGGCACAGCACACAGGGTACAGGGCATGGAACACAGCAGGCTGTTCCTTGACCTTTTCACTCAGTGTAATTTTTTAAGGTTCATCCATTCTACAGCACTTACAAATATGTATTTGTTCTGAGATTAGAATAATATTCTCTTGTTTGAATATGCCACATATACATACCAGTTAATGGTATTTTTGTCCTTCTTCTTCTAAAAGTACCTTGTATTAAGACTTGGACAATTTTGTACATGTACATAACATATCTTGATCATACTCACCCCTAACATGCCCTCCTCCCATCTTCAAGTCCTCTCCATATATATGTGTGTGTGTATGTGTGTGTGTGTGTGTGTGTGTGTGTATACATACATACATACACATTGTACTCAGTGGACGGATGTCAGTGGATGGATGGATATATGTGTATATATTATTTATATATTATATATCCATATATGTATATCATATACACTGAGTACAATTAGTGCTTCCTGCTGCAATGTCGACTGACCTTGTTGGCTTCATCTTGTGCACATAACCATAGCGCAAAGGCAAGCCATGTGCAGGAGACAGTGTTCCTCCCCATCTGTCTCTGCCACAGTGTTCCCCAAGCCTTTTGATGGGGGGGAGGTCTTCCCCTTTTTAGCTGTCATAAATAGAGTTCCTATACACTCATGCAGAATTATCTATGTAGACATATATCATTTCTTTCAGGTATGTACTCGGGAGTGGAGCCACTAGGTCAAATAGTAATTATGTTTAACGTTTTGAGGCAACACCTGTTTTTAATACAGTCCAGTAGCTGAAAATGGTTTCTGCCATTAAAGATAATCAAAAGGATAATAACATACTGTAACACACGAAAATGGCACAGGGCTCCCATTCAGGGTGCACAGAGCTGCCTTTATCCGTGGATGCTTCTGCATTGCAGTGGCCGCATTGACTAGTATGATGGAGGCCAGTGACCTGCAGAGTCAAAAACGTTCCCTCTGTAGAAAAAGGCGTGTTAACCCCTGAGAAACCATGTGGATGTTACTGTTGACTCTTCTGTTTGCACCCCAGGCTGGCCTCAAACTCATTCTGTAGTCCAGGGATGACTTCAGCTGCTGATTGCCCTGCCTCTACTTCCCGTGTTCACCATGCCATGTTAATGCAGCTCTGGGGATCACACCCAGAGCTTCTGCATGCTAGCCACACACTTCATCGACTGAGCTGCAGCCCACCCGCCTCCTAGTGGTTCTTGTCAGTCCTTGAAGGCAGCCTGGCTGTGTCCTGCTTCCAGGTTGGACGGTAGCAGGACCCAGGCCATCATTTCTCCCCAACAGATGCTTACTATAACATAAAGAAATGAATCCTGAATCTGCAAGATGGCTCAGAGCATAAAGATATTTGATGCCAAGCTAGAGACCTGAGTTTAGTCCCTGGGACCCACACGGGAGAAGGAGAGGGCCAAGTCCTACAAGTTGTCCTCTACATACAAACAGTGGCACACATGTGTCCCCACATATAAACAGACACACACAGCCAAGAAAAGATAAATAGCTAGGCATGGTGTTGCACATCTTTAATTACCACACTCTGGAGGCAGATGCAGGAGGATCTCTGTGAGTTCAAAGCCAGATGTGTCTATACAGCAAGTTCCAGGCTAGTCAGATCTACACAGTGAGACCCTGTCTCAACAAACAAACATGATCTTAAAAAAGAAATGAAAGATCATGCCTGGCCCTACTTCTAGATAAGACGTTGGGCTCAGGCTGGACCGTGTACGCTGGGAGAGGACGAGGAGAGAGACTCAGCTCTTCTGTCTTCCTAGGCTACTTCCTCCCCTCCAGCTGAGAAGACCTGACCCTGAATAATTGATGGCTGGGGTTTGCAGCACACTCCAGCTCCTCAGAGCACATGACCATCATCAATTAGCAAAAACTGGCTCTGGCTGTCGCTGTTAAAGAAAACCAGAAGTGGCTGTAATGCCTCTGCCGCTAAAATTAGAAGCTTCCACCTTCATGGCAAAGCTTTGACCAGCAGGTTCCTTCTCCCTGCCGCTACTCCATTGCCTCCCTAGACCTGCTGTTTTGGCTGATGTCCCCTGAGAAGCCGTGTCTCCTCTTTACCTTCAGTGTCCTGTCTGAAACAAGCAAAGAGGCCATCTCTGGGTTTGTGAGGATTATGGTCATTAAGTTTATGTTTATAAAACTGTTCTGAGCCGGGCGGTGGTGGCGCACGCCTTTAATCCCAGCACTCGGGAGGCAGAGGCAGGCGGATCTCTGTGAGTTCGAGGCCAGCCTGGTCTACAAGAGCTAGTTCCAGGACAGGCTCTAGAAACTACAGGGAAACCCTGTCTCGAAAAACCAAAAAAAGAAAAAAAGAAAAAAAAACTGTTCTGAAAAGAACCCTCATCCACAGACATCCAACTGGGACATCCAACGGCCCTGCAGCTTTGGCGGGCAGCTAACAGCTCCCCGAATGGTCAAACATCAAGAAATCAGATGTCCCAGCAGTTCCATGCTTGGGTTGACAGCCAGTAGGGATGATAAATTGCACACAAGAGCCTGTACTTATGGCAGCCTTGTTAGGATAACTCAGATGAAGTCACGGGGCTGGAGTGATGGAAGAGCACTGTTGATTTGCACAGGATGCAGAACCCACAGGTGGCTCACAACCACCCCTAACTCCAGTTCCAGGCCATCTGATGTCTTCTTCTGACCTCTGAGGGCACTGGGCACATACATGGGGCCCAAACATACCTGCAGGCAAAAGACTCATACACATAAAATAAATACATAAAGACAACAAAACAGATTCCAGGTCCATTTCAGATAGTGAGATGATGGGGTTTGGGCTTTTTTGTTTTTGTTTATTTGTTTGTTTGGTTTGGTTTTACAAGACAGGGTTTCTCTGTATATTCTTGGCTGTCCAGGAACTCACTCTGTAGACCAGACTGGTCTTGAACTCACAGAGATCCGCCTGCCTCTGCCTTCTGAGTGCTGGGATTAAAGGCATGCACCATCACTGACCCAATTTTATTCTGTTTGTTCCTCTCAAAAGTAATGGGTTGGTCCATAAATCTCCCTCACTTTAATCTCCAGACTTAAAAATTTTTATGCAGATATTTTAATCTCCCTCATCTGGTAATACTTTTGCTTACACAAAAGATGCCCTGAATCTTCCGAACTTAATAGTCTAGAATAACTGCCCCTCCTCCCTTTTCCTTCATTTCCTTTGCACTGATCTTAAAACTAGCCAATGATGAAAGATTGTGAGATCAGACTCCAGCTAATGAGGAAACCACACACACACGAACATGCACACAGACACACAAACACACACACACACAGCACTCAGAATAAACACCAGGTGAGCTTCCTGCCCCAGTGTGCTTGCTCGCTCCCTTGGATGGTGGCACATCCTTTCTACAAACAGAAATTGCCTCGCCACGCCACTTACTCTTTATCCATGTGCTCATTTCTAAGAACACCAGCTTTTCAGAATCTATATTTTTAAAACCTCTTTAGGTGTGTCTGGTAGCTGGGCTACTTTGAGAAAATGATGATCCAGCTTGGAGCCCTGTAGCTTTTTTATGCCCTCCCTCAAATCCCTTTCGTTGTTTGTTGCTTATGGTTTCATATTGAGCTGCCACAGATTCCTGAATTAAGAGCTCAAACTCTTAGCCTCAATAATAACACACAGCTCCTGGGAGTTTATAATTTCCCTTTAGTTTAATTCAGGGTAAGGATTGATGATGTTAATAACAGAAATAGAAAACTAGGTTATGCTGGGCCCTCTGCAGGGGTTTCCCGGGCACTGCATCCTCTGTATTCTCCTAACAGACGAATGAGTGACATTGGTGGTCCCTGTTTTGCTCAAGGATTTGGGAGAAGTGGAAAGGTGAGAATTAAGACTCAGTTTTGAATTATTTTAAATGTGATTTTTTTTTCCTTATTTGTATGTGTGAGTATATGCCATGCCAGTCTGGTGCACACAGAGGCCAAAAGAAGGCACTAGATCCCCTGAAGCCCGAGTTACAGGTGGATATTAAGTCTTTGCACTTGGGCACTGAAAGTCAAACCCAGGCCCTCTGAAAAAGCAGCAAGTACTGTTAGCTGCTGAGCCATCTCTCTAGTCCCAAGACCCAGTTTTATATGACCCCAAAGCCAGCCTAGTTAATCTTATACTACTTAATACCCAATAATCACATTCGTCATGTGAGGAAATAGAGGCTCAGAGACATCAAGGGAATTTTCAAAGATCACACAGAAACTTCTAGACCAAGATAAAGCTGGAACACAGGTCTTCATCTCCCCAGTCCTGTATTTTCTCACATCATGGTGCCTAAGTCCTGCTCAGTTACTTTATCAGCAAACAAGGACCTCAAACAAAAAGATGCAAAACATTGATTGTCTTTGAGGTCAGGGTAATAAGCTCCTGGTTTCACCAGGACTTTTTTTTTCAATCACAAGTGATAGTAGCTTACACTGAGCATTTTCTTTGTTCCAGAAATTGTTTTACATCTGCCCCTCCCTTGGGCTGACCTATGTGCTGGAATTACAGACAGGCCCCACAACACTGACTCGGAGCATTATATTTGAGTAACACATTTTGAACTCAGCAAAGATGGCATGGGTGTTGTTACCCACCTTATTTTTTGAGACAGGTTCTCTTACTGAATCTAGAGCTCATAAATTCAGCGAGATTAGACTGCCAGCAAGCTCCAGGGATGTTTTTATTCTCCCTACATTCAGGAATCGGTGCTAGGATTGCAGCCACTTACCACCATACCCAGACCTTTGATGAGCGCCAGGGATCTGAACCCAGGTCCTCATGCTTGTAGGGCAAACACTTTACCAATGGAGCCGTCTCCCAAGACCCTGTTTCTCAGTCCTCTTGCTGCTTTGAGACAGGATTTAGTAACCCAAGCTGTCATAGAATGTTATAAATAACCCATGCTGGACTGGAATTCACAATCCCCCTGCCTCAGACTCTCAACTGCTAGAATTACAAATAGATCTCACCACATCCACAAACAAGTGACTTGTGTTCTCTGTGCCCATTGCCACTATCCACCTGTGCAGTGAGAATCCTGGCGCCTTCATGAGAAACCACTGTAGAGCCCATAAGGGTGACGTGGGCACACACAAATGCTCACACAAACACAGCCATGGTCATGTCAAGGTGATGAAATTTCAAGGAAAATACTCTGGATTTTTCAAACTCCATAAAAGAAGATTGTCATCTTAGCACCCAGGAGGTGGAGGCAGGAGAATAGGAGTTCAAGGCCATCTCTAGAGGCCATTCTGGGCTATGTGAGACCTTGTCTTAAAACACATCAAATTTGCCAGATAGTAATGGCACATGCCTTTAATCCCAGCACTCAGGATGCAGAGACAGATAGAGATAGATCTCTGTGAGTTCAAGGCCAACCTGATCTACAAAGTGAGTTCCAAGACATCCAGGGCAATACAGAGAAACTCTGTCTCAGAAAAACAAACAAACAAAAACAAAAAATTATCAAATTCCATAAAGTAAACAGGATGCTTTTGTAAGCAGACACTATAAAATGAAGTAAAATAAACCTTGGGTGTGATAACAAAATGGTTCAGTGGGTAAGAGTGTTTGCTATGCAAGCAACAGGTTGTGAGTTTGTATCCCCAGGACTTTGTGGAAGCTGTGCTTGGCTACATGGGTTGCAGCCATGTTGGGACTGCAGAAGCACAGAAATCCTAGGAATTGGCTGACCAGCCATCCTAGCTGAATCAGTCAGCTTCAGTTACAGTGAGAGAACTAGTTTGTAAAAATTAAGTTGGAGGGGCTGGCTGCTCCATCAAGGGATCTGGGTTTAGTTCTCTGTACCCACAATCACAACCATCCTTAACTCTAGTTCTTTTTTAAAAAAAAATATTTTTTATGGTTTATTTAACTTTATTTTATGTGCATTGGTGTGAAGGTGTCAGATGCCCTGGAACTGGATCTTCAGACAGTTGTGAGCTGCCATGTGGTTGCTGGGAATTGAACCCAGGTCCCCTGGAAGAGCAGTCAATGTTCTTAACCACTGAGCCATCTCTCCAGCCCTTAACTCTGGTTCTTAATTCCTCTTCTGATCTCTTCTGGCACTGCACCTAGGTGGTACACATACATATATGCAGGCAAATCACTCAGGCAAATAAAATAAAAATAAACCAATCTTAAAAAAATAAGGTGGAGATTGATAAAGGAAAAAATCTAATATCGTTCTCTGGCCTCTTCATATACACATGAATGAACTTGAACACATCTGCACATACACACGTATGCATACAATTCAGATGCACACACATGTACATACATCACAGATTCACACACACATGTGCATACACCAGAGTTGCACAGATACATACATACACTACAAATGCACAGACACATACATACATATACCACAGATGCACATACACATGTGCATACACCACAGATGCACACACACACATGTGTGCATACACCAGAGATGCACACACACATGTACATACACTACAAATGCACACACATATATACACATACATACATATAACAGAGATGCACACACACATGTGCATACACCACAGATGCACACACGTGTGCATACACCACAGAATCACACACATACATGTGCATACACCACAGATGCACACACGTGTGCATACACCACAGAATCACACACACACATGTGCATACACCACAGATGTACACACACACACACACATATGTGCATACACTATAGATACACACCCACAAGTAAATGTTATTCGCATTTTAAAAGATGACGGAGAATTTTTTCCAGGGGTCCAGCTCTACTCTTAGGCCTCCCTCCATCTCCATCTTCCCCTCTCTCTAGCCTTCCCTCTCTTCCTCCCCCGGCATTCCTCCCTGCTTTTCTCCAAAGATCTGTAATTAAGTTCTTGCTTGGTAATTGCCATTTTAGGTTTGCCATAGAAATCGCCTCCCACCTGGTCTATTTCCTTCTTTTTATCAACCTTGGAAAGCAGAGGCAGGAGGCCACAGTAAGCCCTAAAATTCATAATTGTTCCCGTCTCTATGTGTTGAACATTCCCTGGGTGTGCGGACGCCAGGCGAGTCTGCACGCGCCCAGCTCCCTTTGCATCCTGCATATTAGGTGTAAGCATTATCACTTGAATGGAAAGGTATCCTGGCAGCCAAATCGAAGAATACTGCAATGTCGCACCGCTGCTAATGCTGGGCTCTCGTGACAGCCCAAGAATGACCTTGAACTCCTGATCCTCCTGCGTCTACCTCCCAAGTACTGGGAACACAGACGGACACCACCATCCCTGGTCGGTGAGGAAACTGGAGCTTTAGATCTTAGTGAGCCCTCCAAACTAAATGGTAGAGCTGGGGTTTGAATCGCATTCCATCTGGCTCAAATGCCGAAACTGTCCTTCTCTCTTGTGAACTCCCCAGACCCGGGTACAGGCTCTGGTCATATGATATGAAAATCCTTCCCTTTATCGTCATCCTTCATAATAACCCCTTTATAACAATGACCTCGTGGCCCCTCCCACCTGAAAGAAAGGTGGAGTCTCACCGCTCCCCCCACCGTCCTTCACTCTGGGCTGGCCTTACTTTGGCAGGAAGACTGAGGCAGCAGTGATATGTGGCAGGCTTCTGTTCTGTCTCTTTGGTCACAGACACCACCATGAAAACAAGCCCGGACTGGACTGCTGGAGTATTCTGACTCCCTCGTTCTTGTCCAGCTGACAGCTAACCAACCGCCAAACATACGAGAGTGGCCATCCTAGACTTGAGGGCTTTCTGTGACTAGACAGGTGAGTGAGCCCACAGGAGATGAGCTGAGCCTGCTCAGACCCACAGAACTGCCAGACTGGTTCACAGACTCGAGCAATTGTTGAAGCCACCAGGTTCTGGGAGTGGTTAGTTACACAGCGATGCCTAATGACGGGGCTCTCTCTAGAAGAGGCTTGGAGCAAGTGGGTGGGAAAACCTCAATAGAGAAGAAATACCGCTTACCTTAGGTCTACTGGGGGCTGGTGGAGCACTGGCCTAGCTTGTAACCTGGCTCTGGTTCCTAACACCAAAAACCATCAATGACAGCAATGATATCAACTCAATATGTATTATGACTGAGCATCTTCAGTGAGTCACTATGTACATTCTATGATGCAGGTATTGCTGTATATCCTTTATCCTAAATGCTTGGACTAGAACTATTTTTTAATTTTCTTTTGATTACTTATTTTTGTCAAATCTACAATATTTAGAGGTACATGATGAGGGATCTTGGGGATGGAACTGAAGTCCAAACACAAATGTGATTTATTTCATATACACCTTACATTCTATTGCTTGAAGGCAAATTTATACAATATTTTTAGTGCTCCTGGATTGTTTCTGTTTTGTTTTGTTTAAGACTATGCAGCCCTGGCTGCCCTGGAACTTGCTATGTAAACCAAGCTAATCTTGATCTGCCTTGCCTCCCAAATTCTGAGATCAAAGGTATTCTATGCCTTACCAGACTGTGTCCCTGAATTTTGATTGTAATGTATCACATGAGATCCAGTATAGAAACACACACACATGCGCGCATGCACACACACACACAATCTCCATCTAACTTCCTGGCAAACGATGTGTTCCTCTGCATATTCACGTCTTTCTGCATCAGCAGCTCATACTTGCTGAGGCTCTGACCATGCAGCCTGATTGATTGAACAGGCTTAAAAGGCCTGGACTTGAATTTGAGATCTCAGGCTTCGTAGGACAACAAAGACCAAAGGGCCTGGCGTGAGCAGGAGGTTATTATTCACCCGAGAAGACATTAAGAACCACAAGAATGCAAGGGCAGCATGCAGGGATGGCCACCCAGCTCACCAGGCACACCGTGTCCTCGTCCCTCTATTCAGCATGCTCCATAATTAAACCTGCAGCTGGCAGGAGGCAAACGAGAGCTTCATGCAAGATGTCATCGGGGAAGCCCTAGGAATGCAATTAATTACATCTGGTACCCAGAGCTCTGGAACGGACAGGCCTGCAACATTGCAGTGAGAGCTCTGCCTCCTTAATCAGAAGATCACTACCTGGAGGGAAGTGACCAAAACAGGTTTGCAGTCAATAATAGATGAAGTCTAGGTTTGGAAACTATGACAGCAGAGATACTATATGTCCAGATCCTACCTATGTTTCCAGTTAAATGTATCACTAAAGAAGCGAGAAGAAAAGCCAGTGTGTGGAAAAGGGGACATTAAGAATTCACAGATGAGCCTGGTGGTGGTGGCACACGCTTTTGATCCCAGTACTCAGGAGGCAGAGGCAGGTGGATCTCTGTGAGTTCAAGGCCAGCCCGGTCTACAGAGCAAGTTCCAGGACTGGCTCCACAACTACTGAAAAACCCTGACTTGAAAGAAAAACAAAAAGAATTCATAGATGACGAAGCCAGGTGATTGTTGGCCCATGCCTTTAATTACAGCACTTAAGAGTCAGAGGGAGGCAGATCTCTATGAGTTTGAGACCAGCCTGGTCCACAAATTGAGTTCCCGGACAGCCAGGGCTACATAGTGAAACCTGTCTAGAAAAAAGAAAGAAAGAAAGAAAGAAAGAAAGAAAGAAAGAAAGAAAGAAAGAAAGAAAGAAAGAAAGAGAAAGAAAGAAAAAGAAAGAAAGAAAGAGAGAGAAAGGAAGGAAGGAAGGAAGGAAGAAAGAAAGAGAGAAAGAAAGACAGACAGACAAAGAATAAGAAAAACAGAATTCATAGAGGAAAGTAGTGAGCATCATTTACCCATAATTCTTGGGTTGGCAACACAACTCCAGGAGGCAGCACTGGAATCTTATTCTGTTTACAGAAATGTACAGTTTAAGGTCCTTTAAGACAGGGTACACAGCCATGGGTCATTATAAGAGACCATCAATAAGCAAGGCCTGGTTCATCAAAACTAAACAAACAAAACCCCTCTTGGGTCCCTGGACTCCCCAGTGATTTTACCCTCTGCCTTACCTCAGCCTCCCTGACTCTAATTCCAATGGCTGGAAAGCCACAATCCTAGCTCCCAGCATCCTGCTTGATAATCCCCGCAGCCCTCCATCCACCCTTCTGGTATCTCAACCCCAGGAATTACTTGGTTCCTTTGAGAGGGCAACCTACCGAGCCAACCCCTTTCAGGGTCTCCTGAGCTTTCTTCCTCACTCCCTTAGCTGTGTGGCTTCAGTCTCTGACCTGTGCTGTCCGTGTTTAACATGTTCCTCTTCGCTGTGCTCACGTAGATAAACCCATCACAAACCCAGCCCTTCTGCTCCATCCACAAGCGTGCAGCTGAGGGGCTGAGGAAAACCCACAGCCCTGACACCCGAAGGGCTCCCCAGCATGCCCAGGACAGCTCACTTCTTTCCCCAGGCCTTTTGCTCTCCCACCTCCTAGAAAGTTCTTTCACAACTTCCCTTCCCTCTTCAAATGCATGCCCATCCTCCCCTGTGCTCACTCTCAGGTGATGACCTCATCAAAGAACTTCCAGAAGGTCCCACACCCAGGTACACCTACTTACCCAAGCCTGTCCTAAACCCCACCTCGATTCCTGCAATTCCCCTCTTTAGAAAGCCCAACCGGTTTGGCTTTTGCTTCCCATCTGGCCACTCCTTCTCCTGCATCATCAGCTTCCTTCACCCACTGAAACCTTTCCAGCAACTTTCTATAGTCCTCTAATTTATCAATTAAAAACAAGACACCTCAGGAAATGTGAGGCACACGGTGCACACCTGTAATCCCAGCTCTCGGGAGGCTGAGGCAGGAGGATCATAAGTGTGAGACCAGCCTGGGCTATATAGTGAGTTCTAGGCCAGTCAACTCACTTATGCAGAACAGATTAAAAAACAAGTCAGGGGGCTGAAGAGATGGCTCAGCGGTTAAGAGCACTGCCTGCTCTTCCAAAGGTCCTGAGTTCAATTCCCAGCAACCACATGGTGGCTCACAACCATCTGTAATGGGGTCTGGTGCTCTCTTCTGGCCTGCAGGCATACACACAGACAAAATATTGTATACATAATAAATATATAAATATTTAAAAAAAAAACAAGTCGATTCCTAATTTTTGGAAATGCCCAAATCTCAGAGATGGTAACTTTCACCTCTGTCTGATAAGACTGACGGTTGACCACAATTCAGCATGACCAGTCATGCCATTGTGTGTGGATCTCTACAGATCCACTTTCTTCTCCTGCAGGGTCTTCTCCCAGACTGCTAGTGATTTTGCTACCAGTTCTTATGTAAATCCATGGGGAAACTGGGACAACTTTTCTCTTGTTTTTTAACAAGCAATCACTTGGTTCTGAAAGTCTCCTAAAAAGACGTGTGAAGAAACTGAGTCATGAGTGCAGTCGCTGGCAATGTGGGAAAGGAGAAGAGCCTTGGCCTTTTTTTTTTTTTTTAAAGCAGGGTTTCCCTGGCTGTCTTGGAACTCTCTATAGACCAGGCTGGCCTCAAACTCAGAGCTCCCCCTGCCTCTCTGCATGTAACACCATTCTTGACCGCCCTTGGCTTTTTGAAGATTCCCCACTGTGTATGAAAAACCCCAAGCCAGCCTTTCTGAGAAAGAAACCCCGTGGAGGGAGAAGCCTCACCGAGAGCCCACACTGACTAACAGATGGCGGATGACCTAGTCTACTCCAAGACGGCCTGTCACATGAACAAGCCAAGATAAAAGTAGCAGAAGACGCATTCTTTCTTTTCTTCTCAGATTAGTGTCTGGTACACAAAGTCACACAAGTGAATGCTGTAGCCCAGCCTGGCCCTGAACTCTCCATCCTCCTGCCTTCACCCTCCCAAGTGCTAGGGTTACAGGTGACAACACTGTATCTGGCTGTCAGGGTTTTTTCTTTGCTTTTATGGTTTTTAGTTATTTCTTTTCATGTCCTACATAAATGCTGGTGTAGGCAAATACACTTATTATTCATTTTTTTATTTGTGTATGTGTGCCTTAGTGAGCATATGGAGCTCAGAGGACAACATCCAGGTTCCTTCCTTCCACCATGTGAGTTCAAGGAACTGGCAGCCAGCAGCTTTACCAGCTGAACTATTTCACAGCCCAAGACTGCCTTTTCAAAACTGAATATTGTGGGAGGCATGGAGGTCCTTGTGATTACGGGTATGCACCCGAGGAACAAGAATGTCAAACATACACACTGTTCCTTCAAAGGAAGAGATGGAGAGATACGTAACCTGCTCACTGCCCAGAACGCTGGGAGCTGATATGGGGAGTAATCTGTTGACCTTTAAGCTTTCCGTATGGCCAAGACCACACCGAATCCTCCCATAGACCCTTATTGTGAGTCGTCAATCTATAGAACCCATTTTTTTTTTTTTTTTTTTTTTTTTTGGTTTTTCAAGACAGTGTTTCCCTGTAGTTTCTAGAGCCTGTCCTGGAACTAGCTCTTGTAGACCAGGCTGGCCTCGAACTCAGAGATCCGCCTGCCTCTGCCTCCCGAGTGCTGGGATTAAAGGCGTGCGCCACCAACGCCCGGCTTATAGAACCCATCTTTATGGAAGATACCGCATGTACTTTACAAAGAGTTACATAGTCATGTCTTAGGCTTTATTATGAACACAGGATTGAGTTAATTATCACCTGAAAGTTTTCACCAAAATATGCTGTGCTTAAATATGCCTAAAATAAAGCACTTGGGGTCAGACTCCTGAAGTTTGAGCCAACATTGGATACTGAGTCGTATTAGACTGAACTGCCTTTTTGCTCCTGCAAATGGCTACTCTACTGGCTGCGGTGGGCACAGAGACCCTCGGAACTGTACATTGTTTGGTTTCATGAAACCAGGATCTAGAGGTGAATGAATGTGTGCATACCAGTTTGGACCCATAGAAAGCACCCAGGGGCTACTTCCACCATGCTAGGTCTGGGTCAAAAATCTGTGCCCTTCCTGTGTTGGCATGTGGGAAAGGCAGACATGAATGGGGAAGGAGAGAACATCAAACTCGCAAAAGGTAAAGTATATACTACTCGGAAAGGGCCAAGGTAAAAGAAGAAACAGGAAGTGTGGGAGAGTGGTGTGTGACTGGGCTCGGTTTTCCACTAGGGTATCAGGAGTGTGTCAACAAAGGCCTTGCTTGGGCAGCTGACTAAGCCAGATCTGCAAGCCATTTGTCAAACAGTGGTTTTTAAGGCTGTGTGACTTCATTTTGCAAACAGCATTTGATTTCGTTTTTAGTACGAAGGCAACTCTAGACTGACTCTACACCATGCTGAACATGTGAACACAACCAGCCAGCCATATCCTCGAGGCACAGGGTGCTGCGTAACTTATTCCTAAAAGTAAAAAAGCCAACACCCAACAAACTAACTATACGAGGGGCCGCAGAGCTGGCTCGGTGGTTGACACTTGCTGTTGGTCTCAACGGAGTTCAGTTCTGAGCATACATGTAGCAGCTGTCTCTGACTCCAGTGCCCTCTTCTGGCGTCTGAGGGTAACAGGCATGCACACGGTGTGCATACATACATACAGGCCAACACCCTTACACATAAAATGAGACAAATCGTTTTTAATTGCCACTTGAACACATGAATGTATGAAATTTATATCAGGACATCCAGGCCTAAGAACTTACGGAGCACAGCAGAGCAAGGAAAGGGTGCAACGCCCTCTCCTGGGCCCTCTAAGAGGAAGACATGTAGCGCTGTGATAGTGATGACCCCACTGACCTGGCATCTGACCATCAGGTATACAGAGGAAGACATGTAGCGCTGTGATAGCGATGACCCCCTCTGACCTGGCATCTGACCATCAGGTATACACATCAAGGGACTGACAGGCAGACAATTCCCAAGTCATCCAGGGCTTCAGTTGGTCTTTGTCTGCTGGTGCAGCCGTCTGTCCGTCCACTCATTCATCCATCTGGTCCAGGTCCCCTACTTCGCCTCTACACTGTACATGATCTCACTCACACCTTCCCTTGGTAGGTGAGCTCAGCTCAGCTCAAACCTGTGACCCTGTGGCCTGGCCCCGCAGCAGTTCCTTCAGTAGCTCTCCTGTGTGGCTCTTTATCTAAACAGCCCCCTTACCCCAGAGACTGCATCTCTGTCAGACTTCTGTCTCTGCCTCCAGTAAGGCCTCTTTGGATTCTGCTGCGGCCTTTTTTAACCCTTTTGTCCCCACCCCGTAACCTCCATATATACGCATATGAATATAATTATTGTGAGCTGTGTAATAGGTGAGCTGAGAATTCATATTTGCAATTAAGGGTGGAATAAAAGAACCTGTGTTTGCCAGCAGCCAGCTGGAAAGGGAAATTGGGACGACCAGACAAATCACAGCCGGCAAAACACAGAGTGTGTGAAATTAGTGTTAATTTCTAAATTCCTGATGCTGTGGGAAGCACTGACACAGCACCCAGTGGAGCAAAAGCAGGAGATAGGAGATGAGGCAGGAGGGAGACAGGAAGAGCTCACCTGACCTTATGGCCAACGAGAGGGATCTGGACAGTTTGGGGCACAGGAGCTGTGTGGTCTGACTGCCTTGGGGCAGGGACTGGAGCCAGAAGCAGAAGTGGGGAGGAAGCCATTGCCCTAAGGACAGAAAACTGGTAGAAGCTTGAGCCAGGAGATCCCGGAAAACCTTTGTTGTTAGAGCCCACAGCACTGGGATGAAAGGTGAAGGAGAAGGCAGGGAACGGTGCCAGGGAGGAGACTAGTCCCTTCTAGCATTGTGAGCTAAGCGACCGCCCTAGGTTGACATTGCGGAGGCGGGGAGCCGGCAGCGGGAACTGTGAAGGCTAGCTTGGAAATCACGGAGATTAGCTACAAGGGCCAGAGATGTCTTCACCTCGGACACAGGCAAAGACCGCGTTAGAATGGATAATGTTTATGTACTGGGACCGGAAATCACACGTCTACACAAAAACGTGCTGTTTTCATCGCAGCGCTATACACGACAGCCCACGTGTAAGAATCACCCAAAAGTCCATCACCTGATGAACAGAGACTGAATGGGGATGTCCACACAACGGCACACTACTTGGCAGAAAAAGACGTGAAGTCTTAACACATGGCGCATCATGGATAAATCCTAAAAACATCGTTCAAGCTGGGCCCAGTGGTACACACAGTACTCGGGAGGCTGAGTTTGAGTTCCATTTGGGCTATAGCTTGAGACTATCTCTCAAACAAACAAACAAAATCATAATTCAAAGCACGGGGGGGGGGCGGGGGAAGAGTCACAGAAGACGATTGTAACCAGGATCTGAGGGAGGGGGCATGACTATAAATAATGCCAGTACTTGGGAGGTGGAGGCAAGAGGATCAAGAGTTCAAGGTCATCCTCTTCCACTTAGTGAACTCCTGGCCAGCCGGGACTATCTGCTATCCTGTCTCAAAAAAAATAAACAAGCCGGGCGGTGTTGGTGCAGGCCTTTAACCCTAGTACTCGGGAGGCAGAGGCAGGCAGATCTCTGTGAGTTCGAGGCCAGCCTGGTCTACAAGAGCTAGTTCCAGGACAGGCTCCAAAGTTACAGAGAAACCCTGTCTTGAAAAACGAAAATATAAATAAATAAATAAATAAATAAATAACAGAAAGAATAGTTTATGACTATTTTTACAATAGATGAAACAGGCAAATCTGTATGGGTATAGAAAACAGACAAGTGGTTGATGCTGCCCAGGGAGCCTGGGAAGAGGTGAGGTGAAGCTGGGAGATGGGATACTTTAGGGGGTAAAGAAAATGTTCTAAAATTGACGGTAGTGATGGCCGCATATCTGTGTCTCTATGAAAGACACACAACCACATACTTTAAATTGGAGAACTATGGGCCAAATTTTAAATAAAGCTGCTATTAATGTTTTTTCTGAAGAGCTTGAAAATAAAAAGGGCACACTACAGTTTCCCTGAGGGAGCTTCCAGTGCAGACGCCTCACATGAGTGTGTGTCAGGGCGGACACGGGGGACCAATCAAACCACAAATGACTCCAACCAATTGCACTTGACTGTTTGCAGTCACACACTGGTCACACGGTGCTCTCTGTGCTCAGCACTGGTCACGGGAGTTCCCAGTCCATGTTGTAGATGACACGCTGGAGCAGGCAAAGTGAGGTTCCCAAAGAATGAGAAGCAGAGGCTGGAAACACAGATTCTGGGTGGGCCAAGGCCAACTTTGAATTCAGCTCTGTGCCATGGCCACTGGCCTGCTAGCCTCTCTGTGCTTCAGTTCGGAACGTGTAGACTACAGATGATAATACTCACTGCATAAAGTGAGTGGATGGAGTGAACTTCTGTTTGCAGAACACAGCGTGATGCTGGAGATGTGTGCTCAGGACAGCAGCTGGCATCACCGACGATAGCACACACAGGCCTCTGAGCAGTGTCTTCTTCCACATGAGGAGGAATTAGTCTATGAAATGACAGAAGTGTGCATATATATTTACTGTCTATATCTTTATATATGGACAAAAGTGTGTGTTATATATGTCCACATATGGATAAAAGTGATTCTATATATGTGATCAGGCTGGCCTTGAACTTAGAGAGATCCACCTGCCTCTGCCTCCCAAGTGCTGGTATTAAAGGTGTGTGGCACTATGCCCGGCGAAACCAGAACTTTGACATGGAGCCAAGATAAGAAATGATATCGCTCCTTCAAGGCATGAACTGCATCAGAAGCTAGGAAAGGAGCTCAGTTTAAAACAAAATGTACATTTGGTTTACACAGGAATTTAATGGCGTTTTAACATCAGAAAAGCCGCTCACGCACTACCTCACACTATCTGGTTACAGGGGGAAAATGGGATTATCTCACTGCCTGAAGGGAAAAGCCATGGATGCTAAAACTCAGTGCCCACTCATGATTAGAGATGAATAAACCAAAATCAAAGGGAAATTGCTGCTGTTGTTTAAAATCGCATTTGTATATTAGATACTCCAGTATAACATATTACATTATATGATATTACAAGTATCTTAAGCCTTATCAAGCAACATAGTTAGTGCTAAGAACAAGAGAACTGCTTCCCAGGTGGGAACAGTGTGAGGATGCCCTCTTATCAATCCATGTGGCCGTGATGGACAGCTGATTCTGAACAAGGCTGCCGGTTCATCCAATGGGGAAAGAAGGGTTGCTGCCAGAACAACTGGATATCTGCATGTAAATACTAACCCTACATTCTCATACCATAGCTTAAAAGGAAGAATTCTAAATGGGCCAAACATGTAAATATGAGATGTAAGACCACACAACTCAGAGATAATTCCTGACCTGGAATTTGGCAGGTTTCTTAGGCAAGGCACCAAGAGCTTGACTAACCAAAGTAGAAAACAGATCAATTAGACTTGACCAAAATAGAACTTTCTGTGGTGGTGCCCACCTGAAACCTGAGCCCCTTAGAGGCAGAGATGGGCAGAACTCCGTGAGTTTGAGGCCTAACCCGGCTAAATAGTGAGATCCTGCCTCAAAAATCAAAAACAGAACAGAAATTAAAAGCAAACAGCAAAAACAGGGTTTGAGGTTGACGGTATAGCTCAACCATAATGTGTTTGCTAAGCGAGCCTGAGGTACAAGCTTCAATTCCCAGGAGTGGGAAAAGAAGGAAGAAGGCGGAGCCAGCAATGGATCAGCTCAAGAAGACAGACAAGGCTGATGTTTGAGCTTCATTCTGTTGCTATGATTAAACACTCAGACCAAACATAACTTAGAGAAGGAGAAAAGCGCTTATTTCAGGTTAAAGGTCACAGTCCATCGCTAAGGGAAGCCAGGGCAGGAACCCAAAGCAGAAACCACAGAGGAATGTTGTTTGCTCACTTGCTGACAGACACTGTTTAGCCCAAGACCACCTGCCCAGGGAATGGGACTGCCCACAGTGGGTTGGGCCCTCCTACTCAAGATCTGGATAGTCATTCCTGGGGAATCCCTCTCTCATGTGGCTCTAGGTTGTGTCAAGCTGAAGGTAAAAGCTAACAGGGACACCTGATGATGCCCTAAATTCAATCCCCAGGACCCACAGGGTGGAAGGAGAGAACTTCACAAGGTGTCTGTCTTCAGACCTCCATATGTATGCCTTGGCATAACCACACACACAATCACAGTCAATCCATGAATGTAAACAATAAAGTTCCAGCAATTCTACTTTTTTGTGTGTATTTTAGAGCGCTAAATACCTCCTGTCTTCCAGGAATCTATATGAAGATATCACTTCAATAGATTAAAAATGGCCACAAAGCCTTTCCACTCCTCCACCTCATCCTACATCCTGAGGTGAAAACTCTTTCCCACTTTCAAATCTAAGCCAGTCATGTGGGTCGCTTTAACCAATGGGATTCCACAGAGTGGCAGCTGTCTAGTTTGTTTCTTTTTGGGGGGAGGGGTGGAGGCTCGACACAGGGTTTCTCTGTGTAGCCCTGGCTGTCCTGAAATTCACTCTGTAGACCATGCTATCCTCGAACTCACAGAGATCCACCTGCCTCTGCCTCCCAAGTGCTGGGATTCCAACAGCGTGCTACACCACCGCCGGACTAGCTGTCTAGTTCTGAGAGTCAGCCCGGGCTTCACAGCATTTGCTCGTGTACTCTCTTGCAACATTCCCACTGCTCTTCAAAGCAGCCCAGCCCGAGGGCAAGCTCCTGACCTTCTAGGGAAGGCACCGGATGCACGTGAGCCATACAGATCATCAGTCATCGGCCACCTCACTACAGCTAACTAAGTAAGCCAGGTGTGAATGAAAGAACGCCCTTGTCAGTTCACAGAATGTTGACAGGAAATGTACTGTTGTAAAACATTGAGTTTTCTCATTTCCCACTAACAGTAATGGAGAACGGGAGCTAAGCCACAGCATTCAGAGATCCCCCGCTTCCTGACTGGACTTACAGTGTGACCTGCTGCCTTATGCCTGCAGCTGTGGGACAAAGTAACCTCTCCCTTCCTCAAGTTGCTGTTGTTAGGAGTTTTGTCCCAAGGAATACAAAGTAACTAATACACTCACCATCATGCAAGGAAGTTCATCTGTAGAGGGGCCCAGACCTTCCTGCTGAGGCTCCAGACATGTAAGGAAGGTCTCCCAGGTCCTGCGGAATTCAGAGCTCAGCCGGGGATGTAGCTCAGAGGTAGAGCACCCATCGACAAAGCCCTGGGTCCAATCTCCAGCACCACAAACAACACCAAAATAATTCAAGGTGCTAATATTCAAATGAGCTAGGCTGCCCTCTAGAAAAGAGAAAGGCTCTTAGCTCTTGGCATGATGTGACCATCAGTAAAATGTAGTTCCTCTGTGTAATGGGGGACTCTATTCTTCACAGGTCACACACAAGTGTCATGTGCATCACTCAGAAAAGGCTCAAAACTACATAATTATAGGTTAAAAAGTGAGTTGTAGTCAGGCGTGGTGGCGCATGCCTTTAATCCTAGGACTCTGGAGGGAGAAGCAGGCAGATCTCTGGGAGTTCCAGGCCAGTCTGGTCTACTTAGTGAGTTTTAGTATATCCAGGATTATGGAGCCTGAACCAGTTATCTTCTGTAACCAGGCAAGGCTTCCAGTGGAGGGATTGGGACACCAATCCAGCCACAAAATCTTTGACTGAAAATTTGTCCTGCATGCAAGATACGCTGGGATAATGGTGGTGCAGAACTTGTGGGAGTGACCAACCAATGACTGGTCCAACTTGAGGTCCTCGACACGGGAGGGAGACCATGCCTGACACTACCTATATGGCCAGGGACCAGAAACTGGCTAGCCCAAAGAACTAAGATAGAATCAAACACAACTGGAAAAAAAAAAAAAAGAAAAGAAAAAATAAATAGAAAAAAAAAGTCAATGAAATGATCCCTAATGACATTCTGCTGTACTCGTAGACCAGAGCCTAGCCCAGCTGTCACCAGAGAGGCTTCTGCCAACAGCTGATGGGAACAGATGCAGAGACCCACAGCCAAAAACTTGGTGGAGGCAGAGAACCCTGCAGAAGAGGGGGAGGAAGGATCGTAGGAGTCATAGGGGTTGCAAACACCACAGGAAGACGGCCCACAGAATCCAGTAAGCAGAGCCCATAGGGGCTTATGGAGACTGAAGTAGCAACCGTGGAGCCTGTATAGGACTGACCTAGGCACTCTGCATATTTGTTACAGTTGCTTGGTGTTCTTGTGGGACTCCTAACAGTGGAAGTGAGGAGGGTCTCTCACCCTTTGGCCTGTTCTTAGGACCCTTTCCTCTTACTAGGTTGCCTCACCCAACCTTGATATGAGGGTATATGCTAGTCTTATAGTAACTTGCTGTGCCGGGTTTGGTTGACAAACCTGGGAAGCCTGCTCTTTTATGAAGGAAAACGGAGGAGAAGCGAGTCTGGGAGTGAGGGGAGGTAGAGTAAGGGGAAACTGCAGTTGGGATGTAATACATGAGAGAAAAATAAATCAATCAAAAATAAGCCCCCAAAAAAGTGAGTCACAGTGTGTCATAAACATTTCTTAACTGGGAACAGTGGTGGTATATGTATATAATCCCAGCATTTGGGAGGTAGAAGTGGGAGGATCAAGGCTTTTCCTGATGGTGAAGTGAGTTAGCAACTGACCTACTTTTAAAAAAAAAACAAACAAAATAAAGGGGCTTTCACGAGCAGGAAGAGCACGTGATGATTAACAGTCCAGAAGGAAGGCAGCCTCTGGGCACACCTGGAGACTACTGAGATTACTTCCTTTAGGCAAGGATCCACCCCCTTCTTTGGGAGGGAAAGCCCTGGGCAAAGGAAGGCCTTAGACCAAGAAGGAGGCAAAGGTAAGAGTCCTGGGAGTGGATGCAGCGCAGCGTTACCAGCTGCCTCGGCCCCTTCCTACCAGGCCTAAACGGACTGTGTCTTCAAGCTGCCAGCCAAAAACAAAACAAAAAAAAAAGAACAAAACAAAACAAAAATCAAAAAAAAAAAACAAAAAACAAAAGCCGAATCCTTTCTCCCCAAAGGCGCCTGTCAGTGTGTTTTGTCACGTGAGCAGTACAAAGTGATTGAGACAGTTGCACAACAGTTTAGAATATGGCCTGTGCACTCTCTCTGGTTCTTTTTTTTTTTTTTTTTTTTTGAAAGCAAAGCAATTTTATTAAAAAAAAAAAAAAACACAAAAGGAAACCGGGACCAGAGCACAGGGTTAGTCCATCTGGGCCTTCAGTGTCCTGGTGGTGATCTTGTCCTTTTCAATGATGTGGACAATGACATTCATGCCCGAGACAGCATCCTGGTCCATGGCATTCAGCATGGCTTGGGAAATGGTCTCAAACAGGTGTTCTGGATCCACGCTGGGCTCCCAGAGAGACGCACATCCCATACATTTGTTCGGAGCAGGTACCACTGACTACAAAGTCGTCAGTTACCATGGGTTACCATGGGGCAGCCAATGTAGTCTAGAGAGCAAATGAAGGGCTTAAAGGTCTTCGGGTCCAACCCGGCAATGACAGGCTCTGTGTAGTAGGGACCAAACCGTTTCTCATACAGGAGGTTGGCCACCATGCTCATGAGGGTATAGGGCTTGATCTGCCGACCTTCCTTCAGCTCATACAGGTTCAGCCGGAACTTGAGGCGCTGGGCAACTGTCTGGACGTCGGTGGCCAGCCTGGCCAAGCCTATGTAGAGCCTGTCACCCATGGGAAAGATCTTCCGGAAGTCTGTGGTCACCATCTGGGCCTGGATCCCGAAGCGCCTGTCCGCGGCGATGGCCACACAGTTCTTTCCCTTCGTGGCCATGACGGCCCCTCCGTCATAGGACGTAATAGACATGATTGCGCTCTAGTAGGACTCCGACTCCCATCGCCACTGCGATTCTTGTAAACTGGCTCTGGCTTTCTCTTCTCTCTGGTTCTTGACTAGCCTCAAACTCACTGTGTAGCAGAGGCTGGCCTTGAACTTCTGATCCTCCTGCCTCAACCTCCCAAATACTGAGACTGCATACGTGTTGAACGTGCCTCTTTGAGGAAGAGGAGGGGGCACAGCTCATAGCTGAGTTACGATGCCTTGTTTTTACCCTGCGAAAAGAACATTAGCTGTGTGATTTATTTTTCCACTTGTTTTCATTGCTTGTCGTTTGCGTTGACTGAGTCTGACTTTGTAGCCCCAAGTGGCCTTTGGCACTCTTTACGTTTAAATTTACAACAATTCTGTCTCCACCTGCCTGGTGTTGAGAACATAGTCATAAACCACCATGCCTTGGTGCTTCTTTAAAGTATATGTTGAAAGAAGGAAGGAAGGAAGGAAGGAAGGAAGGAAGGAAGGAAGAAAGAAAGGAAGGAAAGACTGCCCTGCACTTTACCTGGGGAAAACAGTAGAGTTGGCCCTGGCGATGGCAGTGCCAGTGAGCCAGTCCCTAGGGCACAAGAGCAGAACTGGCCCCACTCCTTGCTGCCGGCTGCCTTGGGTAGGCTAGCCGGGGCGGTGCTGGAGAGCTGACCCAGGTGTGAAGATGAAGGAAAGCTGGCAGGCTGATCAACCCGGCTACCACCCAGGTCTAAAATCAGGGCTGTGAGGTAGCACTGGAGCCTGTGAAGGGGTCAAACCTGCAGCTCCGAAGTTGCAGGATCTCCATGACACGAGGCAACAACAGGATATTCAGGAGTTCCAGTGAGGACCCAGCATCACTAGTGCAGCAGAAGCCAGAGGCCTTGAATCAGACCAATGACTTACAGCAAAGAACATTTGCAAGTAAAGATGTAAGGACTAAAAGTTGACTGGGTGACTCACTGTGTCGCCCTACAGCTTCCCTGCTAAGACTTTCTGTTTGTTTGTTTTCTTTTAAATTTTATTTTATTGGGGGGAGGTTGCAAGGGAAGAGGGCAGATATGAAGGGATGGGAAGATGAATGGGATCAGAATGCATGATGTAAAATCCACAAAGAATCAACAAAAAGTTTTTTAAAAACTGACCGGGTCTGGGGAAATGGCTCAGTTGGTACAGTGCTTGACTGTGCAAGCCGAAGAACCGAAGTTCTGACCCCCAGCACGCACAGAAAAGTGAGCACACACAGGGTACATGCACTTGTAACCCCTGAACTGGGGAAGGGGGACACTGAAACGGTGGATGCCCAGAGCTTGCTGGCTAACTGAATCTGTGAGCTCCAGGTTCACTGGGAGACTGTCTTAAAAAATAAAGTGGAAAGTGACTGCAGAAGCTACAGCGTCTGACCCACACATGCACACACACACACACACACACACACACACACACACACACGCCACCACCACCGCCGCCACCACCGCCGCCGCCGCCGCCGCCGCCACCGCCACCGCCACCGCCACCGCCACCGCCACCGCCACCACCAGTTCCTTCCCTTCTGCAGCATCAGCCTAAAGCCTGCCCTGCACCAGCCCTTACATCTCTCTGCAGGTAGGCAGACAGGCTGGTGGAGCCAGGGAACATGCTGCACCCCGTTCTGAGGGCTCAGGCCTCTTGCATGCAGGGCCCACCTATGCCCTCAGGTGGTCACATTCTTGCCAAGGCTTTAGATCTCAGGCTTTGATCCTCCTGAACATCAACTCATTAGTTTTAGCCACATGACAAGATGGAACACCCCCCCCCCCAACTCTAAGGAGACCCGGGCCCTCAGGCCAGCTCCAGAAGATGGCAGGGGTAGGTGTTTGCACAGGTGGGCAGCCACAGAGGTGCTTCCCAGAGGCGATTTCCTTCCCTAGCAGATGTGGAACGGAGGGCTTTATCGGGCCTTTAAATTTTTAAAGACCTTAGCTGGTGATGTTTTTATCTTGCTGTCACCCGTTTATCCAGGGAGTGGCTTTGGTGTCCTAACTATTGTATAGTAGGGTGTGAAAGCCTACACTGGCAAGCCCTACAAAATGCAGATTAGTGGGCAGAGCCCGGAGACTTGTTAGCATCTCTCCAGAGATATTCTGGAGTCTTCTGTTAGTCCCTCTCCTGCTCTGGAGGTTGTCCTTTCTGGCTTGGGTCAACTGGCAAATCTTAAAACCTGATCTCTGTTTAAAACTTCTTTTTAAGCTCACAAATGACAACATTTTAAAATATTTTATTTTTTACATTGATTGATTGATTGGTGTATATGTGTGGGTACACTGGATCAGAGAACAACCTGGGGGAGCTGGTTCTCTCCCTCTCTACCTTGTGGATCCTGGGAATCAAATTTGGGTCATCAGGCTTGGTGGCAAGTGCCTTTACCTGCTGAGCCATCTCGCTGGCTCAACAGTTTGCTTTTTGTAGAAAAACAAAAAAGAAAAATATACAAATGTGATAAAAGGAAAATGAGAGAGGAAGACACAATTACTCATAATTTTGCTATTCACTGATTTCTCTTCTCAGAAGACCCAGATTCAATTTCAAGTACCTATATGCGCACCTCACACCTGTCTGTAATTCCAGTTCCGAGGGATCTGACATGCTCACACAGCCATACATGCAGGCTAAACACCAATGCACGTGAAATAAAAATAAATAAATACATAAAGAGTTTACATAGAGAGAGAGAGAGAGAGAGAGAGAGAGAGAGAGAGAGAGAAATAGGATTTCCAGCTGAGCAGTCACGGCGCACGCCTTTAATCCCAACACTTGGGAAGCAGAAGCAAGCAGATCTTGGTGTTCAAGACCAGCCAGGGCTACACAGAGAAACACTGTCTAGAAAACAAAAAAGAAAGGCATGGGGTATCCAGCAGAAGATGATACTGAGGCAGAAGGCTGGAGACTTCAAGTATGGTATGAGCTACACCGAGAGTTTTGAATCACTTGGAGCCGGGCATTGGTGGTGCATGACTTTAATCCCAGCACTTAGAAGGCAGAGGCAGGCAGGTCTCTGATTCAAGACTGACCTGATCTCCAGAGCAAGTTCCAGGATAGTCATGGCTACACAGAGAAACCCTGTCTCAAAAACCAAAAAGAAAGGAAAGAAGGGAGGGATGGAGGGGGGAGGGGAGGGAGGGAGGGAGGGAGGGAGGGAGGGAGGAAGGAAGGAAGGAAGGAAGGAAGGAAGGAAGGAAGGAAGGAAGGAAGGAAGGAAGAAATTTGCAGCAAGATACTGTCCTGAAAGAAAAGGGCTCTGTATCTCGTCATTAGTTCATTCGGTAACTGCTGCACGCCTTGTTTGCCATCACGCCTGTAGGGAACAAGATGTGCTGCGCATGCGCTCAGACTCTTCGTGATGCTCCCAGTGAACGCAGAGCGTCAAGCACAGAGAGAAATGCCAGCTTCAACAGTGAGGACGACAACAGGCTCAGTCCAATAGGTCTTTCTTTTTTATTGTTGTTGTTGGTGGTGGTAGTTTTTTTTTTTTTTTCCAGACAGGGTTTCTATAGCCCAGGCTGATCTGGAACTCAGAGACCCGCCTGCCTCTGCCTCCTAAGAGCTTGGATCAAAGGTGTGCTCCACCAAGCCTAGCTGCTACTACTTCTTCTTCGGTTTCATTTTTCAAGTTATTTTAATTTCTTTTCTTTTCTTTTTTGCCTGCATGTATGTCTGTGTGCACTGTGTGTGTGCCTGGTGCCTGCAGAGGCCAGAAGATGGTGTTAGATTCCCTAGGACTGGAGTTGCCGACAGTGTGAGCTGCCGCGTGGGGCTGAGAACTGAACCCAGGTCCTCTGAAAGAGCAGTCAGGGCTTTTAATGGCAGAGCCATCTCTCCACCCTACTTTTTAAATACAAACGTATTTCTTTTTTATGTGTATGAGTTCTTTGCCTACACAGATATACATGTACCAAGTACATGCCTAGTACCTGTGGAAGCCAGAGAGGCCATCAGATCCCTTGGAACTGAAGTTACAGAAGGCGGTGAGCTACTGTGTGGATGCTGGGAACTGAACCCAGGTCCTCTGGAGGAACAGTCAGTACTCTTAACAACTGAGCCATCTCTCCAGCTCCACATTTGGAACTCTTGAGTCTCTTCCCTCTCGTTCCCAAGTGCTAGGATTGTTGTAGGCCTGTGGCTCTGTGCACTGCATGTTTAGAGTTTTTGAGACAGGGTCACATGTAGCCCACAATGGCTTAAAACAATCTACTTAGCTGAGCCTGGCCTTGAACTCCTGATCTTCCTGTCTTAGCCTCTAGAGTATTGGCTTATTATTATTGCTTTTGTTATTTTGACACAAGATTTCACCAAATTGCCAGACTGGACTCAGATTCTGGATGCAGCCTCGGCAGGCCTTAAACTTTCAGTTCTCCTATTATAGCCTCTCAAGGAACTAGCTTTATAGGGTCATGCTATCAGGGTCTGATAATTTTTTAAGTTGTTCTACTTTATTTTATTTTATTTATTGCATGTGTATGAGTGTTTTACTTGGATTGTATTTCTGTGCACCACGCATGTGCCTTTGGAGGCCAGAAGAAGGAACTGGAGCTGCGGGTATCTAGTTGAGAGTCTTCTGTGGATGCTGAGAACCAAACTCAGAGTCTCACAATAACTAATGTCAGCTGCTCAGTCACCTTTCCAGCTCTGAAGCCCATCTAGAGTACCATGAGGGTTTCTGCTTTGAGACATTCGTCCTCTCCTGCTCGGTTGACCTTGAATGTGAGCCTGCCTCTGCTCCCTAGTGTTGGTATTCTAGGCACACACCACAACACCCAGTCTTAGATATTATTTTTAATTATTTGTTTATTTATTTATTTACATTTTTGAGAGAGAGCCTAGCTGTGTAGCCCAGGGTGACCTCAAACTCACCATTCTCCTGCTTTCTGCCTCCCAATTGTTGAGTTCAAAATACCACATCCAACAGAATAATTAGGTCCAAATATTATATTACAAATTATTCTGAAAAGCTGAAGAGATAGCCTGGAGGATAAGAACATTGCCATCCAAGAATGAGACCCTGAGTTCAGATTCCACACATACATTAAAAGCTAGGTGTGTCTATGCACACACCTATAACCCCAGCACTGTTGGGGATGGAGACAGGAGGATTACTGGGGCTTGCTGGTCACCAGCAGCCAGCCTAGCTTCAGGTTCAGTGAGATACCATGTGTCAAGTGAACAGAGCAAAGAGCAATAGAGCGGACACCTGTCATCCTCCTCCGACCATGCACACACCTGCATGTGTGTACACACCAAACACACCTACACCACACTCACATACATATACAATACATGCTAAAAAAAAAGACATACCAATCAGTAAAGTGCATGCCTTGCCAGTATGAGGACCTAAGTTTGATCCTAGAACCCATGTTAAAAAAAAAATAGTTGTGGGGCTGGAGAGATGGCTCAGAGGCTAAGAGCACTGGCTGCTCTTCCAGAGGTCCTGAGTTCAATTCCCAGCACCCACATGGTGGCTCATAGCCATCTGTAATGAGATCTGGTGCCCTCTTCTGGCATTCAAACATACATGGAAGGAATGTTATATACATAATAAATAAATAAATCTTTAAAAAAATAGGTGTGATGGTGCATCCTTGTAGTCTTTAACACTAGGGGGTATCTGCACACTCAGGACACACACACGTACATGCATACACACACACACACACACAGAGAGAGAGAGAGAGAGAGAGAGAGAGAGAGAGAGGAATTAAAATACACAAAAGAATGAAAGAATTGTACCAGAAGCAACCACCTGGATTCCCTGAGTGACACTTTCGTATGTTTGCTTTATCACATATCTATCTAGTTACTCACACTCTAGCCAACCACCGGCACATTTTTCTTTGTATTCAACAGCACACTGCGTACATCTTTTCATAAAAACAAACACTTCCACGGTGGTAGTGTGTGAGACAGCCTCTCCCCATGCTGTCACTGATGTGGCCCTTCTGTAATACCTGCAAGAACCTGCCTTAATGTAATTCTTTAAGGAGAATATTCCAGTTGGGATGTTTGATGGGGCAGGGAGTGCTCAACACCCATATTAGGAAGCCGGGTTCTAAACCAACAAGGAGACAAATCAGAAGGTGGGGGCCCAATTGCACCTGCATTGCTGGTGAAGCTGCGACTGGAGAACAGATCTGCTTGCAGGTAAGCGGGCTCATGGATCTCCAGGGAGGAGACAGACCTGGCCAGCTAGCTGTTCTCTCAGCACCCGAAGGAGCAGAGAAGAACATGTTCTTTCATTCTCTCGTGTGTTTGAAGTTTTTCATAATGTTTGGGCTTTGCTGCGGTTTGAACACATCTCCCAAACTGATATGTTAAAAGCTTGCTTGCCATTGTCGTGGTGTTGGGAGGTGAGAGTTAATGAAGGGTGGTCAGGTCGTGAGGGTAGAGCCTTCAGGAATTATCGTCCTTATGTCAGGAGCGAGTTAGTTATCAGGAGAGGGGGCTGCTTCAAACCTCCGCTGGTAAGGTAGCTCAGTAGTTAAGAGCTTGTACTGTTCTAGAAGAAGGTTGGGTCAGGGTGGAGAGATGGCTTAGCAGTTAAAAACACCGGCTGTTCTTCCAAAGGACCCTGGTTTGATTTCCAGGACCCACAGTAACTACAGTTCCGAGAGGATCTGAACCATCTTCTGGCCTCCATGTGCACTGCATGCACATGGTACACAGACACACACACAGTCAAAACACACATACACATAAAAATAAATAAACCTCGAAAGTTTGCTGGACAGTGGTGGCACACACCTGTAATCCCAGCACTCCAAAAGCCAAAGAAGAAGAGAACAGGAAGTCGGTTCCTAACACCCAAGTCTAGCGGCTCACAACCACTAGTAATTCCAGTTCCAAGGTATCCAATGTTGTCTTAGGTTTTCAAAAACACTGCATTTGTGAGCATCTCACGGCCTCCTGTAGTCCTCGCTGGCTTCAAACTCACTAGGAAACTGAGAGTGGCCTTGAGATCCTCTTTCATCTACTTCCCAGTGCTGGGGTTATAGGGTTGTACCACCATGCCTGGTTTATAAGGCACTAAGGACCAAACCCAGGGTTCTGTTCTTGATTCTCGTTCTACCAACTGAGCTTTGAAATGTGCTTGAGCTGGAGATGAGTCTCAAATTTTTCTTTATAAACTACCAAGTCTGTGGTATTCTGTTGTAGAATAGAAAACAGACTGAGATAATTTTAAATTGTTTTAAATAAAAGAGGCCTTCAGCAAAAATGCAACCCATTTTTAATAGATACTCCAAGGAGGTAACATCAAGATGGAGATGCTAGGTGGTTCAGTTAGCCCTGGGTTCAGTTTCTAGCATCCTTGGTTAACCTTTCCTGAGGTAAACACTGTTGAGGACTGGCCTCCACAAAACCACCTATTGCCAGGGTGGGGCATGGGGATTTTAGAAATATAAGAAAAGAATATGAAGATGCATAAAAATAATAAGACAAAAACCATAGAATAATACCAGAAAGGCCTTCCAGTGATTGCTGAAATCCAGAAGTCACCTACATTTATTTTTCCACAGCTTTTACACCCAAAGTAAATGGGGAGAACAAAAGACTTTATTAACATGATACTTGGACAACTTAACCCATCAATGGCCTTATCATTTGGAGACATCAAACCATCAGCATTCTGTTGTTTAGGCAGTGGAATTGCTCTAGGTCACAAATCCTAAAAGCCACCCCTCCCCAGGTGGCCTCATAGTTATAAAGGAAGGAGCAAAAGTATGTATGCATATCCTGACCATCTGTCAGGATTGAATGTCAATCAATCAATGTCAAAAGAACCAAGCACTCACATCCTGCACTGGGACATGCACTATGCTTGTCAACCATTTTGAGTGACCTTCAAACTTTCTCACCATCAGACAAGGTGGAAATTAGACTCACATTTCCAGGTCTCCACAAAACACAAACAAATGATTCACCCCTAGATGGGCACCAACAACTGACCAAAGTATGTTATATGTGTCTATGTGGGTGGTATGTGCTCCTGAGTGTAGTTGCATATGAAAGCCAGAAGAGGGCGATAGATTTACCCCTACAGCTAGGGTCACAGGTGGTTGTAATCTGCCCAGTGTGGATGACCGGAAACTAAATCATGTCCCTTGCTCATTCCCACTCTTAATGGCTGAGCCATCTCTCCAGCCCGTCTTAGCCTTTCTTTCAGTCAGAGTCCTGTCAAGTATTTAGCTGAGAGGAATTTAAACATAGTAATGGAGAGCCTGAAAAGCCAAGCAGGGAACAGAAATGAAACTCAGAGATTAAATAAAATGAAGTCACAGGCCTTTCCTCTGGCCTGCCCTCCTGCCCCCAACAGTGTCTCCTGCTGGCTGAAGGAAATAATTTCTGAAGGGAACTGGGAGATAACCCGCAGGGGTAACCCTGCCTTGCAGAGGGAACTGAAGAATGATCCTGAGAGCAGCTGTTAATATTCTATTGTTATTGTTTTCTTTAAGGTGTGGGGGACGGGGTCTAGAATTCTGAGTTTTGGGAGTTCAGCCTGCCAGTGAAATCTGAGGCTTTCTAAGTGCCTTATTGATCCTTTGCCCTCCGTGTGTAGAAATGCCTGCTTGGCTTCTGGTCTCTGCAAGGTAATTGCTCAGGCCTTGGCAGGCACTCAGCAAGCCCTGAAGTCAGCACTGCCTCACCCAAGATTCAGGGAAAGGGAAGCAAAGCAGAAGGGATTTCTCAATAAACGGAAAGAGGTTGTCTCAGCACCTCTGAGGACTTGAGGCACAGATGGGAAGTACTGGCTAGTGATGTCACACAGCAAAAAGGAGGCTCCCAGGGAATTCAAGGATAGACTCAAAGAAGCAAGACTGTGAAATAGTTTATGTCAGGGCTGGGTGGGGCGTGCCCAGAAATGGCTTCACCCAGTTTTAAGGCCACTTCCTGGACGACTGGGAAACATCTCCTGGTCTTTGAGACATCCCATCAGTGAGATTCGGGGGAGTGAAGCTGAGGAATTTTACTGCCAAAAATGGGAAGAAGAAAGTCTCTATCTAAATATTTCTCAGAAGACCCAGAGTTTAACCTTGAACCAAGGTCAAATATGTTTATTTCCAAGTTGAGAGAAAGGATTGTTCTTTGGAAATAGAGCTTATTTGGCCTGCCGTATGCAAGGCCCTGGGTCCAGTCTTCAGCAAAACAGAAAAGTCTCCAATATTTAAAGATTCTTTCTCAGGTACAAAACATATTCTCCAAGTTCATTCCAGAAAATGCTTCTCAATAGCAGGTTGGTAATGGAGTCAGGCAGCAAATTTTGGAACGCAGAACTGGGGTAGATAGACTGTGATTTTGCCTCTGTCCTGGCTGTCTGGCTGTGGGCAGGGGACAGAACTTCTTACTGTTAAGAAATATGACCAGAACAACTAGAGCTATACAAAGAAGCCCTGTCTCAAAAAGAGAAGAAGAAAGAAAGAACGAAAGAAAGAAAGGAAGGAAGGAAGGAAGGAAGAGAAGAGAAGAGAAGAGAAGAGAAGAGAAGAGAAGAGAAGAGAAGAGAAGAGAAGAGAAGAGAAGAGAAGAGCCGGGCGGTGGTGGCGCACGCCTTTAATCCCAGCACTCGGGAGGCAGAGGCAGGCGGATCTCTAAGTTCGAGGCCAGCCTGGTCTACAAGAGCTAGCTCCAGGACAGGCTCTAGAAACTACAGGGAAACCCTGTCTCGAAAAACCAAAAAAAAAAAGAGAGAAGAGAAGAGAAGAGAAACCTAAATCACGTGAACTACTCAGAGAATTGTGTGGATTGGAATAAGCTCACACATGGAAGTCCATGACTGCAGGACTGCCATGCAGTGAGCAATGCAGAACTGCGGTCGTTCATTTTCCTATGATGTGCTTGATTTGTGTGCACTTTGCAAAGACCCTTCCCCTTGCGTGAGAGCACCGCAGCGCTGTTGTGTGCAGTCAGCCAGGGAAACAACATTGATTTTGCTTCTCTTGTGCATTTAGCGCCCGCCGGATGCTAACAGTTACTGTTGTGTTAGTTTCACTCATTCAATAAATATCTGAGTGTTTGAGTATTTGATGCCAGGCTGTTTTCTGCACTGGGGATCTAGCAGTGGACAAAGAAGACAAAAATTCCTGCCTGGGGCTGGAGCGATGGCTCAGTAGATAAAGTCTCCCATGTCCAAACATGAGGATCTGAGATTGGATCCCCGACACCTACTTAAAAGTCATGTGTCTGTAACCTTAACACTGCAGGCAGAGAGGTGGGTCCCCAGAGCTTGCTGACTAGCCAGACTAGCCAGCCTAGCTAAATCAGTGAGCTCTGGGCTCACTGAGAGACTCTGTCTCAAAAAAAAAAAAAAAAAATCCAAAAAAAAAAAAATGAAGTGGAAAAACCAGTGAGGAAGACGCTCGACACAGACCTGTGTAGTGCGTAGACGCTGTGTAGTGCGTAGACGCTGTGTAGTGCGTAGACGCTGTGTAGTGCGTAGACGCTGTGTAGTGCGTAGACGCTGTGTAGTGCGTAGACGCTGTGTAGTGCGTAGACGGCACCATCTGCCAAATTTGAAGGCAAAAATGTAACCCATTGAAGTCCGTAGTTCTGGGAAAGTCTCTAAGCCTAATAACCTTGCTTTTTAGCTTCTGAAATATGTCAACCCAGGATATTGTTTTTGTGCTCAAAAGGCTTGGGGTTACACTGGGATCCCAAACATCCAGTGTAGTACCCGGCTTGCTAATAATGACTTTCTATTGGCTTACAGTCCTGTCCAGACAGTCTTCTCTGGTGGACTCCACACATAAGTGTACCAGCACAAGCACATGTACACACACACACACACACGCACACAAATATGCACGCATACACACACTACACACACACACACACAAATAAAAAACAATGGTTAAAAGATGTTCATTAGGGCCAGAAGAGAGTCCATTAAGAGCTCTCCCAGAGCGCCTGTATGGCAGCTCACAACCACCTGTAACTCCAGTTTCAGGGATCTGGGGCCTTCTCTGACCTCCATGGGTAGCAGGCTCTCACATGCACAGACATTTCAGCCTAGGAAGGTGAAGACATGGGATCCCCAAAGGAACCTAGCTAGTCAAAAGTATAGGTGTTTTGGGAAACTCTGGGTTTGATGAGAAACCCTGCCTCAAAGGATATGGTAAAAGAACCATAGAAAGTTTCCTGACTGACAAACAACCTCAAGCCTCCACATGCATGTATTTGTGTTTTATACATGCCCACTTACATGTGCCCTCACACTGGGAACACACACACACACACACACACACACACACACACACACACACACACGAGGAAAAGGAAAGGCAGGCTGTCTGTGGATTGCACCTTTAATCTCACGCATACTTCCCTGTGTGGGGAAATCTGGAGTTGTTTGATTCTGACAGACTTAGCACCCATCTCCAAGAGGGTTTTATGTGGGAGGAAAGAGGGAGAAAGGTAGCAGAGAGTAAAGCAGCAGAGACACTTAGAGGGAAGCAGTGGTACCAGAGACTGCACAGCACAGTAAACGGCAAGTGTTTAAAAACAAAATGCATCCAAGAAATACCAGGAAGGGGTGATTCTCTGGAAAAGGAGAAAGAATGAAAGACTTCCAGCCCGATGTAGCCGGAGGATGCACAGCAGGCTATCCCCGTTGGAAATGGTATTATAGTTTGGATCTTTGTCTCCCAAAGGGGGCTGGGGAAACAACTCAGTGGTACAGTGCCTGGCACACAAAAAGCCCTTGGTTTTATCCCCAGCACCACACACACACACACACACACACACACACACACACACACACACAGGTCTCCAGAGGCCCATGTATTAAAGGATTGATCTCCAAGGTCCACTAATGGGAAATGATAGAATATATAAGAGCTGGGGCCTGGGGATAGGTGTGATGGTACACTCCTTTAATCTCAGCACTCGGGAGACTGGGGTCAACCTGGTATATAAAGTGAGTTCCAGAACAATACAGGCTACAAATGAAACCAACCCTCTTTCAATGAAACACACACATACACACACACAGAGAGAGAGAGAGAGAGAGAGAGAGAGAGAGAGAGAGAGAGAGAGATCTAGAGTTCTTTAGATTACCAGGAAGACATGCTCATATTTTGTTATTTAATATTTGATTTGTTAATGCTACAGATTTAAATTTCGGGTTTTTTTTTTTTTTTTTTTTTTTTTTTTTTTGGTTTTTCGAGACAGGGTTTCTCTGTGGCTTTGGAGCCTGTCCTGGAACTAGCTCTTGTAGACCAGGCTGGTCTCGAACTCACAGAGATCCGCCTGCTAAATTTCGGGGTTTTATTTTCATTCATTTCATGTGTACGAGTATTTTGTCATCTGCGTATACATTTTGTGAATGCGTGGTGCTCAGAGAGGCCAGAAGTGAGCTTCAGATTCTCTGGAACTGGAGTTAGGGATGGCGGGAAGCGGCCATGTGGGTGTTAGGAAACAAACCCGGTTTCTCTGTAAAAACCGAGTGAGTACTCCTCAACACTGATCCATCTCCCTAGCCCCAAATTAATTTTGACTTTTAATTTTTTAAAAATTTGTTTGTGTATATTCTTGCCTGCATGCATGTACACCATGTGTGTTCCTGGTGCCTGAGGAGGCCAAAAGTGGGTGTGGAAACTCCTAGAACTGGAGTTACAAACGGTTAAGAGCCATCTTGTGGGTTCTCTGCAGGAGCAACAGTACTCATAACTGCTGAGCCATCTCACTAGGCCCTTGACTTCTGTCTCCTAAAGTCAATTTTTTTGGACATTCGTATGCATGTATAAAATATATTTTGGACACATTTATCCCCCATTACCTTCTCCCGACTTCCTCTTCCCCCTACCAGTTCCCTTCTTCCTGCCTAGCGCACCCTGTTTTCAGTGTGTCTGAGTGCAGGTGGTGTTTTTTGCATGAACTTAAGTGGAAGCTGATTTCCCAGAACTTCCCAGCGGCTACCCCACAGAAGAAAAATGTCTCCCATTGCATTAGGGAACAGTTCTGGAGCACCAGGTCCATTCCTCTTCCTTTCTTTGTTTCCTGGCCAGGAGGTAAGTGGGTTTCGTATTCCGTTATACCTCTGCCATGATATGCTGCTTTAGCACAAGCCCAAAACTTTGGGGACTCTCAGATGTGGCCTGGAGCCTCCAAAACTGAGAGCCCCAAACAAACTTTTCTCTTTCAAGGTTGCATATTGTAGGTATTTTCTTATTATGACAGAAAACTAACCAATACAGACGTGAAAGCCCCCGAGGCCCAGAGTCCGCTAAGCAAGGCTTCTGCTGTAAGGTGTATTCATTCCCATTATGGAAAACGAGTACCAACGGCCAGACACTTCCTCTGAAATGAAACAACAACCTAATCACACCTGATGTTAGATTTCTGAAACATCACCAGACAGAAACTCTTGGTCTTTCTCCAATCCCAAGCTTGTTCTGCCCATGGTGGAATTCCAAGAACCCAATTTTTTGTTGTTGTTGTTGTTTTGTTTTGTTTTGGTTTGGTTTGGTTTTTTGAGACAGGGTTTCTCTGTGGCTTTGAAGCCTGTCCTGGAACTAGCTCTTGTAGACCAGGCTGGCCTCGAACTCACAGAGATCGGCCTGCCTCTGCCTCCCAAGTGCTGGGATTAAAGGCGTGTGCCACCACTGCCCGGCCAGGAGCCCAATCTTGAGATAAGGATTCACATTGCCTACCTGACACAGGAAGTGCTCCCAGGAGGAACTGGTAACCAAGTGGGAGAAGCAAGACAGAAGAGCAAGAGGTGATGTGAACACAGCCCTAGTCCCTTAGAGGGTAGTCTCAGCCTGACCTTCAGGGGAGCTCGATGGTGCAATTACATTTTAGGATTTGTCTATCTGGGAGGATATGGGGCTGTCACCTACACCAGGTAATCATTGGTTGTGGGTGGAGGAAGCAAATTCTGGGTGTCTGTTTTATTTTTTCCGAGACAAGAGCTTGTTATATAGCCCATGCTGACCTGACCAGGCTATCAGTAAATTTCACTGAAACTCAAGACCGAAATTCATTCAGTTAAACGAATGAATGAATGGCTAGCTGGGGAAGCTGCGCAGAAGTCTGCGTCGTGATCCAAACACGCAGAAAAGCTGAGTACCGTTTGCTCCACTCTGCTCGCGGCCCCCGCTGGAATGCTGAGTGCCTGGGAAGGCGGCGGAAATGAGCCCGCTCCACAGCTCTCCAGTCGAGTGTTTACTTAATTAGGGCCTGTATCCCGAGGCTCGTTTGTGTTTAACTGTCCGCCTAATGGCTTCGTCTGGCTCCGCGCCGGCGCGGGGAACTTTGGGGGCGAGGATAGGTGGGGCCGTCCTGTCCCCCTGGGCCAGAGTCATTGAGCAACTCGTGCAAGCACCTAGGACTCGGCAAGCGTCCCCAGCAGGAGCGCTAGGCCACTAGCTAGCTGCCTTGGGCTTTTCCTGCAAGCTGCCTCCACCCACCACAGCTGCTGGGACTGCGCGGATCACTGAGGATCCCAGAGATGGCAGATGCCAGGTACCCTCAGCCGTGAAATTGAAGGATTCCGACACTGCTCATTCTCTTAGCTATGGAAATGGGGGTGCCGGCTAGGAGAGGAACGGCTGGCAGGAAAGCCAAATGGGCCGCATCCTAGATTCCCTAATAACGACAACACTGGGCCCTTGCTCTGTGCCAAGTACCGAGTTCAGCGTTTTTAACACATTAATCTATTTAATCCTCATGTGCACATATTCACTTAATCCTAATACAGCAGAGTACAGTATGTGTGGGGTGGGGTGGTGTGTGTTCATGTATGTAAGTAGAGGTCAACGTGCATGGCCGCAGGACAACCTTCGAGGTAGCAGTCCTATATATTTCACCTTGTTTGAGACAGGTTTTCTGTTGTTTGACGCCATAAAGCAGGCTAGCTAGCCTGATAGCTTCCCATCCTCCTCCCAGCCCTCCATAGGAGATTACAGATGGGCTACTGTTTTCAACACATAGGTTCTGGGGATTTGAACATAAGACTTTACCAAAGCACATTACCCACTGAGCCGTCTTCTCTATTCTTTTTTTTTAATACACTATTCTGTACATTACCCACTGAGCCGTCTTCTCTATTCTTTTTTTTAATACAATATTCTGTCTGTGTGTATGCCTGCAGGCCAGAAGAGGGCACCAGACCTTATTACAGATGGTTGAGAGCCACCAAGTGGTTGCTGGGAATTGAACTCAGGACCTTTGGAAGAGCAGGCAATGCTCTTAACCACTGAGCCATGTCTCCAGCCCTCTGTCTTCTCTATTCTACCCACCTGTTTTTTAAGCACAGGCTCACTATGTAGTGCAGGCTGTCCTTGAACTTGCAGTAATCATCTTGTCCAGTACTTTAGAGGGTAAGTGTCAAGATAGTTCCATACACCAATGGATAGGTAGGGGAGGTGGGATGCAAGCCTGAATCCCACCCAGTGGAGCAGCAAGTAGCGCCAGTGCTTGCCTGATTGCCTCGCAAGTTCCATTGATCAGTCAGAGACTTGTGGTAAGAAGGACAGGTAGATTCAGGCATCATCCTGGGGTTCTCTGGGGAGCAACGGGAGGTGGAGAGAGCTCAGAGAATAAGGGCAAAAAAAAAGAGAGAAAAAGAAAGTTTGATTGGTTCCGACGGCTCAGCTCCAGAGTGGAGGCTGCAGCTCAGTGGTGGAGCACTGGCCGGGTGTGTGCAAGGCCTTGTGTTTAGTCTCTGGCACTGCGCAGGCGGAGGGGCAGGGCAGGATGAGCTGACTCTACAGGGAAAGGACAAGGGAGAAGGGCAGTTGGAGCCTATGCCTGCCCAGGGACTGTGTGCCCCAGTGTGCCTCAAGGACAGCCATTCTTGTCCAGTATAGTAGAAAGAGCAATGTAGAGCAACCAGGGAGGCTGTCTTCTAAGGGACAAGCATTACACACCACATAGTTTTCAGATTATATACAGAATTTCAGACCAATAAAAGGTACATTTAAAATTGCCATTATTGGGCCAGGTGGTGGCGGTGCACGTCTTTAATCCCAGCACTCGGGAGGCTGAGGCAGATGGATCTCTGGTCTACAAGAGCTAGTTCCAGGACAGCTAGGGCTGTTACATAGAGAAACCCTGTCTCGAAAAAACAATCAATCAGTAAATAAATAAATAAATAGTTTGCCATTATTGGGACTGGGGCTGTAATTTAGCTGATAAACTGCTTGTCTGGCATGCGTGAAACTTTGGGTTCAATTTCCCTAATCAACTAAACCAGGCATGGGGATACATGCCTGAAATCCTAATACTAGGAAGGTAGAGGCTGGAGATTCAGAAGTTCAAGGCCATTCCCAGCTGTATACTGAGTTTAAGGCCAGCCAGAAAGACATTAGATTTTTAAAAACCGTCATGTCAGGTCTTGCCTCTTTAATCCCAGCAGTTCAGATACTGAGATGTAAAGTTTGTAATCAATTCAAGGCCAGCCTGAGTCTACAGTGTGAGATTCTACTTAAAAAAAAAAAATAGGAGGGCAACGGAGATGGCTTAGCAGCAAAGCTCTTTCTGCACAATCCTGATGCCCTAAGTTCAAACTCCAGAACTAAAGAGAGAACCAACTCCGCAAGGTCCTCCTCTGACCTGTGGATGTGTGCAGTGGGCCCATAGACACATATAACAATAATAGATAAAATAAAATCTCCATTGTTTGTGTTAAACATCAAATTGAGGAGGCATTTCAAGGGGGAAGAAAACACTTTTATTGGGGGTGCTGGAAATAACGGGGCTAATAACTCATAACCTTCTCCCTACCTCAAGCCCTTTGAAGTTACTATGGCTTCCAAACTCTGGGGCTTTCTCTACTTGCTTCCTACCATTTGTTCAGCTGCAAACGGAAGTAACTATTCTCTCAAACGTATATCAGATCATGTACCGCGGTCCTTTGAGACCTCGATGCCAGTTTCAAATCCCCAACGCTCCCAGAGGGCTCGCGTGGGAGGTGGAGAAAGTGGCAGAGGGCAGACCCCGCAGTAGCTGGTGTGAAGACACGCCTTGCCTCAGTCAAAGCTTTGAACACAACGCCTCCGGCAGCATGAATGGGAAGCCTCTGTTTTTTGTCGGGTTTCAGATGCGTCTCCACTTTTTTTCCGTTGTAGTTGCCAGCAATGGAATATTTGTCTTCTCGTGCTACAGGGGCTGAGGTGGAGTCGATTGGGGGTTTTGTTCTGTTATACTATTTTCCAGAGAAACCAGAATCCTGCAAGAGCTACGGGATACCTTTCAGGAGTAGTTCCAAAAGAGCTGGGAGGTCGCAGGAGGGAACCAGGGTGGGTCCACCGGGGCTTCGCTAGGGCCTCCCGCAGGCTAGCCTCGGCTCCACCTGCGAGGGGCGTGACCTTGTGACGTTGGACCAATCAGCGGCTACCTGAGCGCACCTGGCCTCCTCCCGCGGGCTCTAGCGAGCCGCGGTGCTCAAAACTGTACCAGGCACTTAGTCCTACCGTCGCGGCAGCCTCTTCACTTCCCTCCAGTCATGGGGCTCCTTAGTGGGTCTCTCGCCTCCCTGCTCCTCCTGCTTCAGGTACCACAGTGCCTTGCACTAGTCCTAACCCAGATTGCTCCCTGGAGAGCGGGCGGGGTTCTCACGCTGAGGGCGTCGGGCGGGGGGGGGGGGGGGCACGGACCTCAGGGCTGTGTTCCTTGGGGCCAGGGATGTTCCCGAGGAGGCCCACCGAGGACTGTCAGGGATTGGTGTGCAGAACTGGGCACGCCTGTGACTCAGCCTCCCTCTTAACCCTTCTGCTCTCTGACGCAGGTTTGCTGGCTACCAAGCGTGGCCTCCGAACCCTACCCGGTGCACTTCGGGGAGGCTGAAGTGGAGGCAGGAGGAACTGATCTGGAGCCCAGCCAAACGCTGGGGAAAGGTAAGACCCTCCTGGAGCCAGCGGAAGATCACACTTGGTCTGCTTTGCTGTGACTCTCGGGTGGGGTATCTGGACCAGAGCTGGGGACGTCTGGAGCCACCTCACATCCCGGGAAGGCGCAGAAAGTGGCTCCCGGGCTGGGACGGGCTCAAGAAGGCTGAGCAATGGTGCACCCACCCAAGTCCAGCTCCTCCTTGCGCAGCAGCCGCTGCTTGTCTTGACCTCCTAGTGCCTGGTGGCTGAGCCCCTCACCCATCCCCGACGTGAAAAACATCTCCCGCGCCGGCCACAGCCGAGGAATGCGCAGTGCACATTTCTCCTAAAACCCCCGCGCAGGTGTGGGGATGAGCGGTGCCCCGAGCAGCCCCCTTCGCCCTACTCGGGCCCCCTTTGTGAACCGTGCTTTGTGTCTCCGACAGACAGACCGGGTCTGTTTCTCTTCTCTGGGCTGCCCTCCCCACCCCCCCCCCTCCTTCTTCCCGGGCTGGAATGCACTCTTAACCCTGCCCTTCCCGGAGGGTCTGAGCCCCTGCAGTCTGCCTGCGAATGGCCTGGCACACCTGGGCAGAGGCCATCACGCACAGGGGACACACTAGGTCCCGCACTCCAAGCATCTTGGTAGTAGGATGCTAGATCGCTTGAGTCGCAGGGTGGGGGTGGGGGTGGGGAGGAGGGCGCATCAGTGTCCCAAGCCAGCAGGAGTCTGAGTAAACGATCAAAGCGCATTTTGATCTTTCTGTTGCGCTTTTCTCCATTCAAATTAAAAAAAAAAAAAAAACAAAAAACAACTTGAAAGTAGAGTCATTTTGGTGCTGAGAACCCGTGTGCCATGAGACCCGAGCATCTACCAGCTGTGGGGGCTCCTGACTAGAGAGGACAATGGGCTTTTCTCTGTAGATCAAACCGACCTTGTTAAACCAGGAGTAACTCGGGATCCTTGAGTGAAGTTCCAGAGAACTTTTGCATGCATTTTTTTCTGGGGAGGGGATCTATAGTTTAAACGACTTTCAGAACATTTCCCACCTAGCATTTTTTAGTGCCTCCTTCAAACGTTCACCCTCATACACATGCCCACAGCTTGAAGATGGGGGTCACAGCTTAAGGGCAGAATGACTCGCCTTTGTTTCTCCACAAAAAGTGAGGCCCTTGAGTCTATAGAACTCCTTAAACAAACAAAAAACTTTGCTCAAATAACTCTGCAGATTGACAAAATAATTAACACCCAGGCCAGGCAAGGTTCCTTAAAGGCTTGGCTGTAGGGAGCCGGAGACCAGGCATTAAGAGGCCATGCCTCATAAACTTTAAATTCTTGCACATGGGTTTATTACTGGCGGGCTAAGAAACTGCAACTGAGCCAACCTGTAAAAATGTTAACTTGGGCAGGGCCCCAAATCCAATTCCGGCTCCCCGAGGAAGCACTATGGCTAACCAGACCTCTGCTAAATCCACCTCCCTGCCCCCACCATCGCATTCTCTGCTGTATTCCGAGAGCAGGTATGGCTTTGAGTTTGTGAGTGTCTTACCTTCCTTACTGAAGCAATATATATATATATATGTGTGTGTGTGTGTGTGTGTGTGTGTGTATCAAATTAGCTGTCACTTTACTTGGCACCAGGTTGTGGACAAGTGCTGATTAGGTTTTTGATTACATGGTTGAGTTGGCCAGTGCTTCCCGGTGATGTCACAAATTTTAAAACTTTTTTTTTTCCTAAGGAAATTCTGCTTTCTTGAATGTCTGGTTTATGGTCATGAAAACGGTAGGTTTGTGCCAAGAACGCACCTGGTTTATAAAACAGAGTGGGCTAATGTGCTTAGCACACCTTGATTTCCCTGGCTCTTGGGGCAGGCATCCCTGGAAATGGGAAGTCACTCTGGGTTTTAAGTAAGAAAAAGCTCCTGGGCCCATATGGTACTAAGAAGCTGAGACTCTTCAAGCTGGATGGCATGCTTGTAGTCCTGGCTACCCTAGAAGCTGGGACAGGATCCCTTGGCCCCGGGAATTAACGGCTAGCACAGAAGAGGTAGCAAAATCCTCTCTCTTTAAAAAAAAAAAATAGTTTCGTGTGGTGGTACACGCCTTTAATCCCATCACTCAGGAGGCAGAGGCAGGTGATCTCTGAGTTGGAGACCAACCTGGTCTACAGAGCCAGTTCCAGGACAGGCAAGACAACACAGTAAGACCCTATCTCAAAAAACAAAACGACAGTATTTATAATTTGTGACCAGGGTGCATTCAGGAGTCTATTCTCTCCTCCATGGTTTTCCCAAGATTGAACTCAAGTTTTCACACTTGCTGAGCAAGCTTTTTTACCTGCTGAGTCAACTGAGTACCCCACCTGTGTGTGTGTGTACACACACACATCTGCATGAATGTTTGTGCACCACACGTGTGCCCACAGAGGCCAGGAGAGGGCACCAGTCCTCTGGAACTGAAGGTACAGGGCTCCTAAGCCACCCAGTGTGAGTGCTGGGAACTGAACCCAAGTCCTCTGCAGGAACGACTACCAGTCTGAACCACTGGGCCATCTCTCCAGCCCAAGATTCCATCTCTTAAAGAAGGTAAATAAATACAGTTGTGGGTATAGCTCAGTGGCAAGATGAGGCCTTGGGTTTGATCCTTAACACTGCAAAACTAATTTTTAAAAATTTATTTAGCTTTACTTTATGTGCATTAGTATGAGAGTCTCAGATCCCCTGGAATTGTTGCAGATAGTGTGAGCTGCCTTGTGGGTGCTGGGAATTGAACCTGGATCCTCTGGAAGAAGAGCCAGTGCTCTCAACCACTGATCTCTCTCTCCAGCCCCTGCAAAACTAAATTTTAAAATTTTAAATAAATGAAACTCCCTAACAACACCAAAAATATCTTCACCAGCTGAGAAGTTTCTACTTCACTACCGCCACCCTAGTCCCCCTTCTTAAAACATCAACATCCTTGGATCTGATAAGGTTGAAGGGGTTATCCTGCGGGTACATACAAACCCTCAAGTTTGGCCAGGCAAACAATACTTTCCATATTACAATCCCTCTTTGCCCCTGGGTTATGGATATTATAAGCGGCTGTGAAGTTGAGCTCAAAAGAAAGATCTGGTATAATTAGCACCTTGTTTGTGTGTCTGCCTTCCTCTTCAAAGCCCTTGCACAGCTCCAAGCTTGCTTTACCCTCCAAATGTTCCCTTGAAGCAGGGAAGGTGAATATTAAACACTTTGAGGTCTTAATCTTGGAGCTGGGACTTGAGAAACCCCATCGCCAGACCCTGCCAGAGGTTTAAAGGAGGAGAGACAAAGGGGCGGCTTCCTCGGTTTAATTTGTTCGACAGTTCAGGAACATCTTTGAGGCTCCCAGACAGAACTTTACTTCCTGTTACCTGCCCAAGGCCCAAGAGGTCCACTGGAAGAAATCAAGACAATCTTTGTGAAGGTCTATTTTTTGGCCCCATCCCATTTTTTAAAAAAAAATATTTATTTATTTATTATGTATACAATATTCTGTCTGTGTGTATGTCTGTAGGCCAGAAGAGGGCACCAGATCTCATTACAGATGGCTGTGAGCCACCATGTGGTTGCTGGGAATTGAACTCAGGACCTTTGGAAGAGCAGGCAATGCTCTTAACCGATGAGCCATCTCTCCAGCCCCCCACCATCCCATTTTTAAAGATAGGGTCTCATTATGTAGTCCTGGCTAGCCTGGAACTGTGTAGATCAGGCTGACTTTGGACTCGGAGAGATTGTCCTGCCTCTGCTATACCCGGCTGGCCAACCCATTTTACAACAGGAATTCTAGTGGTTGTGATTTTACCACGGTCATTATTGCAGCCCCCAGCTAGAACTTGAAGAATTTCCTGACTCCTTGTTGTGTGGGAGGCATAATCAGAATAAATGCTGGATCTCGAATCTCACAGCCACCTGTCACAGTCCCTACTCCCATGAGTTGGTAGTCTTTTGCTTGTTTGTTTGGTTTGTTGTTGTTTTGGCTGTGAACCTAGCCTTTAATGTCTGAGCCTTCTCTTCAGCCCTGTTTGTTCGTTTTTTTTTTTTTTTTTTTTTTTTTTTTTGACAGGATCTCACTATGTAACCCTCGCTGGAATTCACTATTTAGACCAGGCTAACCTCCAACTCACAGAGACCACCCGCTCTTCCTCTGCCTCCCGAGTGCTGGGATTAAAGGCATATGCCACCATGCCCAGATAGTCAGATTTTCTTATTGTAGGATTTTCCAGAAACACTTTTCTACAGGATTCAGTCTCTCAGGGTCCTAGTATTAGGAGCTTGACTAGAGCTGGGAGGGAAGAGAACAGGGATGTTGCCCTCTTCTGGCTCATCCCAACGGGGCTCTGTAGTCTTGTGTGATCTGAGAACTGAGACAAAGGAGAGGAAAGAGGAGGGAACTCGTGAGGTCGGAGTGTAGTAGTCAGAGGTGAGGAGCCACGGCCACCTACCCATGCTTGAAGTTGAGCAGCTGAGAGAAAGAGCTTCATGACATTGATCAGAGACACTCGGGCCCTAAATGAAACCCCCTCAGCAGTATCGACCAATTCTTAGGAAGCCTTTGAGTGAGACTGGAAGCTAACCGTAGGAAGCTTTCACTAATGAACGTGACTGAGCTTGGGTTAGTTTCAAGATGATTGTGTTTAGTTCAGCTATTAAGTATAAAAACTCCACCTTTAGTTTGGAGTTATAGGGCATTCTTTTTACATACATGTAACCAAGATCTGAATCTTTCAGGGTTTTGTTTTAGAAGTTTATCTAACAATGAATGAATATAAGTCCTTGCCTTTAGGAAGGTTACAGTCTGGTGTGAGCTATTTTTTAGTGCTATGGTTACCTGGCAAAGCAGGTGATAGTACCTTCCCCTTAGATGTAAAATGGAGTCACTGGGGCAGAATCAGCAGAGAGTCCAGAATATAAATCCTGGTTGGCTGCTTCCATAGCCCAAGGGGATTCTGTAGTGCCCCATAAATCTGCCTCAGAGGAATGAAGGGCAGGGAACTGGGGTTTGGAGCCCAGCCAGCTGCCTTCCTCACTTAGCAGGGGGGAGGGCTGGTTGCTGAAGACTGCCCTCTGTCACCTTTCATTGTGTCAGGGGAGCAGGTCTCAAACCTCTAGTCACCTCCTCTCCTAGCACTGTGTTCCTAGGTTACCCAGAACGAGTGTTCTCACCTCCCTGCTGCATCGGGGGGAAGGTGTCGCTTATGAAGGACGGTGAGCAGCTAGGGTCAGAAGCCGAAGTTCTGTGAAACACGTGGAGTGGGGCGTGAGAGGAGGGGAGAAGGCATCTGCCAAGATCAGGGAGGCTTCTGTCCTGATGCCAGACAGTCTCTGTTAGGAGATTGATGTTGAAGAGTAACTTCTGTTGAGGGCCGGAAAGATGGCAGCACATTAGGGCATTTGTCTCCAAGCTCAGTGACCCGAATTTGATCTCTGAGCCCCACGTGGTAGAAAGAGATATTATAACCATTCGTGCAGGTTGTCCCCTGACCTCCATATGCATACCAGGTAAATTGGCTTACCCTCCTTCCCTTGCCATAACTAACTAAATGAATGTTATTTATCATTTGTTTTTATGGTTTTCGAGACAAAGTTTCTCTGTGTAGTCCTGGCTGTCCTGGAACTCACACTGTAGACCAGTCTGGCCTCGAACTCTGAGAGATCCACCTGTCTTTGCCTCCCAAGTGCTGGGATTTAGAGCATGCATCACCAGCACCTGGCAAATAAATGTAATTTTAAGAAAAGAATAAATATGTTGAGATAAGTGCCAAATTAATTAACTTATTGGCATCACCAGCTTAAAATGTCCATGTACCTAGCACACAGACCAAGAAATGGCATCACTAGGAACTCAGATGCCCCTTGGCTTCCAGCTACCCTTCTCTCAAGATAACTACTATTCTGACTTCTGATACCCTAGATTAATTTGCCTGCTTTAGAACATTATGTGTAGTCATGTAGTACTCTCCCAGCAACCCCAGCACCTGGGAACTAATGGCAGAAAGATCAGAAATTCTAGATCACCCTTAGCCTGGGATATTTAAGAACTTGTCTCAAAAAAACAGATGGGCCAATGAGATGGCTCAGCAGATAGACACCTACTGCCAAACCTGAGTTCAGTTCCTGGAACCTACATGGTGGAGAGCAAGAATTGATTCTTGAAAGTTGTCCTCCCTCCTGCATGTGTGTGCGTGTGCTGTGATGCTCTCTCTCTCTCTCTCTCTCTCTCTCTCTCTCTCACACACACACACACACACAAACACACACACAAACTAAATAAAAAGTGAATAAGAAACAAACAGGAAAGATCATATAAACTGGGAATGGTGGTGATGCATGACTGTAATTCCAGCACAGAAGGGAAAGAAGGCAGGAGAGTCTTGAGTTCAAGGCTAGCGTGGGCTACATTGTAAGACCTTGTGTTAAAGGAAAGAAAGGTGTGAAATGAACTATATGCTCTTGGGCCTGGCTCCTTTCGTTGCCCATGTGGAGATCTTCATCGTGATTCTGGGTGTGAGGGCAGTTGAGTCTTACTCTTTTATCCCATTGTGTGACCATCTGAGTTTCCGCAAGGCTATCAATGGCCATTTGAGTAGTTTTGGCTATTAGTAACACTACTCTGTACAACACACACACACACACACACACACACACACACACATACACTCATACACGTACACACACACACACTCCCCCGGTTCCTGCAGGGACTCTAAAGTGCATACTATGCAGGTTCTTTGCCACTAAGCTACACCCCCGTCTTCCCTTATGAACATCTTTTTATCTTTTTGAGACAGGTTCTCATAATGTTGCCCTGGCATGCATGGAACTCACATAGACTGAGCTGACTTTGAACTCTCAGAGCCTCCCAAGTGCTGGGACTAAAGATGTGTCCCATGCCCAGCCCATGAAAATTTTTGTTATCTTCTTCTGAACCTGTGTCCCTTTCTGAACACATTTGCTGGGTTAACCCTGGGTCTCCTGTGCATCCCAGTACTCTATGGTATTGGATCAAGTGAGTAGCTGTTCTCTGTCCTAAGATAGATGCTGTCTTTTGGATGCGGTTACCTCCTAGACTGGCTTCTCCTATGGCCAAGCGCTAAGGACACAGCAGGTTTTTAGTGTGCACTTGGTCCTTTGCCTTGGGGAGACTCATCCTGTTTGCTGTTAAGTTCAAGATTGTTCCTTTTCCCCCAAATAGGAAGGAAGCCTGTCTTAGTCACTGTTCTATTGCTGTGAAGAGACACCATTACCAAGGCAGTTTCTAAAAGAAAACATTTAATTAGGGTCTTTCTTATGATCGCAGAGGGTTGGTTCATGACCGTCATGGTGGGGAGTGTGAGGACACACCGGCATGGATTGGAGCAGTAGCTGAGAGCTTACCACTGATCCACATCAGGAGGCAGAGAGAGACTGAGCCTGGTGTGACCCACCCCCAGTGACACCCTCCTCCAACAAGACCACACCTCCTAATCCTTCCTAAACAGTCCACCAGCTGGGAACCAGACACTCAAATATGAGCCTATGGGAGCCATTCTCATTCAAACCACCACAAAACCTGACAAGGGCTGTAGCTTTCTAGGCAGAGATTTTCATCCTGACCAGGGCAAGGGCGGGAAGCAGCTTTCTCATTCTGCCCCATGGTCAAATCCAGTTCACCCCTCATTATAGAAGCAGTGAAGTATATGAGATCTAAAGCCAAGCTGAAGTGGTCATTCAGCCCACAAGTGCCTGGGCTTGCACTTGTTCTGAGATATTCAGAGTTGAGCAAGACCCATAGCTTCTTGTGAGCTCCCAATTAAAAATACACACAGGGTCAGTCTTCAGGCAACTGTAATTGCTAATCCTCAATTCAACACCACCCCATGCCCCACCCCACTTCAGACAGGCTCACACTATGTAGCCCACATAGTCCTGATCCTCTCTTCTCAGCCTCCTTAGTGCTGGGATTACAGCGTGTGCCCGGTTCTGTTCTTGATGCTGGGAATCCATTAGTGAACAAATGTACAAAACCCCTAAGCTTCAGAGGCTGCTTTGAAAAGTGGAGAGACAGGCACAATAAGTATTGGGGTGGGTAGGAGTTGAGATTGACATTAGAAGGGAATACCAGGATGGGACCTATAGGAAATGATGAATTAGAGACTGGGAAGGAACTAGGCTAGAGTGTTGGACATGAGATATGGCAGGGAATGCTCCTGCAGGTGATTGGCATGGATTCCAGGACTAAATCCAGTTCATATGGCTGGAACATAGAGTGTAAAGTGGAGAGAGGAAGTGAGAACTGTTTAGGACTGTCTGAGCCTCAGCAAAGGCAGCTAGGTAATGTTCGGGAAAGGCAGGCCAGATGCCTAGGTCCTGCCATAGCCTTGCTGAAGCCTTCCTCTGAGCCAGGATGCTGAACCCCCACGCTGTGTCCCCCCACCCTTGCCTCTCCTCCCTGGTTTTCCTCAGCCCAGAAGATATTTTATGCATTAACCCTTATCCCTCACTTTGTTTATTTGGGCAGAGGAACTAGCAAGGAAAGGTCCAAAAGCCGTCAGTCTAAATGGAATCTCTTTTATTTTTATTGTATTTAATTATTGTGTGTTCATGTGTGTGCATGGATCCGTGAGTGGAGAAGGTCAGAGGACAACTTCCAAGAGTCGCCTCTCTCCTTGTGCCATGTGGGATCCAAGCATCAAACGTGGTTACCGGGCTTGGTGGCAAGCACCTTTATCCACTGACTCGTCTCACCAGCCCCTAAGTGCCACTTCTTGAGAGCTTACGCGTGCCAGAATCACACTTTGTCCTTTATGTACTAAGCCTCTTTAATCCTCCTAAAAGGCCCCATGGGACGGGTGGAATTGGCCCCCCGGTTAGCTGGATTGGAAACCTACGTTAGTAATTTTGTGACTTGCCTAGAGCCATCTACTAGAAAGCTGTGGAATCAGGCTGTGAGCCCCCCTAAGCGTACAGTACTAACCATGTGGGAATCAGGTGGTTGAGGGAAAGCTATTGCTAGTCCTCTGGCCCCAGACAAGCCGGGGGAAGATTGGAAATAGTTAACTTCTGACTCAGGAGCCTTGAATTCCTGTTACCTCCCCTGGTCTCTGTTAATCACCATGAACTGGAGTGGTGAGACCGAACACTTCCGTCCGACCGCTCTGGCATCTCCTTTAGGATGGGGGTGGGGTTCAGATACCAGGCCTGGCAGAGCTCAGGCTGACGTTCTTAGCAGACACTGCCACTGGCTGTTCATCCTCTGCCTCTGCTTGACCCACACCTCCCACCCCTGACCTTGGATAGTGGAGCTTGAAAGACTCCGCCCTCTTCCCTACCACTGCCAGATTCCAAACCTCACCCTTCTGGGTTCCTGGGATCTTTAGCAACAGTGGTCTAGAAACTCCACTCGCTACTTAGGATGCAGGATGCAGCTAACCTGGTCTTGCTCAGAAATACCTCATCCTAGGAAAGCAAACCTCTTTAAACTCTGCTTCGCCTTTCTCCCTGACTTAGCAACAGAGAAGATGGCTCCAAGCCACACAGCCAGGTGTGTGTGGGGAACCTGACTTAATGAGTACAGGTGGTGGGCTGCTTCCCCTCGTGGCCTGAAGGGAGAGCTCTGGACTGAGGAGGTGTAATCCCAGACCTTCCTCTCCCTTCTTAACCTCAGGATTCCATCTTGGCTCATTGGAGAGTGCCTAAGGGCCAGGCATTGTGGGACATGCCAGGGATCCTAGGACTTGGAAGGTGGAGGCAGGAGAATAGAGGGCGCCTGAAAGCTGGGCGTGATGGTGCATGCCTGTAATTCTAGGACTCAGGAGTCTGGGGCAGAAGACTGTGGAGCAGAGCAGCCTGTCTTGATAAATACATAAATAGACTGCCTCAGAGGACTGGAGGTATAGCTAGCTCGGTGGTAGAGCGCATGATTAGCAAGTCTTTGATCCCTAGAATTACGTGCATAGGAGTGCACGTTCATATTTCTAAAAGAGTCTCTTAATTCTCGAGACACAGGCTAGCCTGGAACTGGGGACCTTCCTGCTGCAGCATGAATTACATCCATGTTCTGCCAAGCCTGGCTTCCTTTCTCAAACTTGAGGACCATAGCACCTTTCCTGATCTGTCCGTTATTGTTGTGTGTGTGTGTGTGTGTGTGTGTGTGTGTGTGTGTGTGTGTGCATGTGTACCATAGCAGGCACTTAAAGGTCAGAGTTGGTTCTCTCCTTCTACCGTGTGCGTCCTGAAGATCAAACTCAGGCCGCCAGACTTGGTGGCGGGCACCTCTACCCACCGACCCATCTCACGGTTGTTGGTCATTTTATAGAGAAATGAGAACCACCCTCTAAACTGAGCATGTAGCACAGGTCTGTAATCCTAGTGCTCAGGACACTGAGGTGGGAGGACCGTGAGTAATGCCAACCTGGGCTGTATGGAAAGATCATATCCCCATCCCCCAGATCCCTTTAGACTCTGGTTAAAACGTCCAGAAGAGACAGACCTACGTACTTAAAGGAAAGGGGAAATTTCTGTCTTGATGCTTACCCCAAACTGTGTGACCCGAGGCTAGTTCCTCTAAGATCCACCTGGACGCCCTGAGGGCTACGAGGAGGGTTCTGCTCAGGCTATTTAGAGAGTCAGTTTGAGGGTCTGCTAAGGGTTCCGTGCCTCTTAGCACATCCTGGGTGGGTGTCCTGCTTCAGGCTGACTGCTGGCTGAGCTGCCTTCATGGGACAAGCCCTGTCTTGTATCTTTAGGCATGGGGTGAAGAGCTGCTTGTGAGCTCCCCACGTACAAGCCAGAACAAGACACAAGCCCCACACCCTGCCTTCTCCCTGTGGAGTCCCTCAGCCCAGCTTCCCATCAGCCTCCCAGACCTTTTTTTATCCTTATCCTTTATGGTCTTTATTCCATTCTGGAGTTTTCCTGCATTCCCCAGTTCGGACTGAACCCTACTCCCACGGGGTTCATCCCTACCTTTGGCCTGTGAGCCAATAGTTTGCAAGTTTATCTTTTGTGAGAGTGCTGTGTGCTCTTAACTGCTACGGTCTCTCCAGACCCTGAGGTTTTAATTAAACCATGTACATATGCTCCCTATAGATGTAAACACTTTTACAGTAAAATGTGTCGCCCTTTCTGTGTGACAGGCGTGATTCTAAGCTCTCGATATGTACTGGCTCTTTAAAGTCTCGAGCATTGTTTAAAGGAGGTACCATCACCCAGTTTTACAGGTGAGGGAACTGAAGTCAGTTAAGTAAACCCCTTCCCCCAGCTCACAGTGAGCGTAGCAGACACAGAATTTATACCCAGCAGCCGAAGTCCTCGTCAGTAGCAGCAAATTGCAAACACACACAAGGTAGTTCTTTTACCAGATCCTACTCCCTGTGAGCAAGCACAGTTAGTGGCTTAATATATTCCTATTTTGTAGATTCTTTTAATTTTTTTAAAACATTGTTTGTGTATATAGACAACTTGGAGTCAGGTTTTCTCTTTCTGCAGTGTGGACCCCAGGGGTTGAGCTTGGGTCGTCAGTCTTGGCAGCAAGCTAATTCACCGGCTGAGCCATCTTGATGGTCCCGCTGTGGATCTTTTGCTGTACAAAAAACGTGAACACACATACAGGAATTTTTAACAACTGGACTATGTCATGCCTACATGTTACTGTACAGCTTGCTTGGCTTGCTAAAAGATGCAGGCATCTTTCCAGATTGTGAAACGCACATCTATCTTGATTTTGACCACTCCGGAGTCTTCCAGTGGTAGACAGGACATGATTTATTTGAGCCAGCCCTCTGTTTTTATCTCTTACAGATGTGGTGATGGGGAGGAGCTAGCACAAAAATTGTGAAGTGTTTGGATTTTTCAAAATCTATCAGGAGCCGCCTTATTAGGAAAGACAGCAGCTAAGAAATGATGGAGTGGGCTGTGCGCCTTAGCCCCGTGCAGGCGGACGGAGCTTTTTATGGCCGGGCTATGCTGCAAGCCCAAGATAAGGCATCTGCACTATTTAAAAATCATTAGTTTTCACAGTAACATTTTTTATGACTCCATAATGTGAATGTTTCCAAAGCATCTGAAACCACCCAAAACCAAGACAGTTGAAAGTTTAAAGACTTAGACGTGAACTGCCAAACGTATTCATGCCGACATTTTTCTCAACCACTCAGAGCTTGAAAGTGGTTCAAACAGAACAAGAAAGAAAACGCATTTTTCTCCCCTCAGATTTTTCTTTAGACTTCAGATTCTACTAGCAGGCCTTTTGCTCCCTAAAAGGTGGTTTCTGGTCTTAAAGCAGACTCTCGTTTCTGATTTTATTTTCCCACTGAAAGAGATATATAAATTCTTTCTTAATCCCAGATAGTGCTGTGGGAGACAGTCTTGGGCAGGGCACAGTTGTACTGATATAAAGGGTGCATTCCAGAAAGCCTCAAATAATTCATAACACCCATGATTTGAGACGTAGGTTTGCATGTGAACAAATGTGTGTGCATGGCCCCGCCAGACGGGAGTTTACAGCTCCATTGCCTCTGCAGCCTAACAGCTGTGGAACTTTCTACAATTATTTTTAATACAAGATATTTGGGATTTAGGTTTTGTTGTTGTTGTTTTAAGATTTATTTTCTATGATGCTCTGCCAGCATGTATATAAGTGCATCATATGTGTGCCCAGGAAAGTCAAAAGAAGGCATCAGATCCCCAGGAACTGGAGTTAAAGACAGTTGTGAGCCACCGTGTGGGTGATGGGAACCTAACCAAGGTTCTCTACAGGAGCAGCCAGAACTCTTCTCCTCTGAGCCATCGCTCCAGCCCCCAAGACAGGGATTTGTGTTTTGTTTGTTTGTTTTGGGTTTTTTTTTTTTTTTTTTTTTTTTTTGTTTTTTGAGACAGGGTTTCTCTGTAGCTTTGGTGCCTGTCCTGGAACTAGCTCTTGTAGACCAGGCTGGCCTTGAACTCACAGCCAAGTGCTGGGATTAAAGGCGTGCACCACCACCTCCCGGCCGGATTTGTGTGTCTTTAAACTTTGCACACGAAGGGGAGGCTTTGTTTGTGGAATCATTTCAAACTTGTATTTTCTTTTTAATGGTTTATTTTTATTTCATGTGCACTGGTGTTTTGCCTGCATGTGTGTCTGTGTGAGAGTGTCGGATCCCCTGGAACTGGAGTTACAGACAGCTGTGAGCTGCCATGTGGATGCTGGGAACTGCTCTGCAAGAGCAGCCAGTGTTCTTACCTGCTGAGCCATCTCTCCAGCCCCTCATTTCACACTTCTGTAGTTGAAGTTTGCATAAAGTTTATCAGTAGTATTACATGTAGGGTACTTGGGCTGGGTCTGTTTGTTGACTTACTAGCTGCAGCTCCCGGCTCAGACTGTTTTTCTAATCACTGCACCTTAGTTTCTCATCTATGAAATAGAGGTGTTAGGGGAGGCTGGAGAGATGGCTCAGAGGTTAAGAGCACTGACTGCTCTTCCAGAGGCCCTGAGTTCAATTCCCAGCAACCACATGGTGGCTCACAACCATCTATAATGAGATCTGGTGCCCTCTTCTGGCATGCAACCATACATGGAAGGAATGTTGTATACATAATAAATAAATCTTAAAAAAAAAAAAAAAGAAAGAAATAGAGGTGTTAGGGACTGGAGAGATAGCTCAGTGGTTAGGAACACTGACTGTTTGTGCTGAAGACCCAAGTTCAAGTTCTGGTACCCACATGACTCATAACCATTCTTAACACAGTTATAGATGATCCAGTGCCTCTTCTGACCTCCATGGGCACCAGTCACACATGTCATACACATATATACGTACAGGTGAAGCATTCATACACACAGAATAAAACCAAAAAATATTTAAATGCATTTTGAAAAATAGAGATATTAGCTGGCCACGATGAGAAATAGAGGAAGGAGGATCGGGAGTTCAGTCGGGGAGTTCAGGGCAAGCCTTGGGTACATATGAATTTGAGTGCAGTCTGGACTACATGGAATTCTGTCTCAAAAAATAATAATTAGCTGGCTGCAGTGGTGCACGCTTTTTTTTTTTCTTTTTTAAAATGTTTATTTATTTATTATGTATACAATATTCTGTCTGCGTGTATGCCTGCAGGCCAGAAGAGGGCACCAGACCTCATTACAGATGGTTGTGAGCCACCATGTGGTTGCTGGGAATTGAACTCAGGACTTTTGGAAGAGCAGGCAATGCTCTTAACTGCTGAGCCATCTCTCCAGCCCTGGTGCACGCTTTTAATCCTAACACAGAGTCAGGCTGATATCTGTGAGTTCAAGGCCAGCCTGATCTACATAGTGAGTTCCAGGACAGCCAAAACCATATAATGAGGTCCTGTTTTGAAAACAAACAAAAGAATGATAATAATTAGGCATGGTAATGCATGCCTTAAAGGGGGGGGGGCGGATCTTGCTGTGTAACCTGGCTGACCTGGAACTCACAGAGATCCCCATTTCTACCTCCAGTGCTGATGCACTGTAAGAGATTGGTATCAGCTCAGGACCGGCAAGACCAAGCTCTCAGCACTAAGGAGAGTCATTTGTCCCAGAGGGACAGAGGGCAGGGAATGAGAGACAAAGACAGGAAGTAGAGGATGAGGGAGAAGGTAAAGGGAACAAGGGAAAGGGATATTCTTCCTGGAGGGGAACAAAAACTGCCTCTGGTTGGAGAAGATGGGGAGGAAACGGAGGTGGCACGCAGGAAAATGGCGGTTTATAAAGGAAAGGAGAGGGGCGACCCTGTGTTAGGATGAGGTGTTTAGTTTTAACTGGGCATGTAGGGTAGCCAAATGGGGCTCTTGATTGCTAGACCTCGATAGTTTGGTAGCTGGACTTTAGTTGTCAGCCTCAGGAGGAGGAAGTAGCTAAATAAGGGAACAGACCTTGGTGGCCAGCTTTAGGGATGTAATCTATGTAATCTAGTGGTTTTTAGCAAGGCAGAGGGATTTGGGGAGAAGAGCAAGGCCTGCCAGAGTCATGGTTGCTAAGTCCAGGCTGGCTAGAGTCCCTTCATGCACCACCACATCTGGTCCTGACTCTTGCCTTTAATTCCACTATTTGGGAAGCAGAAGCAGGTGGATCTCCATGAGTTCAAGCCCACTCTGGTCTAGTAGGGAGTTCCAGACCAGGCAGGGCTATATAAAAACCTGTCTTAGAGAAAGTTACTACTGCTAATGAGCAAAGTGAAGTTGAAGATGAGGGGTTAGAAAAGAAGGGCTAGGATGTGGCTGGAAAATGGAGGTAAAGATTGCATATTAATGTTTTTGAGGGGTTTTGTTTGTTTTAAAGATTTGTTTTTTAATGTATATGTATGTGTTATTTGACAAAAAATTTCCTGGAGAGATGAAACACCCAGATTGGGAACCCACAACAAATAGACCAAAGTACAGATACCACCAAAGACTGCTTACTTTTAATGGGGCTACTTACAGGGATATGGGTGAGGGGCAGAAATGACTCAAAGACAAAAGCATCACCAAAGCCCACGCCAGAATGTGACAGCTCAAAAAACCTGGGCACCTGGGGCACACTGCACTGCCTGCCGACAGCTTGTCTGGTTAGAGACTGTCCTTTCTAGGGAACTCTGGTCTAGACCTCTTCCAGGCAGACCAGCTGGGCTGGTCTCAGTCTTCTTGGCAGCTCAACTGCTCTGGCCTGGGGGAGAGGGTGGAGGGGTTGGAGGTGTTAGTGAATCTGGTCAGTTTCAGGTACTTCCTGAGCTATCTTGAGTTGTTTACCTTCCGTCTCAAGGAGCTCCCCTGCAGGATGGAATGACTTCCTCTCCAATGGACTGCTATAGTATCTGTATGTGCCTACATGAGTTTGTATGTACCATGTTCTTGCTAGTGCTGGTAGAAGCCGGAAGAAAACGTCAGAACTCCTGGAACCAGTTAGAGGCAGCCGCAAGCCACCCAGTATGAGTGTTGAGGACTAAGCCAGGGTCGTCTGCAGGAGCAGGCAATGCTCTTAACCTCTGAGCCATCTCTCCAGCCCTTTAGTTTCTGTTTTCTGAAAGCAGAGTCGTAGGAAGATGCGGTTGGACGTGGACTGTGCTCTGTGGTCCCTTGAACACATGAGCTTCTTCTGGTCCTGTGTCCCTCCTGAGTTCTGTGTTACAGGGGCACCCCACCCATTCATCCTAAGATCAGTGCCACATTATTGATGAGTTTCAAACAAGAATCACATCCTTTAGCCCTCCAGAAGACAGTAGATTCAGGGTGGGGTTTCAGCCTGGCACTCTGGAGAAGCACTGGACCCCCAAGCGTGCTGGAGATTAACTTCAGTGAAGCTAGCATGGGGATGGACCCTCCAGCATGCCCCGGGACAGTTCAGCCAGAAGCACGGGGGCTCTCAGCCTTCATAGTGGGTACATTCCCAGCATGCTTCTCTACCTTATGGCCTCTCCCCATTGGTCTTCTCAGTTCTAGTCCTATTCAACATTGTTTTCCACTGCCATCTTTTTGTGCTCTCTTGCCTCAGCCTTTGCTGTTGCTGTATATAAGCACATGTCACCACAACTGTCCATCTTGATATCCCCTTGTTTAAACGATGCCTCATGGACAGGGTTCAAAGACGGGACGCCTTCTTGGTCCAGGGCTCGACTCCATCTCTCCTCATTTGTGCAGTGTGAAGCTATTAATAATATATAATTGTCGGACTGTACTATAAATGGCTCCTTGTGATCTTTTCCCTGCTTTGTAGAGCACTGTTTTTCCTTGGGAGATTTTCTTTGATAGAATTTGAGGCTATAGTGTAGATATTCAAGCGCCTGTACTACAGCCTAATCAAGCGTTCCATTGGAAGGTTATTGTATCCTTTCTTTTTCTTCTATGTAAGCAACAGATTTAAGGATCCTCGTGGGTTTGTTTTTGCCATATCTGGGATAATTTCTGGCACCGTACTCAGGTCAAAGGGGTTATCTATGGGTTTTTTGTTGTTTGTTTGGTTGGTTTGGTTTTTCAAGACAGAGTTTCTCTGTAGCTTTGGAGCCTGTCCTGGAACTAGCTCTTGTAGACCAGGCTGGCCTCGAACTCACAGAGATCTGCCTGCCTCTGCCTCCCAAGTGCTAGGATTAAAGGCGTGTGCCACTACCACTCAATTTAGCAATGGCCTTTCAATTAGTATTTTTCAGTGTGTTGTGTGTACACACACACACACACACACACACACAGAGCTTTACTTTGGAAAACCTCAGCATCTTTCCAGTCAGTTCCACATGCTTTCCCTCTGTGCCTCTTATCCTACCGCTCTTCAGAAGCTTGTTTGCTCTGTGAGGCAGTTATGTCCCCAGACAAGCTAGAATCAAGGCAGGTATGTCCCCAGACGAAGTAGAACTGAGACTTTGAAAGCAGTGTCTCCTGCCACTCTCACAACTGCTGTGTGAGCACATCCTGATCAGGTAGATACTTCCCTTTTCCTCTAGTCTAACACCCGATATCAGCAGGAAATAGGCCAGGACTGATCGATCACTCTGATGGGTCTTTGGTCCTTAGATGGGTCATTTTCTCTTGCCAGAGCATCTAACATATTTTGACTTTGGAGCTATGTAGCACCTTCGTATTGTGGCTGAGAAGTCCCATACCCCCTTTTAAGGCTGTTTCCTTGGGCGTGGGAAGGAAGGAGTCTGGGCATTTCTGACCTAAAGTCAAGCAGATATCCTCAGCACAATGCCCGTCAGTTTGCATAAATCTGCTTAAAATGCTTCCTTTCTTCCACAGCTCCAGGACCTGAGGTTTATAGTGGTGTCAGTCTAAGATCTGAGGCCAGCCTTCACGGGAGGCCTTTTAGAGAGGAGTTTTGAACCTATGCCAGGGACTCCAGGTTCTATCGAGTGTCTCCTATCTAGAGCAGAAACACGAGGCTCCGATCTTTTTTGTCGTTCTTCTTCATTTCTATAGAAACAGTCCCATCTGAAAGCTGTGTTTCCCAGGGTCCAGCGGGCACTTCTCCTTGAGTTTGTTCCCCTGTCCAAACCCCTGTGGGGAAAGCGAGCTGCAGCAGTCAAACGGCTTTGAAGCCTTGGTCGGGCGTGGAAGTCAGAACTGTCTAGGCCTTTGTTTTCCAGCCTTAAAGTTTGAACCATTGCGTCATGTATTCATTGGTGCTCATCAACTCACCTCAGAAAGAGCATGACACAAGTCCATTCATGCCCCCATGAGTTAGCCAGGATGTGAGGCCTTGAGAGCTTCACAGCCAGGAACAAGTATCTTCTCTCTCTGAGGAAGGTGAGGCCAACGCAGGATGAGTGATGATGAGACCGGGGTTGGGGCTCAGCTTTAGTCTGAGACAGTGGCAGAAAGCCACAGATTCCAGGAAGCGTCCAGGAGGAAGCTGTAATGGTCCGCCCCGGGGCATAACCTCTCAGCAGTTTCTCTGTGATGCCTAACTTAGAGAGAAAATGACTCATGTTCTCACAGATACCCAGTGAGTTTCCCTAGAGAGGTCCGTGTGTCTGTGAGACCTCTGTCCTCTGCCTCCCCCAGTGAGCCACAGAGGACACACACACACACACGCACGCACACACGCACACACGCTGCAGACAGCCCTTCCAGAAGCAGACTGAGCTTCCACTCTCTGAGCTTCCACTCTCTTGGCTCTTCAAGTGCAGCTAACCTTTTTGCAGATGGGGAGATGTTTTTTTCTGTGGTCTAGAAAGGACTAGAGGAGGGGGAGGGTAGGTACTGGGGAGATGGCCCAGGGGTTATGAGCACTGGCTGCTCTTACAGAAGCCTCAGGTTCAGTTCTGGGCCCCGTGTGACCCCTCACAGATATCTGTAACTGCTGTTTCAGGGACTCTCTGGCTGCTGCTGGTATTGCATGCACATTTGAACAAAACACTCAAAAAAATTTAAAAGTACACATAAAAAAAATTTAAATCTTTTTAAAGATAAAAAAAGGCCAGCTGGGGGCTGGAGAGATGGCTCAGCGGTTAAGAGCATTGCCTGCTCTTCCAAAAGTCCTGAGTTCAATTCCCAGCAACCACATGGTGGCTCACAACCATCTGTAATGAGGTCTGGTGCCCTCTTCTGGCCTGCAGGCATACATGGCAGACAGAATATTGTATACATAATAAATAAATATTTTAAAAAAAAGGTCAGCTGGGTGTGATGACACCTGTTATCTTAGTACATGGAAGGCCAAAAGGCAGGGAAATTACTGCAAGTTTGAGGCCAGCCTAGCCTACATATTAAGTCCAGACCAGCCTAAGCTGCATAGCAAACCTTACCTCAAAAGAGTGAGGGAACCAGGAAGTTGGCTCAGCTGATAAGAGCACTTATCCTGCAAGCGTGAGGACCCGAGTTCAAACCCCCACGTGACAGTCTGGCTTGGTTGTGTGTGCCTGTAGCCCCAGCCAGCATCACTGAGGGTGGAGACGGGGTGGTGGTCCTGAGAGGGCTTGCTGTCCAGTCAGCCCAGCTGAGGGAGGGGGTCCTGGGAGGGGGGATGTCATGGGGGCCACTTCTCATTCAATAAGAGACTTTTCAAGGCAATAAGGTAGACCGAGATAGACACCTGATACATTGATCTGGCTTCCGCATGTGTGTTTATGTACACACTCACATGTTTGACACACGTATGGCACACATATGCACAGCATACAAAGGGAGCTGATAGAAGCCAAGACTTGGATCTAGACGCGCTGGCTAACTGTGTTTACATAGATTGACGGTACCTTTTACTATAGTCTTATCCTGGGCCAGGCACACATTATTATTCTCACTTTTCAGGTGAGTGGATTGAATTTCCAGATGCTCACACCATTTCATAGGCATACAGTTGACAGCCAAGTGCGCTGGACCTCTGTGTTCTTCACTGACTGCCTTCAAGATTTGAAGTCCTGCGGTCTTTTAGCTGTTGGGACTTCCTCTCTGAAGCTGTCCCTGGGGCAGTTCAAGGCACCCTCTATCCCTTTGCCCCTACAGCCTCTTGTTTGCTGAGTTGCCGAGTTGGAAGCGTAATACCTACCTTACAGGTGATATTGTTTCCCAGGACTGGGAAAGAAAACACTTAGCTGAGTGTCTCCAGCAGAGTGGGTGTTTGAAGCATGCCCCTGCCTGCCTGAACTCCTGCCCCTTGGTTGTATTCTGCTTCCTGTTGAATGTGGGTTAGAGCCGATGTGTCTGGAATATGCAGCCTGCGGGGGAGGCTGAGACACCATTAATACATGACCGCTGGCTGCTTGATTGCTGGCACTGTCCCCTCTGAGAACAGATGGAGACCCTAGATACTGAGATCTTCACGTCCAGCACCATGGACTAGTGGGAAGTGCCAGGAGACAGGGCAACAGGGTGTGCTGGCATTCCTTGGAAATAGAGTGTGTAGATAATAGGAGGATTTTTTTGGCTTACTGCAGATATATATGGCATATTTTAGAATTTGGAGGGGGGGCTTAAGGCTTTATGAGTATTGGGGAAATCATTAGTGCCCTGCTGGGTAACCTGGAAGGATAGAACAGGGAGATGATGGAGTCTCCCGCAGTTCAAGAACAGAAACGAAAGTAAAGTAACTATTACATTTTTTATATTTATTGTTTTGAGATAGGCTCTCATACAGCCAAGGATGGATTCAAACTCCAGCTGACAAGCACAGTGAACTCCTTACTCTCCTGCTTCCACCTCCTAGGGACTGGGTGGGATTATAGATATACAACACCATGCCTGGCAAATGTTAAGTCAGTGTTTTGAATAGCTGTACAAAGGCTGGAGAGATGGCTCAGCAGTTAAGAGCACTAGCTGCTCTTCCAAAGGTCGGAGTTCAGTTTCCAGCAACCACATGGTGGCTCACAGCCATCTGTAATGAGATCTGGTGCCCTCTTCTGGCCTGCAGGCATACACACAGATAGAATATTGTATACATAATAAATAAATAAACCTTAAAAAAAAAAAGAATACGGCAGTAACCGTGGGACTCCAGAACGGTCTGCGATAAATAATCACCTCATCTTTGTCCCAGCTACAGGGCTCTCTGCCCAGAAGCCTATTTCTTTTGAATTGCTTTTCAGAGATACTTTTCAATTTTTGTTGTTGGTGTTTTCCATTTTATTTATGGAGGGATGTACACAGAGTCCAGGGGGCGGCATCAGCTCCCATAAGGAGCTGGAGCTGCCGACGTCTGTTAACCTCCTGACATAGCTGCCAGCATCTGAGCTCTGTTCCTTGGATTAATGAGGAAGTGCTTGTAACCATTGAGCCTTTTCTCCAGCTCTCAAATACAGATTTAAAAGGACACATGTGGACTAGGGTTATAGCTCAGTGACACAGTTCTTGTCACAGTTCTTGCCAGGTGTGTGTAAGGTCCTGGTCAATACACCATTGTCACACACACACACACACACACACACACACACAATCTAATAAATAATGAAGTACAAATGAGCATTTTAGCAGGGAAACAGATCACTTTCTACTATTAAGACGTTAAGATTTATTAGCAGTATGCCCTAGGATCTTCTCGTAGGCTACAGAATAAGGATGCCCATCTCTTTTAGCTTGTTTATTTTTTGAGTGCTGGGGAGTCAAATCCAAGGCCGCATGCTAGGCGAGTGTGTGCTCACCACTGAGCTGGCTCCCCTGCCCTGTTCGTCCGTCCAGTTGATGTTTCATTGCACGGATGATGATGTAACAAAAGTCAATCTCTCACTGATGCACATTTAAGTTGTCTCTGCACTTTTGCTGTGTCAGCCGGGAATTGTTGATTAAGTTGACGGATGGTGTAGACGGCTAAGAAAAGTGGCTTCAGAGCGCCCTGTAGGAATTTAGAGATGCGTGTGGACAAGCACTTTTAGCGTGGTTTCTAGGCAAATGTCACGGGTGCACGGGTTTGAATGAATGCCTTGCTGAAGAATCTGACTTTAGCCTCTGCTGGGTTCTGCTTCTAAATCTACTCTTAAGCAGTATGGGTTCAGGCAAGTCTTCTCGCCTTGGAGTTTCCTCTTGGTGAGGATGCTAGATGATGCTGTGTGTGGTCCACAGAGTCGTGTTTTGTGTTCTGATTTGTGTGGTCCTCGTGATGGTTCTGTAAGTCGAATGGTGGTCTTCCAAATCTAAGCTTTTAATAAATTAATCCGAGTTCTGCATCAAGAAATCGGTGTTCAGCCGGGCGGTGGTGGCGCACGCCTTTAATCCCAGCACTTGGGAGGCAGAGGCAGGCGGATCTCTGTGAGTTCAAGGCCAGCCTGATCTACAAGAGCTAGTTCCAGGACAGGCTCCAAAGCCACAGAGAAACTCTGTCTCGAAAAAAAAAAAAAAAGAAATCGGTGTTCATGCCAAGTGGTGGTGGTGTACGCCTTTAATCCCAGCACTCAGGAGACAGAGGCAGGTAGATTTCTGAATTCAAACATTGTTGCTCACAACTAACAGGCTTTAAAAATAAAAATATGGGGGGGGGGGCAACAGAGATGGCGCAGTAGTTAAGAGCATAGACTGTTCTTGCCAAGGACCCATGTTTGGTTCCCAGCACCCACATTGGGCAGCTCACAGCCCCCTATAACTCCATTTCCAGGGGGTCTGATGCCCTCTTCTGTCCTGCTCAGGCACTGCACATGAGTGCTGTATTCCTCAGGTCAAAAACAACGAAGAGCTGGCTTTAAAAATGATCTCTGTTATTTCTGTAGATGAGGAATAATGGGAGTGGAGGAAGCTCTTGGGAAGATGAAAAAGCCCACGTGTCTGAGGTGATTATGGAAATGACAGGTTTCAGATAGGTCTGGGAACTACTTTTAGCATTTTCATTGTCTAGCTATGTGACTTTAATGAACATGTTAAACCTATTAGCTAGACGTGATGGCACACGCTTATATTTAAGGTGATTTAGTCTTTATCTTTTTTTTTTTCATTTTTCAAGGCAAGGTTTCTCTGTTTAACAGTCCTGGCTGTCCTAGAACTTGCTTTGTAGACCAAGCTGGTTCTCCACAGAGAACCACCTGTAGAACCTGTAGAACTGTGCATCCCAGGTGCTGGGATTAAAGGGGAGCACCACCACTGCTTGGCTAGTCTTTATCTTACATCTATCGCTCCTGGTCATCTTTCTAGGATTAAGGAGAAGCAAAATTCCTCGGGTGAGCCTGCAGACATGCGCAGTAGAATAAAAGCCAGGGCCACTCCATGGTTCTTATGGCTCCTGGCACCCTCTGGAATAGAATCAAGCCCGGGTCCCTTTCTTCCCTTCTTCTCCAGCCAAGTGTGTTAGCTAGAACTCCTCAGAGAGGATATTGTCAAGGAGGCAAGGCTGTCTCTAAGCAGTCTTCGCTTTCCTACTTGCACATTCCAGCTTTCCAGGAGGATCCTGCCTAACTGTGTGTGCTCTGGAGCTTTGGGGTTCTGATACTCCTGAAAGCCGGCACTGGACTCTGGGCTGCCAATGGCTCGTTATGGTAGTTAAGCACTGGGGCCCTTTTGACTGACTTCATCCGCCTCTATAAGTTTTGCCAGCTTCCCAGCTTCATGTAGTGTAATCTTGCTATAAGAAACCAAAATGTGTTGCCTCAGAAAATGCCTGGTGGATATAAATATTTGTGAACAAAAGGCAATTAAAAAGTACCACAAGAGGCAGGCATGTTGGTGAACACCTTTAATTTAATTTCAGTTCTCCTAGGATGAGTTCAAGACCAGCCTGGTCTACAAGGCTATATAAGAAGACTTTGGAGAGAGAGAGAAAGAGAGGGAAGGAGGGAAGGAAGGAAAGAAGGAGGTGAGGGGGTATATATTCAGCATGTTTAAGCCCTGGATTCGATACTTAGCACAAAGAATAAAGATGGATGGATACAGATGCAAATGCAGGGGATGGAGAGGTGGTCAGCAGGTAGAGAAGAAAGGGGAGGAGGACCTTTCTGCCCTCCCAGCTTTCCCCCAACAGGCTATAATTCTCCTTTCTGAAAGCCACTCTTATCAGTAAAGAAACCTCGCTCCATGAGTTTGCTCCCTGGATTTACATCAGTTTCCTGCCTCTGTAAGTGCTTCTCTTTGTCTTGTGGCTTCTCTGAACTGCACTGTTCATTGTTGAGGAAGGCCTGTCAAGTTCTAGCCACACGGAGGTTTCGCCCATGTGACACATACTGAATGCGTTAATAAGCTTGTTTTCCTCCTCTTACTCTGTCTTTTATTACAAGGTCTGTCTGGACTACCGAGACTTCCAGCTTTGGCTGTTTGGGGGAGGGGTGTTTTTTCCCCAGGGGCGTGCATCCTGCCTTCTCTCTGGCTTTGCTTCTGCTCCTTGATTCCACCCCTTGCTGCACGTTCTTGCAGTTGAGTCATTTCAAAGTGTGGTGATACCGCAGTGTTTCTGTCCGCGCTGCTTCCGTGGACACCTACCATTTCCGGTGGCAGCAGTGATAAGCAATGCTGCTGTGGACACCTTAACATGCACTTTTGGTTTTAAAAAACGCGCTGGAGATTGACCTCAGGGCTTTGTACATGTGAGACAGCACTCTACTACTGAGCTACATGCTTAGCCTTGAGACTACATTTTAATTTTTTTCCAAACCGTATTACTTCATGTGTGGGGGTGTTTTGTCTACGTGTCTGTCTGTGCACCGCATGCGTACTTGGTGTTCACAGAGGCCAGAAGAGGGTGTCAGATCTCCTGGAGCTAGAGTTACAGGTGTCGTGAGCCATCATGTTGGTGCTGGGAATTGAACCCAGATCCTCTGAAAGAGTAGCCCGTACTCAGCGGTGACCACCTCTCCAGCTCCACTGCCAGATTTTTCCACAGTGGCTATTCACTTACACATTCCCACCAGCCATGCATGCCGGGCATCCGGTTTCTCCACATCCTCCCTCTGGGAGTGCCTCTCCATATTGTCTAGCATTCACTCAGCCCTGGGCTTGACCCTCAGCAACACAAATCAAGGGGGTTGAGACTAATAGCTAGCGTGGATGTGTGCTGGTGACTTGTAGGCAGTAACTATAACTGCTGAGGAGATGGCTCCATGATTAAGAGAACCGGCCGCTCTTCCAGAGGATCCAGGTTCAATTCCCAGCAACCACGTGGTGGTTCGCAACCACCTGTAACTTGAGAACCACAGGAATCCGGATCCCTTTTCTGGCCTCTTTGGTGCACAGACACACAGGCAGGCAGAACACCCGTACATATAAAATAAAAATAAATAAAACTTTTTGGGGGGAGAGGGGGCTTTGCCGGTAGAATTGAAAAGAAGTATGACAAACTTAAATTACCAGAAACTGCAGAAAGTGTCTGTGGGTAACAGTGCCACACGGGGTCACATCCTTGGGTGCCTACTCTGTGTAGATCTCCTCCAGGAAATTGTCTTCCTTTAGATGTAACTCAACAAGGCTACCAGCAACTAATGCTGTGAATGCTCCCAGCCTTGGTTCTCCAGCCTGGTGAACAAAGGGGCTGGACACACAAGCTGATGGTGAGGTGGTCCTCCCTCCACCGAGACCACATGGAGGGGCTGGAGAGATGGCTCCGTGGTTAAGGACATGGACTGTTCTTCCGGAAAACCTGAGTTCAGTTCCTAACACTCATATATCAGGGGGCTCACAACCACCTGCAACTCCAGCTGCAGGTCATCTGACTCTCCTGCCCTTCACGGGCACCTCACATATGCAGCATCTATTCATACACATACAAATGAAAAAATATTTAAAATAATGGTAAGACGATGTATAGAAACGCCATCCGAGACTTGTAACCACCTGCTGGACAGAGACTCCGGATGCTACCACTTGGTAGTCCTTAATCTAGTCAGGGGGCAGCTTTCTAACTCCCTCTTTCTCTTTACCTCACAGTAGCCCTGACAGGACGCACTGGACATGAGATGCTTGGTGCTGACCATGGAGAAATCACTGTGCTGGGCAGTGGGACAGTCCAGGTAAAACACCATGTTTGTCTTTAGGACAAAAGGAAGATGCTGTGTTCAGATTACTGCTGGCCAGTCTGATTGCTATAGCAGTGAGCGCTAAGTAAACCCTTAACCCCTGCCAACCATCCCAGAGCATCGAAGGCTAATCAGAACAGAGAAGTGACTGTGACTAAAGCTGCCCAGTAGGAGGCACTAGAGAGGCAGCCCATGAGGTGGGAAGAGGGGCGTGGCTGCCAGCACCCTGTTCACTAAGGCTCCCTAGGTCCCTCCCTTCCATGTTAACCCCAAGTGAAGGTCATTTCAACACAGGACTGCCAATCTTGTGAACCTCTAGGATTGTAGACCTGAGGCACTTGGCCATGCTTCCTGGTGTCTTCCCTGTGTGGCTCTGGCTGTCCTGGAACTCACTCTGTAGACCACTCTGGCCTCGAACTCACAGAGATCCACCTGCTTCTGATTCCCAAGTGCTTGTATCAAAGGCATGTGCCACCGCCACCCAGCTTCCTAGTGCCTTTTAAATTTTTGAATTGTCAAATGTTCAAAACAAAAGTATTTAAAGCTATATAACAGAGAGCCTCTGTCTCCATCTGCTCGTACCCTGCCCACCTTGAGAAGACAGAGATAACCACTGTGAGCAGGTGCTGTCCCTTTGGTTTCCTTCTACGTGTCACACATGATAAGGACAATTATTCCTTGCGTATATACAAATAAAAATAGACTTGTCCTCTTCCTTTATTTTTAATATTATAAGTGTTATTACTGGGCCTTTTTTTTTTTTTTTGACACAGGGTCTCACATGGTTTAGGCAGTCCTCCAGTTCCTCAAATTGCTGGTGGCTGAGGATGACCTTTAATCCTGATCTTTGCCTCAGCCTGCTGAGCGCTGGATTATGGGTGTGTAAGCCACACCTGACCCCTTTCTCCTTTCCCGTAAAAGCTAACATGTTCACACCTTTCTTTGCAGGCAGGGATGCCTGCAGTGAGCGCCCTGCCCAAACGCATCTTACGAAGACGCAAGAGAGAATGGGTGATGCCGCCGATATCAGTCCCCGAGAACGGCAAGGGTCCTTTCCCTCAGAGGCTGAATCAGGTAGGACTGTGCCTTCTGCTTGGGCAGCACTGATGTCTGCAGGGTTTATTGTCTGAAGACCTAAGAGCAGGGTTCCTTGCTGCTGGGTGGGGGCTGCAGGAGGCTCCTTGCCACCAGGTGCGGCACCTGTCACTTTGTCAGCTGTCATTTTATTTTGTTTCCAGCTCAAATCTAATAAGGACAGAGGCACCAAGATTTTCTACAGCATCACTGGGCCTGGAGCAGACAGTCCGCCTGAGGGCGTCTTCACCATAGAGAAGGAGACAGGCTGGTTGCTGTTGAACATGCCACTGGACAGGGAGAAGATTGTCAAATATGAGGTAAATAGCCTTTAGTATCCAGTGTAGATGTCTTTCCTGAGGTAGACCAAGGCCTGGTGAGGGGGGAACACCAGCTGACCCCGGACCTCTGTGCCTACCTACCACAGCTTTATGGCCATGCAGTGTCAGAGAACGGTGCCTCTGTGGAAGAGCCTATGAACATCTCCATCGTCGTGACAGACCAGAATGACAACAAGCCCAAGTTTACTCAAGAGACCTTCAGAGGGAGGGTCCATGAGGGAGCAACACCGGGTAAGATTGGGGAGGGGCTGCCCTAGGCCTGCGGGGTCCAGATCTAGTCGGGGATCAGCTTCTGGAGGTCAGCCCGGAACCCCCTCGCTATGTGTCAGATTCCCTCATCACAACACCCCGCCCGTCAACCCGGGGAGTCCTGATCAAGGCTGACCTGTGGCAGAGCTCAGACACTCACATTTGAGGACTTCCCAGAAGCTTGGGCTCAGCCAGACTTAGAAGCTCAGAGTTAAATCTGGACTTTGCTTCTTTACTGCCTGTGACCTTGGGTACATCCATGACCTATCTCTGCTTTTCAACCCAAATGGGAGTATCAGCCTTGAAATACTGTGAAGGTTAGGAATAACCCACACCACTGAGGGTGCAGCTCGGGTGGAACACGTGCTGACTGTATGAGAGGCCTTGGGCACCAGCACCGCACAGAAGAGAGGAAGAGCTTTACTATGGAGAACCCAGCCAAAGTTCTGCAGCCACAGGGCAAACAGCCAGGCCTAGCGGGAAAGCAAAAATAGGCTGCTATTGCTAGGGAAGAGAGGAATAGAAGATGAGGGAGTAGATGCGTGTTCCTAAGCTCAGTGACAGGCACTGGGGACAAGGACAGGGTCGGGGTCCTCTTCTTTTGGAGTAATCTGCAGTCAAATGCTCTACCACTGAGCTATCCCCCCATTTTGGAGTAGTCTGGACTGATCACCTCTTGGTCGTCTGGCTGAGCGTTTCAGAGATGAGTTGATCAGAGATGTCCAATAACAGAAATTCCCACCATTAAAATAATTGGTTGTTTTTATTTGCTTGTTTTGATTTTTTTTTTTTTTTGGCAAAATCTCCCCGTGTAGCCCAGGCTAGCCTCAAACTTGTGACCCTCCTGCCTTAGCCTCCTGAGTACAAGCTTGCACCCATGCTGGTAAAAATGTTGGTCTCACTGTACAGCTCTGGCTGGCCTGCAACTCACCATGTAGACCAGGCTGGCTTTGAACTCACAGGACCACCTGCCTCTGCCTCCTGAGTGCTGGAATTACGGGCATGTGCCACCATGCCCAGCTTCTAAAGATCTGTTGTTGTAGTGTGGGTTTGTTTGGAACATGGTCTCACGGTGTAGCCTTTGTTGGCCTGGAGCCTGTTGTGTAGATCAGGCTGGCCTAAACAGTCTTAACAAGATGAAAATTTTGCTTTTCCCTCCCTGATCCTGAGAAAGCCCTGAGGCAATCGATCCAGGTGGCTTCAGTTAAAGGTGTAAATAGGGCTTAGTTAAAAGGTCCGGGTTTCCTTTCTTGTTATTCTGCTGTTCCTAGGCTAGCTCTTGTGGCTGCTGGAGCCATAGCCATTACATTTAACGGAAGGTTGAAGAACAGCATGCATGCTTATTATTTGTTTGAGACAGAGTCTCGTTACTCTGTAGTCAAGGCCAGACTTTAGCTCATGGGCAGTCCTCCTGCCTCAGCCTCCAAAGTTCTGGGATTACAAACTTGAGTCAACCTTTCTCCAAATTTATCAGAAGTCACTACCATGGTCACAGCTGTGGCTGGAAGGCTCAGAGATGTGAAAAATGTCCCCAGTGACTGTGACCAGCATAAACTGAGAATTCACTTCCCAGGAAAAAAGGGTGTGACAGCAAGTGGGTTCCAGGAAGCTGGCTGCCACTGAGCTGGAGAGAGATCCTTTTGGTGTTGGCAGACATCACAGGGCTCCAGAATAGGCAAGGCTGGTACTGGAGAGAGAAAGGTGCTAAGCGGCCCCTTCCCCTGCAGGCACTTCTGTGATGCAGGTGACAGCCACAGATGAGGACGATGCCATCCACACTTACAATGGGGTGGTAGCTTACTTCATCCACAGCCAAGAACCAAAGGAGCCACATGACCTCATGTTCACCATCCACAAAAGCACTGGGGCCATTAGTGTCATCTCCAGTGGCCTGGACCGGGAGGTAAGTGACCTTTGTGAAGGTACGATGTGCCAAAGCCTGGCCAGAGTGAAAGCTTCTGTGGCTATCCCAAGGTCAAGGCAAGGCAGTGGAGACCCAGGTCGGCTGCATGGGCAGCCGTGGAGACCCAGGTCGGCTGCATGGGCAGCCGGGGAGACCCAGGTCGGCTGCGTGGGCGGCCGTGGAGACCCAGGTCGGCTGTGTGGGCGGCCGTGGAGACCCAGGTTGGCTATATGGGCAGCCTGGGAGACCCAGGTTGGCTGCAGTGGAGACCCAGGTCATGTGCGTGGGCAGCCGGGGAGACCCAGGCCAGCTGCATTGACTTGGCTGCGCCTGCACTTAGTTTTGCTGTCCCACTGCTCTTTGGGCCAGTGACCTGCTGCCTAACCTGCTGGCTAGATCCCCTGGGGTGAGGAGGCAGCTGTAGAATGCAGGCTTTGGAGCAATTCTCATTTCCTGTCCAATCGGCTCATTTAGTTTACTTGTTGCCGGGATTTGTCCCCTGTGTGCCACAAAGGAGAACTAGCTCCGTGGATATTGGAATTACCTTCTGTTTCCTAATTAATATCTTTGCCTATGTGGAGCAGCCGAGGGTTGGCCAGTGCTGGGTCTTCCACAGGAGAGCTACTGGGAGATGAGGCTTCAGCCCTGCACCCTCACCTGCCTTCCCTGGAGGCGGGTAAGGGGCGAGCCAAGGAATTGAGAAAAGGTGAAAGGGAGGAAGAACAGCTTCTCCTCCTCCGTACCCCCCAGGCAGTTCCTTGTTGTCAGGAGGACAACCCCTCACATTGGACTCACAGTGGGCTCCTTCTGTGCTCCTTTCTCCCCCAGAAAGTCCCCGAGTACAGACTGACCATCCAGGCCACAGACATGGATGGAGAGGGCTCTACCACCACAGCGGTGGCCATAGTGGAAATCCTTGATGTCAACGACAATGCCCCCGAGTTTGAGCCACAGAAGGTAACTCCCATTCCTTCCTGCATTCCTCGTCACGTAAAGGACCAGGGTTGGCTGCTTCTCCGAAACCAACCAAGTCCCAAGTCTGTCACTTACTGGCTGTGTAACCTTAGGCAAACCACCAGGTCTCTCTGTGCCCAGTTTCTTAATCTGTGAAGTGGAGGTCGCGATAAATGCCTGATAAATTGTTCTGAATCTTCGATGTCGTGATCTGATCATGTCCAGTCTTGATGTCATTTGAAACTTACTACCTCATATCTACCATAAACATAGCTGCCAGGACAGAAAACTCATTGCTGGAGAAATGGCTTAGTGGGCAAGAATATTTTCCCCTAACCCAAATGACCTGCTTGATCCCAGGACCCACATGGCGGAAGGAGAGAACTGGCCCTGTCCTTTGATTTCCACAAGCTCACCACATGACCTGCGCCCCGCCCCCAATACATAAATGTAATACAAAAATTAAAAGGGAAAAAAATCTCAACATCAGTTGAAGTGACACACGCTCCTCTGTGTGTATGTGCACAAATCTCTAGCCTCGGAACGCTAGTTAGGCCTCGATAAAAATGTGCCCTTGGGAGATGGCTCAGTTTGTAAAGTGTTTACTGTTCAAGCATGGCAACCTGAGTAAAAAGCCAGGTGTGGAGGCCCACACTTGTAACTCCATTGTTGGGGGGCTCCCTGGCTGGTCTCAGGAAATGAGGTGGTCAGCTTCTGAGGAGCAGTACCTGAAGTTGACCTCTCAGCCCTGCAGGCACATGCACACGCACGGGCGCACACACACACACACGCACACACATGCACACACACGCACATGCACATACATATGCATGCGTGAACACACACACGTGTGCACACGCATGCACACGCCCACGCGCACACAAATTGTCCTGAAGACTTAAGTAGGGTGTCACATGCCTGTAATTACAATATTTGGGAGGTAAAGCAGGAGAATCAGTAGTTCAGGGTCATCTTCAACTCTGTAACACCTTTAATCCCAGTACTCTAAAGGCAGAGGCAGGCAGATCTCTGGGTTCAAGTTCAGCCTGGTCTACAGAGCGAGTTTAAGGAAAGCCAGAGCTACATAGAGAAACCCTGTCTCAGAAAACGAACAAAAACCTAAAACTTAACAGAAAGCTGATTTCCTGGTCTTTGTTACCTCCCGCAAACTTGTGGCTAGGCCTCCGATACAGTGGCCATCTCTCTGGGGTCTCTGTTCTCTGCCCTAAGGTGGCTGTGCACAGTAGGGGCTTGGGCACCCAGACTGGGAGAGTCCGGAGCTTCAGGCCCTCATGGAGAAGGGAAGTGGGTCTGGGGTATGTGACCTTGTCCCCACATCTGTGCTGTCGCTTGGGATTGTCTCTCTGTTCCTGTGTGTCCTGAAATCTCTATGGGCTGGTGGCCCAGAAGTGTGAGAAGGCTGCAGGGCTCGGCAGCAGGATGAACGGCCTGTCGGGTGACACCGATCTCTGCTCTGACTGCACTGCGTCCTGTCCCTCTCCCCGCACAGTATGAGGCCTGGGTGCCTGAGAATGCAGTGGGTCATGAGGTGCAGCGTCTAACCGTGACTGATCTGGATGACCCCGACTCACCGGCATGGCGTGCCACCTACCGAATCGTGGGAGGTGATAATGGGGACCATTTCACGGTCACCACTCACCCAGAGACCAACCAAGGCATCCTGACAACCAAGAAGGTAGGTCCGTTTGGGCTTCTAGGACAAAGGGAGTCCTGCCTGGCTGCTTCCCTTGGGCCATTCACTGGGGACTACACCAAGACAGTGTCAGGCTGGTGACGTATTACCACCACTGCTGTTCAGAACAGGGGATAAACAACTGAAAACATCCTGAACAAATTAAATTAGAAGCCCCTTTCAGAAGTTGCGTTCCTCGAGAACTCAGTCTACATTAAAACCATACCAAAGCTTGCTTTGTGTATTAAACATGTTCTTGGCTCTAATTATAAACAGGTTTCTCATTCCAGTATATGAGCGACCATGGAGACGCTGGCAAGTCACAAGAGACACAGAGGTGGTTCTTTGTCTGTAACATTGGTAGGATGCAGCATCCTACTTAGGCTAGTCACCAGAGGCAACTCAGTCATGACTAAGGCCGTCCTAGAGGACAGCACTGTCCCATTGGAAACGAACCTTCTAGGGCTCACTAAGCCTTTGGGGTGGTCTAAGAGGCCCCAGATTTCCCCTTAGGAAACATGGGGGGGACGGGGGGGCAGGATGGTTGTTGACCAGAGTCTTGGTCCCTTCACTGTGACCCTGCTGGTGCCCACAGGCCACTTCACACACTGCTGCCTCAGCTTCTTCTTCTCTCCTAGGGCTTGGATTTTGAGGCTCAGAACCAACACACCCTGTACATAGAAGTGACCAACGAGGCTTCCTTTGTGGTGAAACTCCCGACGGCCACTGCCACCGTAGTGGTCCACGTGGAAGATGTCAATGAGGCCCCTGTGTTTGTCCCACCTTCCAAAGTCGTTGAGGTCCAGGAGGGTATCTCTGTTGGGGAATTGGTCTGCTTCTATACTGCACAGGACCCAGACAAGGAGGATCAGAAGATCAGGTAAGTGGGGACTGGGCAGCAGGTCAGCCAAGTACATAGGTACGCTTGGGTGGGTTGTTCCTTCATCATCAAGTTTATTCAATACCAGTGCCATCATCCTTGCACCAAACCCTTCCTGCCATGCTCAAGGCTGAAGGCTCTGCACTTGGTCTAGGAGGCTCTGAATGATTGCAGTAGGATTCTTCATGTGCTAGCTGTGACCCTTCTCAACTTTCTGTCCAGCTACCACATCTTGAGAGACCCAGCTGGCTGGCTAGCCATGGACCCAGACAGCGGTCAAGTCACGGCTGCAGGCATTTTAGATCGTGAGGATGAACAATTTGTGAGGAACAACATCTATGAAGCCATGGTTTTGGCCACAGACAATGGTGAGAGCTTTTAGCAAGTCCTTCCATGGGCAGGCCTATGGTACCCAGAGCATTAGGACACAGTCTGTTCCCTCCTTAGCAGGAGATGATGGTAGGGAGGAGATTGACAAACCAGGCTGGATTTAAAGTCCTAACTGCTATGATCCTAATTTTTCTGAATTCCAAGAGATAGGCAAGATACCAAGGACTCACTTTTCTGCTTGTTTTTAGTTCACTGAACTCTGAATTGACCCGTCAGTTTCTACTGATGGTTGACTGACAGGGACCGCTGGGCAGCCCACAAATGATTACTGGTGTTGCACCATTACCAGGGAGATTATGATATTATACCGTCTCTGCTTAATAGCTAGTGAGTCAAGGCCTTGATGCTGGTTTCTCTGAAGCTTCAGGTTCCCTGATCAGCAGACAACTGTACAAGCATGAGGTAGCACGTGGGTTTTACTCTGTGATCAATTATAATGGCTGTCTGAATGCAGTAGCTGCGGCTGCACTGTGATTTGTTAGTAATGTCTGCTGTGGACACAAATTAGAATGATGCTGTGGTTGCCATGATTTGCCATTGCCAATTTAGTTTACAATGAAGTTAACGCATGGAGGGGCTTAATAGGGGAGAGCTGGGTGGTAACCAGGAGCCACTTGTAGGCAGGTTATGTAGGTCTTAGGGGAACTTAACATTGGTTCATTCACCAATCAAGAGTAAGAGCAGAAGCTGAAGAGATCATGTGTGTGATTGTGAACAGGGAGCCCTCCCACCACTGGCACTGGGACCCTCCTGATAACACTCACCGACATCAACGACCATGGCCCACTCCCAGAACCCCGCCAGATCACCATCTGTAACCAAAGCCCTGTGCCTCAAGTGCTGAACATCACAGACAAGGACTTGTCTCCCAACTCCTCCCCTTTCCAGGCCCAGCTAACACATGATTCGGACATCTACTGGGCAGCAGAAGTCAGCGAGAAAGGTAACTAACTCAGTTGTGGTAGCAAGAGGCTGCCAGTTCTGCTGGGTGGGTGTTGGTCCCACAGTAGTTACCACATACATTCCTGTTCTCACATCTGTGGGTCACAGAATTAATGGTCTCAAAAATGGGCATCAAGTGCTCTTCCGTAGCTTTATATCAGGAGCCCTAAAAGATGTCTTCAAAAACAAAACACATAGAACTAGGCATGATTACATTTAATCCCAGTTCTCAGGAAGCAAAAAGCAAGCAGATTTCTGTGGGTTCAAGGCCAGCCTGATCTACTTGGTGAGTTCTAGGTCTGTATGAAACCCGGTCACAAAAGAACAAGCAAACAGCAGCATCCACAATAAAAACACAAACAAAAGTAGATAACCAGAGCTGGGGAGATTTCTCAATGATTAAGAGCATCTGTTTCAGGGGCTGGAGAGATGGCTCAGTGGTTCAGAACACTAGCTGTCTTTCCAGAGGACACTGGTTCACTTCTCAGCACCTATGTGGTGGCTCAGACGTTCTTTTCTGGTTTCCACAGCACTATGTATGCATGTGGTACACAGACATACATGCAGGAAAAACACCTGTACACATTAAATAAAACTTAAAAAGAAAATAAAAGAGCATGTGTTGCACTTTAGGGGACCCAGGATCAATTCCCAGCACCCACATAATAGCCCACAATCATCTGTAACTTCAGTGTCAAGGGATCAGGCATCCTCTTCTGACCTCCTTGGGCACCAAGTACACCCTTTGTGCACATACATGCAGGCAAAACAGTAATACACCTACAATAAAATAAATAAATATTTGTTTAAAGAGGGTAACCAGGCAGGGCAGTGGTGACATATGTCCTTAATCTTGGCACTCAGGAAGAAGAAGTGGCGGATCTCTGTGAGTTTGAGGCTAGCCTAAGTCTACAGAGTGAGTTCCAGAACAGTCAGGGCTACACAGAGAAACCCTGTCTCAAAAAAGATAGGTAACCAGTTAATGTGAACATTAACCAATTAAGTTAGCTAATTTTTAGAATAATGTTTGAGACAGGGTTTCTCTGTGTAATCCTGGCTGTCCTGAAACTCACTTAGTAAACCAGTCTGGCCTCAAAGAGATTCTCCTGTCTCTACCTCCTGAGTTCTGGGATTAAATGCATATGATATCATTCCCTGGCTTATATAATATATTCTTTTGAGACAAAGAATACTCTAGCAGCTGATTATAACAAGAGTATTAATCCAGTATCACATGACTTCCAGAGCCTCCCACTCTGCTCATACTATAATTGCGTTCCTGTTTGTTTTTGATAAAATGACGGCCAGGCATGGCAGCTCACACCTGTAATCCCAGCACTGCCGTGAGTTTGACACCAACCCAGACTACAAAGCAAGACTCTGTCTTGTAAAATAATTAATCAATTAAATCAATTTAAAAATAGGGAATTAAGGGGCTGGAGAGATGGCTCAGAGGTTAAAAGCATTGCCTGCTCTTCCAAAGGTCCTGAGTTCAATTCCCAGAACCCACATGGCAGCTCACAACTGTCTGTAACCACAGCTCCAGGGGATCCAGCCCCACCCTGTTCTAGCCCCAAGAGCACCAGGCACATACATGGTGCACAGACATACAGACATGCTTGGAGGTAAAATACCCATACACATTAAAAATTAAGAGAGAAAGAGATGAATTAATTTGGGGGCTAGGGCTGGAGAGATGACTGTCTTCCAGAGACCCTGAGTTCAATTCCCAGCAACCCACATGGTGGCTCACAACCATCTTTTTTTTTGTTGTTGTTTTTGTTTTTGTTTTTGTTTTTTTCGAGACAGGGTTTCTCTGCAGCTTTAGAGCCTGTCCTGGAGCTAGCTCTTGTAGACCAGGCTGGTCTCGAACTCACAGAGATCCCCCTGCCTCTGCCTCCCGAGTGCTGGGATTAAAGGGGTGTGCCACCACTGCCCGGCGCTCACAACCATCTTTAATGAGATCCGGTGTCCTCTTCTGGTTTGCAGGTATACATGCAGACAGAACACCATATACATAATAAATAAACGAATAAATAAATAAATAGATTTTGTGGGCTAGCAAGGTTTCTCAAAGGGTTGCACAAACTTGGTGGACCAGAGGTGGAAGGAGGAGACTGACTCCCAGAAGGCTTCACTTCTGATCTTCACATGTGCCTCATAACACACGCTTGCCTATGCAAACACACCAGCAACCAAAATAACACAGCAGCTGGGCAGTGGAGGCACACACCTTTAATCCCAGCACTCGAGAGGTAGAGGCAGATCTCTGTGAGTTCAAGGTCAGCCTGGTCTACAGAGTGAGTTTCAGGACAGGCTCCAAAGCTACAGAGAAACCCTGTCTCAAAAAATCAAACAAACCAAAAAAAAAAAGTAGTAAAAAGACAATTAAAAAAAATACTAAAAAAATGAAGTAACTTTGTAACCCCATACTCTTTCTCGCAGTGTTAAATTTTACTTTAGCCAGGGTTTTGGGAACATTTTGTTTGTTTTGTTTTGCTTTTATGTTCTGGGTCTTGAGCCCAGAGTCTCACTGATGCTAAGCAGGTACTCCATCGCTGCGCTACGCTCAGACAAAGATGGTTCATCGGGTGCTGAGGCTCTTACCACCCCTTATCTTGTACTCGGTGCTCACCATGCATGATTATCTGTCTCTCCAGGAGACACCGTGGCCTTGTCGCTGAAGAAGTTCCTGAAGCAAGACACATATGATTTGCACCTTTCTCTGTCTGATCAAGGCAACAGGGAACAGCTAACCATGATCAGGGCCAAAGTGTGTGACTGCTATGGCCATGTGGTGACCTGCCCCGAGCCCTGGAAGGGTGGGTTCGTCCTCCCCATCCTGGGTGCTGTCCTGGCTCTGCTGAGTGAGTACCATAAGCCTCCATGTGCAACTAGGTACTTAAGAGACCTGATTTTTCTCAGAATTTCTGAAACTAATATTTCTTATTCCAATATTTCTCGTTCATTTCTTTCTTTCTTTTGTTTTATGCTTATGAGTGCTTTTGCCTGGATGTATGTGTACCGCATGTATGCCTATACAAGCCATAATGGGTTTAGATAGCCTAGAGCTGCAGCTGTAGACAGCTCTGAGCTGCCATGTGGGTGCTAGGAATCGAACCCAGTCCCCTTCAAGAGTAGCCAGTGCCCTTAAACCGCTGAGCTGTCTGTCTCCTCCCCAACTCATCCATTCCTTAAACTCCCAATTCTACAAATATCATTTAATTGCTAGACGTTTCTGGAGCTTGAAGAATAAGCCAGGCTAATGTTTTCCTGTCAAGTCACTTTGAGGCCTAAGCAGTGGTTCTGGGTCTGTGTTAGAAAGGCAGACTCGCAGTTTCAGCAGTGGTTCTGGGTCTGTGTTAGGAAGGCAGACTCGCAGTTTCAGGCAGCCTTTTGTTACTCCATCTGGTGTCCCTTGCAGTATACTCAATAAACCTGCTTTTAAAAGAACAGGCAGATTCTCTTGTCTGCCCTCCAGCAGACCTGATGATCCAGAAACTTAGAGGTAAGACCTAAGTTACCTGTGTTTTAACAAGCCATGAAGGGCTTTTAAACATGCCACAGTGTAAGCATCACGGGCCAGAAAGCAGAAGTATTTCATTAAAAACAAATCTTTCATGGAAGCTGCAGGGAAACGGACACAACTGGAAATCATTATGCTAAATGAAGTTGACTAGACTCAAGAAGACACTGCCACATGCTTCTGCTCGCATGTGGTACCCAGATTTAGGGTTGTCTATGTAAATATGTTTATGTGTGTGCATGTGCATATATGTGTGTGATTATAGGTACATGTTTGCAGGTTATAAAACTAGAATGGGGATTCCAAGGTGAGGAAGTAGAAAGAGGTAATAGAGTGAGTGCGTGGCAGAGGGGAGTAGGAGGGGCAGCATGTGGGAAGAAGAGAGACCAGCACAGGTGGGCAGTGGGGACAGGAACAAATGAGAACAAAGTACAGTAACACATGTATGAAGATGACGTGATATACCTCTTACTTTGTGTGCTCATGTAAATAATAAATAGCTGGGTGTGGTAACTCATGACTTTAATCTCAGCACTTTGGAGGCAGAGGTAGGCTGATCTCTGAATTCAAGGCTAGCCTGATCTGTAAGCGAGTTCCAGGTCAGCCAGAGCTGATATACAGATAAATTGTTTTGGGGGAAAAATAAAATATAGGTAGATAAATAGAATGACAGTGGTAGCAATAAATAAATAAATAAAAATTTCTAGACTGGGCAGTGGTAGTACATGCTTTTAATCCCAGCACTTTGGAGGCAGAGGCAGGCTGATCTCTGAGTTCAAAGCCAGCCTGGTCTAAATATCGAGCTCTAGAATAGACAGAACTGTTACACAGAGAAGACTTGTCTCAATAAAAAAATAAAAAAATAGTAATAATAAATAAATATTTCTAGACTGGGCAGCGATGGCATACCCTTTTAATCCCAGCTCTCTGGGGGCAGGTGGATCTCTGAGTTTGAGGACAGGCCTCAGTCCCTAGATTCCCCACAGCCATCCAGTTATTCCCCTGATGTTCACTTAAGTCATATGAACCAGGTAAGGTGTTTGCTCACTGGGCTATGGAAACAAAAACCTGATGGAAGCAACGTAAGGGAGAAAGGTTTGTTTTCAGTTCAGAACCTGAAGCATCTAGTTGCACCCACAGTCAAGAACAGGGAGAAGCAACCAGGTACAGTGTCACATTCATTTAATCCAGCACTGCAGAAGCAGAGACAGGTAGACTTCTGGGATTTGAGGCCAGCCTAGTCTATCTACATAACAAATTCTTGGCCAGCCAGAGCTTCATTGTGAGACTGTCTGAAAAGGGCTGGAGAGATGGCTCAGCAATTAAGAACACTGGCTGCTCTTCCAGAGGACCCACATGGTGGCTCCTAACCATCTGAACTCCAGTTCCAAGGGAACCAGCGCCCTCTTCTGGCCTCTGTGGGCATCAGACATAGACGTGATACAGACATATAATATACATAATACAGACATGCAAGCACCTGCACACATAAAATAAAAGAACAAAGAGACTGGATGCATGCAGACTTACTTTCATTCTCTTCATTCATGTACAGCTCAGGATCCCCTGCCTAAGAAATGGTGCCACCCACAGTGGGCAGCTCTCTCTACCTCGACATCATCCCCCACGGCCCTTCCCGCAGGCAAACTTGATCTAGACAATCCTTCATGAGTTTCTTTTCCTAGAGCATTCTAGATTGTGTTGCATTGACCATGCAGACTAACCATCATACCAGTGCTGGTCACATCTTAGAAAGGGGTAAGGACAAGCAAGGCTTCATATCGTTCAGGTACTCAAACTAAGTTTAAATTAGCCAGGACTCTCTGCTTTAAGAGAACTGAACCTTGACAAAGTGTCAACTCTGGCGGACATCGCACGAATTTATGAGTATTGATATTTGATTGTAGACAGCCACCTAGAAGTGCAGAAGACAGCTCATTGCCTTAGCTGAACAAAGTTTCCTTTATTGAGCACCAGTCTGTGTAATGGATTTTAAAAAGACAATGCTTGCCTAGCAGGCATGCATCCTTTGACTGTATTCCCAGAACCACATAGAAAACTGGGCATGGGTAGGGCTGAAGAGATGACTCAGTGGTTAAGAGCACCGCTGCTCTTCCCCAGGACCTGGGTTCAATCCCCAGCACCCACACAGCAGCTCACAATCATCTGTAATCCCAGTTACAGGGGATCTGACACCTTCATACAGACATACATGTAGGCAAAACACCAAGGCCCATAAAATAACTTAGCGGATATCAAATGACTAAGTCTGGTGGAAGGCGAACACGACCGGGGGCTCCCCCTCAGTGCCACCAGAGTGGAAAGTCTGGTTTGGTAAATGCTATAGGACTGCGGTTGGAGGATTGGAGTCATGCTGCTTCCAGGAGGAGGTGACATTAAGTGAAGACTGTGTATAGGACAGAGACGGGAGGGCTCTAAACCTAAGTGGAACTGGATATGGTAGTGCATTCCTGTGATCCCAGCGTTTGGGAGGTCTTGGAGGAGTGTCAAGGTTCTCTAGAGGAATAGAGAATATATATATATATATATATATATATATATATATATATATATAGAGAGAGAGAGAGAGAGAGAGAGAGAGAGAGAGAGAGAGAGAGAGAGTATTTATTAGAATGGTTTACAGGCTGTGGTCCAACATTGGCTGTCTACTAATGGAAGGTTCAAGAATCCGATAGAAAAATAAATAAAATATGATAAATAAAAAAAAAGGATCTAGTGTTGTACAGCCCACAAGGCTGGATGCCTCAGCTGATCTTCAGTTTGCTGGAGTCCTGAAGAAGTGGGCTCTGAGGCCAATGACGGTGTGGGCTTTCCAGCAAGAGCGAGAGCAAGCAGACGTTGAGCAAAGCTTCCTTCTTCCATGTCCTTACATAGGCTTCCCGCCAAAGGCCTGGCCCAGATTAAAGGTGGATCTTCCCAGCTCAAAAGGTCTGGATTAAAAGTGGTCTTCCCACTTAAAATGCTTTAATTAAGACAAAATCCCTCACAGGTGTACCCAGCTGCTTGGGTTTTAGTTGATTCCAGATGTAGTCAAGTTGACAACCAAGACTAGCCATCACACAAGGGGGATCAGAAGTTCAAGACTAGTCTCAGCTAGACAGTGAGACCAATCCCAGCTACATGAGATTCTCTCTGAAAAACCCATAAATAAATAAATGTGCTGTGCTCTGAGGGCCTGCGGTCCTGGCTGGCCTCATGGCTGGGGGAGTGCTCATATTTCCCCTCTCTTCCAGCCCTCCTCCTGGCACTCCTCTTGTTGGTGAGAAGGAAGAGAAAGGTCAAAGAGCCCCTTCTGCTCCCAGAGGACGACACCCGTGACAATGTCTTCTATTACGGTGAAGAAGGTGGTGGCGAAGAGGACCAGGTGGGTCACTGGAGAGATTAGGAGGCAGATGTGGGTGCTCCCAAGGCTCATGATGGAATGGTTGGGCTACCCAACAACCTCTGTTGGCTCCATTCACCAGCCCTGGCAGAGGCATCGGTCTTCGTGCAGAATTGGCCACCAACTCCCGCTCCTGGGAGGGTGTCTAGTACTGTATTCTCTTTGCCCCAGCTGAGTGGCTTCCAAGTCTGCCCTTAATTTGGAAGAAGGGGGAGGGCAGTAGAAATGAGGGATTCTGGGATCTCCAGCCTCTTTCAGAGTATCAGAGGGGTAAGATGTAGCTGGTGGGAAATGGGGCACATTCTCAACCCGATGCCCCCATTTGTTTTCATGAAGGACTATGACATCACCCAGCTCCACCGGGGGCTGGAGGCCAGGCCTGAGGTGGTTCTCCGCAACGATGTGGCCCCAACCTTCATCCCCACACCCATGTACCGTCCCCGGCCAGCCAACCCAGATGAGATTGGCAACTTCATCATCGAGGTGAGGCCTGGCAGACTAACCCACGCTACCCCTGAGTCACGTGCAAATAGCGTGGGAGAACAAACAAGGACTTTCTGTGTTGACTCTGAGTTCAAATCCGGGCTCTACCCACCAGCTATGTGAGCTCTGGATACTCGAGTATCTGTCGCTTCTCTGTCCTCCTCCATAGACTCCAAATTTATAGGAATAGTTTTACCATTTATTCAAACACCGTGATTAGGAAAGTATTCTAGAGCCAGACTACTTAGGTTTGAGTTGGAGTTTTGGTATATAAGGTTCTCTCTCTCTCTCTCTCTCTCTCTCTCTCTCTCTCTCTCTCTCTCTCTCTCTCTCTCTCTGTGTGTGTGTGTGTGTGTGTGTGCAACATTTTAAGTTTTTATTTTATTCTAAGATTGTGTATGTGGATCTGGGGAGGATTTAACAGTGAAGAGCACTGGCTGCTCTTCTAGAGGACTGGGGTATGAGTCCCAGCACTCACACGGGGGCTGACAACTCTCTCTAACTCCAGTTCTAGGGGGATCTATTGCCCTCTTGTGACCTTTGCAGGCTCCGTATGCTCATGATATACAGACGTACATGCGGGCAACACCAATGCACATAAAATAAATGTTTTAAAAACAAAAATAATTTCTAAAAGCTGGTTATAGTGCAGACCTTTAATCCCAGCATTTAGGAGGCAGAGGTAGGTAGATGTCTGAGTTCAAGACTAGCATGGTTTACAGAGTGAGTTCCAGGACAGTCAGAGGTACATAGTGAGAACCTATCTTTAAAAAAAAAAAAGTAATAATAATAAACAATAATTTTTAAAAAGTAATTATGTGTGTCTGTGTAGGGAGGGAAATGTACATGTGGAGCTGGAGTGACGGCCAGCGACAGTTGTAACCCACTGATTATGGGTGCTGGCACCTGAGCTTGGCTCCTCTGGAAGAGCAATAGCAACCTCTGAGCCATCACTCCAGCCTGCTTAAAAAGTTTTTTTTTTTTTTTTTTTTTTTTAGAGGAGCTGTAGAGTGGCTCAGAGGTTAAGAGTACTGTCTGCCCTTCCAGAGAAACTGAGATCATTTCAACCACATGGTGGCTCACAGCCATCTGTAATGAGGTCTGGTGCCCTCTTCTGGCTAACAGGCATACATGCAGGCAGAACACATTTTATTTCTTTAGATTTGTGTGTGTGTGTGTGTGTGTGTGTGTGTGTGTGTGTGTGTGTGCGTGCCTGCCTGCCTGCCTGCCTAAGTGTATGCATGTGCACCACATATGTGACATATGTGTGTTTATGGAGTCAGAAAAGGGTATCGGCATCCCTGAAGCTGGAGTTAGATATGGGCAGTGGTGAGTGCTGGGCACTGAACTTGAGTCCTCAAAAAGAGCAGAAAGTGAACCAGACATGGTGGTACAGGCCTTTAATCTCAACACTTGGGAGGCAGAGACAGAGGCCTGTGGATCTGAGTTTGAGGCCAGCCTAGTCTACACTAGGAACAGAGTGAATTCCAGGACAGCCAGAGCTACACAGAGAAACCTTGTGTTTAAAAAAGCAAGCAAAGCCGGGCGGTGGTGGCGCACGCCTTTAATCCCAGCACTCAGGAGGCAGAGGCCGGCGGATCTCTGTGAGTTCGAGGCCAGCCTGGTCTACAAGAACTAGTTCCAGGACAGGCTCCAAAGCTACAGAGAAACCCTGTATCGATTTTTTTTTTAAAAAAAAAAAAAAAAGCAAACTAAAGGCAGCAGGTGATCTTGGCCATTCCTGTCGCCCCCAGAGACAACTTTTGGAAATTGGTTCTTGCCTTCCACCACATGGTATGGGGATCCAGCTTGGGACAGCCAGTGCCTTCACCTGCTGAGCCATCTCGCTGGTTCCTTTATTTTATTCCTTTCTCTGTTTTGGTTTGTTTTGTTTTGTGTCTCTTTATTTTCTTTTCTCTTGCCTCCCCGCACCCCAGCCAGGGTTTCTGTGTGTAGCCCTGGCTGTCCTGGGATTTTGTTTGTCTTTTAAGACAAGGTCACCCTCTATAGCCTTGTCTGACCTAGGACTATGTAAACCAGATGGGCCTCCAACTCAACAAGTCCGCTGCCTGCTCCTGCCTCCTATGTTCTGAGATTAACAGTGTGACCAGCTGTTAATAGAGATCCAACTGCCTCTGCCTCCCAACAGGTTTGAAGTCTAGAGATTAAAATATGAAGCCAGATGTGGCCCATACGTATAATCCCATCACTTGGGAAGCTGAGGCAGTAGGACTGCTATGAGTTCCCAGCAAGGTTGTGCTTAAAAGTGAAACCCTGCCTCAAAATAGATAAATAAGATTCTTTTTTTTAGTTTATTTATTTATTTATTTATTTATTTTGTGTACGATATTCTGTCAGTGTGTATACCTGCAGGCCAGAAGAGGGCACCAGACCCCATTACAGATGGTTGTGAGCCACCATGTGGTTGCTGGGAATTGAACTCAGAACCTTTGGAAGAGCAGGCAGTGCTCTTAACCTCTGAGCCATCTCTCCAGCCCCAGATAAATAAGATTCTTGGGTTTTTTTGTTTGTTTTTTTTTTTTTTTTGTCTTGTTTTGCTTCCAGACAGGGTTTCTCTGTGCATCCCTGGCTGTCCTGGAGCTTGCTCTGGAGACCAGGCTGGACTCGAACTCAGAGATCCCCTTGCCTCTGTCTCCCAAATGCTGGGATTAAAGGCATGTGCCACTACCACCTAGCAATAAATAAGATTCTAATGGAGAGAAAATTGTGGAAGCTATTGTGAATTACTTCAAGGATTGGATAGATTGATACTGACAGAGGCCCCCAAACTTGCCTGGCACTGGAATCCCCCAGGGAACTTTTAAGACTACTGGAGCCTCTGACACCCCACACACTCCCAGGACTGGGCCTCCATTGATCTGGATGTGACCCAAATCTAGCTTTAACTCTCCAAATAAGCTATTTGTAGAACCATAAGTTAGGAAGGTGGGAGGTCTATGTGAGCCTACTATAGACTCCCTAAAGTTGTCTTCCAATCTGCGCGCGCGCACACACACACACACACACACGGTCTTCAGCCCTAACTCCCACTCTGTTCTGTCTTCTGGAGAGATGGAAACAAACCTGCTTGCCCCTCTTGCCTGTTGGAAGTAGTCCAGCAGCAAGCCTCTTTTTGGGTTTTAGAAACAGCATTTCTTTATATAACAGCCCTAGCTGTCTTGGAACTTGCTCTGTAGACCAGGCTGGCCTCCAGCTCATAGAAATCTACCTGCCTCTGCCTCCCAAGTGCTGGGATTAAAGGTGTGCACCACCACTGCCTGGTAGCAAACCTCTCATGAGCTTTGTTTAGAAGACTAGTGCATCATACACACGGGTGATCACACCTGGAAGCTCATCAGACACACGGGTGCTCACACCTGGAAGCTCATCAGACACATGGGTGCTCACACCTGGAAAGCTCATCAGACACATGGGTGCTCGCACCTGGAAACATTGCTCGGGGCAGCTGTTTCAGAGAAGATGCTTTGAACGTCTCATTAGAGGAGGACAGTTTCTAGACGGTTTCTAGATAGTTTTCAAATTCTGTCTTAATCCCCACATTTGTAAATATAAAGATGATGTCCAACTACATGTCAGCTAGTAACCTACCAAGACTTGTGTGTGTACTCAATTCCTCCAAAGCCACAGGGACATCACCATGTTACTGATAGGAAGCAGGCATAGAGCAGCTGAGAGGTTTGCCCAGTCTCAAAACTGTTGTGTATAGTAGTCTTCTGGCTTGATCTGTCGGACTTCAGAGTCCTAACTGCTGATCTCTGTTTCCCTAGAACCTGAAGGCTGCTAACACAGACCCTACCGCCCCACCCTACGACTCCCTGCTAGTGTTTGACTACGAGGGCAGTGGCTCTGATGCCGGCTCCCTGAGCTCTCTCACCTCCTCGGCCTCCGACCAGGACCAGGACTACGACTATCTTACTGAATGGGGAAGTCGATTCAAGAAACTGGCTGACATGTACGGTGGTGGGGAGGATGACTAGGCTGCCCTGCCGAGTTATCCAGCAAGAGCTGAAGAGCCCGTCACAAGGGGAACCTAGCTTCCACTTCGCAAGGACTCTGGAGCTTGCCAGGAAGCAACCTGAGAGGCACGCTGTGTCTGACATGAAGGCTGGCCTTTGCCTCTGAGATGAAAGGGTGTGGCACCAACTTCAGCACCGATCCCCTCTCAGCCAGGGCAGGGCTGCTTCCGAGGCTGAACTTGCAGAGGTCACTCTGTGCTCTGCCCTGCCCTCCTCTGATGTTTCATGACTTTCCCACGGTTCCTTCTCTTTAGAAAGAGGCCTCTTTCTGCAGCCCCCCCTTTTTTTCTTATGCGGTTTTTAAAAAGTTAGAGGCTGGAAGGGCGGGGTCAGTGTCCCCTCAGGCCCTCCAGAAGAGAAGCCTGCAAGGCTCGCTGGTCCTGGTTTGTCTGATCTCTGGGCCTTGAGGCCTCACACTGGGATGGATTACTGCTTTGTTATTATTTTTTTAACTGAGTATGTCTAAATTGTCTTGCATTTTTAGTTTTCTCTGTTGTGTCCTGTGGATGGACAGTGATGACAATCATGTATATGTTCTAGAATTTTTTTTATTAAACAAATTTTTCCCAGAGGTGCTAAGGGAATGAATTTAAAACAAAACCCTTATCTAATTCTAATTCTCTCCTTTAACCTGGCATTTTATGAGAAGGGTTCAGTTTGGTGGTTTTAGACTTTTTTAGAAGCTCTTGCAAACCTCCTCACTTCTCAATTTCCTCCTTGTGCTATAGATTTCTCAAGATTCACTTATGTGCTCTGTGGGTCCCACTGATCTCAGGGCAGGAAGGTGGATGTGATGATGCTGTGGGCAGCCTGGATTACCGACCTCCCCTCCACTGGAGCTTCAGAGCTCTGAGAGAGCCCGAGTTAGCATCCTTCCCCTGGAACTGAGTGGCCCAAGCCTACCGGTAATTACAGCATTAGGGAGGTGAAATCAGGAATTCAAGGTCATTGTGAGCTACGCAAGTTTGAGGCTGTTGGCTAGGGGAAGGGGGAAGGGAAGAAGGATCATGGATGATGTGTATCTATCTGTAATCCCAGCACACAGAGGCTGAGGCAGGAGTTCTCATATTGGAGGTCGGCTCTTGTCTCAGAAAACAAAAATGTTTCCTAGGCCAGCCAGAGCTTTGGGGTGAGACCCTGTCTCAAACAACAAACGGTTGGATAGATTGATAACCTGCTGCATGGAAAGGGCTGCCACTTACTCAGGACTTCCCAAGCCCCATAGCACTTAGCTTCCTTAAACTTGGCCTCACAGTCATCCTCCGAGGGCACTTTCCTGCGCTAAAGTGTGACTCCTTCCAAAGAACGTAGTTGGGATTTTTGGGGTTTTTTGGTTTTTTTTTTTTTTTTAACTTTGTTTTGTTTTTAAATGATATGCCAAAGGCAAGCAAAACGGGGAATTGGAGAATTCACCCAGAGTGTTGGTCAAATTATAATAAATTACAATGTTCTTGATACTGCCGGGGAGTCAGAATGACTTCAAAGTGAAGTCCAAACTTGGCCTTTGGTTGTTGTTTTATTTTACGTATCTGAGTGTTTTCCCTGTATGTATGACTGTACTGATTGTGCCTAAGAAACCCCTTTGCCCAAGGAGGCACCAGAAGAGGGTGTTGGATCCCCTGGGACTGTGAAATGCCATGTGGATGCTGGGAATTGAACCTGTGTCCTCAGAAAGAGAAGTCAGCATCTTTTCCACTGAGTCATCAGCCCCACAAAATTCTTTTCAGAAGAGTCTGAGTATGTCAAGTATGGCCATCAACAGAATTGTTCTTTTCCTCAGATCACTCAGATGTAGTCTACAGCCAACTGAAAGTCTTTGATTCTAGCTGACTGGGACTACACTCAGATATTGGGGACCCAAATGGAGCCCCAAGCATTTAGAGCAAGGGACTTTTAAAGGCAAAAACCACATCCTGGTCTCTTGTTTGGCAGCTGCAGGGGGAGGTTTTATACAAGCAGATAGTTTAACAAATCCAGTCCTGGACTTAGAAGTCGCAGCTGTCACCTCATGAGTGGCATGCTGGAGGTGGAGCCAGTGGTGCCATTACTACACAGACCCCAGAGAGATTTGGGTGCATGCATAGGTTTGCTATCGAGACTGACAACTGTCATCTGATGAAAAAATCAAAAGGGAATTATGGGGCCAGTGGGATGGCTCTGCAGCAGGTAAAGGTGCCTGCCACCAGCTCTGACAAGAGTGTGATTTCTGGAACCCTCGAGGTAGACTCTGTCAAGTTGTCCTGTGACCGCCACATGTGTACCACGGCCTGCATACTCATGCGCTTACACGCTAATAAAATATAGTATCTCAGGGGATCTGTAGGTTTCTCACCTACCCTTGGCAGCTCCTGCCTCTGTTCTTGAGCAGCTTTGCCTCTGGTCCCCCTGCTGCTCTTGTTGATAAGCAGGTGTGGGAGGATAAGATGTCCCAGCCAGTCACACCTGCTGCCCCTTATCTTTGGCTCTCCTCTCAGGCTGAATGAAGCAGGGAAATCCTATCTGCAGCTGCAGGAGAGTCACAAAACCCAACAGCCACTGTGGGGCCCGACTTCTCCCCTGGGACTTGCCGAGGGTGTCAGAGGAGAAGTGGCTTTTCACAGCCAGACCTGGCCTCTGAATGAATCTAGGCTCCTTTGACAATGGGACGAGTCTCCGACCTGGTGAAGAACAGGCCTGGAACAGGTGGTGAAGGCGTGTGGTTGAGGTGTGTGCCACACAGTTCTCATGCTTTGGACATGCTTCCCCTCTACAAAACGAGGACTTAGGCCTGTGGCCATGGGGTTCTATGCCAAGAACCAGGGGTGGGATGGCACAGCAGGTACAGTACGTGCTGCCAAGCATGATGACCTGAATTCATTAATCCAACAAGTGGAAGGAGAAAACTATCTTCCTAAAGCTGTCCCCAGACACACATAACATACACACACACACACACACACACACACACACACGAACACAAACTAAGAAAATTAATGCAGTTTTTAAAAACAAAAACAAAGTACTTCCAGAGAGTGAGCCAACATCCCTGACTATTCCTTGGAGCAATAATCCGACTGCCTGGGCATTTGGTTAATCTTTTATGGTCCCCCCCTGTTTGGTTGGAAGCATCACCCCAGGCCTTGACATCCTTATACCCAAAGAGTCTGGAATGTTTGGGTGGAAAGTTCCATCTCAAGCCCCCTCCCCTGAGAGTTGCCTACCTCAGTCTGAACTCCACCTCCGAGAAAGCCCGCCAAACAATGAGCCCTTTTCAGAGATACATAAGACCACTCCCACAGGGTATTTAAACTGCCCCCCAGAGAACAAAGACGTGGTTTCCTGGTCTTCCTTCCCCATGTCCTCTTTGAGGGCTTGGAAGGCCGCCTGTTAGTGCTAGTATTCATTAAACCTGAGCTTTTTCTAGTTTGGTTTGGTTTGATTTGGTCTGATTTGGATTATTGTGTCCGGGGGAGAGATTTATTAGGGTACAAAAACTTTTCACACACACTCCCTCACCACCACCACCACTCCCATCCCCACCCCCGAGACAGGAGCCTGTTCTGTCCTCTTATAGACCAGGCTGGGCCTCAAACTCACAGAGATCCGCCTGCCTCTGCCTCCTGAGTGCTGGGATTAAAGGCTGGTGCACCACCACATACAACTTTTCTAAGCAGGCATTTGGTGCAGAGGCCAAATTCAGATCCTGCACTTCTGGATAAGGCCTTGGGCAAACCCTTTGGTTCTCTGTGCCTCCTTTTTCCCATTTGCAAATGGGGCAAGCAAACAAGATTTTATCTGTTAAGTGCTCAGCAGGGTGCCTGGCACGGGAGGGCTATGTTAGCGAGATTGCTAGATCTATTGATGTGGGAGGTTGAGGGAGTGGAGGGCCTGGTGACACATCCATATACCTGAACCCTTCCTGAAAATGAACTTCCATGGGAAGAGTTCCTGGGAACACCCAGAGCCTGGGTACACCTTCAGCTATCAGTTACTGGGGTTATACCAAAGGAACTTCCCTTACCTCCCAGCAGAGGGCACCATTCTCCAAACCAAACCACATCTATAGCTTGCATTCTCTGGTTTGCCAGGATAAGGCCAACAAGAAGTTGGGGGGGGGGGGCACACGTCACAGGGCCACTGGCTGTGGCATACCTTATATGGAAGTCCGCTTGTGAAGCCAGCTCTGCCTGCAAGCAAAAGTAAATACTTGAGTCAGTGAAGGAAAAAGCGCTGTGGCAGAAGATACACAGTCCTCCATTGGGGCTGGCGGCTGTGTAGGATGTAGCCGTCCATGGCATTGGCCATGACCTTTACCAAAGAACCAGTTACATTCGCTCAAACCTGTCAGCCACCTGGAGAACCTTTTATGGCTTCCGTTTTATTTTATTTATTTATTGGTTGTTCAAGACAGGGTTTCTCAGTGTTAAAAGCCCTGGCTGTCCTGGAACTCACTTCATAGACCAGGCTGACCTTGAACTTACTGAGATCCACCTGCATCTGCCTCCCAAGTGCTGGGATTAAAGACATGCGCCCCATCTGCCCGGTTTATGATTTCTTTTTTAAAAGGAATTTGAGGGGGGCTGGAGAGATGGCTCAGAGGTTAAGAGCAAATATTGCTCTTGCAGAGAACCTGGGTTCAATTCCCAGCATCCACATGGTGAGTCAAAACCATGCATAAGGGCAAGATAGGCCTCCTGGTGCTCATCCCTGGTGTGATCTTCATGGAGGGCAACCGTGCCCCTGAGAAAATCTGGGACATGCTGAATGTGGTTGGTGTGTATCCTGACCAGCATGATTTCATCTGTGGGAATCCCAGAAAGTTCATCACTAAAGATTTGGATTCTGAAAAGTACCTGGAATACCAGCTGGTATCTGGCTGTGATCCTCCATGCTAGGAGTTCCTGTGGGGCCCAAGGGCCCGTGCTGAAACCAGCAAGATGAAAGTCCTGCAGTTTTTCTCCAAGGTTGTCCGGAGCAGCCCAACTTCCTTCACAGCTCTGTATAAGGAAGCCCTGAAGGATGGAGAGGAGAGAGCCCAGACTGGATATGCCTCCATGACCAATCCTGTTGCCCGGGACAACTCAGGTTCTGGGGTCAAGCCCAGCACCTTCTCCTGCCCTGAGTAAATTCAGGCTGGTTCTTCACACTATTTAAAGATAGCAGTCAAATATTCAAGTAGAAGAGAGTTTAGGTTCTTTTTCTTTTTGTACTGTTTCAGATGTTCCTTTTTAAAAGGGTTTATTAGCTTCAGAGTCTACATTCATTAACTGTTGCTACCACATTTGTTGCTGTTTGTTTCAGAAGAAGAAGTTTGCTGTTGTGAAAAGCGTGTTGAGAACATTCTCAGCTTTGAGGTCTAGAGGAAGATCAAATAGCATTGCAACAGAGCTTTCCTTAGACATGTGAAAGATTCCAGTAGTAAAATAGAACCAGTATGTGCAAGAAAGATATTAAAAAATGACAAATTCCATTGTCCTTGTAGTCTGCTTTGTGAAACTAAAGATATACACCTTACTTACTTGATTTAGTGAAGAATGCATGAGCAATTAAAGGTAAATAAAGTGCTGGGAAAAAAACATGCATAAGTGCAGTTCCAGGGGATTCAAAGCCTTCTTTTGACTTGTTCACATGGTCCACAGACATACATGCAAGCAAAACATGTGTACACATAAAATAACAAAATAAATAAATCTAAAATAAAAAAGGAAATTGAAAGTTAAGAGTGCTGGGCGTGGTGGCACTTGAAAACTAAGACAGGGAAATTGAGAGTTCCAGACCAGACCAGCTGTTTGACAGGAAGAGGAAGGGCAAAGATGGAGACAGTTAGCTTTATACTTTCTTTAAGGGTGGTGTCTCATATATCCCAGGTTGACCTGGAACTCAAATTTGAACTCATTATGTAGCCTTCAACCCCTGAGTGTCCAGTCTCTGCCTCCCAAATGCCAAGATAGCGGGAATGCACCAGCATGCCTTGCTGATGAAGTACTATAAACTAACTGTAAGGCTTTATGAGTGCCCCGCAGGCATTCTAACTAAGATACCCTCCAGCCCTCTTTTTATTGTTAAGAATAAAACCTCTGCCAGTCATTGTAGACAGAAGTTTCTGTCCCGCCTGGTCCCGCAGCTGTTCAGTCCTAAAGAAACACACAGAGGCTTATATTAATTATAAACTGGTTGGGCTATTAGCTCATGATTATTATTAACCAGCTCTTACAATTTAAATTAACCCATAATTCTTATCTGTGTTTAGCTGTGTGGCTTGGGACACAGTGAGACATTCTTCTTATCTTACTTCCTCTGCATCTGACTGGTGACTGACTCTCTGCCTTTCCTCTTCCCAGAATTCTCCTTGTCTGGTTGTCCTGCCTGCCTACTAGCAGATCAGTGTTTTATTAAAGTAATATGAGTGGCAAATCTTGACAATATATGAAAGCATTATCTTACAAGGGCATGATGGCAAATGCATGTAATCCCAGCACCCAGAAGATAGAGGCAGGCAGATCTCTGTGAGTTCTAGATCAATCTGGTCTACATAGCAAGTTTCAGGACAGCCAAGACTACATAGGAAGGCTCTGCCTCAAAAACCAAACAACAACAACAAAAAAAACCAACCAAAAAAAAAAAACAAACAAAAAAAGAAAAAAACAAGATTGATATCTCCCAAAGAACAACATCCAACTGAGGTACCTCCTGCCCCCCCCCATAAACACATGAAAGAAAGGAGAAAAAAGAAAAGTAAAACCCTGTAAAGGCTGGGGAAATACCTCAAAAGTAGAACACTTGCTCAATGTACACAAGATTATACAAAAGTCACACCCACTCTGCCAGATATTATAGCTGGGACCAAACTGCCAACATGCATGACAAAATGCCCTTCAGATGGTATGCTGGTTCTATGTTAAGGCAGAACTGCCTGCCTGACCGTGGAACTCCATGCCATACACCAGCCCTTCCAGCCCCTGCCTTTGTAGTTTTGTGGGCCTTACCCCAGGCCTTTTGTATTCATTCATGTAACAACTATTTATTAATAAACTTGCTGGGTGGTGGTGGTGCATGCCTTTAATCCCAGCACTTGAGAGACAGAGAAACAGGATGATCTCTGTGAGTTCGAGGCCAGCCTGGTCTATAGAGCTAGTTCCAGGACAAGTTCCAAAGCTACAGAGAAACCAGTATTGAAAAACCACAAAAACAAACAAACAAAAAACTTGGCCAGGTAGTGGTGGCACACACCTTTAATTCCAGCACTTGGGAGGCAGGTAGATCTCAGTGGGTTTGAGGCGAGGGCAGCCTGGTCTACAGAGTGAGTTCCAGGACAGTTAGGACTGTTACACAGAGAAACCCTGTCTTGAAAAACCAAAACCAACCAAGCCAAAACCCCAGCTTGTTCTATACCAGGTACCATTGCTGGTGCTGGAGAAAAAGGAAGTCCATAAGCAGCTGAAATTTCTAACTCTGACATGTTAGGAGCTCTGGGCAAAAATATGTGTAGAGAGGCTTGGTGCAGGGCATGTACCTGTAATCGCAGAACTTGGATGTGGAAGAGGATCAGTGTTCGAGGCTAGCCTTGGCTATATACTGAATAGAGAGTGTGTGGCTACATAAACACATGTCATCCAAAGAAAATATACAGGTCTTATGGTGCATTAAAAGGCAAACCTAAGGAGAAGAGAGGGCTGGGGTAGGGCAAAGGGCAAAGAGCTGGCATGAGGACTCAGGTCCAGCAGCCGGAGAAGGCCTGGCTGAGACGTAAGCAAAGACTTCAGAAGGCAATCTCATAGTCATGTCTCAGTGTGAGAACCAGACAGTGAAAAGCTAGCTTTGTGGGGGGGCTGGTGGAGCAGAAGGATTCAGGGTGCCCAGCGCTGGGCATCTTCCTCCTCCAACGCTAGGCTGGAGGCTGACTCCAGGCCCAGAACTGGAAACCCTGGGAAAAGTCCTGACTCAGCGTGGCTCTGGAGCAGGCAAAACCTGATTCTTTCACTGAGCCATCCCCAGTCACCAAGGGAAAGCCAGGGCCTGCCTGGGCCTGTGTCAGTTGCAAACCTGGCAGACAGGAACAGCGAGATTCTTCTCTCAGGGCCCCAGGGCAGACTGGGAACCTGCCGGGAAGTAGAGCCTTGGTTAGAAGGGCAACCTCATGTGTGTGTGTGTGTGTGTGTGTGTGTGTGTGTGTGTGTGTGTGTGTTCTGTGTGTTGAGGCTCGACTTCCCCCAAAGGGTCCAAAGGAGCCCTGTGAGGCGATGTTTGAGAAATGCCCAGTGTCAGAGCCTGGCCTGCCCTGCCCCGCAAAGGTTCCTGCTGCTCTTTTCTGTTCTTAGGCCCTCTCCAAATTCTAGGTGGTCCAGGAGCCCTGCCCATTTCTTCAGTGTCACCAAGTTCTCTGCCCAGCAATCTGCAGGATGGGGTGGGCATCTGAAAGGGAATGGGTGGGTCAGGAATGCTGGGAATCTGGCCCTGCCATTCCTGTCCCCCCTGCTGTCTTAGTAAGCCAGGCTCAGTGACTATCAGGGCAGGACAGGAAAGGCTTGTGTCTCTTCCCTGGACCTGACGACCACGCACTCCTGAAAGACAATGCTGACTCATGGGATCTATTGGTACTTGGGGTTCATGACCGAAACACCTTCCATTGCAGGACACGGGTTAAGATTCCCTCCCTCCAAATCGAGCCCACCTTAACTCAAGGCCTCTGTATTTGCCTTTTGCCTGGCATGCCAGTCCCCTCCCTTCTTTAGGCACCACCCAGCTTGTTAGGAAGGCCATCTTTGGATAGCCCTCTTTGTTTTTCTTTCTTTTAGTGTGTGTGTGTGTCCGTGTGTGGTGTGTGGTTTGTGCCGGGGATGTGGAGTGTGTATCATGTGTGCCGGGGATGTGGAGTGTGTGTCCATGTGTTCCCAGGGTGTGGAGTGTGTGTCCCTGTGTTCCCAGGGTGTGGAGTGTGTGTCCCTGTGTGCCCAGGATGTGGAGTGTGTGTCCCTGTGTGCCAGGGTTGTGGAGTGTGTGTCCCTGTGTGCCAGGGTTGTGGAGTGTGTGTCTCTGTGTGCTAGGGTTGTGGAGTGTGTGTCCATGTGTTCCCAGGGTGTGGAGTGTGTGTCCCTGTGTTCCCAGGGATGTGGATTGTGTGTCCCTGTGTGCCAGTGTGTGGAGTGTGTGTCCCTGTGTTCCCAGGGATGTGAAGTGTGTGTCCCTGTGTGCCAGGGTTGTGGAGTGTGTGTCCATGTGTTCCCAGGGATGTGGAGTGTGTGTCCCTGTGTGCCCAGGATGTGGAGTGTGTGTCCCTGTGTGCCAGGGATGTGGAGTGTGTGTCCCTGTGTGTCAGGGTTGTGGAGTGTGTGTCCATGTGTTCCCAGGGTGTGGAGTGTGTGTCCCTGTGTGCCAGGGTTGTGGAGTGTGTGTCCATGTGTGCTAGGGTTGTGGAGTGTGTGTCCATGTGTTCCCAGGGTGTGGAGTGTGTGTCCCTGTGTGCCAGTGTGTGGAGTGTGTGTCCCTGTGTTCCCAGGGATGTGGAGTGTGTGTCCCTGTGTGCCAGGGATGTGGAGTGTGTGTCCCTGTGTGCCAGGGATGTGGAGTGTGTGTCCCTGTGTGTCAGGGTTGTGGAGTGTGTGTCCATGTGTTCCCAGGGTGTGGAGTGTGTGTCCCTGTGTGCCAGGGTTGTGGAGTGTGTGTCCATGTGTGCTAGGGTTGTGGAGTGTGTGTCCATGTGTTCCCAGGGTGTGGAGTGTGTGTCCCTGTGTGCCGGGGATGTGGAGTGTGTGTCCCTGTGTGCCAGTGTGTGGAGTGTGTGTCCCTGTGTTCCCAGGGATGTGGAGTGTGTGTCCCTGTGTGCCGGGGATGTGGATTGTGTGTCCCTGTGTGCCCAGGGTGTGGAATGTGTGTCCCTGTGTGCCGGGGATGTGGAGTGTGTGTCCCTGTGTTCCCAGGATTGTGGAGTATGTGTCCATGTGTTCCCAGGGTGTGGAGTGTGTGTCCCTGTGTGCCAGGGTTGTGGAGTGTGTGTCCATGTGTTCCCAGGGTGTGGAGTGTGTGTCCCTGTGTTCCCAGGATGTGGAGTGTGTGTCTCTGTGTTCCCGGAGGTGGAGGTCAGAGGTCGCTATCGCGGGTCTTCTGTCTCAATTGCATCATCATTATTGTTACTATTTCTTTTCTTTTAGACTTTGTGGCCCTGATTCACCTAGAACCTGCTATATAGCCCAGGCTGGCCTTGAATTCACAGAACTTGCCTGCCTCTGTTCCCAAGGGCTGGGATTACAGACACGTGCCACCACATCTGGTGTGCTGGTGAGTTTTTTGTTAATTTGATATCATCTAGAAAGAGGGAACACCAATTGAGGTATTACCTCCCTCAGACAGGCCAGTGACCAGTTCTGTGGGGCATTTTTTCTTCCTTTCCTTATTTTTTAAGGTTTATTTGGTTTTTGTTTTGTTTTTCTTTCTTTTTGATGTGTATGAGTGTTTTGCCTTCATGTACGTGTGTACACCATGGAGGCCAGAAGGTGTCAGATCCCCTGGAACTGGCGTCGCAGATAGTTGTGAGCTGTCATGAGGGTGCTAGAAACTGAACTCAGGTCCTTTGCAACAGCAACAAGTGCTCCTAGCTGCTGAGCCAACTCTCTAGCCCTGCATTTTCTTTCTTTTTTATTTTTTTCGAGTCAGGGTCTCACTATGTAACTCTGACTGTCTTGGAACTCACTATGTAGACCAGGATGACCTTGAGCTCACAGAGATCTGTCTTTCTCTACCTCCCCAGTGCTGGAATATAGGCGTGTGCCACCACTACCAAGCCTGTGAGGTGACTTTAAATGATGGGTAAAAGCCCAGGTTGGTTGCTGGAGCCTTTTAATCTCTGTGCTTTCTAAGATAGTCAGGACTATGCAGAGACCAATTCTTGGAAAGAAAGGAAGGAAGGGAGACGAAAGAAAGAAAGAAAGAAAGAAAGAAAGAAAGAAAGAAAGAAAGAAAGAAAGAAAGAAAGAAAGAAAGGAAGGAAGGAAGGAAGGAAGGAAGGAAGGAAGGAAGGAAGGAGACAGATGAACAAGGCATTAAACTATTAGCGGTCACTAAGCAACACCTAGAGTTGTCTTCTCTCTAGCCCTTCTCTCGAACCTACTTGCGTTGAGGAGAAAGCTCTGCTTTACACTTAGGGCTTTGCTTGTTTCAGCGGAGGTAGAGGCTGGGCCTTGTCCCGAGGCCTCACTGGAAATTTTAGGCAACGGCTCTACGCTGAGCCACGTCACAGCCCTTGCTTTTCTCCCCTAAAGATTTTTTTCAGAGTTTATTTCTCTGGAAAGAGATTCTTCATATCCAGAAACTATGAGAAGAATCAAGTGTTGAGTGCTCAAAATTGCCCGAGTTCAGGGTGGGGGCGACCGCTAGAGAAGTCTAGGAAGGCAGCCAGGCAGAGGGAGGCCTGTACTATCCATTATTTGTAAGGCCGAGGCAGGAGTAATCACCAAGTTCAAGGCCGGCCTTGGTAAATTCACCACTGGCCTGACTGATGTGAGAAAATCCAGCAAGAGGAAGGAAGTCCCTCGAGTTGGCTTTAACTGGTATGTAACACTTAGATAAGAGGCTGGAAGTAGGAGGGAAAGAAGGATTGGGGAGGTGGCTCAGCAGGTAAGTTCCCTTCTGCACCTATATCAGGCAATTCACAAAGGCCTGTTACAATTGCTTGTAACCCCCTCTCCAGGGACTCCGACTGACCCCCTCTTCTGACCTTCTTGACCCTTGCCTGCGCATGTCACGCATACATGCTCTCAGGCACACATGCACACACGTGCGCACACACACAAAATTAAAAATAAATAAAAGAACATGCAAACATCTAGAGTTCCATGCCTGTCTCAGATCTCTGCAGACATGGATCGAGGCTTTGCCCAGTGCCGGGCCTGGGCCAGGCCCTGAGATGCAGCCTCATTCCTCCTTCACAGGGTCCCAGCCTGAGAAAGGGAAAGTGGTCCTGGTGAGGAGAAGCCCAAGCTGAGCCCAAATGGAGAGCTGAGCAGGACTTTTTGGGGAGCTGAGGAGGACAACGGGAGCAGTGTGTGCTCAGTGGGGACAGGAGCATGATCAAATTGATGCTCTAGAACTGACTCCTCTGGTCCTCTCTGATGGACATTTACACATATGCAAGATGACAGATGAGCAAAGGACATTCATCCCACCATGGCGCTGTCTGGATAAGCAAAAGATGACTAGTGACCTTTTAGCCACTAGTGGGGTCTGCTGGAATAATGTGCCCCATTCACTGGAACTAAAATAAAGAAAGAGGACCATTGCTGTGTACTGATGTGGAAAGATCCAAGAGAACCAGCTGACAGAGTAAGATGGAGAACTGTGTTTAAAGGGCCATGCCCCTGTGGTAGAAGTGGAGAAAGTGAAGACTATATGGATTTTTGCTCTGTTTTGTAAGTTTTTTTTTTTTAACTTAAATGTGCAGATAGATTCTGAAACAACGCTGTCCAGTAGATGTTTCCACAAGGATGGAAACAGTTTATACTTACACTACAAACACTGGCTCTCTGGCTCATGCACTAGCTTGCTTATACAGGTCCCAGACGCACCTGCCTGGGGATGATGCCATCCACAATGGGCCGAGCCCACCCATATCAATCATCAGTCAAGACAATCCCCACCCCCAACAGACATGGCCGCAGGCCAATCTGATCAAGGCAATCCTTCAATTGAGGATCCCTCTTCCCAACTGACTTTGGTTGTGTTGCTAACAACTAAAAACTGACCAGCCCATTTACTAAGTTAGTCCATTTAAATCAGCACAGGTGCTGAGCATGAGCAGGGTGCACTGGCCTACAGTCCCAGGATGCAGGAGGCAAAGGCAGGAGAATCAAGGAGTTCAAGGTATATATACCAAGCTGGAGACTGGCCTGGAACACACGACGTCCTGTCTCAAACACAGCTCATAATAATAAGGCAAAGCCAAGGGGAAGGAAAGTGGGGGAGAGATGTGGGACCCTGCTGTGTTTATACAGGGAGTGGTTAAGACAGAGTGACAGTTATGTCAGAGTGCTTTCAAGAGACAGGGTCAGGTGCACAGAATCGCTTGCAAGCCTGGGTATCTGTAGTTCAGTCGTACAGTGCTGTGAACCGTGCTTAAATTCTAGTTCCTGCACTAGCACTTCAAAACAGTCCCACCTAGGAGTGCTAATGAGGAGCAACTCACAGCAGGGTGAAGGGGCAGTAAATTCACAGCTAGAGCCCTAATGCCCTGTGGGAGAGAGGACCCCCTGTTGTGAGAGCTGTGACTAAGTCCTCCGGCTCAATCCGGGAATCCCTTGGTGCATCCTGCCTAAGGACCAGCCAGTACTGAAGCCATCTCGTTTGTTGCAAGGATCATGCCTTGAATTGTATGGGCCGCCCCACACTGTGAGGGCTGTTTCGTTGAAATTTTAAGTTGCAGGTGAGAGATGGGTTCAACAGCTAAGAGAACTTGCTGCTCTCGCAGAGGACCCAGGTTCAGTTCCCAGCACCCGCATGGTGATTCATTAATCTGTAACTCCAGTTCAGGGGATCTAAACAACGTTCTTCGGGCCCCAGGCACACATTCGGTTTATAGACATACAAGAAGGCAAAACATTCATACACATAAAATAAATAAAGCTAAAGTAAAAAAAAATTCTCAATGTATTTTAAGTTTGAAAGCAGAGCTTGGTGGCACACGCCTTTAGTCCCCAGCACTCAGGAGGCAGAGGTAGGTGAATCGCTAAATTCAAGGCTAGCCTGGTCTACAAAGTGAATGTCAATATAGCCAGGTTTACATAGAGAAGCCCTGTTTCAATACATACTTATATACATACATACATACACACACATATATGTATTGAAATGATTGTCAGAGCTTTTTTACAGGAAAAACTTTGTAAGTTAAATAACTTAATTTTGAAAAAGAAAAAGAAATTTTACTCTACAATCTGTTTTAAGTTCTTTGATCCTATATAAGGTTGTTAATTTCAAATTGGCAAGAAAGTACCTCCCGTTTGCACTCGTCTCTGTCTGCTCTCCTCCGGAGGGCAGGGTGAGAACATGATTGGTGACAAGAGCTGATCTCTTAGGCCACCTGGATCTCTGGTTAAGAACCACTTAATGGGGATGGCCGGTGGTGGGTTTCAAGCTGCTGCTGCCGGCTGCTGCTGCGGCCCATGCTGCTACATCCCTGGACTCTCAGCCACTGCCGAGATGGTTTGACACGGCCAAGTTCGGGGTGTTTGTGCACCGAGGGGTGCTCTTGGAGCCCGCCTGGAGCCCACCCGGGGCAGCGAGTGGTTCCAGTGGTCCTGGCAGGGCGAGTGGATGCCGGATGCCGGCCTATGAGCGCTTCATGAAAGAAAACTACCCGCCCGGCTTCAGCTACGCTGACTTCGGACCTCAGTTCACGGCGCGCTTCTTCCGGCCGGACCAGTGGGCTGAACTCTTTCAGGTTGCCGGGGCCAAGTATGTGGTCCTGACCACAAAGCATCACGAAGGCTTCACAAACTGGCCAAACTGGAACTCTAAGGACGTGGGGTCCCTTCGGGATTTGGTCGGTGAGTTGGGAGCTGCTGTTCGGAAGAGGAACATACGCCACGACCTGGACCCCTCGCTCTTGGAGTGGTTTTATCCATTCTACCTACTCGACAAGAAAAAACGGTTTCCAAACTCAGCATTTTGTCAGCGCGAAAACAACGCCAGAGCTGTACGACCTTGTTAACTGAACCAGGCGATAGTGAATGACCCGTGGAGTCAGAACTGCTCGTGTCATCATGGAGGATACTACAACTGTCAGGATAAATATGCTCACAGAGCTTGCCAAACCAGGAATGGGAGACAGATGTGCACCAGCATGGGCAGGGCATCTTGGGGCTATCGCCGTGACTTGACCATGTCTACCATTGCCAATGAGAATGAGATCATTGAGGAATTGGTTCAGACAGTAAGTTTGGGAGGCAACTATCTTCTCAACATTGAACCAACTAAAGATGGACTGATCGTTCCCATCTTCCAAGAAAGGCTTCTTGTTGTTGGCATGTGGCTGCAGATCAGCGGGGAGGCCATCTATGCCTCCCAGCCCTGGAGAGTGCAGTCTGGAAAGAACAGACAGTTGTGTGGTACACCCCTAAAGACTCACCTGTTTATGCTACCTTTCTGTACTGGCCAGAAAATGGAATCCTCAAATCCCCTGAAACGACCTTGGCCACAAATACAACAATGCTAGGAATGGAAGGATATTTGACCTGGACCCAAGATCCCCAGGGGATCCTCATCTCTCTGCCCCCATTGCCACCTACCGCTCTCCCAGTGGAGTTTGCTTGGACTCTAAAGCTAACGAGCATGGAGCGATTGTCTGCAGACCGCCAGTGCACTGCTCTGCCTCTCTCTTTTTTTTTTTTTTTAATATTTATTTATTATGTATACAATATTCTGACTGCATGTGTGCCTGAAGGCCAGAAGAGGGCACCTTACCTCATTACAGATGGTTGTGAGCCACCATGTGGTTGCTGGGAATTGAACTCAGGACCCTTGGAAGAGCAGGCAATGCTCTTAACCACTGAGCCATCTCTCCAGCCCCTCTGCCTCTCTCTTACAGGACCAACAGTGCAATAAGGTAGCCTCCCTCCCCCACCCAGTGATGGCTTTTCCAGCCCATTTTAATCAATGGGAACCTAGACCACTGAGATGCTGAATAAGTGGATCTGTTGCTGGTAGCTCTCTGGTGAGCAGAAAGGCCAAGCCACCTGTTGCCTGTGGGACCAGGTAAAAGAGGTCTGGCAAACCCAGCCCCTGTGCCTTGTATTGGTTGTCACTAATCCCCAAGGGATTAAGCTGGTCCTGAAGGGTTCCCCAGGCTACCAAGGTCAACTCTCTGGAAGTTTGTGAAGCAAGCCAAAACCCTGGCATTGAGCATGTCTGCAGAGATACCAATGAAGGAGTGTGATTCTGCCTTGCCCTTTTAAAAGAGATGGAAGTAAATTTGTATATCAGTTATTCATACCGAAGAAGAAGAAGAAGAAGAAGAAGAAGAAGAAGAAGAAGAAGAAGAAGAAGAAGAAGAAGAAGAAGAAAAGAAAACCACTTAATGAGGGTGACTGTGTTAATTAGATTTTTGTTCTCTTGACACAAGTAGGGTCATCTGGGAAGTGGGAGCCTCAATTGAGAAAATGCCTCCACCAGATTGGTCTCTAGGCAAGTCTTCCAGGACATTTTCTTGAATAATTGATGTGGGAAGGTCCAGCCTATTATGGGAGGTGCCACCGCTGAGCAGATGGTTGTGGGTTGTATAAAAAACCAAACTGAGTTAGTGGATGGTGGCAAATGCCTTTAATCCCAGCACTTGGGAGGCAAAGGCAGGTGGATTTCTGTGGGTTCGAGGCCAGCCTGGTCTACAGAGCTAGTTCCAGGACAGGCTCCAAAGCTACAGAGAAACCCTGTCTTGAAAAAACAAAAAAAGAAAAAGAAAAGAATTAATTAATTCAATAAATAAAAGCAAACTGAGCAAGCCAGTAAGAGCAAACCAGTAAGCAAAGTTCCTCCATGGCCTCTGTTCCAGTTCCTACCTCCAGGTTCCTGCAAGTCAAATAAATCCTTTCTTTCCCAAGTTGATTTTGGTTATGGGTCTATTACAGCAATAGAGGGCAAACTAGGACAATAACCAACCAGGGTATCCATGGATTAGAAAACAGGTAGCCATGTCTTCTCTGAGCGCTAATAGGGCAGGGCAAGGAGAAGACATAGTCTTAGTTGGAAATAGAGAGGGCCGCAGGCCCAGGACAGGGCCCATATGACAAGAGCAGTGGTCATAGGCACACATAAGGGACACTCCAATTTCATCTCCTTCATGTGTTTTATCCAAGTATCCAGGGAGAGTCTTTGCCAAGGATCTAGGATTTGTGCACAGATCAGGGGAGAGTGGCCAGGGTAGGACAAGCAAGGAAATCCCAGTGGTGACCCCAGCAGGACTGGTGGTGAAGGAAGGGCTGGAGGGAAAGAAACAGAAATGGGTTCAGGGCTCCTTGGGGGGGGGGGGGGGCTCCATGGCCTCTCGGACACCAGCAGTGAATGAGCGGCAAGTCAAGGATGCTGAGCGATTAGAGGACAGCGCCACCTTCAGACTGGAGAAGGGCAATGTTGAATCTTGTTCTGTGTTCATGCTTGTGTTTTGTTGTTGCTCTATTTATTATGTGTGTGTTCTGTTAGTTTTCTTTGGATTTTTTTTGTTGTTATTCAAGATGGTTTCTCTGTCGCTTTGGAGCATGTTCTGAAACTATCTCTTGTAGAGAAGGCTGGCTTCCAACTCAAAGAGTTCCACCTGCCTCTGCCTCCCAAGTGCTGGGATTAAAGGCGTGTGCCACCTCCACCCGGCTTTCTTTGGATTTTTAATTAGCTACATTTGTTTATCTTGTGTGTGTGTGTGTGTTGTTGGGGTTTCTGTTCGTTTTATTTTGATTTTGTTTTAAGACAAGGAATCACTAAGTAACCCTGGCTGGCCTGGAACTTGCTACGGAGACCAGGCTGTCCTTGAACTCCTGGAGATCTGCCTAATTCCCCTGGCATGTGCCATCAGGCCCAGACAGTTTTTGCTTTATTGTTTTATTTAACTTTCAAATTTTAGTTTATTATTTTATGTGTATGGATATTTTGACTGGTTGAATGTTTATGAGTCACATATGTGCAGTGGCTGCAGAGGTCAAAAGAGGGCATCGGGTCCTCTGGACCTGGAGTTACAGGAGGTTGTGAGCCACCATGTGGGTGCTAGAGATCAAACCCAGGTGTTCTGAAAGAGCATCCAGTGCTCTTGGCTGCCAAGCCATCTCTCCAGCCCCCAAATGTTGGCTGTTTTGTTTTGAAATAACCTTACTCTGTAACCCAGGCTGGTCTCAAACTCATGGCAATCCTGCAAACCTCCTGCCTCAGTCTCTCCGGTGCTGCAGCTGTAGGTATGTCCCTTACACCAACCATTACACCCAGCTCCAGGTCACTTCTGAACATGACATTGGAGAAGTCTATGGGACATGCAAGTGGATATGTTCAGTTGGGTACTGGAGAAAGTTCTGTGTTGTGTGGCAACCCCAGAAAGCAGAGGCATCGCAACCAGCTTCCCACAGACTCTGCCCTTCTTCCCACTAGAAATAGGGAAGGGAAGTTGCTAAGAACCACAGAGGAAGAAAGAGGATGAGGAAGAGGAAGTGGTGGTGTGAAGAGATCTCACCTCTTTTGGTTTGTATTTCTCATCTTCTCCCCAGGGTGGTTTCCAGGACAGAGAAGTAAAACTGGGGAGTGGGGCTTGAGTCTACAGCGCAGACCAGTCCCCAGATGAGAGGATGCAGGTCCCCGTCTGGAAGGTGTCAGGCGTTGGGCAATGGGAGAACAAGGCTGTCCGGTGCTCTGACCCTGGTGCTACTAGAGCCTGGCAGGGCCCTGCAGTGAAGAAGCTTGGGGTTGGGGAAGCAGGCAGATGGCACTGGGACAACCCTGTGCTGAGGTGCTAATGGCTACCTCCTAAGTGCCAGATGCCATGGGTCAAGTGGTCAGACAGGTTTAAGAGGACAGCTGGATCTGTGACAGGCAGACAAGCTAGATCCCACACACAAATAACCATCTGTAGACTGTTAGTAAGGATACTGATGACGACCACAGTAACGATTCTGATGCTCGGAGAAGGAGGCTGCCCAGACCCGAAAAAAATCACACGGAAACTATATTAATTACAATACTGTTTAAGCCAATAACTTAATCGTATTTCTAGCTAGCTCTTACATCTTAATCCATTTCTTTTATTTTAGATTTTACCACAAGGCTCGTGGTTTACAGGTAAGATCCCGGGGGTCTGCCTCCTGCAGCGGCTCCATGGTGTCTCCCTGACTTGACTACTCTCTTTATACATCCCTGTTCGGATTTCCTACCTGGCTTTACTCTGCTAAGCCATTGGCTGAAAGCAGCTTCTTTATTAACCAATGGCATATTCACAGTATACAGAGGGGAATCCCACATCAGATACTGACCACAGAAACAGTAACAATACTGATGCTCACCACAGTACCCCCCTTGGCCGATGCTGACCACAGAACCTCCCCCCCCCCCTTGCTGAAGAGCCTTCTTAGTGCGAGGACATCTGCAGGACATTTTAGAAAAATCTGACTTCATCTGAATACCCAGAGTACTGCCATCTGAGACGCAGCTACAGTGACATTCCTCTCACTGGCCGCCAGCTGAACAGTCCATGACTTTGCCTGATGTCTGAAGTTAGGGCTTCCCAGTTTCAAGGTTATTAAGCAGTCCACTTCTCGCCCTGTTGGCCGGCCCCCCTTCCTGCCATCTCCTTCCCCGTGTAGCTTTGCCAAGCTGTCCTTCTCCTTGCTCCTCCCAGTGATCTCCCTCTGTTCCTTCTTCCACTCCTCTCCCCGTCCTCTCCCCTTCTTGTGAGCTTCACTTTGATAACCTTTGTTGTTTGTCTTCTGAGACCTGGTCACAAAGCCCAGGCTGGCCTTGAATTTACTATGCTTCTGAGGATGACTTTGAATTTTTTTTCTCCTTCCTTCAGTCCATTTCCCAACCACAGAGATCACAGGAGTGTGCCACCACGCCCGGTTTGAAACACTTTTCAGATGATTGTCTACTTTATATATTGTTTCCATTAATGAAAAACAATAGAATGAAATCACTTTGCTTTTTAAAAAGATATTTGTGTGTGTGTGTGTGTCTGTGTGTGTGTGTGCCTGTATGCACATGCATGTATGAGCCCGTGTGTATGCATATAGGTATATGTATCCGGTCAAGGTACATGTGCCTCTTTCTGGGGTATGTGCAGAGCCAGAAGAGGGGATATGAGACCACTCCAAGCTGGAGGTACAGGCATTTGAGGAACATCAGGTTGTGATGTGAATGCTAGGATCTGAATTCCAGTCCTAGCAATTGAGCAGCAAACACTCAACCACTCAGCCATCACTCCAGTCCTTTATTTAATATATTTTTTTAAAGATTTATTTGGCCGGGCAGTGGTGGCACATGCTTCAATCACAGCACTCAGGAGGCAGAGGCAGGCAAATCCCTGCTCAAGGCTTTTGCTTCCTCTTCAGGAAAACAAATGATGGGTGGGTGAAGGGAGATGCAGAGGAGTGCATGCCTGGGGCACTGGGGGATGCTGGAGGGCAGGATTAGTCAGGAGGCCCCCTGCGACTTCTGAGGAACTGGGACTGCGGTCATGTTGAGAGGCCACATCCTAGGTGCAGTTCACCGGGGCTCCTGGAGGTAAGGCTTAAGGAGTAGATCCCGTCTTCAAGCTGGGCTGCCTGGTTAAGGATGTGAGCATCAAGTACCTGGAGGAGATCTACCTGTTCTCCCTGCCCATCAAAGAATCCAAGATTATTAACGTTTTCCTGGGCACATCCTTAAAGAAGATCATGCCCGTGCAGAAGCAGACTTGGGCTGGCCAGAGGGCCAGGTTCAAGGCTTTGTCACTATCGGGGACTACAGTGGTCATGTAAGGGCCATCATCTTGGCTGACATTTCCATTGCTCCTGTATGGAGAGGATACTGGAGGAACAAGATTGGCAAGCCTCTACTCTCCCATGCAAGGTGACAGGCCGCTGTGGCTCTGTGTTAGTGCATCTCATCCGTCCCTGGAGGCACTGGCATTGTGCCCAAGAAGCTACTGATGTGACCGGTATTGATGACTGCTGCACATCAGTCAGGGGCTGCACTGCCAACCTGGGCAGCTTTGCAGAGGCCACTTTTGATGCCATATCTAAGACCTACAACTTCCTGACCCCTGGAAAGAGACTGTGTTCACCAAGTCTCTTTTTCAGGAATTCTCTCTGCTCAGAGGACGCAGGCTCTAGCTGTGGCCACCATGTAAGGACTTTATGCAAGAAAAATAAAGTGAATTAAGTCTTTTATTTTAGAAGATTTGTTTTATGTATGTGTGTGCCTTGCGTGTACACCAGAAGAGGGCTTAGAAAGCTGTGAGCTGACAGCTATGGGTGCTGGGAATTGCACTTAAGACCTCTGGTTGAACTGGCAGTGTTCCTGTCCGAGCCAGTCCCCAATTTACCGATTAATGTTTTTGGGTTTTGGTTTTGGTTTTTCGAGACAGGGTTTCTCTTTAGCTTTGGAGCCTGTCCTGGAACTAGCTCTTGTAGACCAGGCTGGCCTCAGACTCACAGAGATCCGCCTGTCTCTACCTCCCGAGTGCTGGGATTAAAGGCGTGCTCCACCACCACCTGGCAGACTTTTGTTTCTTTTTTTTAAGAAAGGGTTATTTTTGGCTCCCAGTTCAAGGGTACAGTCTATAACGGCGGAAGTCTGGGTGGCAGGACGGTGAGACAGCCGTTCACATCATAGCCACAATCAGGAGCAGGCGGTGAAGCAAGTCATTTCCCTTTAATTACTGCCCTTTTCTCCCTCGCTGATTCAGTGGCTCTCACGGGTTCCCTAGTCACCATCAAGGAGCCTAGCAGGCTACTGCTGGCAGTGTCAGAGCCTTTGTTATCTTAGGGATATTAGAAATCTCCCTCAGCAGCCCCCAGGGAACAACAAAGGGCTTGGATTCCGAGTCAGCTGACAGCACTGCTCCCTCCCTTCCTGTGTCCACTTCCTCTGGCCTAGGCAGACTGCTGACTCCCCACGGAGAGGAGTGCAGGAGGCAGAGCAGAGCAGTGCTCCTCCTTCTGTGGACACTGCAGTGTGGTCCCATGACTCCTGCAGAGAAATACAAGCAGGCTATTTAAAGTCCTTTTTGTGCCCAGCCTTGGTCCAAAAGACCCAGCTCCTGTTGACCTATTCCGCTTCCAGGTACAGGCCACACAGGCACACAAGACAATCTCCGTCCCCCTTGCTGGACTGTTGGCTTTCACCCTATGACACTGTCTGGGTGTCCCCACCTCAGGCACCTTCCTTTTCATATTGGCTAATAGGTTTTGTTTTTTTTTTTTTTTTTGGTTTTTCGAGACAGGGTTTCCCTGTAGTTTCTAGAACCTGTCCTGGAACTAGCTCTTGTAGGTTTTGTTTTTGAGAAGGTCTCACCAGATCAAGATTAGCCTGGAACTGACTAGCTAGTCTAGACTGGCCTCCAACTCCCAACTCAAGACAAACTTGCCTCGGCCTCCTGAGTGCTGGGATTATAGGCATGAACCACCAGGTCTCTCTTCTCTCAGTCCTTACTAACACCTGCTCTGCAAAAACTTTCTCACTCCTGGCAGTGGAGTTAGCTGCTCTTGAGCTGCTCTTGAGGGATGCATCGTGCCTTCCTCTGGTAGATCTCAACAGGGTCTATTCTTTACTTCTTTCGTTTTCCAAATTTAATTTACTTATTTATTTGCTCGTTTGTTTGAGACGAGGTCTCATGGTATAGCTCTGGCTATCCTGGAACCTGCTATGTAGATCAAGCTAGTCTCGAACTCAGAGATCCACCTGCCTCTGCCTCCCAAGTGCTGGGATTAAAGGTGTGCACCACCACCTTAGGTGACTGTTTTTTAATTACATTCATTGTATGCGTGATCCAAGTAGCATAGAGCGCATGTGGAGGTCAACGAACATCATGCAGGAGTTGTTTCTCTCTCCTTCCACCATGTGAGTTCTGGGAATCTAAGCCAGGTCATTGGGTTTGGCAATGGTGATGAGTCAAGAGGCTGTTGTTTCATTCACCCAGAGTCTGCTTGCTGTACATCTCAAGTGCATCTCCCCCACCGCCTCAAGCTGATGTCATCTCTCCAGCCCTCATTCATCGCAAGGGCGGAGCATAGTTCCTGGGATCCTGTGACTGCTGAGTAGAAATCTGAGAAGAGCAAGCTCTGACTCTCATAGGTACTTTTCCAATAATGGAACCTAATGGCTGGTCTCTCTCAAAGCCACTTGGCCTCCGTATTAACCTGCAAGTGTCTTGAGACTCGATTCCTGTCTAGAAACCCTTTATTCCAGAAAGCCTTTAGGGTTTGTCATCCCTCCAGTGACGACAGGATGTCCACGTACCTGCAGCAAAGCATCGTATGCACCGTAGCACCCCTGCATCATATCGAGCCACGCAGCTAGGAGGTAGAACAGTGACAACCTGAGTCCAGGCCGTCTGGCTCTAGGACCCGGTCACCACCACTTATACAATATGAATGTGCACACTCACACCCCACACACATTCACAACTCCCCCATGTACACACACGCTCTGAGGGGAAATAACAATAAACAACAACAGTAGGATGCCATTGGTGATGTGTATTTACTGAGTGAAGAGAATTGGGACCAAGGGCCAAGTAGCCTGGGCATGTCCTGGACCCCGGATCATCTTCCCCACAGGAGACTGAGTCCCACAGCAGACTGCAGAGAGCTGCCCCAGAGCAAAGCCAAACTCTGCACTAAGAAAGTGTTCTTGGCGAATAACATTCTAATAAAGGCTTCTTGTTCTCCTCTCCCTGAGAAGCCACCGCATTTCCTGTCATATCACGAGAAGGTCCTGGGAATGGTTAATAGGGCTTTGCTGAATGACTAACCTCAAGGGTCTGCTTCAGAAACAAAGACCTTAAAGGACCAGGCCTCTTGCCAAACCCCTCAGAGAGGGAGGGTCACTCCTTCCTTGTGGGCACAAGAGAAGGCTCAAAACCATAACATATGTGCATATTCTCATTTTTTAAGATTTTTTTCGCTTTTATTTCTATGTATATATATCTGTGCCTGTGTGGAGGACAGGAAAAGTTTCAGGAGGCTCCCAGTGTGGGAGAGTTTGCAAAACGAATTTGAGTCCTCTGAAGAGCATCAGGGGCTCTTCTGCACTGGGCCCTCTTTATAGTCCCGTGCACACCATTCTTGACTCAGGAACTCTAAGAGAGTGATCCCAACAACTTTCCCGTACAACTCTTCAAAGCTGTACAGAATAAGCAGGCAAAGTGGTGTGTGCCTGTAATCCTAGTCCTTGGGAGGCAGAGGCATAAGAGTCAGGATTCAAGGTCATCCTCTTGAATCCTGTACATGGGGGAGTTGTGAATGTGTGTGGGGTGTGAGTGTGCACATTCATATTGTATAAGTGGTGGTGACCGGGTCCTAGAGCCAGACGGCCTGGACTCAGGTTGTCACTGTTCTACCTCCTAGCTGCGTGGCTCGATATGATGCAGGGGTGCTACGGTGCATACGATGCTTTGCTGCAGGTACGTGGACATCCTGTCGTCACTGGAGGGATGACAAACCCTAAAGGCTTTCTGGAATAAAGGGTTTCCATCACTAATTAGAGAGTTTGAAATCAGTCTGAGCTACATAAGATCCAGTCTCAATAAAACAAAAGAGGAAAACCTCATACATGAAGCCTTCTTCTTCTTCTTCTTCTTCTTCTTCTTCTTCTTCTTCTTCTTCTTCTTCTTCTTCTTCTTCTTCTTCTTCTCCTCCTCCTCCTCCTCCTCCTCCTCCTCCTCCTCCTCCTCCTCCTCCTTCTTCTTCAATAACACACACAGCACATAAGAATAAATACTAAGCCAGGTGGTGGTGGTACACGTCTTTAATTCCAGCACTTGGGAGGCAGAGGCAGGTGGATCTCTGTGAGTTAGAGGCCAACCTGGTCTACAAGAACTAGTTCCAGGACAGGCTCCAAAGCTACAGAGGAAACCCTGCCTCAAAAAACCAAAATTAAAGAAAAAAAACTGAGCCAGACGGTGGTGGTACACACTTTTAAATCCAGCACTTGAGAGGCAGAGATAGGCTGATCTCTGTGAGTTTGAGGCTAACCTGGTCTACAGAGCAAGTTCCAGGATAGGCTCCAAAACCACACAGAGAAACCCTGTCTCGAAAAACAAAACAAAACAAAACAAAATGAATAAATACTATGGGATTATAGCTTAATGGTCTAGCATTGCCTAATTTGTGCAAAGCCCTAAATTCAATCCTCAGCATCAAAATTTTTATTAATTAAACTGAACCTGGTAATACAGCCCACACCTGTGGTTTCTGTACTCTGAAAGATGAGGCAGAGGATGGTCCAGGTCTGGAGACTGAAGACTAAGGTACAATGGATCTTCAGTTCAAGGTTGACCTGGGCTACAAATTGAAACCCTGTCTCGTTCCTACTCCTTCAAACACCAAAATAAGTAAAATCAAATGTTATCAGAAGGCTGAGGATGTGGTTTAGTCAGTAGATCATTTCCTAGCATGCATAAACCACAGAAAACAGGCATGTAATCCCAGAATTTGGAAAGTAAAGGCAGGAAGATCAGAAGTTCAAGATCATCCTTGATTACATATTGATCTGGAGTTTGAAGCCAGTGTTAGGAACATGAGACTCTGCTAAAAAACAAAACAAAACTAAACTAACAATAACAAAAACAGCCAAAAAATGTAAAAGCTGGGCAGTGATGGCACACACCTTTAATCTCAGTACTCGGGAGGCAGAGGCAGGAGAATCTGTGAGTTTGAGGCCAGCCTGGTCTAAAGAGTGAGTTCCAGGACAGCCAGGGGTACACAGAGAAACTCTATCCCAAAAACAAAAACAAACAAAAAATTAAAAAGCCAAAAACAAACAAACAAAACAAGGGCTAGGGAGATGCCATAGCTAGTAAACTTCTTTAGGTAGAGACAGGAGGGTCCCTGGGTTTGCTGGTGGGCAAGTCTAACCAATTGGTGAGCTCCAAGCTCAATGAGTGGTCTTGTCTCAAAAATAATGCAGGGAAGGAATTGAGGAAGACACTCTATGGTAACTCCTGGCCTCTGCATGCAGATGTATACAAGTAATGATCACCCCTACATGTGTGCACCCCAATACATGCACACATAAAATGATAAAGTGTTCCTGGGGCTCCATACATCTATTTACTGATGGGGTGCACTAACCATGAACTAGTGTTCAGCCAAAGTGCTCTACAGAACAAGCAGAGGAAGGAAGTTTATTCCTAAAGGTTGCACAGAGATGGCTTAGATTAGCTGCTCTGAGAGGAGAGAGTTGGCTGGGGCCATGGGAAGAGAGGTTTGCTTTCAAAATTTGAAATTTAAAATCTAAACATTTGAATGTGATGACTCCCAGCACTCAGGAGGCAGAGGCAGGCAGACCTCTGTGAGTTTGAGGCCAGCCTGTTCTATATAACAAGTTCCAGGCCAACCAGGACTACATAGTGAGACCCTGTCTAAAATAAATAAATATACAAACAAATACATAAATAAAATAGGAGGCTGAAGAGATGACTCGGTGCTTACGAGCACTTGTTGCTCTTGAGGAGAACCTAGCTTCTGTTCCCTGAACTCCAGTTCCTGGGGATCCGATGCTATCTCTGACTTCTGCTGCTACCAGGCATTCACATACATGTATGCAGGCAAAACACTGATACACATAAATAAATAAATCTTAATCATTTTTTTCTCTTTGTTTGTTTGTTTTTTCAAGACAGGGTTTCTCTGTGTAGCTTTGGAGCCTGTCCTGGAATTCACTTTGTAGACCAGGCTGGCCTAGAAGTCAGAGATCTGCCTTCCAAGTGCTGGGATTAAAAGCATGCTCCACCACCGCCTGGCTAAATTTAATAATTTTTGAAGGTACTTCATGTGTATGGAATTGGATGATTATAGTGTCTAATCCCTGGTGTGCTTGTTTCATTGGTCTGTGGATAATCAGTTTCCAGTGTATTACCTATGTGCTTTTCTTTTTAACTTTTTATATCCATTGTGAGGATTAGAACAAGAATGGTCCCATAGGCTATATATTTGAATGCTTATTCACTAGGGAGTGAAAATCTTTGATAGAGTTAAAAGAATTAGGAGATGTGGCCTTGTTGGAGTAGGTGTGGCCATGTTGGAAGAAGTGCTGCTGGGAGTGGGGCTTTGAGGTTTCGAAAGCCCGTCAGGCCTGGTTCTCTTTCTCTGCTTGTGGATGAGGATGTCTTTGACTTCTCCAGCACCATGCTTGCCTGCTGCCGTGCTCCCTGCCATGGTGATAATGGACTAAGTCTCTGAAATTATAAGCAAGTCCCCAATTAAATGCTTTCTTTTGAGTGTTGTTGTGGTCATGGTGTCTCTTCACAGCAATAGAACAGGATAGCAATCAAATCTTTCCTTTTATTAAAGAACATTTTTAAGATTAATTTAACGTTATTTTATGTGCATTGGTGTGGAGGTGTCAGATCCCCTAGAACTGGATTTATGGACAGTTGTGAGTTGCCAGGTGGGTGTTGGGAATTGAACCCAGGTCCTCTGGAAGAACAGTCAGTGCTCTTAACCGCTGAGCCATCTCTCCAGCCCACATAAGGACGTCTTATACCTACCTAACGGATCCTTCTTGGCCTTGTTCCCTCACATCCCCCAGAGATAACCAGTCTTCTGATATTTATGGGTTTTCTTTCCTTAATTTTCTCTTGTAATTTAGCATGTGTATATGGGTGGATTAAAACTTTATGAGTGGAGGTCATGAGATGGCTCAGGAGCTGCTGAAAGGGTTGTTTCCAAATCTGATGACTTGAGTTTGATCCCCGAGACCTAATGATAGGAGGAGGGGATCAACTCCCACAAGTTGTCCTATGATCTCCCCACATGTGCCCTGGTACACACAGGCCCACACATACGAAATAGATAAATGTAAATTAAAAATCAAACATGATTAAATTTTTTTGAGGCAGGGTCTCATGCATCCAGACTGACCCCTTTCTCTCCTCTATAGAGGAACAACTTAGCGAGCGTTGGATCTCTGCTTCTATCACGTGGATCTTGAGGACTAAACACAGATCATGAGGCTTCGTGACTAGTGCCCTTATCTACTGAACAGTCTTGCTGGCCCAAGGGATCTAGATTTAAAAGTTAAGTAAGTCATAAAACTAGAAGAGCCTGGAAAGGGGATGCAGCTCAGTTCAGTGCCGGTGGGTTTGCCTTAAACCCCAGATTTGACCCTTAGCACTGAAGAAACCACGTGTTGTCTCACATACCCATAATCCCAGCACTCAGTGAAGGCAGGAGGAGCAGATATTCTAGTTCATGCTTGGCTACATGAACACAGTGTGAGGGCAGTAAGAGACCCTGGAAAGAGAACCCAAGGTTTTGTGTGTGGTAGGCAAACTCTTTTTTTTTTTTTTTTTTTTCGAGACAGGGTTTCTCTGCAGCTTTTTTAGAGCCTGTCCTGGAACTAGCTCTTGTAGACCAGGCTGGCCTCGAACTCACAGAGATCCGCCTGCCTCTGCCTCCCGAGTGCTGGGATTAAAGGCGTGCGCCACCACTGCCCGGCTGGTAGGCAAACTCTTAACCAATTGTGCAGCTTTCCTAGCCTGAGATCCTATTTTAAACAACAGCCCCTCCCCCACAAGGTAAAGGAAGAGGATAAAGTAAAGCAGAATATCAAAATATCAAAATTAGAATATACAGTGCATAGTGCTTTGGGAAGGAATTGGTATATCATAGAAATTGTAGAAATTCAATTTCAAAGTCTTAAAACACAGGATTGTTTTTCCTATTTTTTTTATTGGGGATCTCGATTGGAAAGTTTGCACAACTACTAATCTTGTTTACCACAGGCCAGACAAGGGATGCTAACTGAGCTAGGTCACAAAGCCTGCCCAGGTTCAGTAGTCCTGGCTCCCAGAGTGAAGGCCATTCAGTCCTTTATTCTTTGACAGCTGTCAGCTTCAGTCAGCCCCCAACACCTGCCCCACGCCCAGCACTGACAAACGGGATAAACTTGTCTTGGCCTTGCCCTGCCTGGCCTCAGCTCCGGGAAGGACCGAAAGCTGCTGAGGTGGTAGGCACTAGCCACCACTTACACATGTGTATTCTGTGCCAGACACTGGTCTGAACGTGGGCTCGTTAGCTGATTCATAGACGGCTCTAAATAGGAAGTTCTATTATTGACATCATGAAGCCATTTCATAATGGGGAAATGGAAGCTCCCAGCGCAGGTAATTTGCATGTCTGGTGAGCAGCAGAGCTGAGCCCAGAGTACCTAGCTTCAGGGTCTGTGTCGTGAAGCACCACCCAAAGCCCAGCTGCCTTTGAACAGATGCTTACAGCCTGAGCCACAGGCAGTGGCCAGCTCACAGAGACGGACTAATGTAAAACTGATGTAAAACTTGGTCCCAGAATCCACTTGCCATTCTATTTTGGGCTCTTAAAATTTTTTTTTCATATTTTTAGGTCAACCTGTGACAAAGTTTTGTCTACTAATGAGGAATGTCTCAGGAAGCCGGTCCCCAAGTCGTCCCCAGCAGGCACAGGCACCTCAGACTTCTAGAGGAGAGGGAACTGTCAGTCAGTGGTTCTGGAAAGGGGGGCTCTGCAGGGGTCAGGACTCCAGTCCCAAGGTCAGTCCCATCTTATAACCATTTGAAACTTCTGCAGAGAAGGTCCTTAGCCTGCCCCAGGGGGAAGCGGTCCCTCCTCTTGATTCTCAGGGAACCCACTGAGGCTTAAGGAATAGTTTGTCTGTGCACAGAATCAGCTCCCTCTGAGTGAGAACACATTCATTTTCCCTTAAAGAGCCACACCTCTCCCACTTACCAGTCACTAAGAACACCTCTGCCACACCTTCCAGCCGCTATGACTATAGTGTTCCACCCAGTTTGTGATGTTCTCCCAGAACTATGATGTTCGTGGAGTCAAGCATATGGAGTGAAATTAATATAGAGCCAAATGAATACTCCCAGGATTTGTCCATGTGGTTCTGGGAAGCTGGACCGGGGCTGGTCCAGTGACCTGATCTTACCCAATCAGACTCTTCCAGCCGTCACGCTGATCATGGGTAATTGGTACACCTGTCAGTTGAAAGCATAGGCTCTTGATTTGAAAACTTTGGTCCCTGATGTCTTCTGGGGAGATACGCAAGCTCCATCAGGCTGCTCAGGTACTTAAAGTCTTGCCATTAGGAGGTAGCATAGAAGTGCATATCTGTAATCCCAGGATTCAGGAACTGAGCTGGAAGATCAGGAGTCTATAACCAGCCTAGGTGATGTAGGGAGTCCAAAGCCAGCCTGGCCTACTGGAGATCCTATCTCAAAACAGTGAAAACAAAAACAAAACAAAAAACATTACTGTCTGCTTCCTGACTGTAGAGGCAATAGAACCAGCCTGCTTTTGCTGTCCCTGCCACCATGTTGTCCCTGCCTGTCAATATAACTCCTACACTGTGATGGACTGAATCCTTTCAAAATAACTTACACTTTTCTTTTTCTTTCTTTCTTTCTTTCTTTCTTTCTTTCTCTCTCTCTCTCTCTCTCTCTCTCTCTCTCTCTCTCTCTCTCTCTCTCTCTCTCTCTCTCTCTCTCTCTCTCTCTCTTCCTTCCTTCCTTGCTTGCTTGCTTGCTTGCTTGCTTGCTTTCTTGCTTTCTTGCTTGCTTGCTTGTTTGCTTTCTTGCTTGCTTGCTTGCTTGCTTGCTTGCTTTCTTGCTTGCTTGCTTGCTTGCTTTCTTGCTTTCTTGCTTGCTTGCTTGCTTGCTTTCTTGCTTGCTTGCTTGCTTGCTTTATTTTTGGTTTTTCGAGTCAGGGTTTCTCTGTAGTTTTGGAGTCTGTCCTGGAACTAGCTCTTGTAGACCAGGCTGGCCTCAAACTCACAGAGATCCACTTGTCTCTGCCTCCCGAGTGCTCAGGATTAAAGGTGTGCGCCACCACCTCCCAGCTGAGACCCTATCTCAAAATGACAAAACCAACAAGGTGTACGTGTGGTGAGTAAAGGTGCCCCTGGGGCCAGAAGAGGGCGTCTGATGCCCTGGAGCCGGAGTCTCAGACTGGTGTGAACTGACTCACGCAGTTCTGGGAACTGAACTTTGGTCTTCTGAAGTGCAGGAAGCACGCTTAACCACTGAGCCATCTCAACAGTCCCTTGCCCAGGTTTCCTTGTCTGTTTGCTCTACCAGATCAAAGCTCTTTGAAGACTGAGAAACCCCACCCTCAACAGTCTGAAGTTAGCTCAGGCCGTGGTGCTCAGTGAACTTCTGCTGACTCCAGGTCTCACTGACTAAATGACAGTAGCTTAAGAGGCTTGAGAGTTGTTGGTTGGTGGTGGCGCACACCTTTGATTCCAGCACTTGGGAGGCAGAGGCAAGTGGATCTCTGTGAGTTGGAGGCCAGCCTGGTCTACAAGCGACTTCCAGGACAGCCAGAGCTAACACAGAGAAACTGTGCCTCGAAAAACCGAAAAAAAAGTTGGAAAGTTGTTGAGCAATATGGGCCCCTCTTGAGTCTGAACTCTGGAATTTTCCCAGACTGCTTTAGAAACTTTGTTCTGTGCCTACATTTTATGGCTCTTGTTTCTCTCCCCGGGCAGGAAGTTTCTGCTACTTGTCCCAGTCTGGTTCCTGTCTGGCCAGCTCCACCCTGCCTGCTATAAAACATGGGAAAACCGAATCCCAGCCCTTCTACCAATGCAGGCTTAGGTGGTATAAGCGTGCATGTGCACACACATTCGTCTGTAATTGTGCAAGGTCACTCACTGCTCACTGACTCTGCCCAGGTTTTTACCATGGAAAGTCCTCTGTCCTGGGAACCCTTCTCAGGCAAATGGGGGCTGTTGATCACCCCAGCACTGGGTTAGTTGGGTCATTCTGTGTAGATAATGGAGAGGAGAATGGCCCAAAGAATGGGCTTTAGCACAGTGGTGTGTTATTTAGGACAGTGCCTGGCCTACCACACTTACCTCAGTTTTGCCATTTACTGGCCATGGAAAACCTTTCTGTTTCCTTAAATGGGAAGAGAATCGCAGCTTTCCCATGAAGCTTTTTCCTAATACAAGCAGAACAGTTTGCAACACGGTATCTACCTAGGCCTCTCAAGTGCCTGACTTGCAATTTTTAATCATCATGTATTATTTAGAACATTTATATTTTGTTCTGTAACTTTAAATATGCCTTCTGTGCTTTTTCTGGAGGTTGAGCCGAAAATTGAAAATCAATGGATAGTATCCATTGTCTACCCATTTGAGAATTAACTCTCAGGTCCTATGAGAAGACATAGTGACCCAAACACTACATAGCATCCAATGTCAAGAAATTCAAAGTCACCCGCTGGTGGTGGCACACGCCTTTAATCCCAGCACATTCAGGAGGCAGAGAGAGGTGAATCTCTGTGCATTCGAAGCCAGCCTGGAGTACAGAACAAGTTCCAGGACAGACTCCAAACCCTGTCTTAAAACAAACAAACAAAAAAAAGCAAAAATAGAAGTTCAAAGTCGGCCAGGCTTGACAGTGCTGCCTATAATCCTAGCTACTGGGAAGTCTGAGGCGGGTGGATCACAAATTCAGGACAATTTGGGTTATGGAGAAGGTTTAATGAGACTCTATCTCAAAATAATTATCAAGATAAAAAAAAAAATAAAAGGCTGAGGAGCACCAGGAATTTAGCTCAGCCGTGAGAGTGCTTGCAGAGCATAGACAAAGTCCTGAGGTTCATCCTACAGGCAGCAGAGCTAATGCGCGCACGCCACATGCTCTGGGACCCTCGCATCAGGGAGATGGAAACAGAAGGATCAGAAGTTCAGGATAATCCTATGAAGGCCAGGTCAGCCTGGGATGCAGGAGATCTTATCTCACAAACCAAAAATAAAAAATAAAAGAGCAGGCATGGTGGCACACACCCACCCTCCATCCCAGCACTCAGGAGTCAGAAACGGGGGTCTCTGTGAGTTCGAGGCCAGCCTGGTCTGCGTGGAGAGACTCTCAAAAAAAAAAAAAACCCTAATGAATGAATAAATTAATTAATTAATTATGCTTAAACTCATAGTTTTTTTTTAAAATTTATTTTTTATTATGTATACAACATTCTGCCTCAATGTATGCCCGCACGCCAGAGGAGGGCACCAGATCTCAGTACAGATGGTTGTGAGCCACCATGTGGTTGCTGGGAATTGAACTCAGGACCTCTAGAAGAGCAGCCAGTGCTCTTAACCTCTGAGCCATCTCTCCAGCCCCTAAACTCATAATTCTTAAGGGCAGAGGAAAACTGGGGGGACATCTATGCTGATAAATTATCTATAGAGGGAAAACTGGGGACATCTAGATGGTGAATTATCTTATAGAGGGGAAACTGTTAGCATCTAGGTAGTGAATTATCTTAGTGGGGAAACTGGGGGCATCTAGGTTGTTGGATTATCTTATAGAGCTGTCTAATCATCTAATTATACCGGCCATTTTCCTACAGTATGTCTGTCTATCTCCTGGGATGTGGAAAAAAAAAGTGTGAATTACAGTTTCTTTCTTTCCTGTTTTGGTGTTTTTGAGGAAGAGTCTCATTGTGTAGTCCATGTTGGTCTGGAACTGACTATGTAGGCCAGGCTGCTCTCCAATTTATAATCCTCCTGCCTCAGCCTCATTAGTGCTGGAATTACAAGTATGCTTCAAAGTTCCTTATCTTAAGGAAAATTTACATACACACATACATATATGTATGTATACACACATATATGTGTATATATATATATATAATTTCATATCTAGTATTCAGTAATATAGTCTAAGAAAACAATTTTAATTTTAAAAATGAAAACAATCTGGGCATGGTAACACACATCTGTCATCCTATCATTTAGGACATTGAGGCAAGAGAATCAGAAGTTCGAGGCCAGTCTCAGCTACATAGTGAACTTTAATTTTTTTTTTTTTTTTTTTTTTTTTTGGTTTTTCGAGCCACAGTTTCTCTGTGGCTTTGGAGCCTGTCCTGGAACTAGCTCTTGTAGACCAGGCTGGCCTCGAACTCACAGAGATCCATCTGCCTCTGCCTTCCGAGTGCTGGGATTAAAGGCGTGCGCCACCACCGCCCGGCTACATAGTGAATTTTAGAGCAGCCTTACTTACATGGGTTCCTGTTGAATTCAAGCAAAGTAAAAGCAAAGTTTTTTGTCTCTAGATATGCCACACACACAGCACGCACACACACAGAGCACACATACACAGCACACACACACAACACACACACATACAACACATACACACACAATTCCCAGCCCCTCTCTTGGTATCTTTGACTCTAGCCAGTCTGAAATTGGCAGGGAGCCACTCCATTGGCTGTCAATGCTCAAGAGGGATCGCCTTTAGGAGGAGCTTTATCATTCCATCTCCTCTGGACTTGATCTTGGCCTGGTTCCCAGACTCTGAGAGGCAGAGTCCTCTTTGTCTGGAGGTGGGACACGTTGCTGCAGACCTCTGGGCTTCGACAGTTATCCTGCAGTCCTAACTGGTCATTCATGGGACACTAAGTCCAAAGCGATCTGTCCAATAGGGCAGATTCCCTACCACCCTTTGTGAGAAGGCCTGACTTACTCCAGGTTGGAAAGAGTCTGCTGCCTGTGGACTTGGCTCCCTGAAAGTCCTGCCCCTGAGCAATGCGCAGCGTGGAAATGATAATGGTTAATGTTTACTGACCATTTCCTGTCTGCATGTTTGTTTAGGTTACCTCGCCTAATTTTTTTTCCTTTGTTTTGTGAGACAGGGTCTCTCTACATAGTCTTGGTTGTTCTTTTTTTGTTTTTCTTTTTCTTCCCCAAGACAAGGTTTCTCTGTGTGTACCCCTGATTGTCCAGGAACTCACTTTGTAGACCATACTGGTCTTGAACTCACAGAGATCCATCTGCTCTGCCTCCCAAATGTTGGGAGGAGTACAGGCGTGCGACCCCAATCAGCACTTCACTTAATTCTTAAACCCACTCAACAAAGTAGGTGCTCTAATGATTTTCCCTGGAAAGATGAGAGAATGGAGAGTTCAGAGAGAAATCTTATTTATTTTTTCAGTGCTGGGATTGCACCTATGACCTCAGCAAGCTAGGAAAGCATGTTACCACTGACCTAAATCCCCAGGCCACAAAGAGAGTTAAATGGCTTGTTCAAAAGCTTGTGATGAAGCAGTATGTGGTGTCAGACACATGCCTGTAATTCCAGCGTTCAGTGGCCTGAGACAAGATGACTGCGAATTTTTTTTTTGTTTGGTTTTTTTTTTTTTTTTTTTTTTTTTTTTTTTCCGAGACAGGGTTTCCCTGTAGTTTCTAGAGCCTGTCCTGGAACTAGCACTTGTAGACCAGGCTGGCCTTGAACTCAGAGATCCGCCTGCCTCTGCCTCTGGAGTGCTGGGATTAAAGGCGTGCGCCACCACCGCCCGGCTGATGACTGTGAATTTGAAGCCAATTTATATACAGCAAAAACTGTTTCAGAAAACAAAACAAGGCAGCTGGAGTGATGGCTCACCGGGTAAAAACACTTCCTGCTCTTTCTTGCTGAGGATTTGGGTTCAGTTCCCAGCACCCACATGATTGCTCGCAACTTCCCTGGCACCAGGTTCATTGTGCACAAATACTCATACATACACAATAAAAATAAGTAACCCTTTAAAAACAAAGCAAACAGTCAGGTGTGGAAGTGCACACATTTAATCCCAGTACTTGGGAGGCAGAAGCAGGGGGCTCTCAGGCCAGGAGTTTGAGGTCAGCCTGGTCTATGTAGTAAGTTCCAGGACAACCAAGGCTACATAGTCTCAAAAAAAAATTCAACCAACCAAAGAACAGAGATGACTTGGGACTTAAAACCAGTGGGCATGATCTCAAAAAACAAAAGAAACAAAACAAAACAAAAATTAGTAAAAAAAAATTAGAGATGACTGTAATGATCTGTTCTGTCTCTTTAAGAGACAAGCCATGCCTACTCCCTCCCCCACCCACTGAGGCAGGCAGATCTTCCTTCCTGCTTGCAGCCTGAGTCTCTTCCTTTTCCATCTACCTCTCGAAGAGGCAGCTTCTGCCTTTCCCTGCTTCTCCCCTTCCCCTTCTGTCTCTCCCTTCTCTCTCTTCTCTCTCACTTTTTCTCCTCTTCTCCCCCTTTTTCTTCCCCTCCATAACCCACTTAATAAATATCCAACCTCATTGTGCATGGTGTGCCTACCCATGTCTCTTGCCCACTGCCATGTGTCTTCCTGCCCTGGACCAGCCATTGCTCAGGGACTTGCAGCCATCCCTGCCTGGGACTGGCTGCTCCCAGGGCCCGCTGCCTGCTGCCACATGTCCCGCTGCTACCGCTTGGGGATCTGCAGCATATTTTAATAACCCATTTCAATGACTCAGTGATTAAAAGCACTGGCTGCTCTTCTAGAGGATCTGAGTTCAATTCCCAGTCTCAGACTAACAAACAGATGCCAGGTCTGTGTAGGCAACCTATGCAGGACTAGTCTTGGAGCTACAGCACCCCAGTCTCAAGGCGGCCTCTGCCATGAAACTGAGATCATCTCTCTGAGGTTCAGCTGCTTTCTTTGTAACATGAGGAGTGTTGGGGGCCAGCCTCGACAAAATACCTTTCTCCAGAGTGGAGGCATGTGAATTTAGAAATATAGTAAATGAAAATAATAAAACACAGAAACATATAGGATAGTGTTGGGAAGGAATTTTTCAGTGAGTAATGAAAATTTACCCATGTTTAATTTCCAACTGGTTAATATACCCTTGATCCCAAAAGATAGGAGTAAAACAAAGGACAGCATTAACATACAAATTGAAAGTCATGGGCTACATTCATCACGCTCTTGTCCTAGACCAAACATTCTGTAGGCAAACCACTCCCTGGGTGGAATCCCAAGTTATTTCCATGAAGGGAACTGGAACTTAGTTGGATACTTAGACTTTTGTTTTAGGTAGGAACCAACTACTTCCCTATTTCTGGAGCAAGAGGTCTGGCAACTAGACACAACTGTTGACAATAGCCTTGAGAGAGCAGAACTCTGATTTACTACTAGGTGGGAGGTAGAAGTACAATAACCTTGGGCCAGGTGGTGGTGGCACAGGCCTTTAATCACAGCACTCGGAAGGCAGAGGCCAGCAACCTCTGTGAGTTCGAGGTCAGCCTGGTCTATAAGAGCTAGTTCCAGGACTGGCTCCAAAGCAACACAGAGAAACCCTATCTTGAAAAACAAACAAAAAACAGAATTACAATAACCTTGAATGAACAAGAAACAAGTCCCAAACTCTCTGACCTTTTGCCTCTTTGGGTCTTCACAGAGGAGAAAATCTCTGCTCCATTGGTGAGCTGCAGGATGGACTGTCCCCACTGTCCCCTGGACCCAATCCTCTTTATGGTCACCACCTCGTCCCTCACCATCCTGGAAGTTCCATCCTTGGTAGACAACATTGGAAAGCAAAGAAAGATAAAAGTTAAAAACAAGGGCCTCTCTCTGGACTCCCAACTTCTCCATCTTTCCAAGGAGACAAAGAGCAACGTTTTTGTGCTCTTGCCTCTTGTTGGCCGCCTTCTCTTGGCTACCCTGGGACTAGGGTTTCAGTCAGAGCAACAGACTGATTCTTGCTAAATTAGGCAAGGATTAGACTCAGGGCTGCAGGCCTGTAATCACAGCTACCTAGAAACTGAGACAGGAGAATTATAGATTTAAGACCTGCCTGAGCTACAGAATGAGTTGAAGGCCAGTCTGGGCAACTAAGTGAGACCGGCCTCAAAATAAAAAGTGTAAGGGTTGAGGATGTGGCTCAGTTGGTGCAGTGATTTCTCAGCATGCAGAAAGCGCTGGCCTCAGTCACCAGTGCCTCGTATACAGGGTGTGATGGTGCCTACCTGTAATCTCAGCACTGGGAAGGCACAGGCAGGGGGTTCAGTAGTCCTTGGTTTGCTCAGCCTCATAGTGAGCTGGAGGCCAGTCTAGGTTATTTGAGACCCAATTTCAAAACAAAACAATAACAAAAAAAGTAAAAAAGAAATGTTTTTTAAATTAATAAATAAAGGACAGGAGAGATGGCTCAGTGGTTAAGAGCACTTGCTGCTCTTGCAGAGGACCTGAGTGTTAAGAATTTTTCCTAACATGAGCTCTCTGCCAACGCAAAAAATCCCAATCAAGCCAAATCACAACAAGCCAAATTAAAATATATCCAGGTTTAATGGGATTTCTGCGCTCTTGGGTGGCCCCGAGGGGGAACCAGGAGATGGCAAAGTGGCGGGGGGGTGGGCGCATGAGACCACACGTTTCTCCTTTGGGAGCTCACAGACCAAAGCAACTCCCAGGTCAGGGAGGCTGGGACGGGTGCTAGGGGCTGGGGACTAAGACCTCAACTTAACAATGAGTTGGGCTCCCAGCATCCACATGGTAGCTTGTAACTATCTGTAACTCCAGTTCCAAGGGATCTGACACCCTCACACCAATGCACATAAAATTAAGTTAAATAAATTATTTTTAAAAATATATATTTAAAAAAACCAAACCTCTGGGGTGGCAGGCTGGCTTAGGCAAAGCCTGAGGACCCGAGTTTAAGTCCCATAGTCCATGTTGTGGAAAGACAGAGCCGCCTCCTCAAAGTTGTTCTCTGACCTCCACATGAGCACGTGTGCTTGCTTGTGTGCGCACAATAAACAAATGTAAATATTTTCTTTTAGTTTTAAAGGCTCACCTTGCAGCTCCTCCGGTTTTTCTGTGTGTGACACTTAATTTTAGGTATCAACTTGACTGTAGTAGAGAATGTCCAAATAAGCCAGGCTGTGATATGGTGGTGCATGTCTTTAATCCCAGCACTTGGTAGGCAAAGGCAGGTGGATCTCTGTGAGTTCGAGGCCAGCCTGCTACAGAGGAAGTTCCAGGACAGTCAAAGCTACACAGAGAAACCAAAAACAAAACACACACACACACACACACACACACACACATCACACACACACAAAGGGCGTGCCCAAATAGATGCATGCTAAAGCATTTCCCCTCGTGTATTGTATGTGAGGGTGTTTCTGGAAAATGTTGGTGGTTAAATTAATGGACCGACAAAAGAAGGGCCACCAGGGCTGGAGGTATGTCTCAGCAGTTTAGAGCATTGACTGCTTGCTCTCTCTTTTTTGCTTCTGTTTTTTGGACAAGATTTCTCTGTGCAACAACCCTGGCTGTTCTACAAATTGCTCTGTAGACCAGAACTGGCCTTGGACTCAAGAGCCACCTGCCTCTGCCTCCTGAGTACTGAGATTAAAGGTATGAGCCACCACCGCCCGGTGTACTAACCGCTCTTGTAAAGGACTCAGGTTCAATTTTTAGCACCCACATGGTGACTCATAACAGTTCGTAGCTCCGGTATCTAGGATACTGTACACCTTCTTCCGCCTTCCAAGGGCAATGCATGAACATGGTACATAGACATACAAGCAGGCAAAATACCCATATACTTAAAAATTAACAATTAAAAAGAAAAAAAGGGTACTATTCTGGTTGGTTTTGTTTGTTTCTTTTGGTCTGCAGGACAGAAAAGGGCACCAGATCTCATTACAGATCTTTGTGAGCCACCATGTGGTTGCTGGGAATTGAACTCAGGTCCTCTGGAAGATCATCCAGTGCTCTTAACCTCTGAGCCATCTCTCCAGACCTTTTTTGTTTCTTTTTGTATTTATCAGTTTGACACAGCTAGAGTTGCATGGGAAAAGGGACATGAACTGAAAAAAAATGGACCCATCAGATTGCTTGTAGGCAACACTATAGGACATTTTCTTGATTAACGATTGATGTGAGGGGGACTAGCCCACCTGGACAGGTGTTCCTGGGGTGTATAAGAAAGCACACTGAACAGGCCATGGTGAACCTTCTGCGTTCAAGTTCCTGCCCTGAGTCAGCCCTGGATGGATTATAACCTGTCCATCATAATTGTCTATTTAACCAAATAAACCCTCTCTTCCTCAAGTTGCTTTTGGGTCTTATCGTAGCAATAGAAAGCAAACTAAGACAGCACCATCTAATCTGCTGAGGATCCCCAGTACCATCCAATCTGCTGAGGGTCCTCAGAAGATGAAGGGTGGAAAACAGGAGGCTCTTCCCTGCCGTTGGTAACCAGAACTCTTGCTTCTATGTTTGGACTGTGAGATTTACACCGGGGTCTGTCTTTCTTGTTTCCCTGGCCTTTGGGCTGGAACAGAGCTGCGCTGCCGATGTGGATGTGCTATTGATCCTGTTCTTCGGAGAGCTCTGGCCATCTATTAACTCTACTTTTCTGCGATTCTCTCTTCCAAATTGGTAATATGGATGTATTGAGGGCAAAGAGCTAGATGAAGACAGGTGAGATCATGAGTATTGAACACAGCAGGCCCCCCCTAAACAGCTGCTGCACTTTAATTACCTGCTATAATGCAGTCGCTGGCCTCTAGCACAAAGCCAGATACATACTTTGCATGCTGTAGGTATTTTGCCTTGTTTTGTTTTTTTGTCGTTGTTTTGTCGAGACAGAGTTTCTCTGTGTAACCCTGGCCATCCAGAACTTGCTTTGTAGATCAGGCTGGCCTCAAACTCAGAGGTTCACCTGCCTCTGTCTCCTGAATGCTGGGATTAAAGGCGTGTGCTAACACCACCTGGCTATACTCTGTTAGTACTTAGTAAATAAATGGATGAATGTTTATTTGTCCATGGCTCGTACTATTTTATGAGCTTCATAAAAGCAAGGGCTGTATTTTGCTTATTTCTGTCCCCTGTGTTGAGCAGAACATCAGGCACATAGGAGTGCTTAATAAATGCTTATTGTATGACTCAGCGAGATAATGGAGCTGAGCTGGAGAGTCATCATCATCCCTTGGGCTACAAACCACAAGGTAATGTAGAGCTTGGAGGATCAGCTGACACCAACTGAATCTTAGCTTCTGAAGAGAGACTAGCCAGAGGATTTCTTTCTTTTGGATGCTGTGCTAAGAGGAGGGCCCAGCCTCTGGAGTATTGTGCGTGAGTGTGCGTTTTAATTACATTGATTTACTCTTGTGCACAGGCATGCTGTAGCACAAGTGTGACGGCCAGTTTTCTCCTTCTGCCATGTGGGACCCAGAGATCAAACTCAGGCTGTCAGGTCTGGCAGCAAGCAGCTGTTGAGTCATCTCACTGAACCCTGGCCATGTATTTTTGCTTAAAAATTTGACTCTGGTGTGGCATGGTGGCACATGCCTTTAATCCCATCACTCCTCAGGAGGCAGAGGCACGTGGGTCTGTGAGTTCCAGGACAGCCAGACTGCATAGTGAGATCCTGTTTTTTCTTTTTTTTTTTTTTTCTTTTTTTTTTGGTTTTTCGAGACAGGGTTTCTCTGTGGCTTTGGAGCCTGTCCTGGAACTAGCTCTTGTAGACCAGGCTGGTCTCGAACTCACAGAGATCCACCTGCCTCTGCCTCCCGAGTGCTGGGATTAAAGGCATGCGCCACCACCGCCCGGCTGAGATCCTGTTTTTTCAAAATAAGTAAATAAAAATAAAAGTCCTGTAGGTGAATGGCAGGAAGCCAAAGAGTGAGCTGACCAGCTGGGCCAGTCAGAATTGTCAAGCTCTGCGTTCATTGAGAGACCTGACCCCCTGATGTGTCAACTTTTAGCCTCCATGAGGACACATGTGCACTTGTAACTGCATACACACCATGCACATATACATGCTTAAAAACTGCATCTGGACCAGTGAGACGGTGCATCAGGTAAAGGTGTTTGTCCCCAAATGAGGGAGCTCAAGCCTCAGGATCCACAGGGTAGGATAGAATCTACTTCTGCAATCTGTCAGGTAGGTAGATAGATAGATACGTACACTAAAAATTTTATCCAAAACAGAAAAGGATGATAAAGTAAAATTAAAAATGGTATCTGAAAGTTGGGAGTAAAGACACAGCATTAATCCCAGTACTTGGGAGGCAGAGACACGTGGATCTCTGTGAGTTCAAGACCAGCCTGATCTGTACATAGCGAGTTCCAGGACAATATATACAAGCAATGTACAGCATCCACATTGTATTAGGTAATTTGGAGATGATTCCCATAAAGAGACTGTTCATTGTTTATATGCAAGTAACCATGCCCCGCCCCCACACCTTTGACAGGGTCTCACTGTGTAGCCATGGTTGGCTTGGAACTGTCTCTATGGACCAGGCTGGCCTAACTCACTGAAATCTGCCTGCCTCTGCATCTGGAATGCTATGATTAAAGGCTTGTGCCGTTACACCTGAGAAGCCATTAGTGTTTTTGCAATCGTGGGGCCGGAAACCACGACAGCTCAGGGGGTTAATCATTAGCCTCCTCGCTGACCAGTAGGGCATCCAGGAAATGAAAGTCCGTCAGCCACAGCCCAAGTGTGCAATGAAGGAGCCTACAGTTTACAATCCACTGAAGGCTGGGTGCCGTGCATCCAGGGTGGGACAGTCTGTCAATCTTCCCAGAGTGATCTCCCTGTTAGTGCCTGAGATTCCCAGGATCCTGATCTCGGGATTTTAATTTTATTTTTCTCCTCCAGAGTTAAGAAGCATTGGATGCAACCACAGACCCTTCTCACAGCCCAACCGACACATCAGATTAAGTCCCCTGGACTAGCTCTGAGGATTTCTTTCCTTTGAAAGCAGCAAATTCAGCCCTCAGCACCCTCTTTAAAATGCAAATGACCCTGAGAAGTTCTCAGTGCTTAGCTGGATTGTGTAAAAGTAAAAGTCTTTTTCCCAGGTCACAGATAGCCTCAGAGGCTTTTCTAGTGGGTGGGGAAGATATCTTGGAGCTGGGGAGGTTCCCAGGGTACTCACATTTTTTGTTTTGTGTTGGTTTGGTTTTCTTCCCTCACAGACTGTTTGCCGAGCAGCGTTGCATAGCCAGCTGGGCCCGGTGGTTCAAGCCTGTAGCCTTCAGTTGATGCTGAGGAAGGATGGTCACAAGTTCAAAGCCTTTCTGTGCTAGAGTGAGTTTAAGGCTAGCCTGGGCAACAAGTTGAGACCTTGTCTCAAAAAAAAAAAGAAAAGAAAAAGAAAATGAAAGAAAGAAAGAAAGAAAGAAAGAAAGAAAGAAAGAAAGAAAGAAAGAAAGAAAGAAAGAAAAATAAAGGAAGGGCTGGGAATATAGCTATCCATAGCCTGTGTTATGGGTTCAGTTTCCCCTAACAACGACATTGCTATAGAATATGTAGGACAATCTTCTAAGGGCTGGGGATGTCCAGTTCAATTTGTAGAACGCTTGCCTAGCATTCACAGGGCCCTGGGTTGGGCTCCCGCACATTCCTGTCAGCCTGGCACTCAGGAGATTAGATCAGAAACAGAGGCTTATCTTTTCACCTACATAGTTAGTGTGAGACCATCCTGGACAGGAGGTCCTATCACAAGACAACTACCTCCCAAGAACCTTCGGAGCTTTCCTATGGACACCGTCCCTTTTGTGGATTAATAAGTGCAGACTAGGAGCTTCCACATTGCAGTCTCTGCATCCAGATTCAGTGGATCTTCACACTCGAGGTTGATGCCTGTTTGACAGAAGAGTGGAAGTTCTCTGCTTCACAGAGCCCCAACTGTATAGGGAGCCGCTTTGTGTTCTCCTCTCCTTGGGGTGTGTGTGTGGGGGGGAGGGGATGATAAGTGACCCTTTCTGACCCTCTCCGAAGCCTAGAGAAGTACTTGATAAGCAATCTGAAACAATGCATCAGGCCTGAAAAGAAAAGTGCTTCAGACTGACCTGTCCACGCCGCCCTTAATTGTTGAAAATCCTCTTTATTGAATTATCAGAGTGTAATGGAAGAGTCAATGAGAGTCCTCAGGAATCCAAGGCCAATGTTTGCTTGGCAGAAGAAATCAAAGCCCCAAAGACTCCCTGCACCCAGCAATGATATAAAATATGTATTTTTACATAACTGGGAGGAAAAAAAATAAACGACAAGGTTGCCCAATGGGGAGAAACGCTTCTTTATTTTCATTATCTTGTTCAGTGCCCTGATCTGGGCAGGAGCTTCAGTGGGAAAGAAAATACCAGAGCCCTCTCCCTCTGAGCCTCCTGGTGGGCTAAGAGGCACAGGGAGCCAAGAAGTGGAAATCCAAAAGGTTGCTGGGTGTGAGCTTGGAAAGCCATTAAAATGGAGGGTTTTGCCTGGGAGAGGGCTGGCAGAGACAATGTGGGTTATGTGGGTTAGAGACAGCACCTCTACAGATGAAGCTGTGTTCTTTGTGGGCTGAGGATTACCATTAGCTTCATGGGAAATACTGTAAACCTGACTGTCCCCTGGGGTGGGGTGATAGGATTGGACTGTTCCCTGGGGTGGGGAGATAGGGCTAGGCTTTCAAAGGCATAACTCTCACACCTTAATGATTGTTTTGGCTTTGGGCTCAGTTGCACAGATGAGGACACTAACTTGCCTAAGGTCACACAGGCAGTGAGTGACTGCAAGAACGTTATTTTGTAGTTTTTGGTTGCTTGTTTAAGACTCTCAGGGCTCAAATTCAGTATGCACCCGAGGAGGGTTGCTTGTTTGAGACTCTCAGGGCTGAAACTCAGAATGCAGCCGAGGAGGATGGCCCCGGAGTTAGGGTTTTCCTGCCGCCACCTCCCAAGTGCTGGGATTATAGCAGGCTAGCACCATACTTGGTTTCTAGAGTGCCAAGGGTGGAATCCTGGGCTCCTCATGTTAGGCTTGTACTCTATAAACTGAGTCCCATCCCAAACTCTGTTTTGTAGTTTTGTCAAAACCATGGATCATGGGCTGGAGAGATGGCTCAGAGGTTAAGAGCACTGGCTGCTCTTCCGGAGGTCCTGAGTTCAATTCCCAGCAACCACATGGTGGTTCACAACCGTCTGTACTGAGATCTGGCGCCCTCCTCTGGTGTGCAGGCATACATGGAGGCAGAATGTTGTATACATAATAAATAAACCACACCCCCCCCCAAAAAAAAAAACCTGGATCATAGGACAAGAGGTGCCTTTGTTAGCATGTACCCAAGCCATCCAGACATGGCAGGACAGGCAAGACAGGGAAACTGTCTGATCTAATGTTTATCTTATTTTTGATCCTAAAATGATGTACCACAGACAGAATTCTCTGCAGAAAGCAGTGGTGAACGTTTTATGGCTATGGCGTTAAACGTCTCAATCTAGCCAGGCAGGGATGGTACACATCTTTAATCCCAGCACCAGGGAGGCAGAGGCAGGCAGAATTTGAGGTCAGCCTGGTCTACATAGTGAGTTCTAAGACAGTCAGGGATACACAGAGAAACCATGTCTTGAAAAACAAACAAACAAAAGCCTCAATCTATGGAGCAGGAAAGCTTGAGTTCATCTTTTTTATTTTAATTTATTTATATTTCAGGTATACTGGTGTTTTGCCCACATGTGTGTCTGTGTGAGGGCGTCAGAACCCCTGAAACTGGAGTCACAGTTGTGAACTGCCACGTGGGTTCTGGGATTTGAAAACCGGTCCCATGGGAGAGCAGCTAGTGCTCTTAACTGCTGAGCTATCTTCAGCCTCTGAGTTCTAGTCTCTTACTTCCTACACGTTATTAAGAAAGTTGTAAGTAAATAACAGAGTTGAATGATCCTAAAGTTTCTCTTCCAGTTCAACATCAAAAACTGGTGCATGTAGTAATGCCTGTTTCTAATTCCAGCATTTAGGATGCGGATGCAAGAGGATTCTAAATTCAAAGCCTGTCTGGGCTACTTAAGAGGAATTTGTCTCAAAAAACAGACAAACATGAGCCAGTTGTAGTGGTGCATGCCTTTAATCCCAGCCCTTGGGAAGTGGAGGCAGGTGGACCTCTCTGAGTTCCAGGCCAGACTAGTCTACATAGTGAATTCTAGGACACCCAGGGCTACATAGATCCTGTCTCAAGTAAACAAATGAACAATAACCAGACAAAGAAGGGTCTGGAGAGATGATTTAGGAGTTAAGAAGGCTTGCTTTTCTTTCAGGGGACCAGAGTTCAGCTTCCAGCTCCCACATCAGGCAGCTGAAAAAAAGTGCCTGTAATTCCAGCCCCAGGGGATTCTAATCCCTTAGATCTACTCCCTGACTCACTAACCTGCTAAGATAAAAGAACAGATTTTAGCAGAACATGGTGGTGGGTACCTGTAGTTCCATCCCAGAAGTGGGGAAGCTGAGGCTGGACAGTAGTGAGTTCAAGACTATACAGGCCTAAATAGCAAGACTATGTCTCCAAGGGGAGGGGGACAGCAGATGTTAGAAAATTAGATGATTAGATGAATCTGGCCTGGTGGCTCACTTATGCAAACCCAGGGTTTGGGAGGCTGAAGCAGGAGGATTGCTTAGACTATCTAAGACAGTTCCAGGCCTACTTAGGCTGGAAAACAAAAATTAAAAAAAAAACAAAAAACAAACCAAAAAAACTCAAGCTATCGACGGTGGCTCAGTAAAGGCTGATGATGGGAATTCAATCCCGAGACCCTCTTGGCGGAAGGACAGAATTGACTCTCGCAGGTTGTCATCTTATCTCCACACCGGCTGTGGCACGTGCGTTTGGGAACACACACACACACACACACACACACACACACACACACACACCCTCATTGTTTTTTAAAATCTTTAAGACAAAGTAAACCAAACAAACCCATCCAACCAAAAACAATAAAGAAAAATGGAAACAAAGACGTAGATGAAGAGTCAAGTTCTTTGTAACTCAAAGTCTCAGTGGGCCAGAGCACGGCTGGGCTGAGATTCGAAAGAACTTGTTCTAGGAAACAAGGAAGTCTCGGGTCCCGGTGCCACCAACTACAGTTAAGGGTGGAGGAAGTCAAGGGCCGTGCGGTTCCTTGGCTGCCACCTGCAGGTGCGTCCTCAGCCAATCAGTGCGGCCGGGGGCGGTGCCTTTGGGCTCACCTGGCGGCCACAGCCTCTGCCTGGCTCAGTGGAGAGGGGAGCAGCGGTGCGGCCGTTAGCACTTGTGAAGTTCTGCTCGACTCCAGCTCGGCCTAACCCGTCCCTGTCCGACCGCACCCGAGCTCCGTGTTTGCTCGGCGTCCTCCCGGCCAACCATGGGAGCCCCGTGCCGCTGCTTCTCCGCGATTCTACTTCTGCTGCAGGTACTTGGAGGGTCCTGACTCCTCTCAGGACACCTTTCGGCCCCACCACTCCCTTCGTTGATCTTTGCTGCCTGCTGCCGTCCCGATTTCCTTCTTCCAAGAAAGTTGGGGTGCAGAGAGCCAGCTGGAGGCTGCGCGACGCGGGGCTGAGTGCTGTGAAGTGGGAGGGGGGTCCAGGCAAGCACAGAGTGGCCGCCTCTCCCGCAGGTTCCCAGGTGGGGGCGCGCCACGTTGCGAGCTCCCGGGACCCCGAGTTTGAGCATTGGGTCCCAGTTTGAGGCGGGCAGAGGGGGCTTGGAGCAGGATGTGGGGGCCTGCATGGAAAAGGGGTGGGAGTAGAAGCAGCGCGGACGATCCGAAGTAAGGAAAGGGAGACTTTAGCAGTATAAAAGCACCTGCCGTGTAAAGGGACGGTAGACTGGGGATGGGGGCTCTCTGGAGTAAGAAAGAGGAGTCTGAGGGGTTTTTTGAGACCCTTTGCAATCCAAGGAAAGTGGTGTCCGGAAGAGTATAGGCATCTCCAGTGAGGTGCAAATGGAACCAGGCGGGAAAGGTAGGCTAGGCTGCGAGGTGGTGACCCTGGAAGTCCCCTCCCCCAAGGGTTCTTGAAGTTTGGCGCCTAGTTTCGGGTTGAGAGGATGGCGTCCCTGTCTGCCGCGAGGGGCGTCCACCCACAATCCCGATGCCCCAGGCAAGGGAAGGGTTATATTGTTGGTATCGGCATGGGTTCCCCAAGTCACCAGGTTGCTTGCCTTTTCTCCACCGCAGGTCTCATCGTTGCTCTGCCAGGAGTCAGAACCCGAGCCCTGCCGTCCCGGCTTCAGTGCCGAGGTCTACACGTTCCTGGTGCCGGGGAGGCACCTGGAGAGAGGCCGCGCCCTGGGCAGAGGTAAGGGCGCTCTGCTGGTGTAACTGGGCAGAGTTGGGTCGGGTGGGGGAGGCGCCGACAAACTGTGCTCCCATGCCCGTGGGATGGAATGGACAAAACTCTCTTTTGGGATTTACGCAAGTTTGGGAGTCTAAATTTATCGATTGTGGTTGATCAAGGTAGATGTGTCTGGCTGTGCTATTTATACAGGGGCCGGGATGGGCCAAGGGTATTTAGAGGTTATCGGTATTTCTCCAACTTATTGCGGGAGCTAGCCTATCATTTCAGACCGCCAAAACCTGCTGGGTAGGACCAGTTGGCCTGTATTTCCATTTAATAAGCAATTGGAGGCTCAAAAGGTGACTTCACAGGGTCAGCAGGGCAGGGATCAGAACCGAGATTTGACTCCCATTATTTAGGTAGTCTCTTTGAGGAACAGGCTCTTAGTGACTTGTGACTTTTGTTCATAGAGATGAAATGGTATTGGTTTCTTCTTCTTCTTCTTCTTCTTCTTCTTCTTCTTCTTCTTCTTCTTCTTCTTCTTCTTCTTCTTCTTCTTCTTCTTCTTCTTCTTCTTCTTCTTCTTCTTCTTCTTCTTCTTCTTCTTCTTCTTTTCTTCTCCTCCTCCTTCTCCTCCTCCTCCTCCTCCTCCTCCTCCTCCTCCTCCTCCTCCTCCTCCTCCTCCTCCTCTTCCTTCTTCTTTTTTGGTATTTTGAGACAGATTTTCTCTGTATAGCCCTGGCTGTAGTGGAACTTGCTCTGTAGACCAGGCTGGCCTCGTTTCTTACTTTAAGAAAAAGATGGTAGCTCTGACTCATACATGCAAGCACTCAGTATATTTCAGGTCTTATCTCATTGTAATAATCTAGAATTTTCTTTGTTTCCCTGTTGGGCATGGCTGGGAACAAGGAAAGAGGACCAGTTTTTTTTTTTTTTTTTTTTTTTTTTTTTAAACTGGCTTCCCTAGTTTCCAGGTGCTTCTTTTGTACCGAAACCACCTCCTCCTCTCATGATAAACAAGAAAGAAATAATATAAAAAGGAGGAGCCACTCAGGATCCCTTCTGAAAAGACTTTGACCAAGTTTGTTCTTACAACCGTAGGCTACCTGCAAAATCTATAGCGATCATGATGGTGTCTAAGATTTTTTTTGGGAATTTTGGAAGTTGTGCCCAAGTTTGATGATGTGTTTTATAGAGAAATAGCAGCTTGATTGGTTAGTTGTATTTGCTTTTCTGAGATCTGACTGGTTCTGTGGAGCTGCCCTGCAGCCCTGAGGTTGGAGTGGTCAGTGCTTTCCCAGCCTGTCTCCACTTGCTGCCCACCCAAGGAATATGCTGAGCCTCTTAGGTTGCTGAGAGCATTTCAGGAAGCCCTTCAGTGGCACTTTGGGACAGACTAGTGAGGTGTGGGTGGCCTAGGCAGTTTCCAGTGCTTCTGGAAAGAGGTAGGCACCACTCAACCTTGAGCTGTGCAGGGTTAGACACGGGAGTGTGTGAGTACTTATTAGGCACCCCAATCCATGGGCTGGTAGCTTTGTTTTCCGATGACAGGATGACACATAGCTGTGCCTTAGTTAGGGCAGCCTTTGTGCATTAGCAGTGCTGGGGGTCAAACCCAAGGCCTGCTACATGCTAGCCCTATATGGACTGGACTGGTCTGAAATTCACAATTTAATCCTCCTGCCTCAGACCCTGGAGTGCTGGGATTATAGACTCACTTTGGCACTAGCCTGGCTTTTATTTTGCAGAGCTAAGCTCTAGTGACCAGTCACTAATACCATTGCATTATCAATGATAATACCGTTTATAACTAATGGTGCTGCCTGTTCACCTTTGACCCCAGCTGTGAGCAAGTGCTCCATCTACCTGACGTGAAAATGAGAACTTCTGGAGGGTGGACATCATTCTAGTCCTTAAGGAACTCTGTGTGTGTGTGTGTGTGTGTGTGTGTGTGTGTGTGTGGCTTGACTGGCTTCTGTATTGCCTGAAGATTCTACAACTAGTCTTTCTCTTTTTTGTTTCTGTTTCTCAGAGAGAGAGAGAGAGAGAGAGAGAGAGAGAGAGAGAGAGAGAGAGAGAGAGAGAGAGAGCGCAAGTGAGAGCTGAGTCTTGATGTAGTGGTTCACACCTATAATCAGCTCTTGGGAGGCTGAGGCAGAGGCAGGAGGATTACTAAAAGTTCTAAGTTTGAGGTTAGCCTGGCCTTATATAGTGAGTTCCAGACTAACCTGGGCTACAGAGTGAGATGAGACTCTTATTAAAAAAATAAATAAATAAAACAAGAAGGAAAAGTGGAGAAAGGAAAGAAAGGTTGAAGGAAGGACAGGCTAGGTATGTGTTCCTGTTTGGGGAAAATGGAGTCCATTGTAAAATAGACTGAGGACAGAGGTCTTGAGGTGGGGGAAGTGCCCTGTGAGAGGTAGAGGGGTCCTACCTGGTGGTTTGGGTGGGAGAGAGAGAGGCAGCCTGCTCACAGCATCCCACAAGCTTCCAAGGGGCGGCTCCATCACCACTCACCAGGGCTCTGATTGCTCCAGTGGAGTGGGGAATTGCTCTAGGTCAGAGTGCCTTTCCAGACATCACACTTACATCCCAGGAACTGCTTTGTGACTTGCAAGAGTTGCCTAGATTTAGGAAGATGGTGTCACTCTCTTTGGACCTCTGGGGAAATGGAGGATTGTGCAGCTCCAGGCTCTACTATACAGATTCCTGAAAAGTTTGCTGCCCAGGAGTTTGGAAATAAGACCTGACACTGGCTAAAAAGTTACAAATAGGGTTTGATTGAACAAAGGACTGTCCCTGTGTCCCATGAGCTTGACTCCACAGTTTCAGCTTTGTAGATTCTCTCCCCACCCCAGACAGGGTTTCTCTGTAGCTTTGGAGCCTGTCCTGGAACTCACAGAAAATCCACCTGCCTCTGCTTCCCAAGTGCTGGGATTAAAGGCTGCACAAGACTTGTAGATTCTCTCACTGGCTTTTAAAATACAGAATCTTAAAACAAACAAACAAACAAACAAAAACCCCAAACCCTCCCACTATCTAAGCATATCCTTTCATTAGGTTTGTTCATTTATTTGTTCTGTTTTTGATGTTTTTGGTTTTTGAGAGGTTCTCACTGTGTAGCCTTAGCTGGCCTGGAATTCATTATTGTAGACCAGGCAGGCCTTGAACTCACAGGGATTCCCCTGCCTCTGTTTTCTGAGGGCTAGGAAGCAGACACCAGTTCTGGTTGTTCTGTTGTTGTTGTTGTTTGGGGTTGTTTGTTTTTTGTTTCGTTTTTGGTTTGGGGGCTCAGGCTGGCCTGGAATTTATGTATAGCGGATGGCTGAATTTGTGATCTTCCCGCTTCTCCACTGCTGGGATGGAAAGTGTGCACCACCACCATGCTGGGTTTTGTTGTTTGTTTTTAACTGATTCTGTGTTTTCCTTTCTTTCTTTCTTTCTTTTTTTCTTTCTCTCTCTCTCTCTCTCTCTCTCTCTCTCTATATATATATATATATATATATATATATATATATATATGAAGCTCTTTATAAGTTTTTGTGTCATCCCTGTACAGGGGCCATGCTAATTGCTGCCCCATCCTAATTTATTTTAGTCTGTATGCTGCTGAATGAAACAGTCTTTGTGGTTTATTGAGACAAGGTCTACCTCAGGCTGGTATGGAACTCACAGCGTAGCCCAGTTTAGTTTTGAACTCATGGTGATCCTCCTGCCTCAGCCTCCTGAATGCTGGGATTACCAACAACTGCCAAGTCTAGTGTAAGTTGCTTCTCTAGAGTGTCGCTTATTTTCCTTTTTCTTAGCACAGAATTTTCAGAGACTCAGGTGACGAGACTTTCGCCTCTCTGGAGACACTAGACAAATGTACAGGGTTACATCTATATAGAGTGAGAAAGAGTTGACAAGCCCTTTAAATTGCTGGCTTTTCCTCCCATAGCTTTCTTCACAACATCTGTAGGACAAGCAGGCCTGTAGTTTGGACCTGGGCCTTGGTCACTTGATGGACTGACCCTGTTCCAGGCATCCACCTGTGTGGACTAAATACACCCATTTCTTCTCCTTTCTGAAGGATGTACTGAAAGCTGCAGGGATGGGGAGAAAAGCAAACGTGGAGCCGCCTTAGGATCACCTTACATCATCAGATACACACTCCCACCCCAGCCTCCTAAACTCTCCCCTAATTACTCATGCCTGTGACTGGGGCTCATGCAGGCCTTCCCAGGAAGAAGGCTAGTAGTGTCTGCCATTCGGCCCTTGCCTTTGTGTCTCCTGAGGAGGAGGAGTGTAGGCAGTGAGGTCGCAAGCTCAGCCAGGCCATTTAAGGAAAGCTGCCTTCCTGCTGCCCCGCCCTCTCTGCCAGGTGGATATGGAAATCCCTGTTTACTCTCTGGGACTTTTTATTGCTTGAAATGCTTACTTTGGTATCTGTTACACATTCCCTTCCAAGAGCAGCCTTAGATAAGCCAGGTGTGGGGACAATCGGCTCTTGAAATCTCCAAGAAGCTGCCAAAACCCTAAAATCAGCAAGAGACACCAGCATAGTCCAGACTCAGCCTTTGGGGGTTTTACTGTGCCTCACCCCAATCTCTTTTCAGGGCATCAAGTTTTCTTCTGAGAAGAATGAAATCATTATAGCAGGTTCAGTGTGAAAGTGTAGGAAGACTCAGGTTTGAGCATAAGTAGTTACTACTAATCTGACTGAAGTCAGTTTGCTTCTGAGAGACCCTGCTTTTACTCATCTGTTGAGTGTGAAAATCATATACATTGGTTATGTTATGTACATTAACGCATATTTGATGAGTTATTATCAAATGCCTGGTGCTAGCTGGAGTATGGGCATCTGGCTGTTTTATGCCATCACTAGGCTAAGCCCTGGGGAATATGGCTGAAAACAAATGAAAAAATATGGGGGGAGAGAAGGCAAAGAAAGCACAAATACGAAGGGACATTGAGCCAGGCACGGTGGTAAGGCATAAGCAGGTGGATCTTTGAGTTCCAGGACAGCCAGGGATACACAGAGAAGCCCTGTCTCCAAAATAAAGTCAGCCAGATGACATAGTGGGTAAAGGCACTTGTCACCAAACCTGAAGCCTGGAATTCGGTGCATAGCACCCACATGATAGAAAGAGAGAAAGGACTCCCAAGGGTTGTCTAACCTCACATGCATGCAGTGAATGTTCACACACAATAAATGATGGGCTGTTGTTGCTGTTTTAAAAAGCTGATTGTGGTGGTGCATGCCTTTAATCCTACCACTGAGGTTTCAAGGCCAGCCTGGTCTACAGAGCAGTTCCAGGCTCAGTAGGACTACATGGTTCAAAGGAAGGAAGAAAAGGAAGAAAGATTTTGAAGGAACTCCTCCACGCCCTGACCAAGATACTATAGTGAAACTCCAATCCTTCCCCCATCACGGCCATTGCCAAACTCCCACTATGACCCATATCCTGATACCCAGGGCAAGACAGTTTGCAAAGATAAAACAGCCTTGTCTGGACAAACAGCTCCAGGAGGGAGAAACTGCAGATTTGCAAGTGGCCGCAGGAGTTGTATTCCCCAAACCTCCTCTGTGAGTCCCTTCTCAGACACCCCTTGCTTGAGGGAGAGTGTCTGTCCTTCTGTCTGAAGTAAACAGTCTAGTCTGTTGAGGTCTGCCTTCATCTCTCTTCTGCCCTCATAAGTTGCTTCAGAAATTTAGCAAGAATCATTAGATCAGGTGTGGTGGTAACACCTGTAACATCTGTATCCTAGCGCTGGGAAAGCTGAGGCAGGAGGATCTCAAGTTTGAGGTTAGCCTGAGCTACCTGTGGGGAGAGAAGGATTAAAAAAATTAAAGCTGATCACAGAGGCACATGGGGCAGGAGGATTGTGAGTTTAGAGACAATCTGGTTCTGTAGTGAGTTTCAGGCTAGGTGGCAGCTACATAATATTAAGAGGAAGAGGAAATGAAAGGAAAAAGTGGATAATAATTTCTTAAGGACCTGACAGGCCTTCTAGTCTCATTTTGAACAAATGAATGGATGCATGAATCAATTTTTGCTGCCTTGACTCAGTTTTTCTTCTGTGGCTTCATCCTGTGTCCCCAGAGCAGCCCCCAGAGGGTGAATGAGCAGGACAGAGTAGGTCGCCTGGAATTAATGAATGTTCTTGTGTGGCCTTTCTGCCCAGCACTCTCCCCGGACACCAAGTCTGGCCCTAAGCATGTCCTTGAGGATATTGTGAACCAAGCAAGTCACTTTGAAAGTTTCTGATGCCACAGAAGGGAGACTTCAAACCCAGATCTGGAAATGAGCAGTTAGTCTTTTTAAAGTGATTTTCTTTGGTCAATGAGAAAGAAATTTGTAAACTGGGTGGTTGTAGTGCATGCTTTTAATCTGGAGGCGGAAGCAGAGGCAGAGGCAGGAGGATGTCTGTGAGTGCGAGATCAGCCTGGTCTACAAGAGCTAGTTCCAAGACAGATTCTAAAACTATAGCGAAACTCTGTCTCGAAAACATAAACAAACAAACAAACAAAAAATTGTAACTTCTCTTTCAGTTTATTTTACTTATTTTTAAGTTTCACTACATAGCTTTGGCTGGCCTAGAGCTCCCTGAATAGACTAGACTGGCCTTGAACCAGATCTGCCTGCCTCCGCCTCCTGAGTGCTGGGAACACCCCACGCCAGACCCTGTTTACCGGCTGGCTTGGAACTTATGTAGGTAGCACTGGTTTAGATCTCTGGTCTTCTTGCCTATGCCCCCCAAGTGTATGCTACCCAAAAACCAGTCTTAGAAGGTTCTTGCGCCAATGTCTGTCTGCTGAGGAACTCCTCCTGCCCAGACTTTTCTTCCTGGAGCCTTAGTTTCCCCATCTGTAATGTGGATATAACCATATACACCTAAATCCTTGGGGCATCTGTCAAACTCAGTGAATACTCAGAATCGAATCCTGCAGGGTGCCCTTGGTTTGTGACTTTCCCCTTTCTGTGATTTATGTGCTTGGCTGGAGAGTTGGTTGAAAGTTCCCCCTAAGCTCTCTCCTCCCTCCCCCCCCCCTCCCCCCCCCCCCCCCCCCCCCCCCCCGGCAAACCAGCCAAACCAGTTTCCTTACTCTCCTTGCTTCTGTACTAAGCAAACACTGCTTTGCACACTATTGACCAGGAGCTTGCCTTTGTTAGAAAAGGAAATTCAATGGTATTTTCTTCCTTACAATGCTGGGAGTGGGCGGTGGTGCGATTGGGACAGGTTAGAAAGGGTTCTGATTGGGGCAGAAGTAGGTAGAGTAGCTGGGGGTTGGGAAGTCAGTATGGCCTCAAGTTTGTTGTTCCAAAAACCTCATTTTTTTTAGGACTATTTCATAATACACATGCTTAAAGACACTTATTTGTTGATCCATTGCAAAATGCTTTCTGGCCATCTTTTGAGACCATGGTCCAACCCCGTTTCCGCAGACAAGCATTGAGTTGTAATGGGGCCATTCACAAATACAAATTTACCATCCTACAAATTTACTGGACCTCAGACTCACAGATCTGCCTGCCTCTGCTTCCCAAGTGCTAGGATGTTAAAGGCCCATGACTCTACACTAATGGAGTTGGCATTTTTGTTTAATGCTCTCCAGGTATCCAACACATATTCATTCCCCTGTCAGCCCAGGAGTTTAGGTCACAGGTGTTTGATGAGTAAACACTTGGTGCCAGTCAGGGTGTGGGCATCTGGCTACCTACCCTGAGGTCCAGGATCTAAGAGCACCCTTGGTCCATGGGACTAGTGGATTCAGAATGTAGACAGTGCACCAGCGACTGTGAGTCTCTGCCCTCAAGGAGGTTCAGAAAAATCTCTGCTTAGAGAGACTTCCACAGGGCGTTTGGGGAGGAGGGGCCTGCAGAAGTGGTCAGTTTCACCTGCTGGGCCTTGGTGAGTAAGAGGGCGTGGGCACCACGAAAAGGAAAGTCACCACAGGCTCCTGTGGGACCTTGGGCCTTTCCGTCCACTGGTGAGGGCTTTCTCCTTCTAGTCTCTTAGGCAAATTAAGCATATATCAGCAGGAACAAGCGCTTCCATGCGACTGACGCTGAGGCGACTCTCAGCCTGTCTCCTCACCCAGGGCTCTCCTCACCCAGGGCTCTCCTCGCACAGGGCTTTCCTCGCACAGGTTTCTCTCGTGTGGATCTTCTCAGGATCTCCTTGTGGAATACTCAGGAGTAGTCTTGGGGTGTGACTCTGGCCAGGTGTGAGGCCCTGACTTTGATCCCCAGCACTGAAGACAATCAGAAACAGAACCCAGTTTCTACTGCCTGTTGCCAAACCCCAGATGTCCCACAGAGCCTCCTTCCTAAGGGCGATGGAATCCACTTCCTTTCTTGAGGCAAGGGATTTCCTCCTTCCCCCTCACCCCCAGAAAGATGTTTCTCTCTGCCTCATTGATTTTGGAACATTACAATTGAGGTATGTTTTTTTTTTTCTTTTTAACGTTTGCTTTGGGCAGTTTTCACAGCCCATTTACCCCCTTTACTGCTAAACTGGAGGCTTAAACCCAGGATCTCCCGCATCCCAGGCCCTCTGCCTTTGAGCTACCTCTCCACCTTGTTTTCAGAGACAGGGTTTCTCGGTGTAGTCTGGCTGGCCTGGAACTCAGAGAAATCCACCTGCCTCTGCCTCCCGAGTGCTGGGATTAAAGCCATGTGCCACCATTGTCCCGCACATCTCCGTTCTTTTGCTTTGGAAAAACTTTATTCGAGACAGGGTCTCACTGCTACTTTCCCAGGCTGGCTTTGAGCTTACGTTCTGGCCTTGTGCACCAGCCTGCCTCCTGTTACCGAGACGGTAGGCCTGTGCCATGAGGCTTACTCAGCCTCTTGACCTTCACGTGCAGATACTACTAGCTGAACAGCCCTGTCTTCAGTGTTTGGGGGTCCTGGAAAAAAAATTCTTCATCCCCCATCCTATCATGCAGAGGTGGGAAGTTTCCCTTCCTCCCTCTAACAAGTCATGTTCCAACTAGGACTTGGCTTAGGGCATATAAGCCAGACAGATGTGGGAGTGTTCTTAGCTCCTGAAAGAGGGGGAGGGGCCATGTTTAGATGCTACTAGTCGGACCTAGGCGGGTGTACCTGGAGATGAACCTGTTCCTCACGAGCCAGCTCATAAATGGCGGCCAGCACAGGACCCTGTCGGATAATTGGCTGAGCCCTAGATAATAATTAGTTAGCTGTGTAATTAGGAGAACTTGTAAGAAGCCGAAAGTGTTTCAGATTTATTTTACCTGGACAAGTTCAAGACTAAACTTACACCTGTCTCTGTGGTTTGGCATGCAGACCCATCTGTTTCCAAGGGGATCTCTGCAGCGGCTTCTTTCTGGTCCTCTTCCCCACGTGCTCCCTTCTCCCAGTAGTCATTCTTCAGGGTTTTTTTTTTTTTTTTTTAAATGAGACAGTGTCTCAGCCTTGGCTAGCCAGCCTGGAACACAATTTGTAAAACAGGTTGGCTTTGAACTCATAGAGAAATCAACTTGCCTCTGCCTTCAAAGTGCTGAGATTAAAGGCATGTGATACCACACCAGGTCAGAGTGATGAATTTTTAAAAAATTAAATTAGAAAGTATCATTCCTACTTAAAATTGCCTGGGACTCCCTGCTTCATACAGAATAAAAATCCTGTCCATGACTTCCAAGGCTCAGGTACGAGGTCTCTACCACAGCCCCATGACTTGGGTCCTCATTTTTTCCCCACTCCCCATATGTACGTTGTTCAGCTACTTTGCTTCCTGGTTGTACTCAGAATACCATAGTATTTCAGGCCAATGCTGGTTTTGAACTCCTGATCCTCCTACCTGGGAGTGGTGGCATTTCAAGTATGTACAACCACACCCGAAATGTTACCTGTTTATGATATCTGCACCACTCACCTGTGTCAGGTAAAGTTTTGCTAGAATGTTGCCCATTCAATGAGGACTTTCCCCATTGCTTTATTTTTCTGTAGCCCTTGACTCCTATTCTTGGGGGCAGTGATGGGGATTGAACACAGGGCCTTGTGCATGCCATGCGGTTCCTGTAACTGAGCCCCACCCCAGCCCTTCTCTGCCACTTTTCACCATTGAACATGCCACTCATTTCCTTCCATAAAAACACAAATTCTAGGGGGCCAGGCCTTCCTGTATTGTTTGTTCTTGAGCTATATTCCTGGCAGAACAGAGGCTAAGTAAGCCACATTAAGTTCTCCCGTCCACATCTATTGAATGACTGAGTGAAAGAGGGAGCGGTTCCAGAAGGTAGGGGTGTGTGTGTGTGTGTGTGTGTGTGTGTATGGTCTGTGCACTACTTTTTAGAGGACATGCCGTGTTTTTGGTTTTTGAAGATAAAGTGAGGCTCAGTGAGACGGCTCGGTGAGTAAAGGTCTCTGCTGCTGTACCTCCTGGAACCTGAGTTTGATTCTCCTGAACCCATGTGAAAGTGGATGGAGAAAATTGACTTCAAAGTTATCTTATGGCCTCCACATGAACACCATGACCCTGCCTACACACACACACACACACACACACACACACACACACACACACACACACCTTCAAAAGTTCTAAAGGACAAAATGGGCTGTTGAAGTGTAGGCACGTGAGGAGGAAGGGATGCTATGTTTTCAGGCTCTGTGTTTCTTCTTGGCACCCCCTGTAGACACAGCTACAGTATAACCTTACCTAATTGTCCTATTACAAGGTTGCTTGCTGCCGCCCAGAGTCTAAAAGGTCAGATGAGTCTCTTCGGCCCACACTTCAGGGTGTAAGGAAGCCAGATGAGATCTCAAGGAACACCGGGCACCTTGCTTTCCAACTGTCAGGCTGCTCTCTCAGATATGGCCTCTCCCCTCCATGCAGCAGCCCATTAACTGTTCAAGACTTTCTAGTTCTTGGCAGGCCCTCGCATCTTGGAAGGAGCTGGACAAGAGATGTAGAAAGCTCAGAGGTAAAAATGCAAAGCTAACTTGGTTAGACCAGCCAAGGTAGAGCTCTCAGGGCTAAAATCCATTCCGCCAATCAATCAATCAATCAATCTCCACTGTGAGTAGAGTCTCCATCCTTATGTAAGATTCATCACTCTGCTTCAGAAGTAGAGGTGCCAAACCAAAATACAGGACACCAATGAACTTTTTTTTGAGACAAGTCTCACTATGGAGCCTTTGGTTTGGAACTGGCAATGTAGATCATGTTGGCCTGCTTCTGCCTCCTAAGTTCTGGGATTATTTATGTACGCCATCACTTACTTTTGAATTTCACAGTTTTAGAGTAAGAATGCTTTACGGAGTAGTTGAGACGTACTTAGTAACATTACCTTGGGCCTAGAAGTGTAACTCAAAGGGGGAACAAGAGGACTGGAGAGATGGCTCAGCAATTAAGTCGGGTCTCTGAGCTTGAGGCAGGCCTGGCTACAGAGTGAGTTCCTGGACATGTGTTCCAAAACTACCCAAAGAAACCCTGTTTCAAAAATCAAAAAAAAGCCGGGTGGTGGTGGCGCACGCCTTTAATCCCAGCACTCGGGAGGCAGAGGCAGGCGGATCTCTGTGAGTTCGAGACCAGCCTGGTCTACAAGAGCTAGCTCCAGGACAGGCTCTAAAGCTGCAGAGAAACCCTGTCTCGAAAACAAAAAAAAAAAAGTTTGGTAGCCTACTTAAACTTCCAGTGACAGGGAGGCAAAGCTAGGGGGACTTCTGAGGCTCATAGCCAGTTTCACCAAATCAGAAGCCTCAGGACCCAGCGAGAAGACCCAGTCTAAAAAAAAACGCAAGGTGGATGGTTTGTGAAAAAGCCTGAGTTTGACCTTTGGGTGAAACTCAGTGAATAAAAGGCACATTTATTCACTGCACAACCCAGAAATAAAACATAAATACAACCCCCAAATTTGTTGTGATGTAGCTCAGTAATAGAGTGCTTGCCTAAGATACATGGGCCCTAGGTGTACTCTATCTACCTACCTATCTATCTATCTATCTACCTATCTATCTACCTACCTATCTATCAATCGATCTATCTATTTTTTTAAGACAGGGTTTCTCTGTGTAGCTCTGGGTGTCCCAGAACTCATTCTGTAGACCAGTCTGGCCCCTGCCTCTGCTTCCTGAGAGCTGGGGTTAAAGGTGTGTGCTGCCACCACTGCCTAGTCATGCCCTAGATTAAACCCAGTATGGCAAAACAAAACAAAACAAAACAACCCAAAAACATCAAAACCAGCAGGCCTTGCAAAAAGTTAGACTGGGTCTTGTGGGTGCTGCTTTCAAGTACTTAATTGGTAGCATTTGCTGAACAATCCTGAGGGCTTAGAACAGCTCTGGCACCTTTAAAAGGGTATCAGATTCAAACCAGAATCGAATGCTCTTTTCCAGCCACTCCACCTCTTGGCTTGTTGCCGAAGGAAAATGGCTCTAGTCTGGTTCTCCAAAGTTCTCATGGCAGAGGGGAACGATTGTCCCTTTCCATCACAACCTCTTGGGCGCTGCCCTGGTGACCCACTGCTGATGTGAAAGCCAACTAGACTTCAGACTGCAGACCTCCTCCCCCACAAATTCCTCGCTACAATTGTGTGGGAAGGTTTGCAAAGGGAACAAGATGACCGACTTGTTTGTGGGAAAGTTGTGGCTTTCCTACCAGAAAACGTCACCTCTTGAGTCAGCTGGACATACCTGGGTACTTATCGACAGGTGGGGCAGGATCCTGAGTCATAGAGAGGCCTCACCTGGGAAGGTTTCTCTTTCAAAGACTGAATCAACCATGACATCACCCTTGAGAGCAGCAGGTACTTTACAGGCCCTTACTTACCCATGCTTCCTGGGAGATACTGGATTCCTTTCTTCCTCCCTCCCTTCTCTTTTTTTCTATTATAGAATCAGATTTTTTACAAATAACCTGACTATGGTTTCCCCTCCTTCAACTCCATCCCATCCCATCCAATCTCTTAGAAAACAGATATCTAAGGAATAACAGCAAGATAAAATGAAAACAAACTGGAATAGGAAAAAAACAAAGGGAAGAAAAGCTCAAGAAACATATAGACACAGAAATACAGACATTTGCACACAGGAATTTCATAAAAATACAAAGCTGTAAGCCATAATATATACTCCTTTACATGTATATAAGGTTTAAAACAAAAATGCCCGACACAGCACTGAGACAGCCTCCAAAGCTGCCGCTGAGTTCACTTGTGCTGGCCGCCTACTGCCTACCCTTTAGAGTGATTTGCTTTCCAATGATACAACCTTAAAGAAAAGTTAATTTTTCATTTGCAAGTGGTTATCGGTTGGAGCTAGCTTCTGGGTTAGGGATAGAGCCTATGTCTACTTCTCTCAGCCCTAGGACCCCCATCTGGTACAGACCCACGAAGGCCCTGTGTGCGCTGCCAGTCTCTGAGTTCATACATGCACTGGTCAAATTGTGTTTAGAAGCTCTTGTGTCTTTGCGTCCTCCAATTCCCTCTGGCTCTCACACTCTTTCTCCCACTTCTGCTGGGTTCCCTGGCCCTCAAGGGGAGGGATTTGGTGGAAACATCCCATTTAGGGTTGCCTCCAAGGTCCCTTACTCGTGAGTTACTGGTCTCTTACTAGCTTCTTGCTCAGGATTTTTTGAGAAATGGCTGGGGTCCAACAGCTACTTGATAAAGTTCATGTGACCAGTTTCATGATCACCTAGCCCCCAGGCTTGGCATCATGACTAAAGTTGTGGAGAAAATCCTGTTTATGGATATGTCTTTCTAATCTGCCTTTGTAAAAGGAAGTCCTCTACCCATGCCCACCCTTATATCCCAGTCACTGGGGAGAAAGGCAAGAGAAACTAGTCTGGAAGTTTAGGGCTAGTCTGGGCAGCATGAGACTCTGTCTCACTGAGAGGAGGAGGGAGAGAGAGCACTCCTTTTGTACACCTCATAGGTGGGAGTCTCAGGGCTCGTGACTGGGATCTGAGTCTGAAACTTCCCTGTGAGCCTGAGCTGGAGCTTGTTTTTCTGGAGCTAGCTATGACCTCTTCCTTTTCTCCACACGGTAACCCTTCACTTGAGTGATAGGAGTACTTAAAACTGGGGGAAGGCGATCAGTACTTTACAGGTGAGACCCTGTCTTAAAAAAGGAAAAAATCCTAGGGAACCAGGATTGTCAACAGTTTAGACAGATGTCAAGGTCATGACTTCAAGCCGTTGCTCTTTTTCAGTGAAATTACAGGATGTAGATGAAGAGGGCCCTGGAAGGTGGAGAGGGCCCTGGGCTGACACCAGCCCTTCCTTGCAATTTGACCTCAGGAAACTACTTAACCTCAGTCCCCTTACCTGTGAAAGGGGAAGGGAAGAGGAGATAGCAGTCCTCCCTCACAGGGAGCCAGCATTCAGCACCGCACTTTGCTTTGTTTTCTGTATGGAGGATTTTTTTTCTTTGAGACAGGGTCTCTGTAGCTCAGGCAGGCCTTGAACTGACTGTGTAGCCCAGACTGGCCTCAAACTTGAGATGATTTCTATGACCTCAGTGTTACTGGCATTACAGATGTCAGTCCCCTTGCCCTGCGGTCACAGTAGCCTTCTCCTATTGATTGTCACCACCAGGAGGCCTTGATTTAGAAATTTCCATCTAAGGCAGCCTTGGTTTCCTTTCGGTTCTGGGGGTTAGTTATGGTTTCTCTACTTCTGCTAATCCTTTCACCTGAACTGTGGGAGGAGCACAATAAACACCAAGCACCGGAGTGCAGGTGCCCCAAGCAGGCCAGAAGCACCTGATCTCCCTGGAGCTGGAGTTACAGGAGGTTGTGAGCCTTCTCATGTGAAGAAACTGAACTGGGGTCCTCTGCAAGAACGATATGTGCTCTTAAGCACTGAGCCATCTCTCCAGCCCCCTCATCTAGTTTCTTAGTTTGTACATAAACGGTCAAGTTCAGGGAGCTCAGAAGGGCTGGGGAAGTGTCAGAACCAGGCTAGTAAGATCATCACCAAATGATAGCTACATGGGTGGGTGGTTGCTTGAACACTGAATTAATTGCTGCTGTGTGATTTTTGACTTTTTAATCTTTGTACCAACTTTGAAGAAGTTACTACATGGGTAATTCCATTTCCAACTAATATAGTGGAAGCTTGCAAAAGCTTATCAGCAACCCAGGGTCCCCCGTCTGTAGAGCTGCATGGGAAAGGTACGTCTTTGATCACGCCTACATTCACCCCTCCCAGGTCCTCAGGGACTGGCTGAGGATGTCTGCACTCCACCTCCTGGGAAGGATTTTGAAGTCCACCCATGCAGTTCCTCCCTACTAGTCCTCTGGTTACTTGGAGCCTCCAGCTCCCACCCCTTTTAAAACCTGGAACAAAAGGGAGTTACTGGCCCCCTTGGGCTCCACTTGAAATCTGAATGGCTGACTGGAGATGGAAGGGCTTCGGCTCTCTGCTGGCTCCTTTTAATTATTATTGTTTTTCTTTTCCAAATTGCTACCTATGAGTTTCTCATAACCACTTTGGTGGGAGGTGGGGTGAAGGGTAAGGCAGTTAACTCTGATTGCCACAGACAGACAGGAAAGCATTTGAAAGAAATTCACATAACGACAGTAGTAATGGAGGGGAAGGCCTCCCTTGCTACAGAACAGCTTGGAGCTAAAATAGATGCCTGGGATGGGAGAGGAGACGGAGCTTGCGCACCTCACCATCACAGAGGCTTCGCAGGAAAAACTACTTTGTCTTTAGATACTTTCAGTCACCTTTATAAAATGTGAACAAATCCTGTAAGACTGAACCAAAGGGGTAGCTGGAGGGGGGCACTAAAAATTCTCCAGGAGATAGGAAACTCCGATAGTCAAAACTCTGATAGTTTCAAACTCCTTCCCAGACTCAGTGGCCTCTGGAACTGAGGCCACGTGACTCCAGTGGACATCTTCCTGTTGTTTTAGAAACCACTTTCCCACCTATCATTTATAACAGGCCTTAGGCAATTTTGTCTGTCTGAGAATACCCACCCCTTCTCCATAGGAAGGTATTTTTGCTATTTCAGTTCACCATAAGCCCTCCTCTATGCCCCGTGAGGGCCTCCTGGGAGTTTTGTTTTGGTCACAAGCCTCCCATGTCCCTAGGGGGTCTGGAGATGGATCTGAGGTGGTGGAAAGTGCTGGGGTGCCAAGTTATCAGACAATGGGCACATTGAGAATGCAGGTGGGGCCAGGCCTGTGTGGGCTGGAGCAGCTGTTGAAGCCTGGGGGGGGGGGAGCAGCAGGCCCTGCTGAGGAGCAGTACTGGCTGAGAGGAGAGGACCATAAGCCAAGGCATTGGGGAGGAGTACCCCCCTCCCCCAGGATTCCAAAAAAGGGGGCGTTTGAACTATGACTCAGACGAAAGGGGTGGGATCTGTGGGCAAACTTCCTGTTGGAAGCTTGGTCTTGGTGGTTGATGGGCCTTACCAGGTCATAGAGATAATGGGACTGGGGCCTGTTAGGCCTCCAGTAAGGTGGGAGGACCTGGAGATCTGGAGTAGCAGGTCTTCCTCCTTCTCCCTGCCCCAGGCCAGCTGGAAACCTGGGGGAGGAAGGGTGTTGTTTCATGGGAGGCTTGGGGCAACCTGTGGAGTTCTGTGACTGCCCCAAGTGCTTACCCAACACTGTTCCCTGCTCCCCAGCTCTGCTTCTAGATTGTTTTTCTAGGAGCCCGTCTTAGCAGTGGCAGTCTCAGCCATCTTTTGTTTATTCATTCTGGGCCTGAAGATGGAGAGCCATAAGGGAGGAGCCCGCAGAGGCCCGGGAGCAGCAGAACCAGATCATGGCATCTGTATTCAGGGGTTAGTGCTCTGCAGAACTGGCGGAGCAGACCATAACACAGGTGTATAAAACACCGAATGTGCCAGGTGGTGACACACTCGAGAGGCAGAGTTCAAGCCCAGGCTGGTCTACAAAGTGAGTTCCATCCAGGATAGCCAAGTACTACACAGAGAAACCCCTGTCTTGAAAAACCAAAACCAAACCAAACAACAAAAAAACACCCAACCAAACAAAACCATAAATTACCGAATGTGCCTGGTGGGTGGTGATGGCGCACATCTTTAATTCCAGCACTTGAGAGGCAGAGGCAGGCAGATCTCTGAGTTTGAGGCCAGCCTGGTCTAACAAGCCTGTTCCAGGACAGCCAGGACTGTTAACACAGAGAAATCCCATCTCGGAAAAAAACAAAAAACAACAACACAAAAACAGAACAACAACAAAAACCCACTGAATGTGAGGGTGGCAGATTTTTAGGGAAAATGGATTTAAAGTGGGAAGTGCTGGAGCATTGAAGCATTGAGGAGGTCTGATGTCCTCACCAAAGGGGGACATTTAAGCAAAGACTCAAGACAGGAGAACACTGAGGGTGTTCCAGCCTAAGGGAACAGCCAGGACAGAGCCTCCGAGCTAAGGAACAGCAAAGCCATTGTGCATGGATTCAGGTGGATCATGGGCAGCAGGAAACAGGAAGAGCACAGGGGTGGATGGCATTGTGCAGAGGGCCCGGCACCCATTCATCGCAAGGACTCTCTGACCCCTTCTAGCCTGACCTTGCCCCTCCACTCTAAAGAGCAAAGTCTAGCAGTTAATGACTTGGACACCAGCCTCTGACCGCTCAGGCTCACCACTGGTCAGAGCCTGTGCCCTCCCCAGGACTTCTGGTCCAGGTGGCACAGGGTGGGGCCCCTGATTCACATTCTTGATAGTGCTGCCAGGTTCCCTGCCACCAGCTGGCACATTCTGTCTTCTTTCCAGCAGCACTTGGCTGGGCTCCCTGCCCAGCTGGTGGTCAGCTTCGGGATGCTTCCTCCAGGATGCCTTCTCTGATCTCCACTCACTTGGCTTCTTCCCTGGCTTCTCCGGTTTCCCTAGAGGAGCACCTTGTGTGTCAAGTGCTCAATAAGCGGTGAGGAGAGGTGTGACCTGGGCCTCGGGGATGGCAGAGACAAGGCTTACTCATCTCCATGTCTGAAGGAGAGCTGCATTACAGGAAAATCAGATTCTTAGATTCCCCCCAGTGTGCTACTGATGCTGTCTTTCTGACCACCCTTTTATTTGTTTGTAATGTCACTCTTACCACCCCTTTCCACAGTGGTGAGGGCTTTAACAAGCTTTATTCCTAGCTGGGTGTATTAGCACAATATGGTTGTCCTAGCACAGCAGGAGGCTCAGGGGTTGGGAGCTAGCCTGGGCTACACAGGGAGGGAGGAGGGTGTTATTCTCTCTCTCCCCATCACCACCGAGGCTATTTGCTTCCTAAAGCTAATTACAAAACCCAGGCATAGTTTAAAGTGTGCTCCTTATGCTTCTCACATTGAGGAAAATTTGTGCAGTGGCCGCTGCTGTTGAGCGTTTAGGACCAGTCAAGGGGCTCGAATTTCACTAGTACCCACAGGGTGCCACAGAATGCCTGTGAAAATGTGGGCAACTTGTTCCTCCTGGCATTACCTTACAGGTGGGGAAGGGAGAGATTAGGGAGACTAACCTATCCTCCCTTGCAGAGGAAACAAAGGGCTAAACGATGGGGGAACACAATGGGGTTGCGTCTTTATTGCTGCTGCAGCCCTTTCTGTCTCATTCCTGTTTTACTTACTGAGGTTTAGAGAGGCAACCTAGGGGTGTGGTTGGAAGGATGATCAAAACCTGGGGGAAGGGGTAGACAAGTAAGTAGTCAGGTGGTTGTGGGACCAAAATGGGGGAAAGGAGTCCACCTCTCTCCCCCCCTCTTGTCTGCTGGCTCCATCTTTGGAAATGCTGAGTAGTTAATTAGCATTGTTAAAGGGCTTTCAGCTAATTCTGGGGAACAGTTCTTTACTTTTAATGAGCTGTTTGTCCCTTCAGCCGTGGGAATGAACCTAGGGCCTTGCATACTGGTGAACACTCTGCTCTCTGCTACTGAGTTAAATCCCACCCCCACCCCCCCACCCCCCAGTTTGGCCTGGAATTCACACCTGTCAGGCTCTGCTGGAGTTTTTGGTGCGCACCACCTAAACTCTTTAGTGCGCTTCAACATCACGCTGGGAACTAAGGAAAACTGTGTCCTGTGTACTCTGCTCCATCCTCAGGATTCTGATTTATATATTTGAGGTTAGGGCTATCTAGGACTTTGCATTTTAACTTCATTGTTATTTTTGTAGTACTGATGATTGATACAGGGCCTCTTGCATGCTAGGCGAGTACTCTATATCTGGGACTGACCCTTCCTTCCTTATTCATTGAGGCAGGTCTCTAAGCTGAGCCTCTAGCTCACAGCTTGCCCCAGGGGTCCCCTATGTCCCCTTCCATTCCGACTCAACATTGGTTCTTGGGATCCAACCTCCAGTCCATATGACGGTGCAGGAAACACAGTTTTTGGTTTTGGTTTGTTTGTTTTTTGCCTCATGTGCTTTGTAGCCAAGGATAACACTGGATTGTCTTGTGTCTATTTATGGGCGTTCCCTATCCCTGAGGGTTATGAATTCCCCTTCGAAGGTGTTATGACTCATCTGGAAAGTAGAATCTGGTCTAAAGTGGATGCATCTCAGGGTCCTTCAAGGAAGAGATGTAGAGAAATAATGGCTACAAACTGTATACCGTACCCCCCATCCTTCACTCCTTTTCTATTTGAGCTCTGAGTGACTGGAAGTACAGACTGGCTGGCCTAGATCTTGTGGCCTCTGCTTTCTGAGTGCTGAGAGCCACCCGGTGTTCTGAAAAGCGGATGTAAGCAGGCAGACTATGTAAGATGTGTGACAAAATTCAGTGTGCTTAGAGAAGAGATTGGCTGGCCAAGATGCCCCTGCTTCTGTCTGTCCTACTTCTATCTGTTCCGTCCAGCCTTCACTTTCTTCTTGCTGGGAGAGTGGTTTGGTTAGACCACTCCAGCGGTTAGCTTTACAATTAACTCTCGTGGCCTTGGACTGAGGCATCTATAAACACAGCTCCCTCGTTTATGAGTTGTCCAACCCTGCGTTAAAAGGCATGGCTAAGCCCTGCTGTTGTCTGGGAGAAGCCAGTGTGAAACTCAAACTGAACAGAGAACAGATCCAACGTGGAGATAAGGCAGCTGCAGTTTCAGTTTTGGGCTGGGCCAAGAATTTCGGGACTTTCTTTGCTGTGGATAGGGAGTTAAGTTGCTTTTCTACTGTGGGTATGTGTGTGCTGATTTAATTTATGATTAATTCATTTGGGTTTTAATAACAGGTCCAGTAAATGCATAATGTATTTCAGATATTTGATTTTAAATGTAGTCCTGGTATTTTAGAAAGGACAATTAGTCATAAGCCTGAGCGTTCTTCACAGTTGTTTGTTTTACCTGTAACAAGTTAACCAGTGGCAGGTTTTAGTTCTCTCTGTGTCTGTCTCTCTGCCTCCTCTGTCTCTTCATCTGTCTTTCTCTTGAGACAGGGGTCTCATGTAGCCTGGTTTGATTTCTCAAATTCATGATTTAGCCAGTAGGGCCTAAATCTTGCATGCTGGGGTTACTGGACTAATATCCTCCTTCGAGGAAACTTGGGCCTGTAGCCCTGGTCCTCATGATACCCATATTACTTTGAAAGTCTTATGACCTTCTGATTCTCCTGTGATAGGGTCTGGTGAACCAGACCTTTTAAACCATGCTGGTTTGAATAAGAATGGATCCCAGTAGGCTCATACATTCAAATGCTTAGTCACCGGGGCGTGGCACTCTTTGGAAGATTTAGAAGGATTAGGAGGTCTGGCCTTGTTGGAGAAAGTGTGTCTCTGGGTGGCTTTGAGGTTTCAAGCATTCACGCCAAGCCCAGTGTGTCTCTTTTTCTCTTGGTCTGCGGATCAGTTTGTAGTTCCCAGCTATTGCTTCAGCGCTATGTATCACCTGCTCTCTGCCATGATGGTAATGGACTGAATCTCTGAAACTGTAAGCAAACCCCTAGTTCAATGCTTTCTTTTAAAAGAGTTGCCGTGGTCAGTGAACTAGGGCCGTCACCAATTCTCCAGAAATGAGAAAGTTGGGGTTTCCCTAAGAATGGAAATTTTCTCTGCCCTAGTGCCAACATTCTCTTTCTTTTTCCAGTAAAGAATTTGTTTACCCCTGTATCTCAGACACAAGGGAAAGAGCAAAGGAAAAAAGCAAGGATTAAAAGTAGATACAGGAAAGCCGGGTGGTGGTGGCGCACGCCTTTAATCCCAGCACTCAGGAGGCAGAGGCAGGCGGATCTCTGTGAGTTCGAGGCCAGCCTGGTCTACAAGAGCTAGTTCCAGGACAGGCTCCAAAGCCACAGAGAAACCCTGTCTCGAAAAACCAAAAAAAAAAAAAAAAAAGTAGATACAGGAGGACTGGGTATCAGTGGGTATCAAGGTGATCACCATACAGTTTAGAACTCGGCAGAGAGCATACATCTGCCTCTGTTGTTCCTACCAACCAAAATAAAGAGGGAAATTTGATCAGCCCTACAGCTGTGTTTCAATGTTTTGGGCATTAGTGGGGTGTCTGGCTCCTCCAGAGAGTTCTTGGTTCTCGGCAGTTCAGCAATGTGTCAGACCACACCTTTGCAGCTGTCTTATTAGACAGTCAATACTTGTGGAGGCAACATTGCACAATGTAGACTCTAAGAGAACAAAGGTTTCAGTCGAGTGTGTCACCAACTACATAGTTCCATGAGGAGTGGTTTTGCATCTGACCCTCTAGCAGTAAGATCCATCTTGTATAGTGCAAGATAAAGTCATAGCATAACAATATGTAATGGTGGAAATTTTATTAATGTTATTGGTTACCCAGCACTCTGCTGCCTCAGGGTCATGGTGCTTACTATTTCCTCTGCTGAGCACCTTTGCCCTGGCATATAGCTCATTATAACTCGCTACTAAAGATTCCCCCATGTTGGAGTCCACTTCATAATAAAATGTACAATTCTTTTTTCACAGTCCTTGTTATGATTCAACTTAATACTATACATTATCTGCTTACTCCTTCCACCTTCCAATGCCCCACTCCACCAGCATAGGCTCCTTAAAGGTGCAGCCTGCTCTGTATTGTAGGTTGCTGTACTAGGAGGACTCAGAATGCTACCTCAGTAGATTTGCAAGTGACTCACCCCTCGAGTTAGGTGCTGGGGATTAAACCCAGCATCTTACTTGCTACACAAGCTAGGTAAGTGCTCTACCATCAAGTCACCAGATACATAGCTAGCTGTTCTAGAACTCACTTTGTAGACCAGGTTGGCCTCGAACTCACAGAGATCTGCCTGCCTCTGCCTCCCAGTGCTGGGATTAAAGGAGTGCACCAGCACCGCTTGGTCATACATAGCTGTTTCTTTTCTTTCTGCATCTATCACATTTACATATCAGTAACTACCACTAATTTGTACCTACAAATGCCTTATAGATCTAAGTGAGTCTATGTGTAGTTCAGAATGACAGTCATTTCATATCTGCTGTTGGTTGGGCTGTCTTTTGAGGAGGCTCATGATAAGATGTCTTTCAGTTGTACCATGGCCCACTAGCTACTTCTATCTAGTAAATGTAATTTTATATTGAAGATATTTTATCTTGGCAGGCCATACATTTAAGCTTCAATAGACACAATCTAATAACCACATAGACAGTAGGTGTCTTCTTTTTCTTCTCTCTCTTTTTAAATAGTCATGGTATAGCCCAAAGTTGAACTCTCCTGTCTCAGTCGAACTGTAGCCATAGTGAGATTGTATATACCTAGCTGGTCTGCAACTTCTTATGTAGACCAGGTTGGCCTCTAGTGAACAGAGATCCGTCTGCCTCTGCTGGAATTAAAAGTGTGCACCACCACTTCAGGCATGGCTGGGTGTGGTGATCGACACTTGGAAGGCAGGCAGATCGCTGAGTTTGAGGCCAACCTGGTCTGCATAGTGAGTTCCAGGACAGCCAGGACACAGAGAAACTCTACTCTGTCTTGGGAAAACAAAACAACCAACCCAAACCCAAGTATATAAAAAATCCAAACATAAAAAGAATATTATTCATTTCCCCCTTTCGAAAATTGGAAAGGAGTATATTGAAGGAGTAAGTGGCTGAATATGTGCTTAGCTTGTCGGCAGTCCTGGGGTCAAGAGTACTCCGCGAAAGCAAAAACGAAAGAGATCCTCTGATGGAGGAAGGGCTCCATGAAAAGAACAGAAGGTTCCAGTGGGTGATAACCAATCAGGATGATAACCAACCAGACAGAATGAGCAGAGAAGGGAGAAGCTTGTGGCTGAGATCCTTGCGGGTATGTAGGTGCATAGGTATGGAAATGAGGTCAGCCGGCTACCCAGAGCCAGACCTCTGTCCTGAAGGGTGGGTAATTGCCTCTGTTTCTATCAGCTTCCACCAAGATGAAGTGATGGGAGCTAACTAGTCTGTTCAAACTGATTCTACCTTCTGGCCAAGCACCCGGTGGGGGTGGGGTGCTGGTTGTGTGTGTGTGTTGTTCCTGTAGCCCAGGAGCCTCTGGGTCCTTTGGAAACAAAGTGCAGGAGACTGGAACAAGACTCATTCTTCACCCGGCACGGCTCAGCACAGTGGCTTGTGTCAGAAAGGATCTGTGGTGCGTGTTTGATGGGGATTAGTGTTACCTCCAATATCCTGCCTTTTGGCCCCAGCTGAATCTGACCCTCCTCGCTGTTGAGTTCCTGCTCATTTTCAGTTGTAGCCCTGGACTAGCAGTATTACCGAACACTCATCCTGTGTGCTGCCTTAGAAAACAGGAATCACTACTATTCTGACTTGTTAATTTATTGTTTGTGGGGTTTTTTTTGTTTGTTTTTGAGAGGTTATCTCTCTATAGATCTGGCTGTCCTGGAACTCACTATATAGACAATGCTGGCCACAAACCTACAGAAATCTGCCTTCCTCTGCCTCCCAAGTGCCTTGATTAAAGGTGTGTACCACTATGCCCAGTTGGTTTTTTTTTTTTTTTTCCCTAGCCCTAACTGTTCTGGAACTCCTGTAGACCAGGCTGTCCTGGAACTCAGGGATGCCTCTGCCTCCTGAGAGCTGGGGAGAAAGGTGTGTACTGCCATGCTAGGCCTTGTTTTGTTTTTTGAGACAAAGTCTATCCTCGGACTCTCCAGCCCTCCCAAGTTCTAGGATGATAGGCAAGAGCCACCAATTCTGGCCCCATGTTGGTCTGTTGTTGAGGAAATGGAGGCAGGATGAGGTGATGTGTACAGACTGTGTAGTGATGAGTGGACCTGGGATTTGAACACGGGTCAGTTGACCTTTGAAATGAGCATTTAGTCGGTTTATAGCCCTTGCTGTGGCCTTGAGATGATGAAACAGACGCTAGGCTTCTTAACACAAAGTTGACCCCGTATTTGCAATAACCAGTGGTGGATGTCCTTGTTTTGTTTGCACCTGACCAGACAGACAGACAACCCTTTCTGACAGGGTCAGGGTCTCTCTTGACATTTGTGCTCAGTGCCGCATTTGGCTCCAAAGTCTTGAAGCTTCATTTCTAGCTTAGGAGTTTTGAGAGTTGTCACCCTATTCCAACCTCTTGTGGAAGAAGGGTAAACTTTTTGGGGGTGGGGTTCGAGATAGGGTTCTCTGTGTAACAGTTCTAGCTGTCCTGGAACTAGCACTTGTAGACCGGGCTGGCCTCGAACTCACAGAGATCCACCCTCCTGCCTCCCGAGTGCTGGGATTAAAGGTGTGCGCCACTACCTCTTCATTAGTCCACTAAGATGAATAAATCATAGACATGTCAAGGCAGGTTCAGTAACTGTTCACTAAGGTGCCCCTCACCTAAGTTCTGAGAATTAAATGTGGGAACCTTATTCAGACAAGTGCTTGATCACTAAGCCATACCCACAACTCTCTTTTGTCTCACTCAGTTTCCTGGGCTGGCCTCATGCTCACTCTGTAGCCCAGGCTGGATAGGGTTTTGTACTCATCCAACGCCAGCCTCCCAAGGGGCAGGGGGTGTAGACTTGCAGCAGTAATCCCTAGGTTTCACTCTTTTGTGACAGTGGGGAGTACTGAGCCCAGTACTTCCTCCATGGTGTGCATGTGTCCTACCATTGAGTGCATTCCCAACCCTTAATAAGCATCGCTTTGCACTAAGCTTTGTATGTAAACGGTGGGAGAACATAAATAGTCAACCAGTGTTTACGATGGGCCAAGCTCTGGGCTGAAGCTTTAACTGTGTACAATCTTACCCGAGTCTTACCCCATAGACTCGAGCGAGGTAGGAACTACAGTCCATTCTCTTGAAACCTGATACAGCTTTCTTAAAAGTCTCTATGGAAATCGACTGACATAAGTCACTGGACTGTGGGGATATAGGGTTTGGCCCAGCATTCTTGCCTTCAGCTTGCAGAAGTCAGGTACAGTGTGGTGTGGTGCGGTGGTGGTATCTAGCGTCTCAGGTTCTTTAGGTCTGAGGCAGGAGGATCCTTTAAACCTAGGTGTTCAAGTGAAAACTGGGCAGCATAGCAGGACCCTGAGCCTCTGCCTCTCTATGTATCTCTCTGTGTGTCTCTGTGAGACAAGTCTTACCATGTAGCCTTGGCTGAGCTGGGACTCTATGACCTTGAATTTATAGAGATCCCTCTGCCTCTGCTTCTGCCTTTCTTGTGACGGGACTGTGTCATTATGCCAAGCCTCCAGACCCTGTCTCTTAAAAAAAAAAAAAGAAAAGAAAAGAAAGAAAGAAAGAAAGAAAGAAAGAAAGAAAGAAAGAAGGAACTGGCACAGGCCTCTTTAATCCCAGTACTTGGGAGGCAGAGGCTGGTGGACCTCTGTGAGTTCAAGGCCAACCTGGTCTACAAGAGCTAGTTCCAGGACAGGCTCCAAAGCTACAGCAGAACCCTGTCTCAAAAAACCCCACACTTCACCAAGATGTCTGACAAGGATTTTGTGTGAGTTCTTTAGCTGTTACTATGCAGCCAGGACTGGGACAAAGGTTATTAGAGATCCATGGAAAGTTTTAGCCCCAGATGTGAGTGGGTGTGGCGTGTCGTGTCCCTGAGCCCATTGATGCTGCTACTTTGTTTTGTGCATTCCTGCTTTGCAGCTGGGTATAATTTTCTGTATTCACCTGCTGTTTTTTTTTTTTTTTTTTTTTTGTAGAAGAAATCACACCCATGAGCAAAATAGACCTCTAGGCTATGCTTAAGTGAGAGAGACCTCTGGGCTGTGCTTAAGGGAGAGAGACCTCTGGGCTGTGCTTAAGGGAGGGAGACCTCTGGGCTATGCTTAAATTGTCCCTAATACATCACTTGGAATGGAAGGAATATGCGTGTTCCAGGTGCTATAGAAGAACTACCATTTCTATTTTGCAGTGAAGTGAACTGAGGTTCTGAGAAGTAAAGGGGTGGCCCTTTACTCAGTAGAGAAGTGAAGCTTGGGTTAAACTGGAGTTCTAGTTTAATCTGTCACAGTCCTTCCTGTTCGTATTTGTGGAAATCAGTCTAAAAAGACAGAGATCAGGTTTCTGAAACAGGTGAATTAGAAGGTGTGTGTGTGTGTGTGTGTGTGTGTGTGTGTGTGTCTATATAGCTCTGGCTGTCCTGAAAGTCCTCATATGGAGCAGGTTCGCCTGGAACTCAGAGATCCGCCTGTTTCTGCCTCCTGAGTGCTGGGGTTGAGGCTGTGGGCCCACCACTCTAGCTAGGACATTTGTGTTAAGAGTTGTAGAGAACTAGATAGCTTATCTTGCAAGTTCAAAGACATAAGTTCAGTTCCCAGGATCCACACTTACCAAAGAAAGAGCTGGGCAGTTGAGCACTCAGCAAGTAAAAGCACTGCTGCCAAACACTACCTGAGCTCAGTCTCCTGGGCACCACACCATGGAAGGAGAGAACCGAAGCCTCCAAGTGTCCTGACCTTCACAGTGTTGCACTGACTTTCTTTTTTGTTATTATTTTTTTTGTTTTTTTTTAAATTTTTTTTCTCATTTTTTTTATTAAAGATTTCCATCTCCTCCCCTCCTCCTCCCCCTTCCCTCCCCTCCCTTCCACCCATTCCCCCACTCCACCCCTCTCCAAAGACAAAGAGCCATCAGGGTTCCCTTCACTATGTTAAGTCCAAGGTCCTCCCAGCTCCCCCTAAGTCCAGGAAGGTGAGCAACCAAACTGACAAGGCTCACAGTGAGCCCGTCCATGCTGTAGAGTTCATGTTCATTGCCGTTGTCCTTGGTTTCTCAGTCCTCCTCCACTGTCAGCCACATTCAGAGAGTCCGGTTTGGTCCCCTGTTCCATCAGTCCCATTCCAACTGGACTTGGTGGTCTCCCGTTAGATCTGTCCCACCGTCTCAATGGGTAAACGCACTCCTCAGGGTCCTGGCTTCCTTGCTCATGATCTCCCTCCTTTTGCTTCTCATCAGGACCTTGAGAGCTCAGTCCGGTGCTCCTATGTGGGTCTTTTTTGTTATTTTGAGTTAGGGTTTCTCTGTGTAGCCCTGGCTGTCCTGGAACTCTCCCTGTAGACCAGGCTGGCCTTGAACTCAGGTCCACCTGTCTCTGCCTCCCAAGTGCCACCATGCCCAGCTCTTTTGCTTTGTTTTTTTTTTAAACGGGTTCTTGAACAGGCCTTTTTGGGACAGGCTGGATGTGAACTCTCAACCTCGCTGCCTTACTTACCTTGCCCATGCTGGCTTTACAGGCTTCTGCCTGGTTGTGTGCTAGACATATTTAGTGGTGGTCAGTGTAGCTCAAGTGGACACCTGCCTTTGTGTCCAAGTAAGTCTATATGCCCTGGGCAGCAACTGGAGGGTGATGTGGGTATAAGGAAGATGCCCAGGGCAGAGTAGAAGCCGCTGGGGCAGCTGAGTCAGCCGTCCTCATGGGCTGTCGGCCTTCATCATGTTCTCAATGTGTACATGGTTGGGTGATTTTATTTTGCGTTCCTGTTGTAGGATCTTATAAAAAACTTTTCAGAAGTACAAGGAACCACCTCCTTTTCCAGTTTATCCTGCAAAGCTTGTTGCTTTGTGTCAGTGGTTTGCAAGAATGTTGTACTTCCCAGAGGCTGTGGGGAGGAGGAGGTTAGCAGGATGGGGAGCAGTGGGTCAGAAGGCGCTTTATAGTCAGGTAGGAGAAATACGCTCACAGGAGTGTGACTATAGACGATGAGAATTGTCAGTGCTTCTCAGGGAAGCTGGAAGGGTGCTCCTACAAAGGAGCAATAAACGTGAGAGACAGTAGGTAGGGGTGCCCCGGAGTAGATGGGGGTACCTGAGTTGAGTACTACATCATGTGTATTGAAGCATCATGTGCTACCATTTAAACAAGTTTAATTTTTTAAATTTATTTTTAAGTAAATTAATTTAAGTTTTGTTTTTTTGAGACAGGGTTTCTCAGTGCAGCCCTGGCTGTCTTAGAACTCACTTTGTAGACCAGGCTGGCTTCCAACTGAGACATCTACCTGTCTCCACCTCTCAAGTACTGGGATTAAAGTCATGCAACACTATACTTGGCTAATCTTAGTTTAAATCATGTGTATGTGTGTGGCTATGAGCACATTTATATATCTGCAGGTACCTCTGGAGGCAAGAAGAGGGTGTTAGATTCCTTGGAGCTGGAGTTACATATAGTTATGAATCACCTAATATGGGTGCCGGGAGTCAAACTTGGGTCCTCTGTAAGAACATTACATAATCTTGACTGCTGAGCCATCTCTCCAGCCACAACACGTACAATCCAAAGCAATGTTTAAGTTAGTATTTAGGAAAACAAACGGTGTAGCTACTTGAGTTTCATTTCCAAGAGACAGGATGCCCCTTCTGAACCGTGACGCTGTTCTCACAGGCAGCATCTAATGCCTAGTCCTTATTCAAATGCCTCTCTTATCCCAAGAATGTTTTATTTAGTGTAGGATCTTAAATGCAAGGCATTTCAGACATGACCTTCCATTCTGCGCAGTCAAGAGCATAAAGAGGAGGAGTGCCTCGCTTTTGATTGGCCTGCCCCCCTCTTTGTTCTTCCACTTGGGGGATGAGCCTGGAAGCATCTTATGGGATTACAGGAGTCAAGATTCTGCTGTTGTGTTTTTAAGCACATGGGTTTCATATAAGCTATAGCCATGCACACAAGAGCCACAGACAGAACTCAGGTTTGTAATTTAAAAAGACATTCTATGTCCCTTCCCTGTAATAAAGCCAAGGTGGCAATTTTGGATCTGAAGTTTCTGATGGTGCCTGCATATGATTGGAGAAGGAAGAAAAGGTTTTGAGGTAGATGCTGGAGCTAGACATGCTGGACGTAGAGGGTCAGGACGCGTTAAGTCCAGATCTGCACGCTTCCCCTCTGCCACCTGTGCTCTCCAGATGTCTTTCCTCAAAGTGGGGGATTTAGTAGAGAAAGCTGTTTTCTCCGACAGGCCTGGAACAACTACATAGACTAAGCTGGCTTCAAACTTCTGGCAATTCTCCTGCTTTGGCTTTGTGTGTGATGGGATTGTTAGCATCTAGGTTTGGTGCCATAGACTTGTAATCCTAGTACTCAGGAAGCAAAGGCAAGAGGAGGGTTGAGGGTTAGAAGTTTGAGTTACAGTCTATCCAAGGCTACACAGAAAGTCTCTATCTAAAAGACAACAATAAAAAACAAGACAGACACTGAAGTGTAGCTCCATTGGCAGAGTAATTGTCTGCCATGCAAGAAGTCATGGATTTGGTCCCCAGCACTGAGCAAACTGGACATGGTGGCACATGCCTGTGAACCCTCTGGTTGTATAGCCACCCTGGGATACACAAGACACCATCTCAAAAGATAAGAGAGTGGTAGAATGAGGTACTCAGTATCTACTTCTTCCCAAACAAATAACCTGCACACACAGAACACACACACTCCACTCCCTAGAACAGCTATTTGCATTACTAGGCATGGAACTATATGCGTGTCTGTAATTCTAACATCTTAGAGATCTGAGGCAGGAGGATTCAGTTTAAGACCAACCTGGGCCACATAGGCAGTTAAAAGCTAGCCAAGGCTATCTATACATATACTGAGACTCTATCTGGGTAAGAACAAAAGGAAAACAAACAAAAAAGGGAGCATGGGACACCTGACTCTTCATATCATGGTCTTCTTGACAGCGTGTGATGGGCTGGTAAGATGGAAGTTCAGTTAGCTAATATGTAGCCTGACAACGCAGCACACTGCTGAGGGGCCTGGAACCCACATCCAAATCTTACTGTATGGTTCCCATCAAACACGTAGTACTTCATTTTGAACCATATTAAGAATGAAGACATGTAAGTCAAGGTATCGTATGTGCATGAAATGCCCAGGGTAGGCAGAGAACAAATAGTAGACGCATGGCTGCGGGGAGTGGGAGGGGATTGACTGCTGGGCATAGAGCTGCCTAAGTGGAGTAGCCAGGGTGTCCGGAAGTCGTGACTGGTGATTGATGTACACCCTGGGGAATGTGGTCAAACCATTGAAATATACTTTAAGTTAAGGATTTTGTGTTATAGTAATTTAAAAGACAAATACTATGAACTTTTAAATGTTACCAATTTTCTTCTGCATTGTTTTCATTATATTTTGTTTGCTTATTGTGTTAGTGTGTGCATAGACCACATTGTGTCAGAAAACAGGAGTCTTCTGCCGTCGTGTGACTTGGCATCTCTTACTCGCTGAGCCCTCTTGCCAGCCCTCATTTTTGTTTCCTTTTTGCCCTTTGAGATGGGTTCTCACTGTGTGGCCAGGCTAGGTTTGTCCTCGCGGTGTAGTCCAGAAAGATGGCAAACTTTTAGCAGTGTTGGAATTACAGATGTGAACCACCAGCCCAACCTGTCCTAGCTTTCAGTAAATGACCTCATCCAGTGAGTGTTGCTGGCCCTGCCTTCTGTGAGGAGGCTCGCAGCCTTCCAAAAAAGAGGAAGGATTCTGAGAAGCCTCAGCTACCAGCCTGTGGAAAAAATGGACATGTTGTGTAATCAGAAGGCAGGCTTAGGCCAGCGGTTTTCCGGTTGAGCCTATGATGACGGCTTGAGAGAGTGTTTAGGAGAGAAAGCTTGAGACTGGCCTGAAGTGCCCAGGCAGCAAAAGAGGTCCATTAAGAATGGAAGTATTTAAAGCTGGCATCAACGGAAAGTATTGGACCTGGCAACCAGGGTTAATGCGCAGCTTTTGTGGCATTGATTGGAGAAGACTTTGTCCTGTGGGCCAGACCCCCACCCATCCAATCTGTGTATCTTGTTAGAAGCTAGGATGGGAATTACACCAAAGGCTTTGGTTTTCCTTAAGCGAACGAAGGTCTTTGGGAATACCCAGATGGCCTTTTCAAGTTTTGCCAGAGCCAACAATGCCAAGGTGTGGAGCCAATTTAGTCTCAGAACCACCAGTTCCTGCATTGTCCAAGTCCCCAAAGGCTCCTTCTAAATGGGCCTTGTGACAGTACCACCTTCCCCTTCAGGACTTTTGTCTTCTCCCTGCCCTGAGGGAGGGAGAGGGTGAGCTGCTCTAGTGGTTTGCCTCAGGACAAACTGTCCCCATCCAGAACTCAAAGCAATGCTGGTACCTGCAGGTGCTTTGAGGACTTGGGTTAAAGGGTGAAGGTACTGGAAACAGCCAGCCATTGATGCCACAGTGGGGTCTCCGGCATTTTCTCTCACCCCACCCCTATCTTCAACACCACAACACCCCATTTTGTGTATCTGTGCCCCTGTGTACGCATGTGCAGTGCTCACAGGGCTCTATTAGTTCCCCTGGAGTTGTCATTGTGGCTGATTGTGAACCACCTACCATGGGTGCTAAGAACCCCACTCTGGCTCTCTGGAAGAGCAGTACAGGCTGAGTGATCTCTGAGCCATCTCTCCAAGCCCTAAAATATCCATTTTAACCCCTTATGGCTATTTCCAAAGAAGAGATCCCTTCTGAGAGTCTGAGACCCTCTGGAGACTCAGCAGTTCAAGGCTATGGAGCCTCCAGAGGGCATCCTTGTACTTGTGCTTACATTCCAGGAGCTTAGACCTTCCGATGCCCATCCCCCACCCCCAGAAACCCTGGCTCAGCTCACTCTTGAGGCTTTAGGGAGGGGTCAGGAAAGCAGAAAAGCTATGCAGGACACTTCCTTTTATGATCACAAGCAGTCTGGGAAGGGAGTGGCTGGCATGGACGGACTCTGTTCCCTGTTGTACCAAAGCTTTGATGAGAAGGGTTGGGGAAGGATCAGATTCCCAAGAGCAGATCAGTGTAGACACCCCCACAGGCAGGGCAGCCACACCTGTAGGCAGGAATGACCACTGCTGAGGGTGAGCAGGGAGACCGGGGAGCTCTGCTGGTATCCCAGCTTCCTCAAGAAGTTCAGCTTTCTTTAGAGCCTGCTCAGCCTTCTGGGTGCCCCCACCCCGTGGAGTGGCCTTTGGGGCAGCTGCAGAAGATTCTAGCTCCACAAATTGGGCCACTGCAATGTGATTAACAGCAATACTTAGTGGCTCACCTCATAGGATCTCGCTTCAGATGTTCCTATGGAGTCTTTGAGATGAAGAGCTTTTTTGTTCATTTGACACAGTCTTACTCTGTGTCCTGGAATTCACCATATAGTCTAGGCTGCTTCGAGCTTGTGGCAATCCTCTTGAGTAGGGTTACAGACATCATGGCCACTTTGTCTATTTTTCTCTTATGTAGCCCAGGGTTTTGGCTTCAAACTGGAATGGATTCTCTTGCCATAGCCTCCCCAATGCATGGGCTACTATATCCAAACATTTGATTTTAGAAAGAGGATGAATGAATTTTCCTGATAGTTCCACAGCTAGTTAGAGGCACAGTTCAGGCCAAAGTCCAGATTTATCCAGGTTCTGTGTTTAGTGCCCAGCAGTGCCGGGGAGTGGTGGCACCTGCTGGAGCCACCTGTGCTAACAGAGAAAGGGGCCTCCAGGAGAGGACTGGTCCAATCAGATGTTGGCTTTCATCATGGGACTCATTCTGCTCCTTGCTGTCTCTGTTAACCTGTCTCTGCTGGTCTTTATCTTAGCCGCCGGTACCCTTGTAACTGGCCTTTCTCCATGGAGTCAGCCACATAATCCTTAGTGTTCCTGATTCTTCTCTCTTCCTGGCCCTCCCTTTGCAGAGGGCCACTTATTATCCTTACCCCTTTGCCCTGGGACCAGCTCCAGGGGTCAAAGTCCCTCTTAAAGCTTGACTCTTGGAAGGAGAAAAACATCATCTATCATTTATGTTGTTAGATTGCAACCCAGAGAATGTTCTTATCAAACCGCAAAGCATCAGGCAGACCCACAGGCTCCCATGCCCTGAGTGTCTCCACTCAGTAATGCATCTGAGACCCACATTCAGGGCTTTGGAAGCTATGCCACCCACACTGGTTGCTGTTGGCTACAGTCAACTAAACACAGGTTCCTCTTTCAGTTCAGCTCTCAATAAAGACAAGGGAAACCTTTGTTATGCAAAGGCAGGAAAACAATCCATTTACTTACATAAATTGTGTGTGCACATAGTGTATGATACATGAACATGAGAGTGGATGCATGTGCCTATGCTTGCACACATGGAGGCCAGCTGCAGGGTATCAGGTGTCTTTTTATATTCCTTCTCAACCTTATTAAAGTTCCCTAAGTGTAACATGTGTTGGTGAGGCTGGCTTGGTGGTCAGTGAGCTGTAGATCGGCCAGTCTCTGTCCACTCTAATACCAGGGCCACAGGCATTCAAGCCCAGGCCCTTTGGCTTGCAGAGTGAGTACTCTTACCCAGTGAGCCATCCCCTCACCCCAAACAGATCAATAGAATGATATAGAAAAGGTCCTTTTGGGGGCTGGAGAGATGGCTCAGTGGTTAAGAGCACTGCCTGCTCTTCCAGAGGTCCTGAGTTCAATTCCCAGCGACCACATGGTGGCTCACAGCCATCTATAATGAGACCTGGCGCCCTCTTCTGGCGTGCGGGCATACATGAAAGGGATGCTGTACACATAGTAAATAAATTTTTTAAAAAATTTTAAAAAAAAAGAAAAGAAAAGGTCCTTTTGCAGTGATGGAGCATTAACCCAGGACCTCCTTCATGCTAGGGAAGTGCTTTGTTGAGTTACACTCCAGCGTTTTTGCTTTTGTTTTTCAAGACGGGGTTTCTCCGTGTAGCCTGGGCTGTGCTGTTACTCGCTCAGTATAGACCAGGTTGGACTCGAGCTCACTGCTTCTGACCCCTGTGTGCCACCGCTCACCCTTGTTCTTTGTTTTGTTTTGTTTTTGTTTTGAGGCAAGGCCTTTCTATGTAGCCCTGGCTGTCCTGGAACTCACTATGTAGACCAGACTTCTCCCTGAGTCCTGAGAGTAAAGACATTCACCACCATGGGCGGCCTCGCTGCCACCTTTTGAAAGTTTCAGCATCCTGTTCTATTGAGTGCAAGTCTGCTGCTGTGCTGTTTACATCTTTTGCCCTTGAGAACAGGTCTGCAATGACTTTCTTGTTTAGCTGCTCTTGGGCAGGTGTCTTGTGGAATGAAGTTTTATAGTCTTTGTAGGAAGGGAGGATGTAAAATCAGCCAGAGTGGCCTCCATGCATTATACTGAGCCAGATGTGGCAGTGCAATTTTATAATCCTAGAACTTGGAAGACAAAGGCAGGAGGCAGAAATATCGAGAGTTCAAGGCTAACCTGACTACATAGTAAAATTCCCATCTCAAAAAAAGGGGATCCCATATGGGCCAGACAGTGGTGTGGTGCACAACCTGAAATCTTAGCACTCAGCAGGCAACTACAGAGAAACCCTGTCTCAAAACGCCCCCCCCCCCGACAAACCCCACACATGCTCATATGCACTTACTGCAGCACCCCAGGCCTTTGTGCCGACATCTGTGATAGTTCAGTTCAGCCTCTGCGCATTACATATGAGACCGCTTACCTAGGAAGATGCAGGGGACCTGAACAACCTTCTCATGGAGGATCTAGTTACTAGACTTGGTTTTTGTCGTGCTTCTCTGCAGACGACTGCCAACTACCTGCAGTGCCTTTCCTCTTTCACTCGTGTGGGTCACCCTCCACCCACCTCACCACAAGTGCCATCCCACACAAGGGCTCCTGGGTCCTGTGATGTGTGAATTCTAGGGAAGGTCTCCATCCTCAGGGGATTGGCATGTGGGACATTCTAAGTGGCCTGTGACTTGCCCCCAAGTCCTGAGCATTTGCAAAAATATCCATTATTTTGCTGTTTGTTTATTGAGATAAGGTCTCATTCTATTAGCTCAGGCTACCCTGGAGTTCACTGTAAAGTCCACATTGACCTGAGGCTCTTAACAATCCTCTTAACAGCCTCAACTTTCCTACTGCTGCATCGCTGGTGTGAGCCACTGTGCCCAGCCCTAACATAATGTATTGATTATTCAACAACCAGGTATAAGCAGCTTTATTTGTTTTATAGCTACATAGCATTTTGCCCCAAGAAAACACCACCATTTATTTATCTAATTCTGCCCTGATGGATACTTGGGTTGGTGCTCATGCTTGTGCGTCGCAAACAATACCTTAGTGAGGAACCTTGCATGAGAATTTGCATGTGTGCAAGTTTCCAATTCTTGGTCACAGTGGAACTGGGAGCACACCAGGTTAATGAATAATGGAGTCTTTTGAAAGAGCTGCAGCCATGGAGGTAAAAGGTTAGAGGAACTGGGCTAAGGCAGGTGTCACAGCCCTCATACTGTGGCATCTAGAGTGGCTGTACACTGTGTGTACTGAAGCCTGCTCCTGTACCTGCTGGCTGGCCTTCATGCTTCTCTTAAACCACTTTAAACTGTTGTTGTCAGAGCCTCACTGTGGAGCCCAGCTGGTTTCAGACCCACTCTGGCCTCTAATTCATAATCCTGCCTCAGCCTTCCAAAGGCTGGAATCATCACTACTAGTTTGTGCGCTCTCTCTCTCTCTCTCTCTCTCTCTCTCTCTCTCTCTCTCTCTCTCTCTCTCTCTCTCACACACACACACACACACACACACACACACACACACACACACACCGCGCATGCCTTGTGGCACTGAGGTTTGAGACTGAACCTCTGGCAAACCAGCAAACACTGAGTTATATCTGTCATTCTTGGTTTCCTCTTCATAGTTTTTGACTTGGTTTTCTTTTTTGGTTTTTTGAGACAGGGTTTCTCTGTAGATTTGGAACCTGTCCTGGAATTAGCTCTTGTAGACCAGGCTGGCCTCGAACTCACAAAGATCTGCCTGCCTCTGCCTCCCGAGTGCTGGGATTAAAGGCGTGCACCACCACCACACCACTGCCTGGCCCTGACTTGGTATTCTTAGAATGAGCACCCCAAACTGAGATACACTCCTCTGTCCCTCTCTAAGGGATGTGGCATTGTTGTGGGATTTCTCTCCTGAGCAATTACCTTTCCAGGCAGGCTGAGCAGGTTAGCAAACAACTCTGTGGAAGCAGCTGCCTTTCCCATCAATACTTGCTTGTTCTGGATAATGAAAAATGATGCTAGCATCCATTAAAGAAAAAGCTGCCTCTTGTAAGCTGTGGTGGACAAGTGGGCGCTTGTCATGGAGTCATTTGCTGATGCATGTGACCTGCAGACTGGGAAACGCCTCCCTCTGCAGTTTGGACTTCTAGCCTTTCTTTGGGTTTGTTTAGGAGTTTTGTTTAAAGGTCAGAGGCGGAGGGTCTATGCTTCTCCAGCACAGCCCACATTTGGTGAGAGGGCTGGCCTTGTGTTCATTCTCTACAGAAGAGGGTTTTAGATCTCATTCTTGAGTTATTGAATGGACCAAATATTCTGGATTTCTTGGAATCTCAGCAATCCCAGAGTCTGAGGCAGGAGAACCCCCTGAGTTTGGAAGCTAAAGGCCCGCATGCACAACACAGGCTGTCTCTAGCTAAAGGCCAGCATGCACAACATGGGCTGTCTCCAGCTAAAGTTCTGAATTATGTGACAGCTCTCCATACCCAATGGCCCAAATGGCTTTGAGCATTTCTGTGTTCTCTCGTGCTTGGGAAAGTGATCCTAGATTGATGGTTGGCTGGCTTTGTGACTCTCAGCTGCCACCAGGAAAAAAGTTGATTAGAAAACCTAACCTTAACTGGGTATAGCAATGCACACCTTTAACCATAGTTTTGGGAGGTAGAGGCAAATAAATCTCTGAGAGTCAAGGTCAACCTGGTCTATATAGTGAGGTCCAGGACAGCCAGAGCTACTGCATAAAGAAACCTTGTCTTGAAAAACAAAGAGCAACTACAAAAAACTCAGAAAACCCAACTGGCTCCCCAACAGCATAGGAGCCAACACGAGGTGCTCACTCAATACCTATGTATCATGGTTGCTACTGCGTTGCCTGTGTGAGTATGTGCAAACACATGCCATGGTCATGTGGAGGTCATAAAACAGCTCATGGGGATTTAGGTCTCCTTCTGCTATTTGGGTCCCAGGGATTGAACTCAGGTCTTTAGTTTGGCAGCAATCATCCTTGCTGGCTGAGCCATCTCTCTGGCCTGTTTTATTGAGGCAGGATCTCATGTATCCTAGACTAACTTTGAATTCTACATAGATGACAATGATCTTGATCCTCTGATCTTCTTGCCTCCACCTCCAAAGTTTGTGGATTACAGGCATATGCCACCACATCTGGCTCCTAGTTGCTCTTGTAATTACTGTTAATTAAGGAATATTTGTGGCTTCCCTCTTCATTCTTTACTTTTGGATAGCTGTGCTATTATTGGGTGTGTAGTCCTTGGCTCATGGGGTACTCCTCAAATGAAACCCTAATAACTATATTTCTTCAAGTTCATTGAGTTATAATTTACACACCTTACAATTTGCCCAGTGTAAATGCACGTTAATTTTTATAAGTGTACTCATAAAGTGGTTCACCCATCCCCTGATCCAGCCCCCCTTAGATCTACTGACAATCAAATACCCACCTCACCTCAGTCTCAGGTCTCCATGAGTCTACTTTTTATCTTTTTATAGCTTTTTCTTTTTTACTTTCTTTTTATTTTTTGAGACAGAGTTTTTCTATGTTGTAGCCTTGGCTGTCCTGGAACTCGCTCTATAGACCATGTTGGCCTCAAACTCAAGAGATCCACATACTTCTGCCTCCCAAGTGCCGGGATTAAAGACTGTGCTACCACATCCAGCTGCCTCTTAATTTTCTAAGTCATAAAATGAGATAAGTAGTTTAACACATACTGTTGTTAAGGTTTACAGATGCTTTTGGAAGAGCTGGGGATGTGGTCCAAGGGCAGAGTGAGTGCCGGCCTAGTATGCTCAAGGCCCTGGACTCTACCTCCAGCACTGCAAAAGGAAAACGTTTCTAGACATGATGCCACACTACATTCCTTTTTATTGTGGAGTCATGGTAGCTATAGCATGATTTATCCATCCTGGTAGCAATAGGTTAATCATATAAATTTCAGAGTCTTAAAAAAATTTTGTGTATATATGTGTGTGTTCTGTAAGAACAGAGGAACTATCTCTCCTGTCCCTATTTTTTTTTTTTTAAATTGAAAATGTAGGAAAAGAAGAGTGGGAAGAGAAAGATTCCCTTATCAAACATCACACCCATTGAAAATGTTGTTTCAAATGTCTTTTGTATATCCAGAGAATTTGCAGCCGTTCACTCATTCACCTTGGAAGCATTTCTGTTGGGCACTGGAGAAATAGCCCAACATAGAAAAGCACTTGTTCTTGCAGAGGACGCATGTTCAGTGCTTAGCATCCATACAGATGTTTACTTTTATCTACTTGAGTTCCAGGGAATCTGATGCCGTCTTCTGGTGTCTGAGGCAGCTAGGCTTACATGTGGTGTACACACTTAATGTTCATCCATATACAAACATTTAGATTAAAAAAGATGTTGGGTTTGCCCATGCCTCTAATCCTAGCATTTGGGAGGCAGAGGCATGCAGATCTCTGAGTTTGAAGCCAGCCAGAGCTAGTTCCAGGACAGCCAGGGCTACACAGAGAAACCATGCGTAGAAGTTGTATTTGCCCTCAAACTTCAAGAAGACAAAATTTTATAGGCAACATAAAACAGTTTTAGCAAAACCCCCAAGATTATTCATCTTGGGCCAGTGAGAGGACTCCGTAGTGGGTTTTCACCCACTTGCCTCAAGGCCTGATGACCCTAGTTTTCTATCTCATACTCAAACAGTAGAAGGAGAGAATTGACTCCTGCAAGTTGTCTTCTGACCTCCACACATGTGCCATGACATGTATACACCCCCACACATGGACCGTACACACAAGTAAATAAATATAAACATTACTAAGGAGGTTGCAGAGACGGTTTAGTGATTAAGAGCACCTGCTGACCTTTCAAGGACCCAGGTTTGGTTCCCAGCACCGACTTGGTGGGTGCTGGGAGCCAAATAATAATAATAATAATAATAATATAATATAATTAAATAATAATAATATTATTATTATTATTTGGTTTTTTGAGATAGGGTTTCCCTGTAGTTTCTAGAGCCTGTCCTGGAACTAGCTCTTGTAGACCAGGCTGGCCTCGAACTTAGAGATCCACCTGCCTCTGCCTCCTGAGTGCTGGGATTAAAGGCGTGTGCCACTACCGCCCAGCTAAATGTATAATTATTAAAAAGAAATTCATCCCTTGTTGCCACCGCCACCTCCAAGTCCTGTCTAGGTTTTTTGATCGGGAGTGTTCACATAGAGCAGATGGGATGGTGCAGGGTGTCTCTTACCGGGCTCATTCACGAAGTGCAGGCTCTACTGCTTCATTTCCTCTCATCGCGGAACTCGCTGGCTACACCATATTTTATTCAGCCACCATATCTAGCATCTGCTCATCTCCACCTTGGCGTGTTAAATAACGCAGCGTGTCGTTATCTAACCCATCACCATACATACAGAAACCACTGCTATTGACATTAAAAACCAAACCAAGCCCCGATGTGGGGCAGAAAACACCCTGACCATGTCTGAACAGGTGATGTGTGTCTGTCTCTTCCATTGTGTGAGGACCTGACAGTCCAGGTCAACAAATGGGGTGACAGACACTGTGTTCTCACTTTCCAGATGAGACAGGGGAGTGAAGGAAACCCCCCAAACCCCAGAAGGTTGGGCTGGAGTCGAGAAGATGGGTTTCTGGGTCAGCTGGGTCAGCCAGTTTGATGACTCTGCCACTTGTTGCTGCATGTGCTTGGAAGAGACACTTAAAATCTCTGAGTCTTTGCTGAGTAATGTTTCACACAGTGGTTTGTAAAGTGCTTATTACGCCTGATGCAGAACAGTTTTGTAGAGCTTTTTTGCTCACCCTGGATTCTACAGGAGCTTGGGGAAAGTTAAGATCTGTCTGTCCCTGGACTCTCCCATATCTGAATGTCTGTATTAAGTTAGTTGGAGTTAGGACCCAGGCCCCGGGCGGTTTTCTTCAAGGCTCCCAGGAGAGTGTACATCCTTCGCGTTAGATCCCAGGCAGAGATTTTAGGTGTTTTGGCCAGCATGCCTTGATTCCTAAGTGGGACCAAGCCTGAGAGCTCATAGGAAAGACTCTAATAAGGGCTAGGGCTAAGAGAACCAGGGCACCAGTCCTTAGAGCTGCCTCGTCCTCAGGGAGACATCAGGGTTGAGAGGGTGAGGGATTCCACTGCTATGGAATTTAGAACAGGGCCCTCCCTGGCCTCAGGAAATCCCACAGAAAGGGAAAGTGGGCAGCCTCCTCTTTCTAATCAATAGACAACAGGTCCTGGAGTTGCCACAGGAATGCTTCCTGGGTTGGCAGCCAGTGTCAGTGCCAGTTAGCACCCCTGTATTTAGGTAGTGAGGTACTGTGTCTGCCTGTGGCTAAAAGCCAGGGCACTATAGTCCTGACTTGCTATGGTGGAAGCCAAAGGGTTTCTCCTTAGCCCCACTCCCCCACTCCCTTTTAAAGTCAGCTAGGCCAAAAGAGACCATTAGATCCCCTGAAGCTGGAGTTAATGGCAATTGTGAGCTGCCTGACATGGGTGCTGGGATTTGAACCACATCATCTGGAAAAGCAACGAGTGCTGCTAACCACTGAGCCATCTCTCCACCCTATTTTTGCTCCCCCACCCCCTTTCTTTTTTGAGGAGACTAAATGAGTTTCCCTGTATGGTAGGGTCTGAAAGCACAAAACGCAGTGAAGTAGGTACCTACAGCAGACCTCGCCAAGGTATGCCCCTAAGAGAACATGCCACACACAACAGAGTTAGTGTAAGGGGCTTATTGGGGGACTAGGCCACCTCAGAGTGGGGACATGAGAAAGGCTGACAGCAAGCGAGAGGACTGCGAGTGACGGACACTTTTTTTTTTTTTGGTTTTTCGAGACAGAGTTTCTCTGTGGCTTTGGAGCCTGTCCTGGAACTAGCTCTTGTAGACCAGGCTGGTCTCGAACTCACAGAGATCCGCCTGCCTCTGCCTCCCGAGTGCTGGGATTAAAGGCGTGCGCCACCACCGCCCGGCGAGTGACGGACACTTTAAGGGGTGTCTGTGTCGCGTAGCTAATGATCGAAAGGCACCTGGCAGCAGCCTTGGTGACTAAGGCAGGCTGGCCACCATGGTGGGAATGAACAGGGACAAAGTTCTCACCTTCTTGCACTTCATTTTCCATTTCTCTTAAAATAACTGGGACCAGGGTCCTCACCAAACAGGGCATCTAGGAACATTGGAACTCAGTACTGGGTCTGCAGGGCTATGCCACGATCAAGTCTCAAAAGGTTTTATCTGCAGACTCTGGCCATTTCTGTATTGTCCAAGAGAAAGGCCCAAGAGTAAATGATTTCAAACTGGCTTTTCTTTTCCTTGGTTTTGACATGAAGGGCAAGGGAGATGGGGAGGCCCTAGCTCTGAACTGAAGGAACAGGAGCCACTGCTGGGCATGAGACCTCTGTAGACCCATAGGCTATCATTACTTTAATTCTGGTACAACGGTCCATGTCTTCGTGTTCTCTCCTGGCTCTTCTCTGCTGCATCAGGGACCCTGGCTGCACTAGGCATTCAGTGCTTGGGTGGGACTTGGAACCGCCCCTGCACCTGGCTGCTGACTGACTCGAGACGCCCCATCTGTGAGCTTGATGGCAGTCTTCACCCGGATGATTGTGATTGGCACTCACTGGTATTTACTGTGGAACTCAACACATTAACGCAGGTAGAAACTGGGCAGGTGTCCACAGTCAGCATTAGTGACCTCACACATCTGGGGACAGTCTAGGTGATGATCCTCTTTATCCTGTTTCCTTCCAGAAGTGAGAGTGGAATGTGCACGAGCAAATTCCCCTTAGTCTTTGCTTTGCTGGGCTCTCCTCTCTGCCAGTAAAGAAATTTGTCTCTTTCTTCCTTAGTTTTTGAGACAGTCTCACTGGGAGCCCAAACTGGGCTCCAACTTGCTGTACAGCCTCTTGATCCTCCTGCCTTCCTCTGCCTCCTGGTGCTAGGATTAAAGGTACATGTGCACTAGGCTTTGTGAAAGGTTCTTGAGTCTAGTTTTAGACTTCCTTCTTTGTGTGACCCCCTGAATATCCTCTGAAGTACCCTTGTGGTTTTTAGGCCTGTGTGTATGGGATGATCTTTTGTTATTCTTGTCCTTGTAGCTACCTCAAGTAAATCTCCATTCAACTAGCCAAGTGTCCTAAATGGCCCCTACGGTGTAGACAGACTGCCTCACAGTTTAACCCTGAGAAGTTACTGTTCTAAACCAGAGCCTCTGTTCATAGACTGTACTGCAGCTTGGCCACATCCCCTCACCTCTCTGAGTGACCAGACTGTAGTTCTTGTCCATGGCTCCTCGGCAACATGCCCCAGATGTGGACAGACTGAAGGATAACTCGTCCTTGCCCTGTTTTTCGAGCTATGATGATATCTTCTGCTGAGTGTTTTTCAAGGATGTAGTGCTTTCTAATTTTGTGGGCATCCATTAATGGAGGATGTTCCAGCATTACCCAATGCCATCTAAGAAAGCAAGGGACCTGGGGAGATGTTTTCTGGCCGGTGACTTCTGAAGGAGAGACTGTCTACTCCAGGAAAACTTCTCATCTTCCATCTTCAGGGTTTGAGTCAGAAAATGCAGCAGTAGTTTGGGGTACACAGTGGCAGTGTGACCCCCAGGAGCTCAGAAGCCTCTCTGATCATACGTTTGTAACTTTGAAGTAAAGCTAAACACCAAGGTCTTGGCATTAGCTTGGAACTTCTCTGGGGGGAGACCTGTCCCTTGTGTCCCACCCATGTGTCCTGTGATCAGAGCTCACAGTTGTTTCTGAGAGCACTCCCTGGTTACTAAAACATCCAGCCATGGTCAGCTGCCTTTGGTGACTGGTGACTCCCTGGTCTTCAGGTCCCGGCATTTTCTGCGATGTTTGGAGTCTTCTGCAAGAGTTTTGTTTCTACCCACTCACATTCCAATCACAGCTACCTCAGTGGAAGAAGAAATGGGATCCTTCAAGGGAAACCAAGCCTGGCACGATGACAATGACAGGAAAAGAATGTTGCTGAGACTCACGGTCACCCGCTGCCACCCGAGGCTTTCATCAGCTTGGGCTTTATTTGTCTTGCACTTAAGTTGTCTCTTCCAGGTTTTCTGCTTTTAACCACCACTTCTTCCAAGTGGGCTAGAAGATGGGTACTGATTAATGCAGAAGTTAGACACATCTAGAAAGACATTCTTAAATAGTCCTTGTCAAACACAGGGCCTGCTATAGACAGAGGCATGAAGTACAGTCAGGAGCAAGAGATCTCAGACTGCCTGGGTCCAACCCCGAGCCTTGATAAATTACTATCTGCCTAAATTTCCCCATCGATAAAAAGAAGATGGGGCAATCAGTGGTGGCACACACTTTAATCCCAGCACTTGGGAGGAGGAGACAGGTCAATCTCTGTGAGTTCGACAGAAGCCAGCCTGGTCTACGGAGTGAGCTTCAGGACAGCCAGGACCCCGCAGACCCACTTCCCTCCAGGCCCCGCCCGTCCCCCCTAAAAAAGGCTGTATACAGTTCTGGGGTTGTGTGTTTAGTATTTGTACAGTGCTTAAAATGGAGCCTGGAACAATAATATTCTACAAATATTTAAAATGTGGATAAAATAGTTGACAAAGGGTAACTGAAACTATTAGTTCAGATTGTAGGAGGGGTTGTTTTTAAGGGTCTCGATGTGCAAGCCAGGGTAGCCTCAGACTCTCCAGTAATGGAGCCCCCCCAGTTAGAGACTATTTGAGCCCACAGAGGTGACTGCTGTGGCGGGCTTCCCGTGTAGAGGAGCTCAGGGGTCTCAGTTTCCCGGTGGACCATGCAGCAGGTAGCAGCCCCTAAAGAAAAGGTGCTGTGCTGGGTGAGGTTGACTCAGTCCCTTATTGGCTTTCTTTATTCAACACCTTCTCATGGAAATGAACACACACCCAGTTCAGGTGCCGATCTCGGTGTTCTCAGATCTCTGCATGGCTGAGCTGGGCTGGAAGGCAACTTGCAGAACCTTCCTGGAGCTGGAGAGTCCCTTCAACTTTCCTGTAATTATGTCTCGGCCCAGAGGATCTGGTTTTACTGAAAGATAATGATCCTTAACCAGCGCCTGGAAATTCAGGTTGGGGCTCTCTGCCATACTGTCACCTCTCCGGAGTGAGGCTGAGCCACCATTAAGAATGCCTTGAGCAGGTTAAATGCCTTGCACCAAGTTATTTGCAAAGCCATTTTCACTCTCTTAGCCACCACCCTCGGCAAGTCCAGTCATGCTTCTGCTGAGTTTGACTGCTTAGGTTTGTCCTGGCTGTGTAAAGGAATGAGGCCAGTTCCCATTCCCTACCTGTGACAAGCCCCCAAAGGTGCTGTGTGTTGGGAGAGTTTCTTTAAAAGCATCTTTGAAGGTTCCTAATTTGGACTTTAGAAATGGTGTCTGGGAACTACTAGGGAGATGATTCAGTCAGTAAAGTGCTTGTTGCGCCCATTTAAAAAAAAAAAAGTTTGACAAGGTGGGGGACCTGCAATCTCAGTATGGGGAGGTAGAAACTCTAGATGGAGTCCTGGCACTTGCTGATCAGCCAGCCTGGCTGGCTTGTTGAGTTCCAGGCCAATAAGAGGTTCTTGTCTTACAAAACAAGGTGGACAATATCTGAAGAACTATGCCGAGGCTGATTGCACAGACACACACATACACTCCTCTCACTCACACCCCTATACATGCTTATACGTCCCATAATAAAGAATAGCTGAAGTTCTTATAGATCCTTCTGCAAAGATCCACTTGACTGATCCATTAGATCCATCTGACTCCAAAGAAGCATATTTTACCAGTGGGATTGATGGTGGTGCTGGTATCTGCCCTCTCAACGATGGAAGCATTCATGTCTATTTTCTTTGGCAAGTGCCGGGCTTTTGATTTCAGATGTTTACAAGGGCGGCCCCTGGTGGAAGAAATGAACACTGCAGGGCAGGCGTCTTTCCTCAGGCCCAAAGTGGAGACTGTAGAGGTGCCTCGATGTGTAAAGCAGACACAGGGAATTTTCATAAGAGAATGCTTGGACAGAATGGGAATTCCATTTTGAGTAGTGATGGACACTGTTTGAAAAGGTGGAAAGTAAGCTAATTTCTGAGTTTTATTGTGAACCTTTTTTTTTTCAACCTCGGTTACTTTTCTCTGTGTAGACGTGTGTGTCCCGTGTCAGTCCTCTTATGTGACTAGCCCTTTCTCTGTGGGGGGTTTTAGCTATTGATCTCAGGTTGTCAGGTTTGCCTGTAAGCACCCATGTCTGCTGAGCTATTTTGGTGACCTTTGTTTTGTGGGTTTTTTTTTTTTTTTTTTTTTTTTTTGAGGCAGTCTCAAATTTGCTGTTTAGCCAAGAAAGACTCGAAACGTCTGATACCCCGCTTCCACCTCTGAGTGCTAGGACTGAAGACAAGCACTACACTGTTGATTTGGTTTTTATTTTTATTTTTGAGAAACAGTCTCGCTGTGTAGCTCAGTCTAGTTTAGGGCTCACCATGGCGCTCACTTGGCCTCACACTTATTGTGGTCCTCCTGCCTCAGCTTTCTGAGTGCTGGGATAACAGGCATGAATCACTCTACCTGACTTCATTTCTCTTTCTTTTTAAAAGGTTATTTATTAAGAGGTCTGGGGTCTTAGTGTGTTGTCTAGGCTCACCCTGAATTCCTGGCTTCTGAGTTTTAGCAATCCTCCTGCCTCAGTCTCCCAAGTAGCCAGGACAATGAGTTTGCACCATAGTACTGGGTTTGAGCCATATTAGTGGTGGAACTGACTCCTTCAGGTCCCCTTAGATACCTCTACCTCAACAGAGTCTTGCAATGTAAATTTCTTTACCAACCCCCCCACCCCAAGTCACACCTTAAAATTTTTATTTATTTATGTCTGGCTCTACTCTTTATGCTATTTTAAAATGGGCAGAGTGGTGTATGCCTATAATCCCAGCACTCAGGAGGTCAGCCTGGGGGGACACATAGTGAATCTCTGTCTTCAACAAAACAAAGAATAATTGTCCAGAGATCTTACTGCAGCCTCTGACCCTTGGATTCTTTAGGTGTCCATATCTAAGCTCTGTTGTTGTGCTTTCTGTTTTCTTCCCCTTTTTTTAAGTTTATTTTTTATTCTTTTGAGAGAGAGTTTCACTGTGTAGCCCTGACTGTCCTGAAACCCACTCTGTAGACCAGTCTGGCCTTGAACCCACAAAGATCTGCTGATATGTGCCACAACTGCCCAGCTTCTGTTTTCTTTTTAAGATTTACTTATTTTTATTGTGTGTGTGTTTTATATGCATGCGAGGGTAACATGTTCATGCAGTGCCTGTAGAGACCTAAGAGGACATCAGATTTCCTAGAACTGGAGTTACTAGCAGTTGTGAGCCACTGTAATGGTGCTAGAACTGAACTTGGATCTTCTGGGAAAGTTTTAAGGTAGGGTCTCTTGACTCTGCAGACTTGGCTGTGAGCTGGAGGCCAGCTGGCCCATGAACTTTTGGGTGATTCTCCCATCTTGATATAGGAGTCTTGGGCTTACATGTGCATACCACTGTGTCCTGCTCTTTACATGGGTTCTGGGGGGTCTAAACTCTGTCATCAGGCTGAGCTGCAAGTTTTTTGACCCAATGAGACATTCCCAGTCTCGTGGTCTGTTTTCATTTTGAGTCACCTCTTTTGCTTTCATTCTGAAAATAATACTATTTTCTCTGACAACTAACTAGATGAGGAAAAACACACAAACCAGACTCCAGAGATCAGTTGCCCTGTGTATTGGAAGATATTAATGATGATGATGAAGAGGCCCCTGGGTATGGGTGTTCATCGTCAGCTTATGGTTTATTGAGCCGGTGCATGTTCTGTATGATTTGGTGGGTGGGCCAAGTTCACTTTATGAAGGAGTGTCCTTATCTGTGATCTGGTTGTCCAATATCCTAACTGCTGTGATCTCTGTCCTGCAGTGAGATTTGAAGGGTGCACTGGTCGACCAAGGACAGCCTACTTTTCTGAGGACTCCAAATTCAAAGTGGCTTCCGATGGTGCCATCACACTCAAGCGACCTCTAAACCTTCATAAACTGGAGACCAGTTTTCTTGTCCACGCCTGGGATTCTACTCACAAGAAGTTTACTGCCAAAGTGGTACTGAAGTCTGTGAGGCACCACCAACACCGGCACCACCACCATGTAGGTTGGGCTATTTCTTGGATGTGTGTATATTTTTCAGATTGCTGTTGACCTGGGTCCTCTAATCTTGGTATTGGGATCTTGTGGGGCAAGATAATCTTGTGGGAAGACCCTGTGGGGTGCTAAGTGGCCTCCTTGACTCCAGGAACACCTGTCAGTTACCACAGCCAAAACTACCTCCAGAAACTGCTTGTGACTCATGGGGGAAGGGTGGGGGTGACAAAAATTGTCTCTAGTTGAGGACAGTCTTTCTGACTGAACTCATTCCTACTGGGTTTGGGGGTTGCTGTTGGGTTATAAGGATCTGGTAGTGTAGGATAAGGAGGAAGACTCGGGCCCTGCTTGGCCTTGTTAGCCCACCATTGCTCTCTCTAATCTCTGATCTCAGTAATCAGAGAGGAGTCATTTAACCTGTGTAGACTGAGTGAATTCACACACACACACACAACACACTAAGAACATATGTACACATTGATATTCACAAGGAGCCCCCTCTTCCTTTGTGAATAGCAAAATTTGGATGCTTAAGTTCCTTACAGATGGGTGTAGATATCCACACACAACCGGAGCACCCTCCGGTTAGTGCGCCTCACCTCTACATAAGATAATGCCTGATCATGTGTCACGTGTCACTCATGTGACGGTTGTTATACTCTTATTATTTAGAGATAACGATGAGGGGGGAAAATCTGTATATGTTCAGCACAGACAGAATTTTTATAGTTTTTTGTTTGTTTGTTTGTTTGTTTGAGGCAGGATTTCGCTATAAAATAGCCCAGGCTGGCTTCACACTCATTTTCCTCCTGCCTCAGCCTCTTGAGATCTGGGATTACAGGTGTGTACTAACAACATGTTTGATATGGGTTTCTTCCTTTTGCTTTTCTCTATTTTAGCCCATGATAGACTCGAGCTCACTGTATAGCAGAAGATGACGTCTAACCTTTCATCTCCCATGTGATAGCATTACAGGCTGATTTTGTGAGGGTCTAGTGATTGAATACAGGGCTTTATACGTGTAGACAAGTATTCTGCCAACTGAGCTATCTCCTCAGTTCTATAGACCTTAAAAAAAATCATTAAAAAGCCAGGTGGTGGTGGTACATGCCCTTAATCTCAGCTCTTGGAAGGCAAAAGTAGGCAGATTTCTGTTTGAGGCCAGTTTGATCTACAGAGCTACTTCCAGGAGAGCCAGGGTTACTCAGAGAATCCCTGTCTCAAAAAGATTATAGCCTCTTTCTGGGCAGAAGTGGTAGATAGATCTCTGTGAGTTCGAGGTAAGCCTGGTCTACAGAGCAAATTTTAGGAAGGCTCCAAAGCTACAAAGAAACCCTGTCTTGAAAAGCAAAAACCAAACAAATCTTTTAAAATGTTTTCCTGACCCTCTTCTCGTTTCATTTGAAAGATGGTTTTGTATAGCTAAGGTTGTCCCCAAACTTGGTGTGTAGCCCAGGGTAACTTTAAACTCCCAACCAATCCTTCTCTCTCTGCCTCCCATGTGTGGTATTGTAGGCATGCACCACCATATCTGGCCATGAAAAAAAAAAATCATTTCTATCTGTACTTGGTTGATCACAGATGCGAACCTGAGATGGAGGGACAGCTGGGTGAGTTAGAGTCATCAAATACTAGCTGATGTCATCGCTGTCCTGAGGCAGAATGAGTAAGGTGAAGTACTGGGTTGGCTTACTTACTTAGCAAGGAGAGGAAGACTAGTAGGAAGTCTTTGTCCCTCTGTAGAGCTGGAGAGACAGACAGCCCAGAAGGTAAGGATGTTTACTGCTCTTGCAGAGGACATGGGTTTGGTTCCCAACACCCATATCAGGCACCCCAGAACACAGTAACTCCAGTTGCAGGAGATACAGGCCCTCTTTTGTTCTCGTGGGTGCCTGCATGCCCACGGTGCACATAAATTCGTGCAAACAAATAATAAACAAACTGTTTGTTTTAAGCCTTCTTTATGCTGTCACTGGTATCAGATCCCTCCCCAGGTGTTTATAATGCCTGCTGTGAGGTCCAGAAAACCAGCAAACATTGAAGAGGCTGATGCACAGACAGACTATTTGCTATTTAGATGCTGGTCATGAATGTCCCTGGAGGTTGTTAGCATAAGCCAAATACCTTTGCCCATCTTAAATGTTCTCTTGGTATTTCCTATGGGTCTCTCCAGGGGACTTTTCTAGCTGTATCTTGCCTCCTGGCTCAGAAGTGTGGATTGTGCCACATCTATTCAGTGCCAAAGCCTTTAAGGTTGATTCCTGTTCTGTTCCCTAAAGACTCTTGAGGTTCATGGAATTTAATAACCCTCTAATCTAGTTTTTCTCTATGATGCAATTAAAGAATGAAAGAACTTAGTTCAATTACATTAGCCATGGCTTCCTGACTCCAGTTGGCCGCTCATGCGTGCAAGTTCAGCACAATAAGTGTGTCTCCCTGCTTCTCACCACCCCAGACAGTTGACTGTGGTAGCCTTCTAAGACCAAGAGCAGTTTGGGGCTTGTTTTTCCTCTAGCGCCTCCCCTCAACCCCGCCCCCATACACCTTTGCCTCTGCTGACTTTACTCTGTCTTCATTTCTGCTGTATCAGGATTTGATTCAAGTATACATTATAGAAACCCCCAAGCTGGGTGTGGTGGTGCATACCTTTGTGGTTTCTTTCTTTCTTTTGTTATTGTTGCTGTTCTTTTGAGACAGGTTTTCTTTGTGTTGCCCTTGCTGTCCTGAAACTCAATTTGTAGATCAAGCTGGCCTTGAACTCAGAGATCTGCCTGCACACTCAAGCTTGTGGCCCTCCTGCCTCAGACTCCCAAATGCTGAGACTACAAGTGCGCACTATAGCCTCATTATTTTATAGACAGGGTCTCATTATAGCCCGTGTGGGCGTGAATGCCTGATCCCCCTTTCAGGTGTTGTGATTATAGGTGTGCACCACTAGCACCACACGTGGCTTGCTAGATTCTTATGGCTTTTCATGTTGGCTCCTGGAATAAATGCCAATCATCCCATCTTGTCAGGAATGGCGAGGTAGAGGACGTGGAGGTGTGTGAGACAGGAACTTGATATGAAGACCAGGCTGGCTCGCTCAGATATATCTGCTTGCCTCTGCCTTCCCAATCTTGGATATAAAGGACTGTGTGCCGCACAATGTCCAGCTTCCATTCTTAATTGTGAAATGAAGGAGAAAGAGGAATGTTTTATATAGCTTAATTGTCTACCTTTTAAAATTTTTATGGGATTCTCAAGCACTATTCCTACTCTTATTAACCACATCTAGCTGTTAAATGTAGCTTTGTAAACAAAAACCAAAAGGGTGGTCTTGATGTGCATGTGTGTAGCGAGAGGTCAGAAGTCAATCTTCCTCTTTTTTTTTTATAGATAAGGGTATATGTTGCAGCCCTGGCTGGTCTAGAACTCACAGTGATCCAACTGCCTCTGCTTCCCAAGTGTTGGGATTAAAGATGTGTGCCAGCATGCCCAGTACCCACCATGGTTTTTGAGACTGGGTCTTTCCAGCTAGACTGGGATCTACCTGTAACTGTCTCCCCAGTGCCAGGTTTACAGTTGTGTGCCACTGTGTCCATTCCCACATAGCAAGCACCTTACTCACTGAGTCCTCCTTCTAGGCCCCAGGCACTATTTATCCATTGATTAGACTCAAACCCAGTCAGTTATATCCCGAGCTCCCAAATGTAACCTATGTACATATATATTTCTGGGCACAAAACTGAGGTATATGTTAGAGAAAAAGAGAATTAAAATTTTAAAGATTTATTTATTTTTATTATATATGCATGGTTGTTTTTCCTGCATATATTATGTGTGTGCCACATGTATGCCTGCTACCTGTGGAGGCTGGAAAAGGGAATGGGATCCCCTGAAACTGAAGTTACAGGTGGTTTTAAGTTTCTGTATGGGTGCTGGGAATTGAACCCATATCCTCTGCAAGAGCAGCAAGTGCTCTTAACAACTGAGCCATCTCTCTAGCCTCTAAGTTCTGGAATTAATAAGAAAGGAAAACTCTGGGTGTAAGGGTAATCCCAATGCTTGGGAGTCTGAAGCAGAAGGATTGCGTGACTGTAATGCCAGCCAGGACTGTATTGCAGAGCCTGTCTCAAAAGACAAAGAACCAAACATGCTGGCTTATGATTTAATTCCAACATTTAGAATTCTAAGACAGGTAGGTGTGCTGTGGGTTTGAGGATACCCTGAACTACATAGTGAATTCTAGACCAGCCTGGGCTACAGAGTAAAACTCTTCTCAATAAAGCAAAACTAGTCGGGCGGTGGTGGCACACGCCTTTAGTCCCAGCACAGAGAAGCAGGCCCTTCTCTGTGAATTCAAGGGAGCCTGGTCTACTGAGTAAGTTCCAGGGCTGTTCAGAGAGAAGCACTATCTCAAAAAACAAAGGAAACAAAACAAAACAAAACAAAACCAAAAAACTAAAACTAATCAAGCAAAAGACTAAAACCAAAACAAAAATAGAACACAACAACCAAAAGATCCTCAGTCTTGGAGTGGCAGCACAGACTTGTAATCTCAGGCTGAGGCAGGAGATTTGTGAGTTTGGGTGAGCATCAGCCACACAACACAAGACCTTGCCTCTCACACAAAACCCATTTGGAAGTGAAGGCTTAGAAGGTAACAACACACTTGCTTTGTAAGCATGAGGACCTAAGTGTGAATTCCCAAAACCCACACAATGCCAGGGGAACTAGTGTGGGTCTCTAGATCCAGGAAAGTGACACTCATGGAGCAGCCAGCCTGATGTGCACAGTGACAAGCAACCGAGAGACTGGGGTTCTCCTCTGCTTAGCACACACCTGCTGTGAAATCGCGACATGCAAGCACACACAAATCTAACGTTCTACTTCTTCCCCTTTGCCCGGTTGGGTTTTCATGTTCAGGGTGTTTGGGCATGGTTCCCTTTGCTCTCACACGCGTCTCTGTAAATACCATGCAGCTCTGCAGGGCAGGACCTTTTCACACACCAGTGGGTTTGTGTTCATTTACCCGTGTCTGGTTGTTCACTGTGGCTGTGTCAGATGGCCATTTGGAGGCTTAAGGTGTACCGTTGATGGACAGTTTATTGTATATTCCCTGCACTGGATTAAATTCCCCCCAAATATTATGTTAGTGTTTTTCAACTGTCGTCATCTTTATTTACTGAGGACTTGCTGTGTTTCAGGCACTATTCTAGATACTTTATATGTAAGCAAGTATCATTTAGTCCTTCTAAGAACTCTAGGACCTTGACACAAAATATCATACTCTCAATTTTAGCCAGATGTGTCACATACCTTTAATCCTAACATCTGGAAAAGTAGAGATAGGTGGATTTCTATGAATTAAAGGTCAGCCTGGTTTACACAGTGAGTTTCAGGTCAGTCAGAGCTACAATGTAAGACCCTATCTCTACAAAACAAAACAAATACCCACTGGGACAGTTTACAGAAGTTATGTGATCTTCTCTGGAAACAGATGGGGAGATGAGAATTAAACGCAAGGTAGCCAGTCCCAGAGCCAGGACTTAGACCATGCTGGCTTTCTTTTTGTAGGTGACAGATGCAGGGATGGCAAGGGCAGAGTGTATCAGGTGTGTGTGTGTGTGTGTGTGTGTGTGTGTGTGTGTGTGAGGTATATGGGATTGGGTTTTAGAATACATGGTCACATTTTATGTCTGTCTTTCATGTTTTGAATCTTAGAAAGAAAAACAAGAACAAAAACTGGAGGGCTGAAAATGTAGCTCAGTTGGTCGAGTCCTGGCCTAGCATGCATGAAACCCTGGCTTCTGTTCCCCACGATCACTCAAGCAGCATGGTGGAACCTGTCTGTCATCCTGTGATAGGTAGAGGGAGGAACTGAAGTTCAAGATCATGCTTGGCTATACAATTTGAAGCCAGATTGGGCTTCATGAGATTGTTTCTAAAGAGACCCAACCCAACCAAACAGCAAACAAGTAAACAGGAAATGGGGCTTGATTCAAATTTGGTAGGTGGTCTGTGTTGCTAAATGAGTATCTCCTTGTGAAGGAAGAGGGTGAAATCTTCCAGAAACTTTGTTACCACAGATCACTCTAGAGCACTTAAACAATTTAGGAGGCATTTTCCTTTTATCTTCAGCTCTTATTTCCCTGAGTGTGCATGAAGTTATCTTTATTGCACGGTGGAACTGTTGGATAAGAGTCTCCAGGTTATTTTTGTTTCCCATCCAGCAGCTTCTGTTAGAACAAATGGGACCCTTATAGGGCACAATAAGATTAACACATTTGTATCGATCTCAAAGTAGTTCTTAGTAGCAATTCCCCAAACTTAAACAAGTTTGGTAATATAAACTCCACTTTAGAGAACTGTATCCCTAGAAACAAAGAAAGGAAGTCCAGAACTCCCAAATATCACCTTTGCATCACCTCTGCTCCTATCAGCATAGTGTTGTTTAAAGGACATGTATTATGTAAGTTTTGTCAAATGTTCGCACCCACAAATTGTGTTATCACAATGGTTATTCAAATTCTGGATATTAAAGAGCTCAACCTGGTGGTGATGGCTTGCATGGCTTTAGTCTCAGCACTTGGGAGGCAGAGGCAGTTGGATCTCTGAGCTTGAGGACAGCCAGGAACCTTGTCTTGAAAAAACAACAGCAACAGCAAGAATTTAAAGAGAATATAGATTTGTTTATTGTGTGGCTGTGTTAGTCAGCATTCTGACACTATAACAAAATTCCTGGGACAATTAACATAAAAAGAAAAAGGTTTTACTTGGTTTTTCAGTTCTGGAAGTTTAAGACCAAATGACACTGTTATTTTGTCTTCTAGCAAGGACAACACATCAGACTGAGAGTGAATAGGAGAATAAAGCACACTTATCTTATGATACATAAAGCAACGCGGAGACTGAGCTCTCACAGTATATTTCAAGGACATATCTCCTGTGATCTGAAGACCTCTCATTGGCCACTAAGTTAGGAACCAAACTTTCAAGTCAAGCATAGGGACCATTATGGGCAGTCTGTGTCCAAACAATAGCATTGTCAGGAGCTTTTCATTTTAGATGGGACATGTAATTTGCTATTAAGAATGAGTCATTGGTGGACTAGATGGAACTGTAGACCTCCTATCTTCTGAATTGCTTCATTTTGTTAATCTTCTTTCCTCTAGGACCCTGTCTCTGGATCCGAGCCAGAAGTTCTTATGTTTCCCAGCTCTCACCAGGGTCCCAGAAGACAGAAACGAGACTGGGTCATCCCCCCCATCAGCTGCCCAGAAAATGAGAAGGGCCCGTTTCCTAAAAATCTGGTTCAGGTAGGGGAAGGACCGAGAGAAAAGGTGATGAAAGGACCCAGTGTCAAGATCTTTCCTTGCCAATTCTGTCTCTTTTCTGTTTTTGTGCAGATCAAATCCAACAGGGACAAAGAAACCAAGGTTTTCTACAGCATCACTGGCCAAGGAGCTGACAGACCTCCTGTTGGTGTGTTTATCATCGAGAGAGAATCAGGCTGGCTGAAAGTGACGGAGCCTCTGGATAGAGAAAATATTGCCACTTACACCGTGAGTATTTCATAGATACTTGTTGACCATTAGGTAGCAATTGTCAAGTTTTGGGGGCCATCCATGTTTCATCCCTGGGTTAGATGCCCGGAACATGTGAGAAGCATCACTTATCCCTTGACGTGTTGGTAAAGTGGAGACGAGAACAATTTGGGATGGTAGTTGGGTTGTTTTGTTTTGTTCTTTTCCTTAGAGGAAAAAAGCAGGGGTTCCTCATGGCCTACGTGAGCATAGATAGAAGTTGTCAAAGTGGAGCTGGAGAGATGGCTAAATGGTTAAGAACATTTGTTGCTCTTATAATCTTGACTTCAGTTCCCAGCACTCACGTCAGGTGTCTCACAACCACCTGAAACTCCAGCTCCAGGGGCTCTGATACCCTCATGACCTCCATGTAATGCATGCAAGGGCATGTGAACACACACACACACACACACACACACACACACACACACACACACATAAGTGAAAAGATGTCAACTTGTTCTTGGGGTTGGGAAGAAGCTTCTTACATAACAAAATATATTCCGATGGCAATAATAGGGAGGAAAATCCACTTCTGGGGCTTGGTTACAATGTGAGCTTTGGTAACCTATAGATGCCCATATGCAGACAAATCTCAGGGAAACATTAGACTGTTGTAGCCAGAAGAAAATTACCCCAATTAAAGTGAGTCTCTACATGGATAAGTGGACTGCCTCGTGGGTGTATTCTCGTCTATGAGTTCATTAAGCAGCAGCAGCAGCACATCGTGTGGAGATCTCACAGTGGAAGGAGTGGAGGCCGATGAAGCCACTCCCTCGCCCAGTTCCTCTTCCGGGCAGGGCTAAGTAACCTCACTTGGCTCTTCTTGTAGCTCTTCTCCCATGCTGTGTCATCAAATGGGGAGGCAGTGGAGGATCCCATGGAGATTTTGATCACAGTGACGGATCAGAATGACAACAAGCCAGAGTTCATCAAGGAGGTCTTTGAGGGAACTGTCAAAGAGGGCGCTCTTCCAGGTAAATCAGTCACAGTGAACTGGGTATCCAGAAAGATGCTCCAGTTCTTTGGGATTAGAACATGGGGTCAGGTCCCTGAAGTTCAGACGTGTTCTTTGAAAGCCACTGTGAGAGATGAGGTGGGAGTGTGGGGGAAGCAGATATAACATTTGTAAGTAGAAACAATAAAAGAATAACCTTCTTAGGGCTTGGTGTTGCATGCATGCCAATCGAGCTCCAAAGGATGTGATGCCCTCTTCTAGCCTTGGAGGGCATCTGCATGTATGTACAACACACACATACACACATACCACACATACACACACACACCAATAATAGTAATAAGATCTTTAAAAATAAGATAAGAACTAGCAGGAGTAAAAGAGAAGGACTTGGTAGGGTTATTTTAGTTAATTTATTCCCAACATTCTCTGTCTTGCCTCCTCTCACCTAAATTATAGGCTTTGAAAGTTGAGTTCCCTGAACATTTGGTGTAACGTTTGGTGTAACGTTCACTGGCAATTTGATGGAGAATTCTAGAAGTAAAAACCATGATCAGGAGTGGTCATCTCCTAGGTCAGGATTGTTCTGAGCAGACAAATCCCAATATAGCACTGAAGCTCTTTTAAATCTCTCTTCCTTTACACTTTCAGGAACCTCTGTGATGCAGGTCTCAGCCACTGACGCGGACGACGATGTGAACACCTACAATGCTGCTATTGCCTATACCATCATCAGCCAAGAACCTGAGCTGCCTCACAAAAACATGTTCACTGTTAATAGAGACACAGGGGTTATCAGTGTGCTCACCTCCGGACTGGACCGAGAGGTCAGTCAAAGCTCAGGAGGATTGCAGTGGGAGTTGAAGGCAAATGAATGTATACTAAATCTCAAGGATGGTGCAACCCTCTGCTGAGCCTAACAGTCGGTGTGAGTCTTTGCATCTAAATGCCTGGAGGCAGGCAGCCTGGGCAGTGAGACAGATGATGACATATTCTAGTTTTCTGTATGCAGTGGGCTGCACCAGGCTTGGGCTGGCTGTTGGAGCAGGTTCTGATTCCACGTTTGATTTCTGCAGAGTTATCCTACATATACCCTGGTAGTTCAAGCTGCTGACCTTCAAGGCGAAGGCTTAAGCACAACAGCAAAGGCTGTGATCACCGTAGTCGACATTAACGACAACGCTCCCATCTTCAACCCAACCACGGTAATTCTGCCGCTTTGGTTCTGGGAGGGGCTCTTCATTGTTTAGGAGCTAAGTTTTGCCTCTGTGCGTGGGTGAATCCCTAGGTTAGTGAATGTGAACTTCAAACACACTAGAGTAGTATGGTCTTGTAGCATGCTTCCTAAATGCTGGGTTACAGCTATAAGCTGCCATGCCCAGCTTCATAAGAGTTATTGAATACCAAGAATATCAAATGTATTCAAGGAGAAGGTTTTAAGAGCCAGATAAAGGAACTTCACATACATATTTTTAATAATTAAGAATTTTGGGACACAACATTTTATAGCCCAGGTTGGCAGGCAGGCATGTATTGCCATGCTCAGCTTTTTAGTTTTGGAAGGGAAGATCATACTTTCTCCTAAGTTAGAAGTCGATTTAATGGATGGTTAACAGAGGCCTGAATAGTGTCGTTTCTAGAAGCAGAGCTGACTTTTCCCCTCTTTTTTTTTTAAAAAAAAATACTTATTTATTTATTTATTTATTATGTATACAATATTCTGTCTGTGTGTATGCCTGCAGGCCAGAAGAGGGCACCAAACCCCATTACAGATGGTTGTGAGCCACCATGTGGTTGCTGGGAATTGAACTCAGGACCTTTGGAAGAGCAGGCAATGCTCTTAACCTCTGAGCCATCTCTCCAGCCCTGACTTTTCCCCTCTTAATGTCACAAAAGGCCCAGGGAAAATTGCTCTTTCATGATTTATCTTCTTAATGGTTACTAATAAATATTAGAGTGTAGATGGGGACTGGGGACAAATGACACGTGTATCTTTAGATCACAGTTTGCAGACAATGTGGCCAACAGATGGTTCTTAAACCCAGCGCCTTGGAAAGATACTTCAGGCGCTGCTATTTGGTCTACTGATGGGAAATGAGGGCCTACTCTTGGGGGGTTCACTCTTGACGTCACTCATTCAACTTATCTGGATCTCATTCCTTAGAGTCCTGGCTCCAAGTTACTGTCAGTTTGTCACTAATGACCTGATTTTTCCTTTATCTGTAGTACGTGGGTCAAGTGGAAGAGAATGAGGAAAATGCGTATATTGCCACACTCAAAGTAACTGACAACGATGCCCCCCATACTCCAGCGTGGGAGGCCGTGTACACCATAGTCAATGATCCTGACCATCAGTTTGTTGTTATCACAGACCCCACAACCAATGATGGCATTCTGAAAACAGCCAAGGTTTGTATGACTGACGTGCTAGCAGCTGGACCTCTCTTGTCCTATAATGTCGTCTTATGATTGGGTCAGCACCACCAGGGGAAGGGTAGAGTCTGGGGATGGTATTGACTTTCTGGGGATTGCAGAAACTTTCTTGGCTTGTTAGAAGTGAAGTAAGTGTTAGTCTTTTGGAAAATGTCCTAAAGCCAGAGGCTTGCAGTGATTCTCAACCTATGCATCGTGACCTTTTAAAAACAGAACGACCGTTTTCACAGGGTTGCTTAAGACCATTGGAAAACATGGAAAACATAGATATTTGCATTATGTCTCGTAACAGTAGAAAAATTATAATTGCAAAGTAGCAATGAAAATAATTTTATGGTTGGGATCACAACAACATGAGGAACTGTATTAAAGGGTTACATTAGGAAGATTGAGAACCATTGGGCTAGAAAGACAATGGCTTTTGGTAGCCAGCACTTAAACTGCCTGTAAATCTTTGGAAAATATCAAAAAAAAAAAAAAAAAAAAAAAAAGTCTAAACTAAAAGTGGGAATGACTTACTGGTAAATTTAGCAAAAGTTAATAGATGCCCAGAGTACCTCAGAGCTTTAATGTCTCTTCAGCAAGTGAGCATTTGAGAACTGCTGTCAATCAAAGGCGGTAGTTTTTGGAAATGGGTTTCATTCTGTAGTCCTGGCTGGCCTCGTACTCACAGATCCACCTGCCTCTGCTGGGATTAAAGGCTTGTGCCACCACCACTCAGCAGAAAATTTTTTTTTAAGCTAGTCATTTCTTTTTTTAAAGCTATTTATTTGTTCTGTGGCAACAGTGGGTGAACTCAGGGCCCTGAACATGCTGGGCAAGTGCTCTACCACTGAGTCACACACCCAAGCCCTGTATTTTAGTTTTAACTTTTTCCCTCTCCTGGTCTCTAGGGCTTGGATTTCGAAGTCAAGCAGCAGTACATTCTATATGTGACAGCGGCCAATGTGGACTCCTTTGAGGGGACTCTTGCCTCTTCCACAGCCACTGTCACTGTGGATGTGGTGGATGTGAATGAAGCCCCCATCTTTGTGCCGGCCGAGAAGAGAGTGGAAGTGCCCGAAGACTTCGGTGTGGGTCAGGAAATCACATCCTACACTGCCCGCGAGCCAGACATATTCATGAACCAGAAGATTACGTAAGTTGGACCAATGACTAGTACTGAGTGGGTGCATACTTTGTTTTGTTTTTTTTCAAAACAGGGTATCACTGTGTAGCCCTGGCTGCTTTGGCACTCACTATTTAGAACAGGCTGGACTCAAACTCAGAAATACACCTGGCTCTGCCTCCCCAGTGCAGACATATATATATATGTCTCCCCAGTGTGTGTGTGTGTGTGTATGTCTGTATGTATGTATGTACACAATTTAAGCTAATATAAATGTAGTCATTTGTCATGTAGTGAAAATATATTCTGAGAAATCTGTCCATGAGAAGTTGGATCATTTGGGGAACATTGTCTAGTTTGTCAAACAAATTAGGATGGCTGCAGTTTCCCTGAGGAATTAAATTACCTTATGTGCATAGCCAGTGGGTGTCAGTTCTTTCCCTCCACCGTGTAGGTCTTGGGTATCAAGCTCATTATCAGGCTCGCTACCAAGTATCTTCACCCACTTACACCCCTCACCCACCCACCAATTTTTCTTTTCTTTTTCTTTTTTAACTAAAGGACTATAGTTCAATTCTCACCCATGTGGAGGCTCACAACCATCTATAACTCTGGCGATTTGATATCTCTTTTGACCTTTTGCCCCATGTGGTACATATACGTACACTCAAGCACACTCATATATAGATAAAAATGTGTTTGTGTGTGTGTGTGTGTGTGTGTGTGTAGTTGTGTATCAGCTGAATAGGACCTTGACCTCCGCTTCATTCTGTCTACTGCCCCTACTCTAAGCCACAGCTTGTGCCCTCAGGTATCGGATTTTGAGGGACACTGCCAAGTGGCTGGAGATTAACCCAGAGACTGGTGCCATTTCCACTCGGGCTGAGATGGACAGAGAAGACGTGGAGAACGTGAAGAACAGCACGTATACAGCTCTCATCATTGCTACAGATAATGGTACAGATACTGCGTGGCCAATCCATGTCCCTGGGCTCCATCACTCTCCAGCCTGTTTGCCTCCTGTGCCTCTGCCTTTCTTATGGAATCATGATTTCATTTCTTTTCTTTTATCCATAAAAGAATACTGGGTAACAAAATTTGAGTCAAGTAGAGTTCCTTTCTCTTGGCTCTCCCTGCACTTGAAGCTCATTCCTACCTGCTGAAACCTGGGTTTGTATCCCAGGTTCAAGGCTGTGGATGTATTATTACTTAATTTTATTGTTGTTTTTTGGTTTTTAAGACAGGGTTCCCCTGTGCAACTCTGCTTGTCCTGGTACTTACTCTGTAGACCAGGATGTCCTCGAACTCAAGAGATCCACCTGCCTCTGCCTCCTGAGTGCTGGGATAAAAGGCGTGCGCCACTGCCACCTGACATCACTTAATTCTTATAATCATCTTTTTAAATTTCATGTTATTTTTATACATGGTTTCACTGTATAATCCTGACTAGTTTTAAATTCACCTTGAACTCACATGGAGCGCAGAAGACCTCAAATTTGAGGTGAACACCCCCCCCCCCCTCCTGTGAAGTTTTAAGATTCCAAGCAAGCGCAAGGTGGTGGTGGCACACACCTTTAATCTCAGCACTCAGAGGCAGTTAGGCAGATCTTTGAGTTCCGGGCCAGCCTGGTCTACAGAGTGAGTTCCAGAATGGTCATGGCTACACAGAGAAATAAATCAATAAACACACAAATAAATAAATAATAAAATAAGATTATTCCAAGCAAGTACTACCACACGCAGCTTTTTCTTAACTTTTTAAAAAGATCTGCTGGAGCCAGGTTTCTGTAGGAGGCTGAAGCAGGAGGATTTTAATTCCAAACGATACACAGTAAGACCTTGTCTCAAAAACAAACTACAGCCTCATGGTGGTGGTGCACGGCTTTAATCCCAGCACTCAGGAAGCAGAGGCAAGCAGATCTCTGTGAGTTCAAGGCTAGCCTGGTCTATAAGAGCTAGTTCCAAAGCTACAGAGAAACCCTGTCTCAAAAAACCAAAAGCAACAACAAAAAACCAGTAAAATCAATAAGCCCCCCAAACTTAAGTGGATTAATAGCATTATATCAAGAAGAAGAAAGCTACATTTATATGAAGAACAACTCAATCATTGGACACAAAATATGCAATGAGCTTGTCAGAAAGGGGAGACGTGGTAGGGCAGAGTCTGCATGGGTAGTATGGAACCTGTTGAAGGGTAACAGTCAGCTGGAAGGTGATATTACCCTGAGCTGTGACAGCCTTTCTGTTTTCTCCTAGGTTCCCCAGCTGCCACTGGCACAGGGACTCTTCTCTTGGTCCTGTCTGACATCAACGACAACGCTCCCATCCCAGAGCCTCGAAGCATGCAGTTCTGCCAGAGGAACCCACAGCCTCATGTCATCAACATCATCGATCCAGACCTGCCCCCCAATACATTCCCCTTCACTGCTGAACTCACCCACGGAGCCAGTGTCAACTGGACCATCGAGTACAACGACCCAGGTGTGAAGTCCAGCCCCATCTCTAGAGCAGCGCTGACTATCTTGCTTCTGCCTTCCCCCTTCAGGATTTCCCTTCTCGCTCCAGGTGCACCCCTCTTGGTATTGGGCGCCAGTTCCTTCTACTTCTCATGCGTTCTCCCTTTCCTCTGAGCATACTGTATAGGAATATGGACCCCAAACAATCCCTTCACCCAGCTGTATGCCTTTGGTTCCCTAAACATTTGGATTTACTGAGCTTTTTGTTCTGTTCCCTTCCCTGGTGTCATCATTTCCCTAGGCCAAGAATCTCTCCTTTTGAAGCCAAAGAAGGCCTTAGAATTAGGTGACTACAAAATCAACCTCAAGCTCATGGATAACCAGAACAAAGACCAGGTGACTACATTGGACATCCTTGTGTGTGACTGTGAAGGGGCTGTCAACAACTGCATGAGGTCGGGCTACGTGGAAGCAGGATTGCAAGTTCCTGCCATCCTCGGCATTCTTGGAGGGATCCTGGCTTTGCTGAGTAAGTACGGGGCAAGAGCCTCAGCCTGCGACCTCAGACTGGGACGGGCCATCCTAGGAAGAGCTTTCTGTTGGGACCCAGATTAAACTGCCAACGAGATGGGACCCAGGGTCTTTCTGTTCTGATTCTTTTTGTGCTTCCTAAGATCGAGTGCATGCAAGTCACCGGTGCCTCTCAGTAAAGCCAGAACTCAGACCCAGGGTCCCTTGTGAGGGTCCTCAGAGGCTACATTTTGATTTAGTTTCCAAGTGATGCTGAAGTTTCAAGACTATGTGGTGTGGTTACAAGGCTATGGCACACTCACCGTTCTCGTTAGCACAGCCAAGGCAGGCAGCTACCCTCACCCACTCATCTTGGAGGACAGATGAGAGGAAGTTGAAGCCACCTAACTGTACACTGTGGACACCATTGGCTCAAGAGCAGCCGTACCAAATTGCTAGGCAGCCTAGAGACTCCGGCTGCTTAACTCCAACTGGTTGACTGAGCCCAGTGATTGCTTGGGAGACTGTGGAGATGGTGGACAGGTTTATCAGTGAATATCCATGGAGAATGGCGATGCTGGAAAGAAGCTGGCCAGTTCTGTCCATAATCCTTGGTCTGATTTTACCTATGGAGTGTTCTGGACTTGGTGCTGGTGCCCTGAGGGTTTCTATGATCAATGTTTTTTGTTGTTTTTGTTGTTCCTGACCTTTTTAAAAAATATTTATTTATTTATTATGTATACAATATTCTGTCTGTGTATATGTCTGCAGGCCAGAAGAGGGCTCCAGACCTCATTACAGATGGTTGTAAGCCATCATGTGGTTGCTGGGAATTGAACACAGGACCTTTGGAAGAGCAGGCAATGCTCTTAGCCACTGAGCCATCTCTCCAGCCCTCCTGACCTTTTTTTTTTTCTTCCCCAGTAGATATAGTTTATTAGACTTGGCTGATGTTGGGGAGATTCTCATATCAGGTGTTTCAAGCAGAAGTTTTGCTAGGATCCAGATGTCCAACCTTGTAGTGGGAGGCTGCTTGTTGGTTCCTGGCTGAATGGCTCAGCTCCTGACCCCAAGTGGGCACACAAACACCCGGACCCACAAATGCCATTCAAATGCTCCATAGAGGGAGTTTGCGCTGGCAACATGGCCCAGGAAGCTACCAGTGAATCAGGAAAACCTCCCTTAAGGGAGCGGTAGCATGCCACCAGCTGAAAAAAAAATGAGGCTAAACTTTGTTTTTCTGTGTCTAGAGTTGCTTTTCAAGCTTTTTTTAGGTTTTACATGGATTTAGTCCACCAAGTTCATGCCCCAAATGTAGTGGGAGGCTGCTTATTGGTCCCCTCTCCCTCCCCTGGCTAGCTTAGACTGGCAAAGTTTTGGCATGTCTGACTCTGGTGGCAGCTCCATGGCTTCTCTCTAACTCCGCCTTCCTCCTTCCTTGCTATAGGCCAAGCCAGCTTCTTTATTCATTAACCAATAAAAGCAACACATAGACAGAAGGACCTCCCATACCACAACCTGTTTCTTATTTTTTTTTGAGTATTGTGTTTTGAGAAGGGGTCTCATCTATAGTCCAGGTAGGTCTGGAACTTAGAATGTAGCCAAGGCTGGACTTGAGGTCATTTTCCTTCAAGTGCCTACCCATCTGCCATTTGCCTGGAGTTGCAAGGCTACGGTGCCCACGACGGTTGCTTCCTCTGGTCTCCTTCCTATGACTCATCTCCTCTCCCCACTCCCTCTTGTATCCAGTTCTGATCCTGCTGCTTCTACTGTTTCTACGGAGGAGAACAGTGGTCAAAGAGCCCCTGCTGCCCCCAGATGACGACACCCGGGACAATGTGTATTACTATGATGAAGAAGGAGGTGGAGAAGAGGACCAGGTGGGTTTTAAAGATGCAAAATTTAAAATCTGATGGAGGTGAGGGGTGGTGGTGCTGGATACTGGCAGTGAGTCATCCCCACAGTACTGCTATGGAGCACCAGAACCCTGTGATCTCAGTGACACACAAGTCAGGAAGGTAGAGGTTTCTGTCCCACCAGTCAACTCTATCCCGCCAGCTGGCTTCTAAATAGCTACACAGAGACTTACTGGCTATGTTGGGGAGACTTGTATCAGGCATTTAAATTTAAAGCAGGTTTTGCTAGGAGCCAGGTGGCTACTCCATCACTCCACCCTTCTTCTTCCCAGCATCCTCTCAGTTTGGCTCTTCCTGCCTAGCTATTGACCAGTCAGCTTTTTTTTTTTTTTATTAAACCAATCAGAAGGCACCTTGTCCAAAAAACCCATCTTCACAGTGTACAGAAGGGTTATTCCACAGCATCTTCCCCAGACACTGTTGTGTTCTCTGGAGCGTTCATTGATTACATTGAAGCTCATAGCATCTGTAAATCCATGAGGACGCAGCTAACCCAGGCAGAGTTTTGCTGAAAGGCCTAAGCTGCACCCCGTGTCCAGGTCTGCTGCACGGGAGCCTAATCAATACGGGTTCCAGTAGGCATGCATCACTTGCTGTCTTGTTACTTGAGGCCCCATCACATGACAGAGTCCACTGTTAACAGGCAGGATCAGCTATGGTTGGTGAGGACTAAGCAATAATCCAATAGTCATGTCCTGTGAAATGAATGACATAGAAGCTTGCGTTCATAGAATCCCCAAGTGGTCTCTTTCTTTCAGTGTAAGTTAGGAGACTCTGAATTTGGAAACGGACATTTCATATGCTTTTGGGCATGTGCTGGTAAACAGCACAGAGGGTAGTTTTGGGTTTTCCAGTGGCACAGCCTGCGATGCTGTGACGTAAGCAAGCCCCGCCCATGCACCCACCTCTTTTTCGCTTGTTGCCATGTCTCTGCTCTTCTCCAGGACTTTGATTTGAGCCAGTTGCATAGGGGCCTGGATGCCCGACCTGAAGTGATTCGAAATGATGTGGCTCCCAGCCACCTGAGCATGCCCCAGTATCGTCCCCGACCAGCCAATCCTGATGAAATCGGGAACTTCATCGATGAAGTAAGTAGGCAAAGCTGTGAGCCAGGGCACAGTGCATCTCTTAACTTGGGAACCAGGGAGAAAGACATTCCTGTGAGGAGAACCTTCGAATTCTTGCCTTGTGGTGTCTGCTTGTCCAGATCCTTGAGACAAAACCAAAATCTACTTACAAAGATGTTGTAGAACTAAAAGAAGTTGCAATGCAGACTTAGTTTGACCTTCCTGCTCCACAATCTTGGTGTCTGTCTTTTCTGTTGCTGCTCTGAGGCCAAGGCAGCTTTCAGAAGAGTCTAACGAGGGACTCCAGAGGGTTAGAGTCCATGACTGTCATGGCAGGGAGCATGGCAGCAGGCGGGCATGCATGGCTGCAGCAGTTGAGGGCTCACATTTTCCTCTACAAGCAGAAGGCGGAGACAGAGAGAGAGAGAGACAGAGGGAGCTAATTAGAAATGGCTGAGCTTTTAAAACCCCAAATTCTATTCTCTGTGACACACCTCCTGCAACAAAGGCCATACCTCCTAATCCTTTTAAGCAGTTCTAATTTGAGACCAAGCATTCAAGACTACGCAACCCCGGAAGCCTTTTTACTCCCTACGTAGACCAGGATGGCAGAAGGTAGCAGAAGGAGTCTGTGTCCCATGTTGGGCATAGCTTGAGCATAAGAGACCTTAAAACCTACCCCCACAATGACACACCTCCTCCAACAAGGCCACACTGCTCCAGCAAAGCCACACCTGCTAATAATGCCACTCTGTATGGGCCTATGGGTGTCATTTTCATTCAAACCACCACGTAGAGGATGACTTTAAATTCCTGATCCTTCAACTTCACCTTCCAGAGTTAGCATTTAACAATGACAGTTTGGCATCTAGTCTTTGAGGATCTTCTGGGCTGATCTCATTGTGTTTAGCCTCTGTCCATTCTGATTGGCGGTTCAGGATCCTTGCTTTGGTTTCTGGGGATTCCACCCTGACAGGCAGCTCTCCCTCGGAAGAAGCATTCTGTGACTTGTCTTTCTGTGTTGATGCACATGTTATAATAAATGTGGTGCTCTTCCCTTTAGAATCTGAAGGCAGCTGACAGCGACCCCACGGCACCCCCTTACGACTCCCTGTTGGTGTTTGACTATGAGGGGAGTGGTTCCGAAGCTGCTAGCCTGAGCTCACTTAACTCCTCTGAGTCAGATCAGGACCAGGACTACGACTATCTGAACGAGTGGGGCAACCGCTTCAAGAAGCTGGCTGATATGTACGGTGGCGGCGAGGATGACTAGGAGACTAGAGAGGAGCCCCTGCGTGCAGCCATGGAAGATTCAGAATAATGTTGCCAGTGGCCTTTCGGCTCCTTCCCCAAGTTTATAAAAGAGAGACTGATTTGAGATGCAGTTTGCAGAGTGGCCTCACTCTACCAGTCTACTGTGTTAGAACGGTTGTCATTTGTTCTTAAAATCAGTTTTTTATTTTTACAGGGCTGGGATTTGAACTCTGCCACTGAGTCACAGGCCCACCCTCTCCTTATTTTGTTTTTTTCTCTCCATTTCCGTGGATGGGATGAATATGGGGCTTTACAGTGAGAGGCAAGTCCTCTTGTCACCGGGCTATTGCCCCAGTTGAGTGTTTTTTATTTCAGAATGACAATTCGAGCCTCAAAAGGGTCAGCTAGCACTGGCAGTTTTCCTTTATGTTTAAGAGATAGGGGGAGGGTCTGCCCTATTTTCTCTTTCATTGTGTATAGAAAATGGTTTGTTTTTGTTTTTGAGCTAGGGATCTAGGCAAGTGCCCCACCCCAGAGCTACAGTTCCAAGCCCTTCACCCCACACTAAAATTTTTAATTGTGTGCTTTCCCACAGTTATTATATTTGTGTTCTGTATTCTCATACCCACTTATGCTCCTGAATTCTGTTGCCCTGCCCAGGTGCTATTCTATGATGCGGAAGTGACTGGGTCTTTTTGTGGTAAAAGACAGGTATCATGGTAGGGGTGCGACTGACCGGGATATTGTGTGATTGAAAGATCTTCGTGGTTTTCCTTCACTTGAAATGGGCATTTCCTCACTTGAAATGGGCATTCCTTGTGTGGAGTCACTGTCTTCTAGGTGAAAGCCATAGTGGGGTATGTTGCTCTGGTTCTCTATAGGGAGCTGTGACCACAGCTAGTAGGAAGGCTTTAGGCCCCAGTTGGTTTCTTTTGCTTCCTTCACACCAACGTACAAGAGCTGTGTGCTCTGAGACTCACCAGTGCCCCAGCGTGCTGCAGCCAAAGACAGAGCAAATGCAAGAGACTGGCTCATGGGCAGCACGTGTGCCACGGTGCCTGGCCAGCTCGCACGCTGATGGTGAGGCCTGAACTCTTTCTCAAACAATTTCTGGAAGAATAGAGGGGCCTCACCATGTGCTTCCTGGCTGGAGTCCTTTTCTGCGCATTCCCGAAGCCTAGGAAGCATGCCTTTCCAATGCCTGCTTTTGATGGTAGCTATAGAAAATGCTGGCTGAGTTGGGCCAAGTATACATAGAAAACTGAGACTATTAGAAATTGTGCATTTTCTCATAGAAGCAGGAAGAAACACTGTTCCAATGGGAGAAAGGGGGCGAGGGCTTTGATTTGAGTCTTTTCTTTTAATTCAAAATGCAAATTTCAGCTTTTTGATAACCACTGGAGAGAATTTTGTTAAAAGTGCTTTACTCGCAATCAACTGTGAGAACTGTTGATTTCTCTGTAGTTTAAATGTCTACTGTAGTCAGTGTAGAGTGTCACTTGTATGTAGTTTGAGTGTATATGTGTGTGGGTGCTGATAATTTTGTATTTTGTGGGAAGTGGAAGGTAAACAATTAAAACTGTTCTAAGATACATTTTTATAAATTTTATTAAAGAGTTTTGTTAAACTGTTGTGATGTTCAATTGATTTGACTCTACCAGAATTCCAAGTGAGACAAAAAGACAAAGGAGGTGAGCTCAGAATGCCAGCCCTGGGGAGGCAGAGGCAGGTGGATCTCTGTGAGTTCAAGGCCAGCTTGGTCTACAAACAGAAACCCTGTCTAAGGGGGAGGGTGGCGGGAAGGAGCCAAACCATGGAGAAGGGAGCTTGCAGCATTGAAATGACTTCTCCACGCTTTCATTCCTTCTGCCTCGGGAGGAAATGCATTCACAAGGCTGCTGTTCATTGTGGCCTCTGAAGAGCACGAAGTGCCAAGGTCAGTGGGACAGAAGCAAACCCACAGTTTCCTCTGCGGTCAGTAAATATTTCTTGATAGTGGAGGCAGCGATTCTGCGTGAAGGAATATGGTGTGGCCTCATCCTGAGAGACATTTATCAATTCCCTTCCACTCTCTTCCCCCCATTCCATGACACTAGAGCTTGAACCTAGGGCTTTGAGCTTGCTAGACAAGGGTCCAACCAGCTTAGTAATGCTTACTCTTTTATAAATTTTTTATTTAGCTTTTAGTTTTTTTAAAAAATGTGTGTGAGCTGAGCAGTGGTGGCTCACACTTTTAATCCCAGCCCTCAGGAGGCAGAGGCAGGCAGATCTCTTGAGTTTGAGGCCAGCCTGGGCTACAGAGAGAGTTCCATTACAGCCAGGGCTACACACACAGACCATGTTTTGAACCACCCACCAAATAAGATTGTGAGTGTATATGTGAATGCTTGTGTCCATAGAGGTCAGAGGTTTCAGATCCTCTACAGCTAGTAAGAGGCGACTGTGTGCCAACCTGTGTGTGTGTGTCTGTACGCGTGTGCTAGAAACTGAGTCCCGTAAGAGCAGTATGCACTCAACCACAGAACCATCCTCTCTCTGTCTTTCTTTTTAAACATATGCTTTTTGTGGTACTGGGTGCTGTAGGAAGACCTGCTGCTTGTGATTATCCACCTACTGGGTGTGGCCTCTTATATTGATGTGGACACAACCTGCATCCGCCCTTGGAGCTGATAAAGTGAATGCAGCAAATAAAATGACTGAATCCTGGCAAAAGTCAGTGTGTCTTGCTCTCTGTCTTTTGTTTGTTTGTTTATTTATTTATTTATTTTTTATTTTTATTTTTTTGGTTTTTCGAGACAGGGTTTCTCTAGCTTTGGAGCCTGTCCTGGAACTAGCTCTTGTAGACCAGGCTGGTCTCGAACTCACAGAGATCCGCCTGCCTCTGCCTCCCGAGTGCTGGGATTAAAGGCGTGTGCCACCACCACCCAGCTCTTTTGTTTGTTTTTAATCCAGTGTCTCGCTGTAGTCCAGACTGGCCTGAAACTGCTGTCTAGTGTAGCTCACACTGTCCTTGAATTTGTAACCCCGCCTCAGCTCCCTGAACACAAATGCCTAGATTGACTCTAGTCTTTAAATTAGGAAGAAACTGGTGTCCTAGTGTCATTCTGCCACTGTCATAAACACTGAGAAAAGTAACTTGGGGAGGAAAGGGTTTGTTTGGCTTACACTTCCAGGGCACAGTCTATCACTGAGGGAAGTCAGGGCAGGGACTTGAAGTAGAATCCACAGAGGAATGATGTTTACTGGCTAACGGTTGGGGTGGGGGTGGGGGTAGGGGAGCAGGCAGGGTCTGAACTGTATAGCCCTGGATAACCTGGAACTTTGTAGATATGGCTGGCTTAAAACTCAGAGAGATCTGTTTGCCTCTACCTTCCAAGTCTGGGATTAAAGAAGTCATTTCAGCTAGAAGCTCCCTTCTCCATGGTTTGGTTCCTTCCTGCCCACTCCGCCATCGAGACAGGGTTTCTCAGTGCACACATGACTTAGACCAAGCTGGCCTTGAACTCAGAGATCCACCTGCCTCTGCTGGTGAGTCCCCCATGAGCCCATGGCTACATGAGCACTGGTTTCTGCTCCCCAAGACTTCTAGCCATTCATTTGGAAGGGCAGAAGTCAGCCATGCTCCACCCCAGTGTACCTCAGGGATGGTCAAGGAACATTTTACACTAGGTCTTGAGAGGGAAGTGGCAATGATAGAGGACCATGATTGGCCTTTGTCTTTTTTCCTTTTCTTCCTGCTTCAGCCTCCTGAGTGCAGCCAGGGGTGTTCACTGGGGAGGCCAGATATACTAAAGAGTGTGTTCCCAGAAGCGTTGTCCTGGGGCAGGAAGAGGACCAGTAGGAGAGAGGAAGATAGACATGGGGAGCAATGGGCTGGAGTAGGGTATACAAGCAAAGGACGATGGTGTGTGTGGCATAAATGTCATAATCAATTATCCTTATGCTAACTAAAAATTATTAATTAAGGGGCTGGAGAGATGGCTCAGAGGTTAAGAGCACTGCCTGCTCTTCCAAAGGTCCTGAGTTCAATTCCCAGCAACCACATGGTAGCTCACAACCATCTGTAATGGAGTCTGGTGGCCTCATCTGGCTTGCAGGCATACACACAGACAGAATATTGTATACATAATAAATAAATATTAAAAAATTATTAATTAAAAATAAAAAGCATTGTCTTGAGATCTTTGAATGTCCCACCAGGAATTATGGAGGTGAAAAGCCTATTGCTGATGATCTGAATCTCAAATTCTCTTCCATGTAAGCATGACTTGGGGGGTTATGGTTTTAGTATAAAATGAATTTTCTAGTAATGCGAGAGCCATTATAGATTATAAATAGAACAAAGAGGAGTTTTACTAAGGACATTTCAGAACCTAACCACTGGGGATGCCAATACAGGTTATTGGCAGAGAGCATGATCTAGGGGCTCTGGCTTTAATCTCCGCCCACAATAAACAAATATATATACCAGCGGTGATGTTTGTAGCTATCATATTCATAGAGGATGTATGTATGTGTATATTTACTTTTAGAATTTTTTTAAATATTTATTTTTATTTATTTATTATGTATACAATATTCTGTGTGTATGCCTGCAGGCCAGAAGAGTGCATCAGATCTCATTACAGATGGTTGTGAGGCACCATGTGGTTGCTGGGAATTGAACTCAGGACCTTTGGAAGAGCAGGCAGTGCTCTTAACAGCTGAGCCATCTCTCCAGCCCTACTTTTAGAATTTTTAAAGAATTATTTCATAGTTATGTGTGTTTTGCCTGCATGTATGTCTTTGCATCACATGTATGGCTGTTCCTCTTGGAGGCCAGAAGAGGCTATCTGATCCCCCAGAACTGGAGTTATAGGTGGTTGTGAGGCACCATGTCAATGATGGGAATTGAACCTGGGTCCTCTACAAAAACAACAAATACTCTCTAAACCACTGACCCATCTCTCCAGCCCCGTGTATATTTATTTTTAAATGTCACATAAGGAAATCCATAATACTTAGTTTACTATGTTTTGCTATTGTCGCTTTTTGAGACAGGGTTCTGAACACATGATCCTCTGACCTCAGCCTCCTGGAATGCTGGTGTGAACTCCTGGTCTATGCACAACTGTGGACATTGTTTCATTGGGTTTCAGTACTTGAGCATTTTCATACTGAAATGCTTATTATTTTACAAGAAACTCTGTTTTATCTTTTTTTTTTGGTGGTTTTAATACTGAAGTTTGAACTCATGGTCTTGTGCTCTATCGCTGGGTAACATTTCCAAACCTTTTATTATTTTTGAGACTGGGTCTCACTAAGATGTGTAGGTTGTCTTTGAACTTCTGATTCTCCTGCTATAGCCTCAATAGTAGCTGGGATTAGAGGCATGTGTAAGACAAATCGTGTCCTTTCCTTTTTTTTTTTTCCCTGACTGACCTGGTTGGTACTTGCTTGCTATGTAAGACCAGACTGGCCTCTGCTTCCAAGTACTAGGCTTAAAGATATGTGCCACCAAAATTAAATTAAATTAAATTAAATTAAATTAAAAAAAGATATGTGCCACCGTGCTTGTCCTTTCTTTTGTCTTTTAATTATATTTTCTTTTAAAGAACATTTTAAATTATGCTTGTGCGTGTTTTTGTGTGCATCTGAGGTTTTATACTCCCCGCAAACCTGGGTAACAGGCTGGGTTCTTGGAATTGAACTTGGGTCTTCTGAAAGAACAACATAAGAAACCGTGTTTTGTTTCTCATCGTGCTCAGAGGAATAAAGGAGCCCCGCCCCCGGCCTCGGTCTCGCCTCCCGCCACACTCAACATGGCGGCCGCGCTGGTCCACTAGTGCGTCAGAGCGCATCTTTGGAGCCCAGCTCCGCTCCAATCATGGCGGCTCCGCAACCGGCGGCGGCTGCGCCGAGCGGACTTCTGGAGACATGTGGTCTGGAACCGATTCTGGAAGCGCTGAAGCTGCTGCTGAACCCGGGAGGTGAGAGGACGAGTCTTGGCACGAGGCTGGCCCTGAGGCTCGCGGGGCCGCGGAGACGTCTCCTAGGCTTGCCCTGGCTGCCACAGCATGTTCCCCTCAGGCCCTCCCGGGTTCTCAGTTCCACTCCTGGGGCCGTTTGGGCCCTGTCCAGCCTCACTTAAAACTTAAGCAAACTAAAGCTCCGGAGGGCCCGCGATCCGCTGAATGCTGATACCGGCCGAGGTCCATCGCTCACCTCACTGTGGGCTCCAGCCCCGCTCAGAAGCGAGGATTGTGGCGACACCTTCACACAGGTGTAATGTGAGGTCTCAGCCGCCAGAGGGCTCCGGGCACGCTCGAGATCTGTGCAAAATGCCAAGTGACCCAGCGATGCGGAGCAGGGGCGTTTTGGCTGAGTTTGAGGAAGATTTTTAGGGGTTTCCGTTCTGGTATCAGGGATGTACAGTGACATCTTCTAGTCTTTTGTGTTGAGTTGACCTTTCCCAATTTAGAATCTGAAGGCACCTAGGGAATGGTGAAACCTTGCACTGCCCTTTCCTGTCGAGTCTCAGTTTGTGGTGGTTTGACTGCCCCTGCCTCTCAAGTGCTGGGGCTAGGCAGGCATCACCATGCACATTCTTGTTTTGTTTGGTTTGGTTTTCTTTCTTTTAGACAGGGCATCACCCTCTAGTTAAGGCTGTCCTGGACCTCACGCCCCAAATCACGTGGTCATGTTAGTGGGCCGACCCTGGACCTAGAACACAGTTCTGTCCAATCTCCTTCTCGGACTAAGGCAAATTATTCAGAATAGAGCGTCTGGTGCTGTCTGGAAATGTAGGGAAGCGGGGAAGAAATAAGGCCCTACTTACAAATACAGTATGTATGGTGTGGGGAGTTTGAACTGTCAAGGTAAAGGCACATGTCAGGTGAATGCTCTCCGCTTCAAAAGGCGACCCCAAACGTTACACTGGACTATAGGGAAGTGAAAAGAAGTTAGTCACAGATGAAAGCCTACTAAGTGGCAGTCCCCACAGTGTTCCGTTTATGTGATATCCTTTAGTCTCCTGACATAGGAAGTGCTGGCATTTGTTTTTGCAGAGGAAGGCTTAGGTGCATTGGGAATTGCCCAGAGTAAAACGAGTAAGTGCAGTTTCCTTCCCTAAAAGCATGATGGATATACTATATCGCCTCAAGTAAGAGTCTGTGGCAGCTGGGCAGTGGTGTCCCCGCACTCTGGAGGCAGAGGGAGAAGACTCTCTGTGGGTTTGAGTCCAGCCTGGTCTAGGACAGCCAGGGCTACACAGAGAAACCCCAACTTGAAAAGAAACAATGAAACAAAAGGGTGATGGCAAAATATAGATGTTATTATTTATTAGTCCTATGAATACGTGTGGACCTATTTCTATGAGTGTGTTTGTGTGTGCCATATGCATGCAGGAGCCCACAGAGGCCCTAAGAGGGGGTCAGATTGCCAGGAACTGGAGTTACAGGCAGTTGTGAACTGTCACGTGGGTACTGGGACCTGAACCCCAGTTCTCTCAAGAGCAGTCAGTGGTCTTAACCAACAACCATCCCTCCAACTCCCATATTAAAAGAAAAAAAGAGGCAGGCGGATCTCTGTGAGTTCGAGGCCAGCCTGGTCTATAAGAGCTAATTCCAGGACAGGCCCCAAAGCTACAGAGAAAACTCTCAAAAAAAAAAAAAACAAAAACAAAACAAAACAAAACAAAAAAAACCCAACAACATGAAAAACAATCAAACAAAAAGATTTTTTATTTTGAATTATGTATATGTGTGAGTGTGTAGATGTGAGAGCAGTTAGTGAGAGAGATCCCCTGGAGCTGAGTTTATAGGCAGTTGTGAGCCACCTAACATGAGTGCTGGGCACTGAAGCTTGGGTCCTCTGTTTTAACTTGCTCTTGGAGAGATCCCTTGTTCAGCAATTGTAGCTATTGGGTTGGTTTGGTTTTTTTCCTGTTTGTGATAGGGTCTCATGTATCCCAGACTTGAACTCATGTGATGAATTTATATTTCTGATTCTTTTGCCTCTGCCGCTTGAATGTTGGAATGACAGGCATGCACCATCACAGTTTATGCAGTGCTGGGGAACCAAACTTAGGTCATCTTGACTGCTTGGCAGTCACTCTACCAGCGGAACTACATCTATAACACTGTTTATTTTTTATTTTTTCCTTTCAAGACAGGCAGGCGGATCTTTGTGAGTTTGAGACCAACCTGGTCTACAAGAGCTAGTTCCAGGACAGGCTCCAAAAGCTACAGAGAAACATTGTCTCAAAAAACCAAGAAAAAAAAATTATTTATTTTATTTTTTCTGTATACAGTGTTTTCAGCCTGCATGTATACCTGGGCACCAGAAGAGGGCACCAGATCTTATTACAGGTGGTCGTGAGCCACCATGTCGTTGCTGGGAATTGAACTCAGGTCCTCTGAAAGAGCATCTAGTACTCTTAACCGCTGAGCATTATCTCCATCCCTCTAAAATTATGCTATGTCGTATATGTATGTACTGTGTGAATCGGGATGCTTTTTTTCCCATTTTTTTAAAATAACTTTTTAATTTTTTTTTAAGGTGTGCGCTGTTATTACTTTTTTTTTTTTTATCCCAAACTGACTTTTTTTTTTTTTTTTTTTTTTTTTTTTTTTTTTGGTTTTGGTTCTGGGCATCAAATCTCCGGTCTGTACCTACACATGCTCTACCAGTTTAGTTTACTGCTGCAATGCGTGCATGCGTGTGTATGTGTGTATTTGAGACAGGGTCTAGCTATGTGCCCTTGGCACCTGCTGTATAGAACATGTTGGCCTCAGACTTTGGGGATTTGTGTTTGTGAGTAGCTGTGCTACTCATCTGGCTCTTTTTTTTTTTTTTTTTTTTTTTCGTGAGGGTAGATTTTGGGGGGTGGATGGGGCAGGTCTTATTCTTTTGCTAAAGCTATCCTAAAATTTACTGTGTAGACCAGGCTGTCCTTGACTTGAAACAATCTTTCTGCCTCATCCTTCCAAGTGCTACAGTAACAGATGTACATCTCTAGTCTACCTTGTAAGGACATGTTAAAGGAGAAATAACTGAGGGAGAGCAGCATTATTTTATATGTTTAAATCTCTTTTTGTGTGTGATGCTGGAGGCAAAACTTAGGACCTGACATGTGTACCTCTGTAGATCCCCAACCCTGTCTCAGTGTTTCTGTACTAGTCAGTTTTCATCTCCCTCCCTCCCTCCCTCCCTCCCTCCCTCCCTCCCTCCCTCTCTCCCTTCCTCCCTCCCTCCCTCTAACTTGATACAAGCTAAAAGGGAACCTCAGTGAGAAAATGCCTCCATTAGATTGACCTGTAGGCTTGCCTGTGGTGCATTTTCTTCATTAATGATTGATGTGGGAGGTCACACTGTGGGCGGTGCTACCCCGGGCAGGTGGTCCATGGTTGTATAAAAAGTAAGGTGAGCAGGCCATGGGGAGCAAGCCAGTAAGCAGCATTTCTCCGTGACTTTTGCTTCAATTCTTGTCACGAGTTTTGCCTTGGTATCCCTAGATGATGAACTTTAACCTGTAAGCCAAAGAAACCCATTCCTTCCCAAGTTCCTTTTGGTCATGGTGTTTATCACAGCAGTAGAATCAAACTAGGACAGTTATTACGGATGTTTTTTGTCCTTGCAGACGTCTTGGCAATCAGGGTCCTTTATGCCATATTTTAGGAAATGCATTAGTATCAGGCATGGCACGTGCCTCTAATCCCAGCACTCAGGAGGCAGAGGCCAGGCCAAGTAGTGAGACACTTTTAAAACCAAGCTGGGGAGGGAGGTTGGGGTTTGCTGTTGAAAAAGAAGAGCCCACACACCACATATCCAGGTATGGTTTATTCATCACTTTTACCAGTAGAGGGCAGGGCCAGCTGCTGTATCACAAGGCCTGGGCAGAAAGCACTCTACCAAGCTCCTGCTTTAAATCACAGCCTTTGTACTCCATGCCTGGCCGCAGAAACCGTGTACCATAGGGAGTCATGGAGAGACTGACTGCTGGCCTGAATGTTGGTCGGTGGCTACAGGCTCATGTTTCCTGATAGGAGCACATGTGCTGAAGGAGCCGCATTTCAATGCTACTTGGCCTGGGCAGCCCTAGTTTTATAATCTTTAATTTTATAATTATTTAAATTTAAATAATATTTATTTAAATATTTATTTATTTTATGTACAGAAGTAACGTGATTTACTATAGAAACATTTAAATGTAATTAAATGAAAAAAACCCTACTGGGCAGATGGCTCATTTGGTAATGTGCTTGCTACTTGCTATGTAAGCAGGAGGACCTGAGTTCGGGTCCCCAGCACTCATGTAAAAAAAAGCCGAGGGCAGCAGTTTGTGTCTGTAATCTTAGTACCAGGGAAGCAGAGACAGGAATACTGAAAAACTCCTGTTATTCTGGTTCTCATATTCATATTCCCAAACCCATCCATAGGTCTCATTTATAGCCCAGGTTAGCCCCTACTTCATGACAGCCTTCCAATTTTATCCTATAGTCCCCCAAATGCTAGGGCCACAGGTATAAACTACTTCATCCAGCTCTTTCTCACTATTCTTTTTTAAGAAAAAATTTTTAGATTTATATGTAAGTTTGTGTTTGTGTGTGTGTATGCACACATGTTGGTACATGTGCCTCTGTGTGTGTGTGTGTGTGTGTGTGTGTGTGTGTGTGTGCGCGCGCGCACTGAAGCAAGACAAGGCCTTCAGGTCATCCTCTATCTCTCTCTGCTTTTTCTTTTGAGGCAAGGTCTCGGATTTTAGGGCTCGTGTTTTTCTTGGCTAGGCTGAAGCCAGTGAGCTCTGGTAATCCTGTTTCCACTCAATTTAGAACTAGGGTGACAGGCATAGGCCACATGCCTGGGCTTATTACATGTGTGTTGGGATGCAAACACAGGTCCTCAGGATTGTGTACTCAGAAAATGCTCTTTACTACTGAGCCATCTCTCCAGCCCTGTCTCATAACTCTGAAGAACAATGTTGTAACTGTTTCTTTTTTCTTTATTATTATTATTATTTTGGTTTTTTTGTTTTGCGAGACAGGGTTTTGCTGTGTAACAGTCCTGGCTGTTCTAGAACTCGCTTTGTAGATCAGGGTGACCTCAAACTCACTAAGAACTGCCTGCCTCTGCCTCCCAAGTGCTGGGGTTAAAGGCGTGCGCCACCACCGCCCAGCCCTGTTCTTTTTTATAAGAGCATTTGGTCTTTACTATATATAAAGGGTAGACAAAAGGAGGGAAACTGAAAGAAGAAAATAAAAAAGTATTTTAATCTCATTACCTAGCTGTTACCATTACCAGAATTCTGGGAAATACTGTTTTTACTTTCTATGGAAATGAACTTATATACATAATACATAGTTTTATAACCTTTAAATAACTTTTTATGTACAGAAGCAATGTGACTTACTACAGAAAAACTTAAATGTAATTAAGTGAGAAAAATAAAATCTCTGGGCAGATGGCTCGTTTAGTAGTGTGCTTGCTGTGCAGATGAGTTTGGGTCCCCAGCACCCATGTAAAAGCTTGGGCAGCAGCTCAGTGTTGGTGGTGCGTGTCTTTAATCCTGCACTCGGGAGGCAGAGACAGGTGGGTCTCTGTGAGTTCGATACTAGCCTGGTCTACAGGACAACCAAGACTACACAGAGAAACCCTGTCTGGGGCGGGGGGGAAGCTGAGGGCAGCAGTAGTTTGAGCTGTAATCTCAGCATCAGGAGACAGAAAGAAAGAAAGGGATCCTCAGGGTTCTCTGGCCAGCCAGTCCATCCAATTTGGTGAGCTTTAGGTTCAGAGAGAGACCCTGCTTCAAAAAATAAGTTAGAGCGGTTGAGGAAGACAGCTGATACTGAATTCCAGCCTTCACACACAGATGCTGTGTACCACACACGCATACACACACATTGAGAAAAGAAGAAAGTAAGAACCCTAGCATCTAGAGAATACCATTTATGTGTGTGACTGTGAGCATGTGTGTGTGTGAGTGCGTATGCACGTGTCTCTCTCTCTCTCTCTCTCTCTCTCTCTCTCTCTCTCTCTCTCTCTCTCTCTCTTGTCCTCTGTCTCTGTCTCTCTTTGTGTGTGTGTGGGGGGGAGTGTGGTTTTTAAGCCATCCCAGGATCTTCCTGCCCCTGCTTCCCAAACGCTCTGATATATTTGATTACAGCTTTTGGGTCACAGAGAAAGAGGAAACTGAGAACATTTCCGTGTGCTTGCTCCATTATCCACTGGAATCCCCGTTCCCCTCTTATTAACATGCCTTAATGTGGTACATTTGTTACAGGTGGTGAGCAGTGTTCAAACACTGTTATTAACATAAGTCCATGGTTTACATGGTTGCATTAGTTTTCCTGATGTGTAGTTTGGATAAATTTATAATACCATGCATCTACCATAGATTAAATATTTTTATTTTATTACTGTGTGGGCATGTATGCTTGTGTTGGTGTGGGCATATACATGCCATAGCATGGATGTGGAGGTCAGAGAACAATTTTCAGAAGTCAGTTCTTTCTTTTCACCATGTGGGCTCTGGGATGGAACTCAACTTGGCATGTGCTCTACCCACTGAGCCATCGTGACTGCCCATAGATTTTTTTTTTTTCTTTTTAAGGCTTGAGGTTAGGAGTGCAGCTCAGTGGCAGAACATTTGCATAGCATGTGTAAGGGCCTGGGCTGATCCACAGCACCGCAGAAAGACTCCCCCACAAAAAGCATTTTCCAGCTGCCTAACAGTCTCATCCACAGCACCCCAACTTTTACCTTTTTCACGGGCCGTCTCCTGGCTGGAGTGGGCAGTGTGTTCCATACAGAAGAAAATCTCATTTGTTTTCTTGGTTCATTATTTCCCTTTTTTTTCTCTTTCAAAAGGATCGGGCTCAAGTTCACTACAGAACACAAAGCATGATGTCTTGCTGGAGACCCTCAAATCTAACCTGTCTGTGCTGGAGGCCAGGTTTCTGAAGGATGCTCAGTGGAAGAAGCTGAAAGTCCTAAGAGACGAAACTGCTGGAAAGGCCAAGTGGCTGCAGAGCTCCGAAGATATCACCTGGAGTTTCACCTCTCAGACTCTGCTGCTGCTGCTGTGTTTGAAGGAAACCATGACCCACCTTGTAGCTAATTTTAGTCCAGGTACACCCAACCCCAAGACTCCCGAAGCTGCTCCCGCCCTCAGCCCGGATACACTAAGCGTCTCCCAACAGAAGACCGTCCAGTCGGTTCTGCAGTTTGTAGTCACCTTGGGTGTCTGCCCCTACCTCCTGCCTGGTGTGGGAGTCCCTCTGAAACACAGGACGGAGTTTGGAGCTGTTGTTCAAGATGTAGTACGTCTGGAGGCTGCCCCCCATGCCACCCGGAGACTGTACACCTGCTGCAGGGTCCTCCTAGATCTGGCTCAGCATGCATCTCTGGGGAGCTTGATTTTCTGCCGCCATTTTGGGGATATTGCAGCAGGTCTGTGCCAGCTGGGGTTCTGCCCAACCAAAAGAAAACCACCAGCCCCCGTGGAAGAGGTAAATGTACAGAGGAGAGAAGACATACTATGACCGATAGCGTGTGTAGTTGTGTAAGGTTCTGAGTACATTTCTTAGTTGTTTAGAACGTGCTGATTGAAGGATCTAGAATCCCTTCCTTTCCTCCTCCTCCTCCTCCTGGTTTTTGAGACAGGGTTTCTCTGTGTAGCTCTGGCTGTCTTGGAACTCACTCTGTAGACCTCAAACTCAGAGACCCACCTACCTCTGCCTTCCAAGTACTGGGATTAAAGGTGTGCACCACCTTGCCCACTAAGATCTAGAATTTCTATCTAATGCCAAAGCACACTGCACTGTGGGCTGCATCATCACTAGGCAGGTGGTCCTGGGCTGTCAACAAAAGCTAGCTGAGGAGAGAACCAGAGAGCTAGCCAGTAAACACGTTCCTCCATGATTTCTGCTTTAGTTCCTGCCCTGAGTTCCCTCAATGATGAACGGTGACCTGGAAATGTTAGCCTTAGATTAAGCTCTTTCTACCCCAGATTGTTTTTGGTCAGTGTTTTATCAAATTAACAGAAAACAAACTAGAATAGACATGGATAACATACAGTAATTGAGGAGATAAGATTTCGAAATAGGACATCATTGTGTCTTCACTTAGTGGACCAGTCTCAGGAGCTAGCCAGAGAAGCTGCCATTAAAATATAAATGGGTCAAGGTCTCACGGGTGAGTAAATGCCCTAGTGCTGCCTCATTATGCTGTTGCTTCTCTTAGCTGCTGGGGTCGCCCTTGGGCTTCTTCCTTGGTAGTCATCACAGCTGTAGTAACCCTAACACACCATTTCCCGTGTATTTCCCTAAAAGCCACTATGTCCAAGCAGTGTCACTAAACAGTGTCCAACCCAGAACACCTGCTTTTTACTTCAGGGTAAAGCATTGGCAGAACCAGCAGTGCCTATGGCCTGAGGTCAGCATCTCATCATTGTTTTTGAGGCCTTTCAGTGTCCTGAGGGTCTCAGGCAAGACAGAGAAAAAGGGCAAACATACTGAAAGAAGACAGTATGAAGGCTGGCTCAGGAGTTGACAGGGCCACCCCCTGATCGTACATTGTGAAGCTTCTCTGTATAGCACCCGCATCTCGGTGTGTTACATGGTAACTAGCGGGAAGGACCCTGATGGGCTGTGAGTGGCAATTACCTAAGGGGATGGTATGGAAGTACACAAAGCGACCTTCATCCCTCTTTGATAGTTAAGTTCTGAATGCAAGAAAAAAACCAGTTACCAGAGTAAGAGATGAAAAGTCAAAATATGGGGGTTGCAAGATGGCTCATCGGGTAGAGATGTTTACCATGTATTCCCGGTGACCCGAGTTTAATCCCCAGAACACACATAAAGGTGCAGGGAGAGAACCAATTCTACAGCGAAGTAAAAATATCACTACTGTTGTTCATAAACACAAAGGTGGAGCTCTCTTCCTCTCCCTCTCCCTCTCCTTCTCCCTCTCCCTCTCCCTCTCCCTCTCCCTCTCCCTCTCCTCCTCCCCCTCCCCCTCCCTCTCCCTCTCCCCCTCCCCTCTCCTTCCCTCTCCTCCTCCCCCTCCCTCTCCCTCTCCCTCTTCCCCTCCCCCTCCCCCTCTCCTCTCCTTTCCTCTCCCCCTCCCTCTTCCTCTCCCTCTCCCCCTCCCCCTCTCCCTCTCCTGAGTACTGGGATCAAAGATGTGTACCACCACCTGGCTACTTGTGCCAGTGCGGAGAGATCTTTTAAACAAAGACGGAGCTCCATCAGTGCAGTCCAGTCAGACACACTTACTGCTCATGCAGTCTCAGGAGCCGTGGAAAACTGGCGCCATCTGCCCTGTGGCAGGGGGTGTACACTGTTCTGTCTCACTCCCACAGAGAGAAGAGAGAGGAGTAGCAAGCAGGTGCGCTCCTCAGTCACCAGCAGGTAAGCACACCCCCTGCCCAGAACAGGGCAGCTGAGAGATGGAGATGGAGAACGGACACAGCCTCCTCTGTGCAGAAGGGACTAAAAGGGAGGAACACCTTCCTCCTGTCCCCTCTTGAGTTTTAGTAAACCTTATCTTCTGTTTTCTGCCGGGTCTGTATTTCACTAAAGCCAAGTGCACGTCTTTTAGGTTTTAACAGAAGAGGAAAGAGTCCTATCGAGGGGGGCCTTGAGAGACATCTTGGATCAAGTCTACCAACCATTAGCTGTCCGGGAATTACTTATCCTCCAGGGAGGACCACCTCAGGTATTCAGGCCTCAGACTTGGTGGGAGCTGATGTGTCTTCTTTGCCTGGAAAGTTAGCTGACTTTAGTTTCCTATAAAATAATCTAGTTGAGCCTTACTTCTTTAATAATAATAATAATTATTTTATAGATAGTTTCACTATGTAACCCTGATTGGCCTGGAACTCTCACAAAGGTCTGCCTGCCTTTGCTTACCAAGTGGTAGGATTAGAGAGGCATGTACATGGCATATATTTTGCATTTTATTTTATTTGTGTGGGTATTTTGCCTGCATGTATGTCTGTGCGCCATGTGTGGGAAGTGCCCATGGAGGCCAGAAGAGGGTGTCGGATCTCCTGTAGTTAAATTGGTTAAAGGTGGTTGTGAATGGCCATGTAGGTGCTAGGAATCAAACCTGGGTCATTTGGAACAGCAGCCAGTGCTCTGAACTGCTGAGCCATCTCTCCAGACCCCTTGCAGTGTAATCGAGGCTGCTCTAGAATTCATACTGCTTCAGCCTCCTAATGTGGAGATTGCAACCATAAGCAGCTATGTCCTTCTCTTATTTTAGCTTTTAGATAATTAAGTGGTATTTATAAAATAAAGTGTCATTAACTTTCAGGATAATTTAAAAGACCTTTTGTTAATGGAATGGCGGATACGTTCCCAAGATCATGTTCACTTTTTAAAGGCTATGGCAATTTAATGTGAATACATACTCGCACACAGATATAGTCACACACACACACACACACATTCCCCAAGACAGGGTTTCTCTGTAGCTTTGGAGCTTGTCCTGGAACTCCCTTTGTAGACCAGGCTGGCCTCAAACTCACAGAGATCCATCGCTCTCTGTCCCCCGAGTGTTGGGATTAAAGGTGTACACCACCACCACCTGCCATCACATATATTTTTTGTTTTGTTTTTGAGATAGGGTCTTCTGTGTAGCCCAGGCTAGTTTGAATTTGTGTTCGTCCTGCCTTCTAGCTTCTGAGTGCTAGATTCTAAGTGTGCATACTATGTATGCCTCATAAAAAATATAAACATACACATATTTGGTTTTGGTTTTTATTTTATTAAATTTTTTTTATTATATATACAGTATTCTTCCTGCAGGCCTCATTACAGATGGTTGTGAGCCACCATGTGGTTGCTGGGAATTGAACTCAGGACCTTTGGAAGAGCAGGCAATGCTCTTAACCGCTGAGCCATCTCTCCAGCCCCATGGTTTTGGCTTTTAATTAAAAAATATTTATTTTATTTGAGGAGTGTGAATGTTTTGCCTGCATGTGCGCCATGTGTTTCCCGGTGTTTGCAGAGGTCAAAAAAGGGGCTTAGATTTCCTGGAACTGGAGTTGTGGATAGTTATGAGCCACCATATAGATGCTGGGAATTGAACCCAGGTCCCCTGCTAAGAACAACTAATGTTCCTAGACAGTGAACTACCTCTCCAGCCCGTATATTTGTTTTGAGACAGAGTCTCACTCTACAGTTCAAGCTGCTTACTCACTATGTAGCACAGGCTCTCCTCTTGCCTCAGTCTCCTAAGTACTAGGAGCCACTCTGCCTAGCTTTGGGTCTTTTTAATTTGTGATGCTGGAGATGGAACCCAGGACCTTGTACATGTTAGGTAAGCATTCTATGCTGGGTGGCGGTGGTGGCACACCTTTAATCCCAGCACTTGGGAGGTAGAGACTGGCACATCTCTGAGTTTGAGACCAGCCTGGTCTATAGAGCAAGTGACAGGACAGCCAGGGCTGTGCAGAGAAACCCTGCCTTAAAACAATCAAAATCAGTCTACCACTGAGTTATATCTTCAGCCTCTGTATTAATTTTCTAAAATTATTTGTGTTGGGGGAGGATGTACATGCCAGATCATGGAAACCACACGATACATGTGGAGGGAGGTCAGTACTCTCTTACCATATGGGTTCGGGGAATCAAACTCAGGTCATTAGGCTTGGGTGGCAAGTGCCTTTACCCATTAGCCATCTTTCTGTTCTCTAGATTTTTGTTTTTAAACTAACAATTGACTATTGGACAATTTTTTTTGCTTGGTTTTTTTTGTTTTGTTTTGTTTTGTTTTTTGAGACAGGATTTCTCTGTGTCACTTTATTGCCTGCCTGGAACTAGCTCTTATAGACCAGCTGGCCTTGAACTCACAGCGATCCTCCTGCCCCTGCCTCCCAAGTGCTGAGATTAAAGGTGTGCACCACCACCACCCGGCTGAACAATATATTTTTTTGACAGAAGTATTTGGGCTCCTTCTGTTTTGAATGAAATAATCTGAGCTGAAGAAATTTAAACTAGAGCTATTACTATTTCTAGTCTCATTCTGAATATATTGTTGGCATAAAGATAGCTTTTTTTTTCTTTTGAGAGAGAGTTTTGCTAACTTACCAGGTCTTAAATCAGGTCTGTAGCCCAGATAGACTTTGATCTTGGGAACCCTCCTGCTTCAGCTTCCCAAGTATCTAGGATTATAGGCCTGCACCATTAGGCCAGTTTAATTTATTTTTCTCTCAAAAGTAATTATTGGAGAGAGTGGGCATGGTGGTACATGCTTTTAATTCTAGCACTTAAGAGGCAGATCAGGTGGCTCTCTTGTGAGTTTAAGGACAGTCTGGTCTACAAAGTCAATTCCAGGCCATCTAGGGCTACGTAGAGAAACCTTGTCTCAAGGGAAAAGAAATTTTGGTGGTGGACACCTTTAATCCCACTTTGGAGGCAGAGACAGGCAGAGCTCTGTGAAATTGAGAGTCTCTTGGTATATCTACTAAGTTCCAGGTCAGCCAGGGGTATTTAGTGAGTCCTTGTTTTAAAAAAGGCAAAAATATGATTGTGACTGGAGAGATGGCTCATCAGTTAAGAAGAAGCTGCTGAGTCATGGAGACCCAAGTTTGGATCGCAGGGCCCATATCGGGCAGCTCACAAATGCCTGTAACTTTAGTTCCAAGGGATCTGAGAGAGAGAGAGAAAATAAACAAATCAAAAATGTAATGCTGAAGAAGGTTTTGTAAAAGAGAAAGTTCATGCTTATATTGAAAAGAAACTGAAAGATTGTCTACTGTGCACAAGGCCCTGGGTTCATTTACTAGAACTGAATGGAGAGAGGGTAGGGAGAGTATTGCGCTCTCTCTCCCTCTCTCCCTCTCTCTCTCTCTCTCTCTCTCTCTCTCTCTCTCTCTCTCTCTCTCTCTCTCTCTCTGGGTGTTATCAAATTTAGGTCCTTGCACATACTAAACATATGATCCACCACTGAGCTACCTCCCCAACACAAAAATAAAAAATGGTGTCTTCATACTGTGTATGTTTCACTGATGCTCGGCTTATAACTCTACCTCCCCTTTTCTCAGTCCTGTCCAGATGTAAAGACACAGCTTAGGTGTCAGGCCCCAGCCTGGCTCCGGCGTCTGTGTGGGCAGCTGCTTTCTGAAAGGTTGATGAGACCCAACGGCGTTCAGGCAGTAGTCCGGGGAATTTTGGAAGGAGCAGGTGGTAAGAAATAATACATTTCTGTTACTGTGGTATCTGTTTCCCTTTGAGTCAGAGGTGAATCGCTGCCTTTGCCTTAAATCTCACTGAGTGTGAAGGTGTAGCTTGACCTGTTCCTTGCACCTAGCCTGTGGCAGGCACTGAGCGCAGCCCTAGTAGAGTCTGCTGAATGACACATAGAATGAAGGACTGCTCTAAGGATACTAGGTCCCCAAGTCAGGTGTCTTGGTACATGCTATGACCTCAGCACTCAGGAGTCCTGAGACAAAGGTCCTGAAGAGATGGCTCAGTGGTTAAAAGCACTGGCTGTTCTTATCCAGAATAAACCTAGGTTCAGCTTCCAGCACCCTCATGGTGGCTCACAACCATCCGTAACTCCAGTTCCAGAGGATCTGATGCCCTCTTTTAGCCTCTTCAGTGTATATACATAATGCAAGCAAAACAATCAAACAAGTGATAGAATATAAATAAATCTTTGAAAAACAAACTTCAATCCATATTTCCTTCTGCTTCAACTTCAAAAAAATTGCTTCAAGCCATTTGTGGTGGCCCACAGCTTTAATCCTAGCACTCAGGAGGCAGAGGCAGGCGGATCTCTGTGAGTTTGAAGCCAGCCTGGTCTACAAGAGCTAGTTTCAAGACAGGCCCCAAAACTACAGAGAAACCCTGTCTCAAAAAATCAAAAACCAAACCAAACTAACCACCCAACTAAACAAAAAACAATAAATTGCTTCTTAAAAGGTCTATTAGCAATGAATTCTTTTTTTTCTATGTAGCCCTAGCTGGCCTGGAACTCTTTATGTAGATCAGGCTAGCCTTAAATTTGTGACATATCTTACTACACCTTGGCTTTTTTCCTTTAGAGACAGAGTTTTGCATAGACCTGACTACCCTGAAACTTACTTTGTCGATCAGTTTGGTCTCAAGCTTGCCTTAGTCCTGTCTTAACTTCCCAAGGAGAGATTTCAGGCATGCACCACCACACCCAGCTCAAATTTAGTTTCAGTAGGTGTTCGAAGAGATTAAGAGAGAGAGTAATGGGAACATTTTGATCAAAGAATATTTTATATATTTGTGAAATTATAAAAGAATAAATAAAATATTAAAAAAGAGTGTTTCCAGTAGAGAAAAAGAAGCATTTCTTTTTTTTTAAAGTTATAAACTGATTGGCCTAGTAGCTCAGACTTCTTATTAACTCTTATAACTTACATTAGCCCGTTGTTCTTGTCTATGTTAGCCATGTGGCTTGGTACCTTATTCAGCGAGGCAGTCACATCTTGAAGCATTTCTTATCCCAGATTTTCAGGCAGACTTATCACATACACTTTCTATGGGGACTGCGATGAGCATGTCTCTTTCCGTGTGACAGTGGGCTCTATGTGGGGACAGCTGTGAGCATGTGTCTCTTTCTGTGTGACAGCGGGTGCTGCTGGTGGGAGTGATGCCGAGGCCACGGCTGCTGACTGGAAGAAATGTGACTTGATTGCAAAGATTCTGGCATCTTGTCCCCAGCAGTCTCTGTCCCCAGAGAGCTACTACAAGGATATCTGCCCGCAGGTAAATCGTCTGTTTTTGTTGATCCATCAGTATTGCCTGCTAATTCACATAGAGGACAGTTAATATTCTAAAAGTAAAGGAAGAGTGATACAGTATTTCATTTGGCTGTTTAGTGAGTGACTCTCTTTTTATGGTTTGTTTGTTTGTTTGTTTGAGACAGGGTTGCTGGAGTTCAGACTGGCCCAGCACTCAATATCCAACCCAGGCTGGCAGTGATTCTCCTTAGCCTCCCTTGTAGTGATGAGCAGCGGGCTGTGTTCCTGCTGCCCAGCTCCCGGCTGCCTGGCTAGCTTATGCCCCGAAATAACAACATACAAACTATATTCGTTTAAACACTGCCTGGCCCATTAGTTTCAGCCTCTTACTCACATCTTGATTAACCCATATCTAATAATCTGTGTAGCACCATGAAGTGGTGCCTTACCGGGAAGATTCTAGTGTACGTCCATCTTGGGCCGGAGCTTCATTGCGTCTGGCTCAGAGAGGAGAGGCATAGCATTTGTCTGAGCAATCTACCTCACTTCCTTCTTCTTATTCTGTCTATTCCACCCACCTAAAGGCTGGCCTATTAAATAGGCCAAGGCTGTTTCTTTATTAACGAATGAAATCAACGCAAACAGAAGACTCTCCCACATCACTCCCTGGTGCTAGGGTTACAGTTGTGAGCTGCTGTGCCTGGTGGGGACCACCAGTACCTCCTCTTCCTACACACGCGTGCGCCCACCCATGCCCATCCTGTCCTCTAGAGTTATAGGTATTTGCTGGTTTGTTGTCAGCTTAACACAAACCAGCATCACCTGAGAAGGGGAAGCCTCAACCAACAAATTGCCTCCATCAGGCTGGCCTGTGGGCATATCCATGAGGCCTTTTCTTGATTAATGATTGTTGTAGAAGGACCCAGCTCACTGTGGGTGGTGCTACCCCTGAGTAGGTGGTCTTCAGTTGTATAAGAAAGCAGGTTGGGCAAGCCATGAGGAGCAAGCCCATAAATAGCATTCCTCCTTCCTCCATGATTTCTGTTTCAGTTCCTGACTTGACTGCATCACCTGTGAGCTATAAAGAAACCCTTTCCTGCACACGCCTTTAATCCAAGCACTCGGGAGGCAGAGGCAGGTGGATCTCTATGAGTTCGAGGCCAACCTAGTCTACAAGAGCTAGTTCATGGACAGATTCCAGTGCTACAGAAAAACCCTGTCTTGAAAAACCAAAGAAAAACCAAACCAAACAAAAACAACCCAAAAACCCTTTCCTTCCACAAGTTGTTCTTGGTCAGAGTCTTATCATAGCAACAACAAAACAAACTAGAGAGCCAGGTGGTGGTGGTGCACACCTTTAATCCTAGCACTTGGGAGGCAGAGGATCTCAGTGAAACTCAGAGAAACCCTGTCTTGAAAAACAAAACAAAATAAAACAAAACAAACAAAAAAAACCCCCCAAAACCAAACTAAAACAAGGCAGTTATGAGCTGCCTAATCCATCTCTCTAGCCAGAAGCCCTGCTTCTCCTCCTCTTCCTCTTTTCTTTTTCTTTCTTTCTTTTTTCTTTTTTTTTTTTTTTTTTTTTTTTTTTTTTGAGGGAGCTTTTCAAGACAGGATTTCTCTGTCTTGGAACTCACAGAGATCCACCTGCCTTTACCTCCGAGTGCTGGGACTAAAGGCCTGCACCACCCCCGCCCGGCTTAAAGGCATGTATTTAAAAAAAAAAAAAACTGTGGAATGATATTACCTATCCCAGAGCTACAGAGAAACCCGATCTTGAAAAACAAACAAACAAACAAACAAACAAACAAACAAACAAAAATGACCTAATTGTTAGGTTTAAGAATGTCAGGAACTGAAGAGATGGCTCAGAGATTAAGAAACCTGGCTGCTCTTTCCAGAGGTTCTGAGTTCAGTTCCCAGTAACCACATAGTGGCTCACAACCATCTGTTAAGAGATCTGGTGTCCTCTTCTGGCCTGCAGGTATACATGCAGACAGAATACTGTATGCATAATAAATAAATTTTTAAAAGAAAGGAAGGAAGGAGGGAGGGAGGGAGGGAGGGAAGGAAGGAAGGAAGGAAGGAAGAAAGAAGGAAAGAAAGAAAGAAAGAAAGAAAGAAAGAAAGAGAAAGAAAGTCTCACCTGCTGAGCATAGTGGCCCTCACTTATAGTCCCAGAACTGAGGAGATCGAGGCAGGCCGATCTCTAGAGTTTGAACTTCACCATTGGGAAAAAAAAAATGCCTCACCAAAATTTCATCAGGTTCATTACCTCTTGTTGTGCATTTTTAGTTTTTGAACAAAAATGTGTTAAGTGTTAAAGGCAGTAAAATAATATGGTAACAATTTAAAAAGCAAAAACTAGGCTGGAAGGATGGCTCATGCTTAAGAGTGACTGCTGCTCTTTCTGAGGACCCAAGTTTGGTTCCCAGCACCCATATCAGGCAACTCACAAAACCCTGTAACTGCAGTTCCAGAGAATCTGGCATTCTCTACTAGTCCTCAAGGGTACTCACACACGTGCGCATGTGCATACACACACACACACACACACACACACACACATAAAATAAGAATACATCTTATTCAGTGGTTAAGAACATTGGTTGCTCTTCCATGGAGCCCAGGTTTAATTTTCAGCACCCACGTAGGAACTAGCCTTTCAGAAGTCCAGTCCCAGAGGATCCGAGCTCCTCCTGGCCTCTATGGCACAGCATGTATGCGGGGCACAGACACACGTGCACATAAAATACCCATACACATTCTAAAAAGTATAAATACCTTTTTCTCTTACTTGCTGATGGTTTTTATTGTAGATTCTGGACTTATTCCATTTCCAAGATAAATTGACAGCACGGCAGTTTCAGAGAGTGGCCACGACCACCTTCATAACTATGTCGAGGGAACACCCAGAGCTGGCTCCAAAGTATTTGCTTCAGCCCATGCTAGCTCCTCTGCATCGATGCTTGACCACAACAGGTAAGTGGGGTGCTGGGGTAACCCTCCCTACAGTTTAAACTTAAAGGGCTTAGGTCTGGGGTCTTTCAGTCCTCAGTTTTTCTTTTTCTCTCCTAGCTTCTCACTTGGAAACTTTACTTTCCCAAGTTCCAGGAAGAGAATATTGAGTCCCTCGGACACACTTCACCAGAGTCACCAACTGTTCCCATTTGGGCTACATTTGCTTCATTTCGCTCTACACACATGAATACAGTTAGTTTTTTATGGAACAGTTGAGAGCTAGTTGTAGACGTGATGACATATCTCTCCTAAATCTTTCAGCATAAATCTTTGAAGAAAGATGTTAGTTTCTGTCTTTTCAAACTTAAAAAAACAACACACACACACAAAAACCAAAGAACCACTGAATTTAAAAAAGGACCAGCCAGCTAGCTCAGTGGGTAAAGGAGCTTGCCGCCAGGCCTGGCTTCTTGAGTTCAGTCCCCAGGACCCAACTGGTAGAAGTTGTCCTCTGACCTCCACTTACGGGTTGTGGCAGGCAGGTGAGCCCGGCTCGGAGCATACATACAAATAAATAAAAGTGATTTTAAAGATTAAAGAAACAGCCGGGCGGTGGTGGAGCATGCCTTTACTCCCTGCACTCGGGAGGCAGAGGCAGGCAGATCTCTGTGAGTTCAAGACCAGTCTGGTCTACAGAATGAGTTCCAGGATAGGTTTCAAAGGTACACAGAGAACCCCTGTCCTGAAAAACAACAGCAGCAACAACAACAACAACAAATAATAATAATAATAGTAATAAAAACAAAATCAGCTTCTTACTTGACTATTGAACAATGATCACACTTGAAAATTTTCACATCGATACAAGGTTGTCAGGGCTTGTCCTGGACCTTGTTTTTATTTTGTATTTTATGTACGTTGGTGTTCTGCCATACGTCTGCCATATGTCTGTGTGAGGGTGTCAGATCCCCTGGAACATATTTTCTTTTCTTTTTCTTTTTGGTAGGGGGTGTGTTTTAAGACAGAGTTTCTCTGTGTAAACAGTCCTGGCCGTTCTGGAACTTGCTTTGTAGACCAGACTGGCCTCTAACTAACAGAGATCCACCTCCCTCTGCCTCCCAAGTGCTGGGATTAAAGATATGCACCATCACCACCCGGCTGGGTTTTCCTTTTTTAAAACATTGTTTTTTAAAGTACATAAGCATTTTTCCTGCATGTATGTCTGTGCACACCATACATGCAGTGCCTGAGGAGACCAGAAGAGGGCATCAGATCCCTGAAACTAGAATTATGGATAGTTGTGAGCATCCAAGTGAGTGTTGGGAACAACCTGGGTCCTCTGAAAAAGTAGCAAGTGCTCCTAACCAGTGATCCAGTCTCCACTCCAGTTTTTGGATTTTGGGAACAAGGTCATGCTTAAGAGCGATGAGCACAGGATAGGTTTGAACTTGGCGGTGCTGTCTCAGTTGGCTTTGCAGGTGCTGAGATGATAAGCATGTGCCACCATAGCCAGCTCTTCTAATGCTCCATTAAAAAGACAAAAGTCCTCATTTTAGAATGCTTTTCCTGAAACAGGATCTGACATCATCAGTAGCTTCATAGATTCCATGGATATAAATGGCGTATTGTACAGTGGCAATGCTGATTTTCTGGTCTTACCTGGACTCTCTTACTATAAAACTTTGCTAGTGTCTTCTGCTCAGAAAAGTGATGGAATTACTTTTGTTTGTTTTCAAAGAGATTCCAGAGAGTAACATGGTGCCAGGAACTATTTTGGTGACTGAGGAAGAACTTAGTCGATGTGTTGAAGATGTATTTAAGGTTGGTAATTCAAGTCGATGATATTGCTAGTTAAATGTTCATACTTAGTGTTTGAAGACCTTTTGTTTTTGGAAACTCCTGACTTTGAACAATACCTCCTGCTAGCAATGATCTGCATCTGTAATTTTGCCTTTTAACAAGAATTTCAAGAATTTGGATGAGTAGAGGCTGCTGGAGAAAGGGCTCAGCTGGTAAAAACATATGCTGTATACTGCTTTTACAGTTCAGTTCCCAGAACCTGTGTCAGGTGGTTCACAACTGCCTTTAATTCCAGTCCCAGGGAATCCAGTACCTCTGGGCTCCACAGGCACCTGAACATACCCACATACCGAGACACACACACATACACATAATTAAAAATAATAAATCAAGCTGGGCAGTGGTGGCGCATGCCTTTAATCCCAACACCCAGGAGGCAGAGGCAGGCAGATCTCTGTGAGTTTGAGGCCAGCCTGGTCTACAAGAGCTAGTTCCAGGACAGGCTTTAAAGCTACACAGAAAAACCCTGTCTTGAAAAACCAAAAAACAAACAAACAAAATCAAAACAAAACAAAAAAATCCCTAAAAAACCAGGGATGGTGGGATGGCACCAGGCTTTAATTTCCAGTACCCACATGGTAGCTCACAACCATCTGTAACTCTAATTCCAGGAAATTCAGTGCCTCTTTAGGTCACCTTGGCCACCAAGTATGAATGTGGTGCACAGATACACATGTAGGCAAAATGCTCATACACATAGAATAATTTAATTATTATTATTATTTTTTTTTTAAAAAAGCACCTAAAAACTCTTGGACTGTGTGTTGCAGTGCAAGCCTATAATCCCAGCACTCCACATCTCTGGTTTGAGACTAACCTGGTCTACATAGAGTTCCAGGACAGCAAGTCCACACACTGAGACCTTGTCTCCAAAAACAAGCAACAAAACCCAGCTCTTCTTTAAATAACACCCAGTCCTGTGCACTTTGTTGTTATATCATGTTTTCTGTTCTGGACACGTAGGGAAGGGACTGCCGGACCTGGAGTCCTCATATTGAACTTCTTTTTTTTTTTTTTTTTTTGGTTTTTCGAGACAGGGTTTCTCTGAAGCTTTTTTAGAGCCTGTCCTGGAACTAGCTCTTGTAGACCAGGCTGGCCTCAAACTCACAGAGATCCGCCTGCCTCTGCCTCCCGAGTGCTGGGATTAAAGGCGTGCGCCACCACCGCCCGGCTCATATTGAACTTCTTAAGAAGCTGCCAGACTGTCTTACTCCTCTCCTAGCAGGCTGGCAGTGCCGAGGGTGAATTTTTATTTTTATATTTTGAGAGGGGGGGTCTCACTTTTTTGTAGCCCTAGCTGGTCTAGAACTCACTCTGTAGACCAGGGTGGTCTCAGACTCAGAGATCTGCCTTTGTCTGTCTCCCAAGTATTGGAATTAGAGGCATGTGCCCCCACATCCAGCCCTCAGAGACTGAATCTGAAGTCATGATCTTTCAGGTAGGAAGGTAAATGCTTTTGTTTTGCTTTAAATTTTACATATGGCACTAATAAATTTATAGATATAAAATGTGTGCTTAAAAATTAAAAAATCAGTCGTGCGTGGTGGCTCACATCTTTAATCCCAGCCCTCTGGAAGCAGAGGCAGGCCAATCTCTGTGAATTCAAGGTCAGCCTGGTATGCTAAGTGAATTTCAGCCCAGCCAGTGCTACACAGTGATCTCAAACCCGCAGCCCCAACCAAAACCAAAACCAAACAACAACAATGAAGGCCTTTCCACTCGGGAGTCAGCCACCAGTTTTCTGTAGGTGCTGGGTCTGACCCGCACTGCTGAGAAGCAGGGACACTGCAGACGGTAATCGCTCCCTGCAATTTTTGGCAGCCCAGCTGCAGTTGGAAGACAGAGGAAATGTGTATGCTGGAGGAAGATAGTAAACACTGTGTGGAATTTAGCAACAAAGGGAGTGTAATCTTTATTAACATTCTGCTAATACTAAATTATAGAGTACAGTTTACACGCAGGAAATGAGGAAGACATCTGGAAAGCGTGAATTGATCCAGCCACTTGATGGGTAACAAGAGGCTGTTTAGTTTCTAAGAGGCATCTGGGAACATTTCCAGCTGTTTTTTCTCTCCATTCCTTCTGCTCACAGATTTGCTGAGATAAAATCCACACAATGTACAGTGCACTCATTTAAAGTGTACAGTTCAGGCTTATGCACCCGTGATCACAATATATTCTAGAAAATCTTTCCCCAAGAGAAGCCATTAGCTGGCATTCCTCACTCTCCACCCACCCTTAGCCCTAAGCAACCACTTGTCTACTTTCTGGCTCTGTAGGTTCACCTAAAGAAAACTACACAGTATGTGTTCTTAGCATGATGTTTTTCCTCTGAGGCAGGATCTCACCTACATGCAGTCAAGGCTAGCCTTGAATTTATTGTATCTTCTGACACCCTTATCTTGATCAGCCTTTCCTTTCCTTTACCCTTTTGAAAATATAGAATACATTTTTTTCTTTTTGGTTTTTCAAGACAGGGTTTTTCTGTAGCTTTGGAGCCTGTCCTGGAACTAGCTCTTGTTGACCAGGCTGGCCTCAAACTCAGAGATCCGCCTGCCTCTGCCTCCCGAGTGCTGGGATTAAAGGCGTGCACCACCACTCGGCTAGAATACATTTTTTTTACAGTAATTTCAGTGTCTTTGTTTCTAATTCTAATCTCTTTGAAAAATTTGTGTGTGGGGGGGGGGTGGATGTTTTTCCTGTACATGTCTGTGTACCACATGTATGCAGTGCCCTTGGAAGTCAGTAGAGGGCATCAGATTCCCTGGGTCTGGAATTAGGAATTCTTGTGAGTTGCCATGTGGGTTCCAGGAACTGAACTCAGGTGCTCTTCTCCCTTTCAGTAGTCAGGGAATCAACCTCCTTTTGGAGGGGTCAGTCCTATTGATTTCCTCCCCCCCTCCCCCAGACAGCATTTCTCTGTGTTGCTTTGGATCCTGTCCTGGAACTTGCTCTATAGACCAGGCTGGCCTCGAACTCACAGAGATCCTCCTGCCCCTGCCTCCCGAGTGCTGGGATTAAAGGTGTGCGCCATCACCAACCAGTCCCAGTCCCTTGATTTCTTTTCTTTTCTTGCTTTCTTTTTTTTTTTTTTTGATTTTGGTTTTTGAGACAGGGTTTCTCTGTGTTGCCCAGCTGTCCTGGAACTCACTCTGTAGACCAGGCTGGCCTCAAATACGCCACCACTGCCTAGCTTTGATTGTGGCTTCTTCCTTCTTGCTTCCTTGCCTGTCTACTAATTTTTTGATGTGTTTTGAGATATTATTCCTGTCATGAAGTTCATTTTGGTTTTGTGGTGCTGGTGGGGCCGTGACTCAGGCTCTCAGGCGTACTAGCTCAGCTCTGTGCCTGAGCTTCCAGGACCAAGTTTCTCTTTATCTAATTAGACAGCCCAGGTAGTCCTGAGCTCTTCATCCACCTGCCTCAGCCTTCCTTCCAAATGCTGGGATTATAGACTGTGCCATCACATGTGGTGAATATGGTTATTTAAGGGCTTTCTGAAGGGATCTGGCATGTACCCCCAGACTGACCTTTTACACTTTGTTTAAAAGGCAGGGATTGCCTGCGTATGTCCTCCTGAAAGCATTTGGAGAGATGGCTGAGCAGTTGGGACTACTCACTGCTCTTCCAGAGGACCCAGGTTCAAATACCAGCACCCATATGGCAGCTCACAACTGTCTGTAACTCCAGGGTCTAACACCCTCAAACAAAATATACATGCAAGCAAAACACTGATACAAATAATAAATCATTTAAAAGCATTCAACTTGATTTTTAAAAGACTGAGCTCTTGACTCTGATTTTTAATTTTGTTTTGATTTTTTCTGGGCACATCAGGTAAGGGAAGACCTTTCTACACTTGCACCTTTCTGTAGCGGAGAGCGGGCACTGGTGGTAGCTCTGGTGGGCCAGGCGGAGCGCCCTCAGTAGCCATCTATTGTAGTGATATTCCATTTGTATTTTAGTAAATAAAGCTTGTCTGAAGACTAGAATGCAAAACAGCCACTTTAGTCAGCCGTACAGGCCAGGCAGTGGTAGTGGACACCTTTAATCCTAGTAGCCACACTAGTCAGCCATAGAGGCTGGGCAGTGGTGGTGCATGCCTTTGATCCTAGCACTAGACAGGACTATAAGGCGGAATGAGACAGGAACTTACTCTTAGTGAGATTTCATAGAGGCAAGAGCTCCCTAGTGGCTGGCTGCTTTGCTTTTCTGATCTTCAGGTTGAATTCCAATATCTGTCTCTGGGTTTTTATTATTTGTGCTACAATGTAGGTGCTAGGTACTCACTTGTATTTCCTCTGAGGAATTCTCATTTTTATGTGCTTTGTGTCTATACCCAGAAAGGACTAAGAGGCAGCTCAAGTCACTTGTCGATTCACTCCCTACTGAGTTTCTGGGGTCCAGGCCCCACAGGGCGTGCATTCTTTTGTGCTCCTGGCAAAGTGATTTTGTGCTTTCTTTGGCTGGGAGGTGAACAGGCCTGGTCTCGTTAGTACAGGAAACTCACTCTTCGCACATGTTCTGCTCTTCAGCAGACTGGCCACAACCTCACAGGGAAAAAGGTTTTCCTGAAGCATTAACTATAGTGTTTCCCAAGCCTTCTGAAGAGCAGAAGAAATACTATGTAGGAAAGGCTAGAAGATAATTCATTCATTTTGTATTTCCTCATTTCCATTTTATCTCTATTTCCAGATTCCGTGGATCTTAACTTTTAATTATCCAAGTCGTTTTCCCATCAAATACAATGAATTTCTAATTACAGTTGCTTTGTCAGATTGGGGGCATTTGACTCCTCTTTCTGAATTTTTAATTAGTCTTATAGAGAAAGTTAGGATAATAGAAACATAGACGAGAAGGACCTTTAGAAAAAAATTTAGAATACCTATTTTTAAAAAATACAGACTTTATAATTGCTTCTTAGAATCTTTGGAGACTAGCTTAAGGATTCCTAAATTTTTGAAAATTCAAGGATGCTTAAGTTGCATGTAAAAGAGTTTAGGATTTGCAGATAACCTAAGCATATCTTTCTATGTAATTTTTTTTGTTTGTTTGGGATAGAGTCTTGTGTAGCCCAGGCTGGCCTTCAACTCAGTATATAGCTGAGGATTACCTTGATTTTCTGACTCTCCTGCCTTTGCCTTTCAAGTGCTAGGATTACAGGTGCCCTGCACAGTGCCTGGTGTATGCCATGCTGGGTCTTAATCCCAAGGCTTTGTGCATTCTAGACAAGCACTCTACCACCTGAGCCACATCCTCAGCTCCTCTTTGTCTTGATTTTGTTTTTAGGACAGGGTCTTTATTGCTCAGGGTAGCCTCAAACTCTCTATGTGGCTGAGACTCGCTTTGAACTCCTGATCTTCCTGCTTTCACCTCCTAAGTTCTAGGACTACAGGAGAGTATGCCTCCATACCTGCCTTCCCTGCATATTTTAAATCTTTGTGATACTTACAATACCTAGTACATTATAATGATACATAAATGGTTGCTTAACTCTATTTTTAAAAATTATTCATTTTTATTTTACATGCATTGGTGTTTTGCCTGTGTGTAGCCTGTCGGGTCTCCTGGAACTGTAGTTACAGACAGTTGTGAGTCACTACATGGGTGCTGGGCATTGATCTTGGGTCCTTTGGAAGAGCAGTCAGCGCTCTTAACTGCTGAGCCATCTCTCCAGCCCCATCAGGGAACTGTCTGTATGTATTCAGTACATATGCAACCCATCCCCTAATGCTTCAGTCTGTGGTTGAAACTACAAATGCAGAGTACATATATATGGAAATCTGATTTTCTTTCTTTATTTCAGTCTCTCCTTCCATTCTTTCCTCTCCCCTCCCCACTCCCATCTCTCCTTCCCTTTTCTTTTTTGTTTTTGTTTCTTCGAGACATTTGTTACAATTGATGAGCTTACATTGACACATCAATATTACTTTAACCCACAGTTTATAGTAGATTCCACTCTTGATATTGTGCATTTTATGAGTTTTCATAAATTAACTTTTCATTTTATAAAAAAGAAAGGAGGCTGGAGAGATGGTTCAGTTGTTAAGAGTACTGGTTGCTTTTTTTTTTTTTTTTTTAGTTTTTCAAGAAAGGGTTTCTTTGTGTAGCCTTGGATATCCTGGAACTCTATAGACCAGGCTGACCTAGAACTCATAGAGATCTGCCTGTCTGCCTTCCAATTGCTTACTGGTTGCTCTTACAGAGAACCCAGGTTCAGTTCTCAGCATCCACATGGTGGCTCACATGTACCCATAGCTCCAGTTCCAGGAGACTGGATGCCTACTTCTTGACCTCTTTGGGTACCAGCATGTACTTGGTATATCGATTGGTGTATATGTAGAAAAACTGCTCATATACATGAAATAAATCTAAAAAATGTGTTTTAAAAATAAGAAAGAAAATCCCTAAAATTCAAGTGATTTCTTCCAGTGCTCACAGAAATATTATAATAATTTCCCCACTGTATGTGTGTGTGTGTGTGTGTGTGTAAAACCAAGTATTTGTATGTGGTATGAATCGAAGAAGTTTTAAGGCTTTCTAGGGGAATGATTCTCTCCCTAGCCTCTTCCTAGAAGCAGGTCATTCTGGAAATTTCCAGCAGTGATTGAACTAATTTGAAGCCAAGTGTCGTTTAAAGCTGTGGGAGTTTCAGATGTTGGATTGTCAGGTCAGAGTCTTGTACAGTGTAGTGGACATTCCAGGCCCTCCAAACATGTGGGTTCTTCTCTGACACCGTGAAGGACTTAACTGTGTGACTCTAGCTGACGTATTTACCCTTTGAGTTGTAGGGATGAAAAGGTAATTTTTTTTTTGTCTATTTTGAGATGTGGTCTCATGTAGTCAGGCTGGCCTTAAATTCCTGGTCCTTTTTCCTGTACTTTCCAAGTGCTGTGCTGGTTTTACAAGCATGTGCTGCCATTCCCGGTGACATAAGGTAACTTTTGATAGGTTCATAGCATACTGTAGCTGGCACGTAAGTGCTCAGAAAACTGTCAGTTCCTTTTTGGCTCAAAGAAACTCTTTTAAAAAAAGACTGTTTTAGGCAATATGTTCTGAAAGCTTTCACAGTGCAAAGTACTTGCTATATTAGGTAACAGCCTTGTTCATTTTCTTCTCGCATGTCTTAATTAAACTCAGCAAGTGCAGCAGAAGTTCTGGGGTGCCACTGTCACAGGTCTCTGTGCTGCAGGCAAGGGCAGCGTTCGTCTAGCCTAGGCTTTAACAGGTAGAAATCAAGATGTCCTAAATTTCAATGTTTTATTCAGTCATTTATTCATCTCAATTCTATCTGGTTCTGAGTATCCCCATCATGATTGTATTAAGAGGAGGCCATACATTAGGATAACAGTTTCATTTATTGTAGTCTCAATTTTAAAAGCATAAAATTAAACTTACATTTGTATGTAGCTGTGCATTTTATTTAAAACATGAACTATCATAATTGGCCCTTATGCCAAAAACTTAATACCTAGGGGCTGGAGAGATGGCTCAGAAGTTAAGAGCACTGACTGCTCTTCCAGAGGTCCTGGAGTTCAATTCCCAGCAACCACATGGTGGCTCATAACCATCTATAATGAGATCTGATGCTGTCTTCTGGTGTGCAGGCAAAATGCAAACAGAACACTGTATATACAATAATTAAATTTTAAAAATAACCAAGTTTAATACCTGTATGATAAGTGTAAAAGCTGAGATAGAGGGGCTGGAGAGATGGCTCAACAGTTAAGAGCACTGGCTGCTCTTGGAGAAGACTTGTGCTTGATTCCCAGCACCACATCTTGTCTCCCAACAGTCTGCAATTCTAGTCTCAGGATCAAAGACTCACTCTGAACTTCCTCAAGCACTGGCACATATGTGGTGCACATACATGCAGCCAGGCAAACACTCATAGAGGAAAAAAAAAACAAGCTAAAAGATTTCAATGTCTTTGAAGCTGGGAGTGTAGTTCAATGGTAGATTATTTACCTAGTATGAAAGAAACCCTGGATTGATCCTCAATGCCACATCAAAACAAGCATTTTCATGATGGTGGTGTGGGTCTGTAATCCTAGCACATAGGAAGTAGAGGCAGGAGGATTATTCTGAATTCAAGGCCACTCTTGGCTACCCAGTCAATGAGTGTTAACCCAGCAGGGGCTACATGTCAAGATCCTGTCTCAAAAAGACCAAAAAGATGTGTCTAAAGAGATGGCTCAGTGGTTGAGTACATACTGCTCTTCCAATGGACCAGAGTTTAGTTCCCAGCACCCACATCCCATAGCTCAAAACTGCCTCGAATTCCAGTTGCAGGAGATCTCATCCCTTTTCTAACTTCCTTGGCCATATGGCATACAGACACATTTATATACACATAAAAAGATCACTTCAATAAAAAAAAAAAACCAAATAAGCAAACAACCTTTCAAAAATGTCTTCTCCTTCAGGCATGATGCCTTTATATAGCATTTGAGAGGCACAGGCAGAGGCAGGTTGATTTCTGTGAGTTCACGGACACCCTGGTCTATATAGTGAGACCCTATCTCAAAAACAAAATCGTATCCATATTTATTCAGTGTGTACTTTTGGGCAACCTCAGAAGTAGCAGAATCAAAATTCACAACCAAGTTCCCTATCTCCTGACTCCCTGTCTCAAATTTTTTTTTAAATTTTTAATTACATTTTAATTACTTTGTGCATGTGTATGTGTATATGCATACAATCATGAGTGTGTGCACATGTATTATATATGTGTGTGTATGTGCATGCACAGCATACATGTAGAAATCAGATTATTAATTGCAGGAGTCAGTTCTCTCCTTCCACCATTTTAGTTTTGGGAATTGAACTCAGGCCATCAGGTCTACTCAATTAGCCATCTTGCTTGCCCCAACAGTATATATTAAAATGACCCAGCTCAGGGCTGGAGAGATGATTTAGCAGTTAGGTGCACATGTTGCAAACTGGACCAGGGTTTGATTCCCAGCCCCCACATGGTGATTCACAACTATCTGCAACTGCAGTTCTTGAGATCCAAAGACCTCTTCTGACCTTCACAGGCACCAAGTTCACATACCTACCTACACGCAGGCAAAGCACACATACACATAAAAAAACAAATTAAAAGAAATTTTAATGACCAACTCATGTTTTCTCAATTTTACGCACCTACTTTATATTTTACTGTTTCAAATATTTATTGAAACAGTTAAACTTTCAATTTGATCAAAGTGTAGCAAATTTTTTTCTGTTCTATCTATCCTGGTGCTAAAGATAAAACCCTGTTTGGTTGAAGGTTTTCCTGGGTACTCATAGTATTTACAGAAGTAAAGAGCGCTAACAAAATGCTAAGGGACGCAAAGCTGAACAGAGAAGGGAGAGACAACTTCTGAAGGTGGATTTTCAGTTCTGCTTTCGGAAATAGTTTCTAAGGGGAGTGGAAGAGTGTCGTGGAGTCAGAAGAGTTGAGAGATAAAACTTAGAGGCCAGCACGGAAGTATGCCAGTGTGGAAGCCTCACGGGTCAAAGCAGATTGGACTGAGGATAGAAAGTTGTCGATGACCCTGAGGGCAGTCTGGGACCTCTGCTCCCTTCAGTAGATTTCCACATTTCTCTCTGACTGCATTCCAGTCTTTGAAGGTGTCTGGTTAAGCTCTCCAGTTCTTCACGTCTTTATCTAGGTCAAGAGGACTGCTGTACAAGGAAGGATATATCCATATTTCTGGGTTTTTTTTTTTGTTTGTTTTTTTGAGACATGGTTTCTCTGTAGCTTTGGTGCCTGTCCTGGAACTAGCTCTTGTAGACCAGGCTGGCCTCGAACTCACAGAGATCTTAAACAATCTACTTATATGAAGAAGTTACAATGTACTACACTTTTTTTGTTTAGTTGAGTAGGAGCTTAAATAGCCCAGACTAACCTCTAACTCACTATGAATTTCCTTTTTAATTTTGTTTTGGTTGATATGTGTGTGTGTGTGTGTGTGTGTGTGTGTGTGTGTGTGTGTGTGTGATTCTGTAGACCAGGCTGGCCTCAAACTCTCAGAGATGTACAAAGTTTGGAAACTTTCTGCTGCCATGGGAAGAGTGGCAGGACAATCCAGTTCTTCAAAGCCTGTTTGTCCCCTAAAAGGAACTGTTTTGGCTTATGCCAAAATGCCTTATGTTCTTTTGGTGGGAGAGACAAAAAATTCCATCAATGGTATTGTTTTAATATATCTTGCCCCACGTTGGGTGCCACCTGTAGGAGCCCACTCCTACAAAGCCAGCTAGGGTTTCTGGATTGGGGGCCATCAAGGCTGAGGAAACGTCAGATGAAAGGAACAGAGACAGAAAATACAGGATAGAATCGGGAGGGCTGTTTGACTGTTTCTGCATGACCAGACAGGCCTCTCGATTCTATCCTAGCTGACTTTGTAGGAGCAGGCTCCCACGGAGATCTACCTGTCTCTGACTCCCAAGTGCTGGGATCAAAGATGTAAACCACTATACCTGGCTTTTTAAAAATTTTTTTACTATGAATTTTCTAATTCTCCTGAGTCCACCTGGGAATAAGGCAGGTGCTACCATACAAAGTTTCTGTGCTATGCTGGGGATAAAATCCATGGATTCCCACATGCCAGGCAAGCATTCTAGCAATTTAGCCACATTCCCCAGTCACCTCTTTCAAACCTATGGCTGTAGACTACTCAACGAGTGCCTAACAGGATTAAGAACCTCAGCTTCAACCAGGCAGTGATGGCGCACGCCTTTAATCCCAGCATTTGGGAAGCAAGACAAGCCTGTTACTGTGAGTTCAAGGCCAGCCTGGTCTACAGAGTGAGTCCAGGACAGGATCCAAAGCTACAGAGAAACCCTGTCTCAGGGAGAGAAAAAAAAGAACCTCAGCTGTGGAAAGATACATTTTAATATCAGTTGATCTACATTTCTAACAGCCAGAGTATTCAGTTTGCTAGATTTGCTAGAAATTTAGGTTATAAGAGAAAGGTGGGAGGTCAGATAATCATGTGTTTCTGTCTCAGAAAAAAGAAGGCGGAAAGGTATCCTCACAAGCTGTGCTCCTCCTTTCATGGCCTGTCACTACAGCCTTCTGCTGTCTGCTCTGTGGGAGAGCAACCGTGCTGCTCACAGGAGCCAGGCAGCTGACTGCTCTGAAGCCGGAAGTACAGACAGTTGTGAGCCGCCCGAGAGGGGGCAAGCAGTCTGACTCTGGTCCTCTGCAAGAGCAGTAGATTCTGAACTGCAGACTCATCCTCCAGTCCCATAACTAGAGTTTTGAGCACTGTGTAACCCTGGCTCCTCCTGGAACTTGTAGACCAGGCTGGCCTTGAACTCAGAGCTCCACCTGCCTCTGCCTCCCTAGTGCTGGGATTAAAGGTGTGTGCCACCACTGCCTGGTTAAAAAAAATAATGGGTATTATTGCCTGCCTTAGGCCTACAACATCCAATCTGGTCATTAGGATGTAGCACAATAACACAATTTTTACAGAACACCAAAGAAATTGGATTTTGTTTTTCTTTGTTTGTTTCTTTTCTTTTTCTTTTTTCTTTTTTTTTTTTTTTTGAGACATGATCTCTCTGTGTAGTCCTGGATTTCTCTAAGTAGACCAGGTTGGCCTTGAACTTTATAGAGTACTGGGATCAAAGGCGCACCACCATGCCTGGGGGTCGTTTTGATTACTGTTTTTCAGTCAGTACAAGACTTATAGAAAGACAGTAGTATTTTCTACCAAGGAAGCCTGACAGATGTAGATTTGGGCTTAGTACATGAAAGAATACTATTGATGTTGGAAAAGATGTGACAGCCATGTATATATCAAGCAGAAGCATTGAATTCTTTGAAATATCAAAGAAATATCATTTATCAAGTTGAGCAAAAAGGGACATTGTCTCTAAATCTTTCTACTTTGAAGAATATTGCTGTATTTATATTCTTATTTTTTGTTATAACCCTTCCCTTTACCTAGTGGTTGCTTTCTGTCTTCCTCATGGAAATATAAGCTTCTTCAAAGCTGACTTTGCTCATCCTTGTATTCATAGCACACCAAACTTTCTTAGTATTTAACTGGCACCCAGTATATATTTGCTGAGCCTTTGTATAAAATTAAATAATATATTTGTATAAATAGCTGTACAAGTTTTTTTCTAAATAGAAAATCATTGATTTCTTAAGAGTTTTAAGACAACAAAAATACATGCCTCTGAGAAATTTGCTTGGTTGAGGCTATGTTAAAGTTTGAGTCCAGGGTATAGATCATGGGGGAGGGCATGTTTAGCTTGCTTGAGGGCCTGGGTTCAATCTCCTGCACTGTAAAAAAAATAGAATAAAATTTTAAGTATGTTGGCCGTATACAGCCATCAAAGATGCTGGTGCGGAAGGGTGGCTCTGTAGCACTTAGCTCTGAGAACACAGGCTCCAGAGCCAGACAATAGGCCCTTGGGTTATCTAGGAGATCCCTTCTTTTACCTCCTGTAGTCAGTGATGCTGTAATTAGGCCTGCATATTACCTCTGAACATAGCCCTACAAGGCCCTTTATTTGCAGCTTATGGGAATTAGATCATGCACAGGAAGTGAGCTCCTTAGTTATCAGGCTCCACAGAGGAGTCAGGAGGCATGAGGAGTGGGAAATTAGAGTTCATCTAGAGGGACAGGGTTTGCTGGAAAAACAGATTTTTCACTCTGCACAGGGCCTCTACAAGCTTTCATCTCTCAGAAATAGCTTTGATTTGTACCCACAGCGCTCTTTTCCAGTTTCTCTGTTCTTTAAATAAAGCTGCTAAAACTAACAGGGAGAGTTTATATATGCATATACAGTGTGTGTGTGTGTGTGTGTGTGTGTGCGTGTGTGTGTGCATGTGCGTGTGTACCTCTGTGTGATATGTAGCCCTAGCTGGCCTGGAATTTACTATATATTCAAGACTATACTGTACTATGTATACTATATAAATATCTCTGTCTCCTAAGTACTAGGGTTACAGGCATTTGCCACCATGTCCAGCTTCAAATTATTGTAATTTTTTAAAAATACTGAAGTAATTATTACATTTACTTTTTGTGCATTATATGTCTGTGTACATGCTCATGGGTATATGTGTACATGTCTGTGCATACACATACAGAGGCCAGAGATCAGTGTTGGTTGTCTTCCAGAGAGATAGGGTTTTCACTAAGCTGGGGCTCATCGAGTTGGGTAGACTGACTGGTCAGTGAGCCCCAGGATCCTCCTGTCTCTGCCTCCTAGCTCAGTGTTAGAAGCACCATACGCTACACCCAGCTTTTTTGTTTTGTTTTGTTTTTTTGAGACAGGGTTTCCCTGTGTAACAGTCCTAGCTGTCCTGGAACTAGCTCTTGTAGACCAGGCTGGCCTCGAACTCACAGGGATTCACCGGCCTCTGCCTCCCAAGTGCTGGGATTAAAGGCGTGCACCACCACTGCCTGGCCTCAGCTTTTTATGTGGGTGCTTGTGTTCTCACAGCCACTGCTTTACTGACTGAGTCATCTCCACAACCCCCCCTCTCTCTCTCTCTCTCTCTCTCTCTCTCTCCCTTAAAGATGATTACTATGTAGCCTAGGTTAACCTGGAACTTGCAGTGTACACCAGGCTGGCCTAAAACTTGTAGTGATCTTCCTGGTTCTGCTGATTCTGCCTTGGTGGTGCTGGGATTATAGACACGAGCCATAACGCCCCCTCTTGCCTGCCTCTACCTCCTGAGTGCTGGGATTAAAGGCATGTGCCACCATTGCCTGGCAATTAAGATAGAGTTTCTTACTATAGCTCTGGCTGGCCTCACACTCACAGCAGTCCCTTGCCTTGGTCTTCTGAATGTTGGGATTTTTGGATGTGAGCTACCATAAGCATATCTTTTGAGCATTTCTTGACTTGGAGAGAATAGAGCTGCCGTATAGCGTCATAGTGGAAATGATGAGCCACAGTGAACTGTTTTGTTTCTACTCCAGATTTTGTTCGATTTTCCTTCTCTCTCGACTCTGAGGACTTAGTCCAGCACAGGCCCTACTGCTGAGTTCAAGGCTCTGTCCTTCAGACTGGTTTTTAGTTTTCCTATTTGATAATAGTTACTGTTAATCAGCCTTCAGCCTCAGGACAGTTACTGTACAGATCACAGTAGACTCATCAGGAGACACAGAGGCAACCAGAAGCTAGGAGGGAAAGGGGTCAGGAAATGGGTGAATTCCCGACTTTGGGCTGTTTTTCAGTCTGTGAGTGAGAGAAGGTGCTGGAATTCACATCTTGCTGCTTTCAGCCAACATGGTTCTATTGCCAGGTTCAGCGTAGCCGTGGACACTAGAGCTGTGCACCTTAGGAGAGAGTTCTGTGTAGGATAAGCTCTAGCTCTGTGGAAGGTGGTGTTGAGTTCCTGTTGCTCTGGCTGCTCGTGCTTTGTCTCATCATGTTCTTGTGTCTAGGTGTATGTAGTGGCAAACGAGCCTCTCCCAGTATTGCTGGACGCCTTGCTTCCGCTCCTCAGGGTGATCTTTTCTCTCTACTGTTTTACCAGTCAGAGTGTGTCTCACATAAGGTAAGCAAACAGAATTTATTTGCTTATAATTAGAATCCCATTTGTTTATAAACAGTGAAGTTTAAATTAGGGTGCTATTTTCTTTCAAAGGTAGGAAGATGCTTGGGGATTCTCTCACTCATTTTACACAGAAAAGAACAAAGATTTTTACAGGTTGAGGGGAATTGGATGTAGTTTTGGGGGTGATTTTCTGTAGTCTGTTCTATACAGCAGAAGTGAAAGGTGTTTCCATGGGTAAACATGCCATTGTTTGAGCAGTAAGAAATGCTGTATTTACTGTTTCTGGGAAGGAGGAATTAGGTGATGGATTATAATTTCCTGGTGGAGTGCTGATGAACAAGCCTGAAAAGTCTGCATGTGAATTTAGTATATCATAGTTTAGCCTGAATTTGGCATTAAAGATGCAGAGTTTTCATTCTAAAAGGAAGGGGCTTCTCAGTCTTCTAGAAAACACTTTTCTGTGTTACTTTAAAACTGATTCATGCCCGGCAGTGGTGACGCACGCCTTTAATCCCAGTACTTGGGAGGCAGAGGCAGGAGGGTCTCTGAGTTTGAGGTCAGCCTGGTCTATAAGAGCTAGCTCCAGGACAGGCTCCAAAGCTACACAGAAATCCTGTCTTGAAAACCAAAATCAAAACCAAACAAACAAACAAAACTGATTCATTTAGGGGCTGGGGAGATGACTCTGGTGTAGGAGCCATGACTAATGTAGAAGACTCTGCTTCGATTCGCAGGACCCACATGGCAACTAACAACTGTAACTCCAATTCCTGGCGATCTGACGCTGTCTTTTGGCCTCCACTGAGCACTGCATGAACATAGTGTACAGACATACATGCAGGCAAAACATTCATACACATAAGATTAAAGAAACAAGTTAATTTTTTTTTAAAGATTTTTATTTATTTATTATGTATACAACATTCTGCCTCCATGTATGCCCGCATGCCAGAAGAGGATACCAGATCTCAGTACAGATGGTTGTGAGCCACCATGTGGTTGCTGGGAATTGAACTCATGACCTCTGGAAGAGCAGCCAGTGCTTTTAACCACTGAGCCATCTCTCCAGCCCCAAGAAACAAGTTAATTTTAAAAAAGATTTATTTTGTATTACCTGTTTTCAGTTATTTGTGGCATTTCTCTCACATGGTAAGAGTTTATAGTTACATCCTTCCTGAAGTCTACAGAATTTTGATTTGGGGCAGGCTGAGAATATACCTCAGTGGTAAAACACATGCCTGAAATGTATGAGACCCTTGGATTTGACCATTAGTACTACAGAGAAAAAGAAAAGCAGACAAAACCTTGCAGGCTATCTGATATGCAACAGTAGCACTTTTTTCTGGGTCCCTTGAACAGATGTACCTGGAGTCCCTAGCACAGTTCTGGCAAAGAGTAAGCTCAATAACTCATAGCAATCATTAGCATGTTTGCTAATAGTGAAGAAAGGTACTCACCCTGTATTTATGATTAAAGGCATGTGTAACCATGCCCAGCCTAAAAGTAAAAATCTAAAAAAAAAAAAAAAACCTCTAGCACTGTTGCAATCTCATCAAAGACTGACAAGGAGGGTGCCTGTATCAGTTCTAGCCCTTTGTACTTAGATATGCTATTTCTTGTTGATACTCGATGAGAATAATTTTTTTTATAGTGCATGCTTTCATTCATAGTGTCTTAGCACAAGTAGAACACACTTGAAGTAAAAAAATAATAATAACGCGATGCTTGTGTGGCAACCAGAGCTGCTTCCAGAGCCAAGGGTTAGGCTGTCCCTGGGTGACTTCCAGGGCATTTGTACTCCGAAATTTGAAGGACCCACACTTCTCTCCTGCGTGTCAGCAGCCGGTGACAGGGCAGCATGTGGGAACCCGACAGTCTTTCTTTCTTTTTCCGAATAGCTTGTTAGCTGCATGGAGTACGATGACAGGCTTATTCATTCATAACTGCTTTTTCTGCCAGGTCGCTTTGCCAAGAGATCTTGTCATGGATTCTGGTGAAGCTGGAAAGGAAGAAGGCAATTGCCAGCCTGAAAGGATTCTCGGGGTTGGACAAAGCTGTGCCCTCCCTCCATCCTCAGTGTCAGTTTAGAGCTGCCATGCATGGTGGCGTTGTGATTACCGTCCAAGAGACCTTTAGGTGAGCTCACCCACCCACTCTCTGATGTCAGGCCTGATAGAATTTTATATAGTACATTGTTCTGTGAGGCAACCACTAAGGGGCGCTGCTGGAAAGGAAACCAGAAACAGGCAGCCAAGGCATTTGCTATTTATGATCGTTAAAGAAACCAGAGCCTTAAGTGACCCCCTGAGTGTTATTCCAAGGTGCCAGCTAATAGTAGGTGAGGTTTTACTGGGGCCTCACAGCTCCACATCACAGCAAGCCCAGTTACGGCTCACTGTTTGCCATTGAGCCAGAGCAAAGGGCAGCTCACGTATCCCCGTAACACCAGAGCAATCTAGTTCTGTTTCTGACTCAAAAAGCAATATGGATTTGCATGCCTTTAGTGACCTTTTTTTAAGTTAAAAATTATTTATTCATTTATTTTTTATGTATGGTGTTTTGTCTGTATGCATGTTTACATACATGCCTTGTGCAGCATGTTTTCTCAACCTAAGCTTCTGTTGGCTGTAGATATGTAGTATGTCACTGGCCCAGCTGCTCCCTTTTGGTCACATGCAAAGTGTAGCTCTTTGTAGAAGTGCTTAAATTTAACTTTATATTCATGATTAACTTGGTGAAAATGTAAAACATACACTGAATATGATAGACAAGGAAAACAGAAAAAACATAATATTAAAGTAGAATTATCAGACTGATGGAAGCTTCCTGAGAGCCATTGAATATTAGCAGACCTATTAACTGAGCCCATTGAATATGAGTTTAAAAGTATTTGGCATGGCCGGGCGGTGGTGGCGCACACCTTTAATCCCAGCACTCGGGAGGCAGAGGCAGGCGGATCTCTGTGTGTTCGAGGCCAGCCTGGTCTACAAGAGCTAGTTCCAGGACAGGCTCTAAAAAAGCTGCAGAGAAACCCTGTCTCGAAAAACCAAAAAAAGAAAAAAAAAGTATTTGGCATGTTTAATTAGTACACGTATATATGAAAACCCAGTTCTCATTGAAACTATTATTTTACTTCCTGATGAGAATATAGTTAGTAACCAGTGATTAAATGAATCTCTGATTAAATGAATCTCTGTCTACTGCCAGAAGCAACCATTCCTTAAAATCTGCTCCAGTTAGGGGGTACAGCCCTTTTGGCATTGTAGCACACACCAAAAAAAAAAAAAAAAAAAAAAAAAAAAAAAAAGGTTGCATGAACACCTGGGTTTAAAAAAGAAAAATGCCCATTGACACTTAAAACAATTTCCAAGAGATTGAAAACTGCGTTTGTATGTGTGTGTGTTGGCAGGGCAGGGCAGTGCAGGGCAGGCAACTTGATCTGTTTCACTGCTTCCCTTTCTCTCTGCCATTAGCCTAGCAGAACTTTCCAATAAGAAGTTGGGGGTGGTGGTGGTGGTGGTGGCGCACACCTTTAATCCCAGCACTCGGGAGGCAGAGGTAGGGGGATCTCTGTGAGTTTGAGGCCAGCCTGGTCTACAGAGTTAGTTCTAGGTCTGGACTACATAATGAGACTGTTTCTGTTTTTTGTTTGTTGTCTTGTTTTCCAAGACAGGGTTTCTCTGTAGCTTTGGAGCCTGTCCTGGAGCTTACTCAGTAGACCAGGCTGGCCTCTAACTCACAGAGATCTGCCTGCCTCTGTCTCCCGAGTGCTAGAATTAATGGCTGAGACCCTGTTTCAAAATAAACAGCTGGGCATGCTGGTGCACACCTTTAATCCCAGCACTTGGGAGGCAGAGGCAGGCAAATTTCTGTGAGTTCAAGGCCAACTTTGTCTACAGAAAGAGTTCCAGGACAGGTAGGACTGTTACACAGAGAAACCCTGTCTCACAAACAAACAAACAAACAAACAAAAACCCCAAAAGATAAACAGACAAAAAAAACCCCAACTCTATATGAGCACTTATATATGACTTTGGAACTAGATTTTTACTTTGTTTGTTTGTTTGTCTTAATTTATTTATTTTTATGTATATGAGAGTTCTACCTATGTGTACATTTTTATGTCAAAAGATCCTCAGATCCCACTAGAGAATAGTGGTGAGGCACCGTGTGGTGCTGGGGATTGAACTCACTGGAAGAGCAGTCAGTGCTCTTAACTGCTGAGCCATCTCTCCAGCCCCTGTTTGTTTTTGAGATAGGCTTTTTCTGTGTAGCCCTGGCTGTCCTGAAACTGACTTTGTGGACCAGGCTGGTCTTGAACTCACAGAGAACCACTTGCTTCTGCCTCCTGACTGCCAGGATTAAAGGCGTGCACCACCACCACTGGGTTTATACTTTTTATTGTTGTGTTCAGTCACTAGTCAATAGCTTAGACTAGTCTTGAACTTACTATGTAGCCCAGGCTGGCCTCAAACTTGAAACAATCATCCTGTATCATCCCAAGTGTTGAGATTATAGGGATGAGCCATCACACCAGCTTGCTTTCTTTCTTTCTTCCTTCCTTCCTTTCTTTCTTTCTTTCTTTCTTTCTTTCTTTCTTTCTTTCTTTCTTTCTTTCTTTCTTTCTAGACACACGTGACATTTTTGTTTTAAATTTTCAATGTTCATCCTGAAAGCCACTTCCTCTAGGAAGTGATACTAAGGTACTACAAAGTGTTGTACCTCTGCTTCTAATTAATAAATACTTTGCATTCTTCAGCATGGAGATACAGGAAAATATTTTCAGGGTGTACCTGACGATGATCTACATGGAAATAGTGCTGTTTTACAAGGTTGCTGTGAGGTTCCAGGCCTCTGAAGACTCAGTAGGTAGAGCACTTGTGCTCAGGCCTGAACCTGAGTTGATTCCTGGATCCCATAAGTTGTCAGGAAAGAACTGATTTCTGGAAATTGTCCTCTCACTTCCACATGCAACTTTATGCCAAGGCACATTTGCCTCTGTAGTCACACATGTGCCTCTGTAGTCACACATGTGCCCTTGTAGTCACACATGTGCCTCGGTAGTCACACATGTGCCCTTGTAGTCACATATGTGCCTCGGTAGTCACACATGTGCTTCGGTAGTCACACATGTGCCTCTGTAGTCACACATGTGCCTCGGTAGTCACACATGTGTCCCTGTAGTCAGTCACACATGTGCCCCTGTAGTCAGTCACACATGTGCCCCTGTAGTCAGTCACATATGTGCCCCATTAATCACACATGTGCCTCTATAGCCACACATGTACCCCTGTAGTCACACATGTGCCTCTGTACTCACATGTACCCCTGTAGTCAGTCACGCATGTGCCCCGGTAGTCAGTCACATATGTGCCCCTGTAATCACATATGTGCCCTGGTAGAGACACATATACCCCGGTAGTCACACATGTGCCCCTGTACACACAAAAGAAAACAGACCTTTTAGAAAGAAAATGATGTTGGTTTCAAAAGAAAATGCTATGTTTGGTGACACTGATGTGAACACTCTTACCCGGTGTTGCAGCAGTGATGAAGATGAAGCCCTGTACCAGAAGGTGTCTTCGGAGCAGAGCCAGATTGAACATCTTGGGGACTTGCTGTCCCACTGCCAGCAGTGTGGTTTGGCAGGAGACTTCTTCATCTTTTGTTTGAAGGTAGGAGCTCACAGTCACATCTCTTCTTCATTCTGGGACAGCTGCAGGAAAGCCTTTGACTTTTTAAGGCATTCATAATTTTAGGTCCTAAAATTTAGCTTCCAGTTTATGACAAGTGAACAGAAGACAAAGAGTAATTCAGTTCCTGGTAGCTTTGGAGTTGTCAAGAGAAGGACACATCAGTGGGACCGATGTGCTCTGTCTCCTTCGCTGGGTAGTTTGCCCTGAGATGTTAGACATGAACAAAGCAGCCTTGTTGATCTAGGAAAGAGTTAAGCTTTGCTCCGTGTTGACAGTAAGAACCCTTTTGAAGTTAATAGCAGGTTTTAGAGCCGCAGAGTAATCCCCTTATCCTTTCTGACTGTTGTGCTGTCAGGTATTGGAAAGGAGACAGCCGCTCTGCCTCCCTCATTTCACTCTGTAGCCACTTGAAACCTTTTCCGTTTCTTGCCGAGTGCCTGTTGTGTTTCCTTTGGCCCTAATCTCTAGATGTACCCCATAACATTAGCCCTGCCTGATGTCTGCTGAGACCTCCAGCTTTGTTTTTCCCACTTTCTCAAGCTGTCTGGGAATGCAAAGCTGACGTTTCTAGAACCTGCAATTGGGCTGTTTCTTTTCTGTGCTCTCTCACCTCCATGTTCACGCTCCCCTTCATCTCAGCCACATGCTCTACTTTTCTAAGCAGAGGTTCTCTTATTTGTGTGCTTTGTTTCCAGCTGTCCTTTGGTTAAGAGCACTGGCTGCTCTTCCAGAGGACCTGGGTTCAATTCCCAGCACCCACAGGGTGACCTACAGCCTTCTGGAATCCAGTGCCTTCTTACCTCTGTAGGTACCAGACACACACACAAAGTGTACATTCACACATTCAGTCAAAACACTCTTACACATAAAAGAAAAATAAATGATTTTTTTTGTAATGGTCCAAAGCAGCCAGGTGTGGTCATACATGTCTGTAATAGCAGCAGTCTGGAATCAGAGACAGGAAGAGGATTTTGAATTTCAGGCCAGCACAGGTTACATAATAAGACTGTTTTCAAAAACAAAACAAAACAAAATACTATCACCACTACCAAATCAAAGTACTTTATTCTAAACCCCAGTTTGATATTTTGTTTGTTTTTTCAAGGGTCTCATGTAGCCCAGGCTGGCCTCAAACTATCTAGCCAATGATGATCTTGAACTTCTGATCTTCTTGTCTCTACTTCCTGAGTGCTAGGATTACAGGCCTGTTTTATACAGGTCTAGGAATGAAACCTAGGGATTTGTGCATGCTAGGCAAGTATTCTGCCAGCTAAACTATTTCCAGCTAACACAAGCCTCTTAAACTGTAGGTCATGACCCCAGGTGAGGTCACATAAGTGAATGTGGGGTGGGGTGGGTCACAAAACATTTGTCAACACTAAAAGGTTCTTGACCACAAAATAACCAAAACTTAATTCAAAATCGGGTGGGGAATGAGCTTAGGGCATTTCTGACAGCTCCTGTGCCACACAGTGTCACTGAGGCCGTGGTTCTGAACACAGTGCAGGCCATCATGCCACGACTCAGTGCCAGCAAGCACAGCCTGGGACAGTGCTGCTCAGATTTGAGGTCGTGGTGTATTATCAATTACAGCGCTTTCTGCTTTATAGAAACAATGGTTTAACTGTGGAAAACAAAGACTTTTAATTTTTTTCCAATGCCCATTCCTCAGCAGGTAAATATTAAATTAGTTTCTCTTTTAATTTCATTGTGTTAGTTTTATTTTAAAAATTGTTGATTGTCGGGTGGTGGCGGCACATGCCTTTAATCCCAGGAACTCTGTGAGTTCGAGGCCAGTGTGGTCTACAGAGCAAGTTCCAGGACAGTCTCCATAGCTACAAAGAAACCTAAGAACCTAAAAAAGAAAATAATAGTAATAAGAAATTGTTGGTTGAGGGGCTGGAGAGAGCCTCAGGGGCTCAGAGTGCTTGCTACTCTTCCAGAGGGCTTCAGTTTGGATCTTAGCACCCATGTCAGGCCTCTCCCACTGCTCAGTGCTACAAGATCTAATGCCACCTTTGGTAGGTATCTGCACTAACATGAACAAACCCATATACAGACACATACATAATAATTTTTTTTTAATTGCTGACTGGGCTGCTATACTTGATCTTTCATTAAAAAAAATCATTAAATGAATTTTGGCCTTGGATTAGGTCAGAATTTTAAATAAATTCTGAAATGACCCTCAACTGATTTTTCCAATTTTGTATTATATATTTAAGCAAACTTGAGTTTGCTGTATTGATGTTTATAAAATCAAAATGTCAATCTACTCTGAGAAACATTGACGATTCTGTGCATCTTGCCATATCAAATATTTAAGATTGAATTCTTATGTAAAATTAATCAAGCAAACCCATCTTATTAGTATGAAAATTAGTTCATCTTTAATAAATGATAAAAACAGATGTATGACAAAGAATTGTTTTAAAGTAAATTTCTAAATTTCTTTATAATTTGTTACCACTGTATGCTTGACTAGTATACATATTCTACACACCACCACACATGGAGTCGTAGTAAATCCCTCAGGGAAAGAGGCTGTGAGTGGAAATGTTTTAGAAACCCTGCTTGGAACCAGGGAACCTTCACCTTGGCAAAACTGACACTTGGTCTAGATAAATGTGTTATTTGGTGTGGTTGTCTTGTTCTTTGTAGGATTCTTAGCAGTATCTGTGACCTCTATCCACTAAATGCCTGCATTAACCCCTAATTATGACAACCAAAAGTGTCCTGCAGACATTTCAAAATGTCCCCCAGGGAGGGAAATTACCCGGGTGCAGTTGAACACTGTTCCTCTCAGCTGTCAGCTACTCCAGCAAGCACTAATTGTTAAGGAACTTAAGGTTTTCCCTTTCTATGGGAATTCACAGTGGAGAAGGACAGTTGAAAGCTTACCAAACCCACAGTAATGAATTCCTTGTGAACAGACGTTTATTTCTGGCTTATCTTAAAGGAAAGCCATCTAATGGTCTTTGAAAGGACTTTGGGCTAAGTTATATCATTTGAGGACTTAGTTCATGGAAGGCTAGTGATAGAAATCATGAAAATATTATAAAAATTTATCAAACAAGTTCTTTTTTTACACTTATTTATTTGTGTATGTTTTTGTATGTGTATGTATGTCGGCGTGTGTGAGTCACTGTGTGGAGGCCAGAGGACACGTTTCATGAATTGATTTTTTTCCTTAAACCAGTGCTCTGTATTTGTGTGTGTGTGTATGTGTGAAGTTTGTATACATGGTATCACAAAATGCATATTACTCTACAGCTTATGTTTTCTTTCTTTTCATTTTCTCAGTACTGGGATTTGAACCCAGTGCTTGTTCAAACTAGACGAGAACAACTCTGTCATGAAGTTCGACCCCTGGTTCTTTTTACTTTTTAATCTTGAGGCAGGTCTCACAGAGTTGTCCAGGGTGGTCTTGGACTCCTCTGTAGCCTTGATGGGCCTTAAGCCTGCAATCCTTTCCCCTCAGCCTCCCAAGTGGCGGAGACCAGAGGCATGTGTAACAAGTGCAGAATCCCTCCATATGTTTGCCAAGTCCTTAGTGCCAGTGGCTTTTCTGTCACTCTTTCTTTCGTCCCCTGCTTCTAGGAGTTGTCTCATCTGGTGGTGGAAAATGAAGCCGAGTTCAAACCCACGCCCTCCTGTTATACAAGCCTGCTGGAACTGGAGCAACACCAGGCTCTGCTTATAGAAGAGCAGGAGCGAAAGCTGCTGGTGCTGCAGTTGCTGGCAGTCCTGTGCGAGAGGATGTCTGAGCAGATATTCACGCACGTATCTCAGGTTAGTAGCTGCCACTTTCTGGGTCCAACCTGCTGTTATTTTGGTTTCTTTGCATTTTTTTCAAAAAATAAATGTTTAGCAAGGCATGGTGGTGCACACCTTTAATCCCAGCCCTCAGAGGCGGAGGCAGGTAAAACTCGAGGCCAGCATTGTCTACAGAGTGAGTTCCAGGCCAGCCAGGGCTAAGTGCTGAGACCCTGTCTCAAAAACAGTTGTTTAGATTGGACCTTGGTGGCACCCTTTCCATGTTTCTTGGAGTTCTGGCTAAACATAAAGGCTATTAATTAAAATTAAGCTCACACCTGTCCAGCTGAATCTGAGTCTTTCATACTATACCATGTGCTTGACAAGATCCTGATGTGAGTCTCACGTACACAAAACCTCTAGAACTGCTTTACATATTTGTTCTACTGTAGAGATAGTCAACTTTGAGTGCAAATAAATCACCTAGCCTTTATAAAATAGACTGCTACTTGGTTCCTTTCTAGAGGTTTTGATTTAATGTGCCCAAGTGGGAGCCTGAAAGTCTTTATTTTTTTAAGGTTTCACATGGGCCAGAGTTTGTGATGAGGGGCTGGAGTGATGGCTCGAAGCAGTGGTTCTCGACCTTCCTGATGCTGCAGCCCTGTAATGCACTTCCTTATACTGTGGTGACCCCCCAACCAAAGAATTACATTTGTTTCTACTTCATAACTCTAATTTTGCTACTGTTACTAATTGTAATGTAAATATCTGTGTTTTCTGATGGTCCTAGGTGACCCCTGTGGAAAGGTTGGTTGACCCTCCCCTCAAAGGGGTTGGGACCCACGTGTTGTGTTGAGAACCACTGGTTTAGAGGGTGAGAGCACTTACAGTACAAACATGAGAACGTGTATCTGGATAGCCATTACCCATGTAAAAAGCTGGGTATGATCATACATGTGCCTGTGACCCCAGCTCTGTTCAGGGAAGAGACCACCAGCATAGGTTCAGGCTCAGCAAGAGGCTCTATATCAAATGAATAGGGTAGAGAGGGAGAGAATAGGACACCTGACACCCTCCCCTGGACCCCTCATACACTTAGGCATGTGTACTTACACACATGTGTGCATATGCCACACACAAGTAGAGAATGGTTGGAATTCAAATTTGGAAAAAAAAGTGTTAGTCTTGGTGTGGTGGCACACACCTTTAACCCAGCACTCAGGAGGCAGAGGCTGGTGGCTCTCTGAGTTCAAGGTCAGCCTGGTCTACAGAGCAAGTTCAGCCAGGAACAGCCAGGACTGCACAGAGAAACTCTGTATTAAAAAAAAAAAACTAATTAAACAAACAAAAAATGTTAATAAGATCACTTTAAATTTTATACACCCTCAGATTCACAGTTCATCTCCACAGTATCCTGTGCAGTTTTAAGATATTCTCAGAACAATGGTTTCAGGGTAGTGTTCCTGTGTGGGCCAGTTCCTGAATGTTGACTTTGACATTTTTACTACCCTTTTTTAAAAATAGGACATCAAAGTAATAATGCATAGGCAATGCAGGGACCATATTTACCACTTAACGGGAATTAGCTGTGCCTGGCTGGGGAAGGGTCCTTTGTAGGATGGTGTGATTGTCACACTTAATCTGATTCTCCAGCTCTTTGTATGGTTGTCATTGTCATCTGCTGTCCGTGTTGCTAAGCAGCATTTCGCTGGAGCTCCTGCTGAGAACGTTAGCTGCTGCCTGTCATCTCTGACTGAGCTTGCCTGTTTAATGGGAATTGTGTTTCTGATTTCTGTCCAAGCCCTTCACTACTTAGTTCACTGACCCTGTGTTACTTGGCAGGGTGATTTGTTCCTCTTGTGTTTATCTGGTTTCTGAAGACTTCCTCTTCCAGGTCTGTTTCTGTCTTAGGGTGCTGGGTGGAAGGGGGAGTGGTCTAAAAGCTGATGGGACTGAGCTTCTGCACTAGCCTCCTTCATTCCTAAGTAAGGAGCGATAGTGTTGGACTGGTACAGCAGGTGAGGTGGCCTATTAACTCACCCTTCGCATGGGTTAGTTAAAATGTTCCAGAACAAAAAGTACCGCCAGGAAGTACCAAACTGTCCTTTGTAATTTCACTGCTAGTAAAAATATTAGATATTATTTTGAAGCACACACATGCCCACACTCACATGCATGCACACACAAAGAAAATATATTATAAATTGTTTAGTTGATATGATTAGGTTGCAGATTTTTTTATATAAGAAAAGCATATAAAAACCAAAGAGCTATCATAAAAGCCCTATACTCTTGAATTTCAGTTGGAAATCTTAGTGTAAATGCATGATTAATGTTTTCTTTTTAGATAATGGATATTTTTCTAGTGTCCACTCTCAGTGCCAGGAACAATGGCAGTCAGCAGCAGTAGTGCCCTAGCTCCAGAGTGGAGTCTATAAATACCGTTTTCTACTCAAAGTGTTCAGAGCTCTCTGGGATAAAGGTTGATTTGAGGTCTAGGGCGAAAATTGTACATTAGAAGCTTCAAGGCAGTTTCATGAGCCCAGGCACAAGGACGCTATCTGAATTTAATGGGGTCGTGTCAGTGGCAGCCAGGAGCCACCTTTAAAGGACTCTTGTTGCAACACACAGCACAACTACAGCATTCAGAGGAACAATGGCTTCAGTAGACAAATCAAAGACAGAAAATGATTTTTAAAACCTCCCAGGATTCTTTAGAGATTGTTAGGGCATTTGGTCTGTATTTTATAAATTGATAATCAAAGGGAATGGAGAAAGCATTTGTCTTGCCTTTCCTGTAGCAATTAGATTCCAGCTCAGTCAGATAAGCAACAAAGGGACGTTTTTCTCCTTAGGGAAATCACAGGGCCGGCGGTGTGGATTAGTCACTGGTAGACTGCTTGCCCGCAGGACAATCACAGCCAAAACTATTCAAAAAGAACTAGAGAATTACATTTTGCAAACCTTTATCAAATCATAGATTTAGGTAACGATCACCATTGTCTGCCAAAATGGTTTAAAAGGCTGTGGCTAGAAACTTTATGTCTTAGTCCCAGAATACCAGGGAAACTGTTTCCCCCATATTATAAAAATGTTCAAGTTTGAAATATTTTTCAGTAATTCTATTTATTTTTGTTTTTTAAGCACTTATTTTTATTTTTTAAGTGTGTGTGTGTGTGTACGCACGCGCTCGCCTGCGCGCGCGCGCACACACACACATTATGTGCTCATATGTACTTATGTATGTGCCTGAGCACAGGTGACTGCAGAAGACAGGAGTTAGTTTCCCTGGATCTGGAGTTACAGGCAGTTGTGAGTCAGCTGCCATGAACACTGGAAACCGATGTGGGGCCTGGAAGATGAGCGGGTGCTCTTCACCACTGAGCCATCTCTCCAGCCCCTTGGTGAGTTGTTGTTGTTTTGATTGATTGATTGATGATTGATTTATATTTTGTCTTTCTGAAACAGGGTTTCTCTGTATAGCCATGTCTGTCTTGGAACTAGCTCTGTAGATTAGGCTGGCCTCTAATTTATAGAGATTCACCTGCCTCTGCCTCCTAAGTGCTGGGATTAAAGGCGTTTGCCATCACCACTTGGTTTGGTTTCTGAGACGGTGTCTCACTATGTAGCCTTGGATGACCTGGAACTTTCTATGTAGACCAGGCTGGCCTAGGACTCACAAAGATCCTCCTGCCTCTGCCTCTCCATTGCTGGGATTACATTTGTGTACCAGCACACCTGACTTTGTGTGTGTGTGTATAAGACATTAATTATACATATTAATGGAAAATATTTATTTATTGAAAGAATTTTGTTGTGAATACCTTGTACCCACTTTCTTTATAGATGTTGGCATCAGAATTTTATTATACTTCATCACGTCTTTACTCATGATTTTATTCCTCTGCATCTCATTTTTCATGTACATTTCAGGGTTAATGCAGATAGCGGTGCATAGGGACTGTGCTAAATATTTTGGCATGGACAGATTGGTCTTATTTCACCATTGAAGAACAGACATGTGTGTGTGCCCCCACATACCAGATCCAAAATGTGAAAATCTACAGTGCATGTGTTTCTGTATCTTCATCAAATAAATGGCATTAAAAATGAGAAAAAAAGAATCAAGCTGGGTATGGTAGTGCATGCCTTTAATCCCAGCATTCGGTAGGCAGAGGTAGGCAGATCTCCGTGAGTTCAAGGCCTGCTTGATTTACGTAGTGAATTCTAGGACAGCCAGAGTTTTGTAGGGAACCTGACTCAAAAAACCTAAGTAAATAAACAAACAAATAAGGGAACCAGTACTGGGTTTAGATAAATGGCTGGGGGAGTGGAGAGATGGGTCAGTCAGTAAAGTGCTTACCAATGCAAGCATCATGTTTGTGTTTAGATTCCCAACATCCATTTAAGAAGCTGGGCTTGGAAGAGAACATCTGTAACCCCAACACTTGTGAGGTTGGGGGAAGATGGTGAAGACAAGCAGATCTCTGGTTCTACCTAGCCAGCCAGTCTTCCAATTGAGATACCCTAATCTCATAAAGTCAAAAGCAAAAAAACAATAGAGGAAAATACCTAAAGTCCTTCTCTGCCCTTAGCCTGTATGCAGACAAATACATACACACATAAATTTTTAAAAATTAGAGGCAAATTGTGGCTAGGCATGATGGCATATACCTTTAATGACAACATTCAGGAGGAAAGGGCAAGTGTATCTCTGAGATTGAGGCCATCCTGGCATACATAGAGAATTAGAGTGTTACAAGCCAGTCAGGGCTATACAGTGAGACCTGTCCCAAAAAGAAAGGAATTACATGAGATATTTTTATAACAGTTGTGGATCGGGCACTAGGAGGTATTAAAGAATTGGGTATAATAGCATGGTAATAATGTCAAAACCAAATCTTACCTGTTACAAATGCATACTGAAGTATCTATAAACGAAAAAGTAAATATTCAGTAGAATGTATTGGAATGGCATTTTATCTGTGTTATGGTATATAGAGAAACGAGGCATGCAGTGGGTCTGTCTACAAAGGGGGTTCTCCACCAACTCTCAGGTTCTTTCATTCTGTGACCACATATTGAGCTATGTGCTATCTAACTCTTCTAGGTACTGGGGACACAATGCTAAACAAAACAGACATGTATCTGCATTATGGGGCTGACATTCACATAAGTGGAAATAATAAATAAGAAAGCAAAGAGTGGAGCTGGGGATATGGCCTAGCAATTTGAGAGCACTGGCTGCTTTTTCAGAGGACCTGGGTTTAATTCCCAGCACCCACAATTGGCAGCTCCCAGCTGTTTGTAACTCCAGCTCCAGGGGATCTGATACCCTCATACAGACATACATGCAGGCAAAACACCAATGCACATGAAATAAAAATAAATAAATCATTACATAAAAAAGAAAGCAAAGAATATCATCTGGTGATAACTTCATTATGTCAGATAGTGATCATTTCTGGAGAAAAATAGAGCAATGAAAAGGGCTGGTAAGTAAGTGGCCATGGAGAGCCACAATGAGAGGTGACTTCTGAGTACAAACCTATAGCCAGGGAAGTTGGGCGCTGTTGAGATGTCCGGATAAAGGAAGTATGCCCCAAGTGTGTCAGGACCAGCAAGGAGCCCAGTGCCAGTGCAGGGGAATGAGCAAACCTAGTCTGCCCTTGCATGCTACTAAGCTGGATCACTGTAACCAGCAGAGTAGAAATGGTTATTCGTGATGTTTTTGTTTTTCCTTTTTAGAGATTAATTTTGTGTGTGTGACATAAGTAACACAGACTCATTGCAAAAACAAAGCGCAAAAGTGCCTAATATATCTGGGGTGGTGGTTGACGCACGCCTTTAATCCCATCACTCAGGAGGGAGAGGCAGGTGGATGAATCTCTGTGAGTTTAAGGCCAGCCTGGTCTACAGAGTGAGTTCCAGGACAGGCTCCAAAGCTACACAGACAAACCCTGACTCAAAAAAAAAAAAAAAAAAACCCAAAAACAAACAAAAACACAGCAGTGCCTAATATAAAGACAAGGTATTGATTGACCTGTTTTCCCTGGAAACAATAGACAAGCACCAGCAGAGCAGGTGTGTGTGTGTGTGTTTGTAGGGATGATAGTAGAGAAAGTATAATAGTAAAAATCAGACACTACAGCAACATCAGCCATTATCAACCTGAGAAATTCAGGTTGGAGAGAAATTAAGAAGTAAATGTTGAACCTCATTGGAGCCTGGTCTGGTGGAGTGTGCCCATAATCCTAGCACAGCGGCCCAAAAAGGAGGATTGTCACAAGTTCTAGGCCAGCCTGGGCTACATAATGACATTGTCTCAAGGAAGGAGGGAGGAAGGAAGGCAGAAAGGAAGAAAGGAAAATCTCTTCCCTAAACAAACAACCAAACAAGAGCAAAGGAAAGGGGGAAACAGTGCAAGTTGCTTCTCCTGCAGAAGCCTGGAAATAACAAGCACTAGCTAAGCTTTGAAGATGGGACTGATTGCAGAGCACCATGCAGTATTAGGGCTATCTGAAATTTAGGGGACCCTTTGATTCTTTCCCCCAACTTTATATATCCCCCAACAAAAGATAGAGGCTTTTTTATTAAATTTTTTTTTAAAAAGATTTATTTATTTATTTATTTATTTATTTATTTATTTATTTATTTATTATGTATACAGTGTTCTGTCTGTCTGTATGCTTGCTGTCCAGATGAGGGCACCAGATCTCATTACAGATGGCTGTGAGCCACCATGTGGTCGCTGGGAATTGAACTCAGGACCTCTGGAAGAGCAGGCAATGCTCTTAACCTCTGAGCCATCTCTCCAGCCCTAAACTTTTTTATTTATTATGTGGTACACATGTGTATGAGGTAGGAGGCCTCATGTGGAGGTCAGAGGATGGCTTTGTGGAGTTGGTTCTCTTATCTTTTTTTTTTTTTTTTTTTGAGATTTGTTTCTCTCCATAGCCCTGACTGTGCTGTGGACCAGACAGAGATCCCCCTGCCTCTTTCTCCTGAGTGTTGGGATTAAAGGTGTGCACCACCACTGCCCGGCTCTCCTTTCATCTTTACTTGGGTTCCAGTGATCAGACTCAGCTGATTAGCTTGTATGGCAAGTACTTCTTTACCTGCTGATCCATCTTGCCAGCCTGGAGGTTTATTCTTGCTCATTGTTGAACTCAGGGAACTCTGACTGTGGGTGGGAGCGGCACACTGGAAAGCAGACTTATTCCCATGGATGTGTCCTATCTCATCTCTCCCCACCTGCTTGTGGTTCTACTGAGTCAACTGCTTAGAATTCCTTTACTCTTTAATAATAACATTAGGTATTTGCTGTTTACCAGGCTCCATCCTGAACACATGACGGGTATTAACTCATTTAATCCTCTTAGTGATCCTATGGAGATGTGTAACTTGCTGACAAAGTGCTGACTGTTGATTTCGTGCATTTCAGCAGCCTCCTGAGAGATGCTGAACTCTAGAGCTCTGACTTGGGTGGTAGTAGATTGAAAACGCCCCTGAATTCCAAGAGGCTTCAGTCACTAGGACCTCTTCTTGGGTTGGCAGCCCCATCCCAATCACAGCAGGGTAAGCTGCTGTCACAGTGGTGCTACAGGAAGGCTGTCTGCCTGGACATTGGAGTGATCCTAGCACTTGGGAGGAGCATCAGAAGTTCAAGCTCATCCATGGCTACACAGTGAGAGGCCAGCCTAGGCACAACCAGACCCTATTTCAGTGTCCTCCCCACAAACACCAAGGAAGTTTAGGAGAAAGGATATTTTGTTGATGCCATACATTATTACCTGGCCATTACTTCATAGATAATAGTTCCCAGGTTCTTTAATAATTCTTTTTATCTTTTTCTTTTTTCATCCTATAATGGATAAGTAATTTCTTTTTATTCTTTGAAATCTTCACACATTTATGTAATGTATTTTGATTATATCCATCCACTGCTCCCTTCCTCCAGCTCCTCCAGTGCCCACTGACCTTGTGTCTCTCAATTTCATGTTCTCCTGGTTTTCACCCGTTTGCTTTGTTTTTTTTCATGCATTCACACAGAAAGCTTCTTCCCTAAGAATAGGATCATATTATTTGTTTTTCAACCCCCTTTTATGGCCTTTTTATTTTATTGTTTGTTTGTTTGTTTTCATTTTTTTTTCCGTGTAGAAGGAGCTGCGGGCCGCTTCTAGCCGCTCAGCTCCAGGCCACCGGCTAGCTTTACACAAAATAATTACACGGAAACTGTATTCTTTTAAACACTGCTTGGCCCATTAGCTCTAGCCTCTTATTGGCTAACTCTCACATCTTGATTAACCCATTTCCAATAATCTGTGTAGCACCATGAGGTGGTGGCTTACCGGGAAAGATTAAGCACGTCTGACCTGGCGGCTGGCTCCATGGCGTCTGCCTCACTGCCTTCTTCCTCCCAGCATTCTGTTCTGTCTTCCCTGCCTACCTATGTTCTGACCTATCACGCCAAGCAGTTTTCTTTATTAATTAACCAATGAAAGCAACAGATAGATAGAAAACCCACCTATATCATTTCCAAGACAGGATTTTCCCCTGGCTGTCCTGGAACTTGCTCTGTAGACCAGTTAGCCTTTAACTCAGAGGTCTGCCTGCCTCTGCCTCCCAAAGGCTGGGATTAAAGGCAATCACCACCATGCCTACTTCCAGCCCTTTTCAAACAGTGCATAATGGGTTGGGTGAGATGGCTAAATGAATAAAGGTGCTTGCCACCAAATCTCACAGCCTGAGTTCAGTCTGGAGCTCATTTAGTAGGAGAGAACAGATTCCTACAAATTGTTTTGACTTCCACACGCATGTGGTGTGTGCGTGTGCATCCACACAAGAATAAACAAATGTAACAATGTTTGTTTTTGTTTTTTTTGAGACAGGATTTCTTGTAGCTTTGGAGCCTGTCCTGGCACTTGGCTTTGTAGACCAGGCTGGCCTTGAACTCACAGAGATCCACCTGTCTCTGCCTCCCAAGTGCTGGGATTAAAGGCGTGCGCCACCACTGCCCAGCTACAAATTAATGTTTTTAACATTAAAAAATACATTAGAAAGAAACTTAGAAAAAGCTAGCTCCAGCAATTAAACAATTCTTGTGCTAACATAGAAGCTAAATAAAAACAAGGCACACTTTAAAAACTTAACAGTAGCACAACCAGGTGACCCCAAATGGTATATAAATCAGTAACATCTCAGAGTTAGAGAGGGAGGTAGAAGTTGTCAGCATTGTTTCTGTGCATGGAACATTTAAATAACCTTCCCAGTTTTCTGCCTTGTCCCAGAAGACAAGTGTTAACAAGCCATTCTCCCAGCTTTAAGCTTGCAGTAAGGATTCTAGCACACCATGTGATTTGTCCAGAGAGTTAAGCATGCAATCTTGCATAGTGTTTAGAGGCTTATTACAACCTATCTCAACCTTCCCATTTACAAAATGATATCTCCCCTTTGAGCCATTAATCCTGAATATACACGTGTGCATGAGTACGTGCGTGAATGTGTGTCTGCTGTTGTTTGTTCAAAGATGTTTGTGCTAGATGATTATACCAGGCTCTGTTCAAATGGTGCTGACCAAATTAATTCCTTTGAAAGGTTATTGATAGCCTACACTATATAAAATCTTGTGTATGAACTACCTTAAGTCTGTAGAAAAAGTGAAACTTAGAATATGACTCTGAATCATTTATAGATTGATGGAAGACACTGGCTTATAAATAAAATTGGGTATTGTCTTCCATATTCATTGCTTATTAGAATTAAGACTGTCCGATGTGGAACTGAGAAATCTCCAACCTTTCTTCAGATAACATTTTATAAATGGTCAGAAAGTAATATTTTTTATATATGTATTTTATCAGATACATACACATATATCTAATATGCATATATATCAAATATCATATATCTATATTTGTGTGTGTGTGTGTGTGTGTATGTATGTGTAGGTCAGAGGGTGACCTTGGGCATTGATTCCTTTTCTCTTTCTAGATTTTGAGGCACGATATTTTTTGCATTTGCTGCATATAGTCCAGGCAAGCTATCTTGTCAGGTTTCAGATGGGACTCTTTCACTCTGTATGTTCCTCATGTTCCTGCCTCCCATGCCACTGCAGGCATGCTGGGGTTGCAGACATATGCTACCATTTCCAGCTTTTACAGTGGGTTCTGAGGATCTGAACCCAATCTCAGACCTGCATGGCAAGTGCTTTTCCTCACCTAGTCGTTTCCCTGGCCCACAGTTTATTTTTTATTTTATTTATTTATTTACCTATTTACTTTCTTACTTTTTGGGGGTTTTTTCTTTTTCGTCTCTCTTCGAGGAGGAGGAGTGGGAGGAGGCGGAGGAGGGGAGGAGGCGGGGGAGAGGAGGGGGGAGGAGAGGGGGGGAGGAGGCTCCTCCCCTCCTCTTCCTCCTCCCCCCCTCCCCTCCCCCCCCCTCCCCCTTCTCCTCCTCCTCCTCCCCCTCCTCCTCCTTCTTTTTTTTTTTTTGGTTTTTTGAGACAGGGTTTCTCTGTAGCTTTGGGGCCCATCCTGGAACTAGCTCTTGTTGACCAGGCTGGCCTCTAACTCACAGAGATCCGCCTGCCTCTACCTCCCGAGTGCTGGGTTTAAAGGCATGCGTCACCACTGCCCGGCCATCTTTTTGGTTTTTTGAGATAAGGTTTCTTTGTATATCCCTGGCTGCCCTAGAACTCATTCTATAGATCAGGCTGACCTCAAACCTGGAGATCCACCTGCCTCTGCTTCTTGAGTGCTGGGTTTAAAGGTGTGCACCACTATTGCCCAACAAAACTTTTATGAGATTTTATTTTTTATGTGTATGTTTGTTTGCCTGAATGTACATATGTGTGCCATGTGTGCAGTCTCTACAGAGCCCAGAAGGGAGGGCATTGGACTGGAACTGGAGTTACAGACAACTGCCATGAGGGTGCTGGGAATTGAACTCAGTTCCTTTGGAAGAGCAGCCAGTGTTCTTAACCACTGTGCCATTTCTGCAGACCCCAGAGTTTATTTTATTTTATTAGATTTTATTTATTTATTATGTCTACAGGATTCATGCCTGCATGTCAGAAGGCACCAGATCTCATTGTAGATGGTTGTGAGCCACCATGTGGTTGCTGGGAATTGAACGCAGGACCTCTGGAAGAGCAGCCAATGCTCTTAACCTCTGAGCCATCTCTCCAGCCCCCAAGAGTTTATTTTTAAGAGTAGTTTTAGGTTCACAACAAAATTGAGAAGATACAGAGGTTTCTCAGGTTATCTCCTGTGTTTACATGTCTCTGACCTTTCCATTGCTGCCACAGAGCAGTGCCCTTGTTAGACTTCTTTATCTCTTCGTGTGTGTGTGTGTGTGTGTGTGTGTGTGTGTGTGTGTGTGTGAACTTGCATATATCTCTCCTGAGGACTTAACCTTTCCACCTGCTAGGCAAGCAGTCTCTACCGCTGAGCTACATTCCTGGGCCCCTTTGTTGTAATTGATGAGTCCACATGTACACATCACTGTCTCTCAGAGTCTATAACTGACATTAGGGTTCACTCTGGGGGTTGTGCAATTACACATGTCTACCATCCTCGTGTCCTAGGAATAGACTCACTATCGTGTCTGTCCTCTGTCCTCTATCTAGTCATCTCTGTCTCACTTGTATCCTTTCAATGGGCCTCTACACTTAGTAGTATTCTCCTACTAATATTCCTCATGGTGTTTCATGGCTTACTAGCTCATTTAGATTATGATATATATGGTATATCATAACGTCATTTATAGTGTTGACTCATTTCCTTTGTTTTGACACATCAGTTTATTTATCACTTACCTTATAAAGGACATCTTGGTCATCACCAAGCTTTGGGAATCATGATTAGAGCTGCTGTAAACAACCAGGCTTTTCCGTGGACATAAGTTTCTACCTCTTTTGGGTAAATATCAAATGCAATAGCTGGGTGGGACAAGGGAGAATTCTCTTCTTATAAGAAAAGAGTTCTTGGGACTGGGTTTATAGTAAAGCCCTTGCCTTGTATTCTGCAAGGCCCTGGGTTTGCTTGACAGTTCTGAATTTTAAAAAAGAAAGAAAAAGAAAGTCAGTAACAAGAACCTGTAATCCCAACACTTAGGAGATAGAAGAATTAGGAGAATCAGTCATTCATGGTCATGCTCAGCTGTGTATCCAGTTGGAGGCTAGTCTGGGCTACATAAGACTTACATCTCAAATGACAAGTAAAGTGTTTGTCTAGCACACAGGAAGCCCTGAGTTTGATTTCCCAGCACATAAATTGGGCACGGTAACATATACCTGTTAATCTAACACTTGGGAATTGAAATCAGAAAAAAGAGCAGAAGTCCACGACAATCTTTAACGACATAACAAGTTCAAGGCTCACCTAGGCTATATGAGTATATAAGTCTCTGTCTCAAAAAAAAAGGAGAAAAGACTTGATAATATGTATATGTGCATTGCTAAGGTCCTGAAGGTGCTGGGTGGAGTAGAGAGCGCTATATCCTCATGCAGTGTCCGCTCCATCTTGTCATTTGACTGTCACTGTATCTTTCCAAACACCTTTTTATTGTTTTGTTTTTTGTTTTTTGAGACAGGGTTTCTCTGTAGCTTTTGAGCCTCTCCTAGAACTAGCTCTTGTAGATCAGGCTGGCCTCGAACTCACAGAGATCCACCTGCCCCTGCCTCCCGAGTGCTGGGATTAAAGGCGTGCACCGCCACTGCCCGGCTTCTTTCCAAACATCTTATATAAACTGGCAAATGTAAAACAAGTCAGAAAAGTATAGAGCACCACTCTTGCTACAAAGGAGCAGCCAGTATGTTCTCATGATGCTGAAGATGATAAGACATAGACATATGTAGACATAAGACGTATGGATTTTACATTCGTTTCTCACCCCATCACTGATGCTAATGCTAATTTCCTTCTTTGGTAGGTAGTGGATTTTGTAGCAGCAACACTGCAGAGAGCGTGCGCAAGCCTGGCTCATGAGGCAGAGAGCACCGTGGAATCCCAGACACTGAGCCTGTCAATGGGGCTGGTGGCTGTCATGCTGGGAGGGGCTGTTCAGGTGAGTTGTAGGTATGAGCAAAGCTTGAATTTTTGAGTAGGGACGAGAACCTGCTGCCTTTCTTCCATACCTTCATGGAAAACAAGAATTGATACTGCACTCAGGAGAACCAGGGTGACCAACTTGGGTTGTTAATGAGAGTCATCTCTAACATAGACAGCAAGCATGCTATTTCACATTGACCTGCCAGCATGTCACTGTCAAAAGGATAGGGCTCTTTCCTGCATAGAACAAACTTGTTTTGGAAACTTTGAGTGTTTTGTGCCTGAGGCAGACGTTCAGTTCTTTGACTCCAAAGAGTTGGTGGGAAATCCTTAGCAACCTCTTGGCTGCTCAGATGGCACCTGTTTTGCACGGTTCCACTTAGCTCAGGACCCATAGTTTAGCCCATATAGTGCAATATACTCAAGCCTGCTGCCAGTCATTTTTAAGAGTTTTGTTTTGGCCAGGTGGTGGTGGTGCAGGCCTTTAATCCTAGCACTCGGGAGGCAGAGGCAGGCGGATCCTCTGAATGCAAGGCCAGCCTGATACACAGAGCGTGTTCTAGGCGTGGCTCCAAAGCTACAGAGAAACCTGTCTTGAATTCCCCTCCCCCCAAAAAAGAGTTTTGTTTTGTTTTGTTTTTGTTTGATGCAGAGTCTCATGTAGCCTAGGCTGGGCTTGAATTCAATATGACATTGATGATATTCCTTCCTACCTCCTAGGCATTAGGACAGCAGGTGTGCACCACTATGGCCAGCTTAGTTCATGTGGTTTTTACATAGTTAGTTTTTAAGATCTATTTCTATTTTTAAATTGTGTGTGTATGTGTGTGTCTATGTGTACATGAGTGCAGGTGCCTCCTGAGGCTGGAAGATGGTGTCAGAGCCCCTGGAGCTGGGTTTGCAGACAACTGTGAGCTACCGATGTGGGTCCTGGGAGCAAGCACACAGGTCCTCTGCAAGAGCAGTCCACTGCCATTCTTCCAGCCCTAATTTATAGTTTTTTAATTTATTCATTCAACCACTATTGATTGCATATTTGTCACATGATAGATCTGAGAACATAGCAATGGACAAGACAGACGTGGCCTATACCTCACACATTAGTCCATGAAGAGAGGCACACCCAGAATGACCATTTAAAAATATGATTAGAATTGAATGGAATGCCCCCCCAAAAGAGGGAAGGGGGCCATGAGAACGTAACATCTATTAGAATTGAATGGAATGCCCCCAAAAAGAGGGAAGGGAGCCATGAGAATGTAACATCTAAGCTAGGCTGAGAGGTCTTCAGTGAGCGAAGAAAAAATATGATTAGAATTAAATGGAACGCCCCCAAAAAGAGGGAAGGGGGCCATGAGAACATAACATCTAAGCTAGGCTGAGATGTCTTCAGTGAGGAAGGTCTCCACTAGGCCTGAAGGAGGCACAGGTGTTTGAGTGTGGCGTGCATGGAACAGGTGGAAGAATCCTTTCAGTTACAGAAACTCGTGGCAAAGGCTCAGAAGCAGAGAAAAGCTTGGTTTTTTTTAGCATTGATGGAAAGCCAGCGTAACTGAGCTCTGGAGCCCAGGGGACAGCGCTGGCAAAGGCTAAGGATAGGCTGGGCTAGAGCATGCTGGTCAGGTGTCACAGTAGGTTAGGAGGCTGCAAGAAAGCAGGACAGTCTCAGAGCAGGTTATGAAATCAGACTCATGAGCAGGAGCCCTTGGGGAATGCATTTTGAGTCTGAGCATTCAAATAGGATTTGATTTTTGATGTATTAGAATTTGCCTTTCTCTTATTTTTTTGCTCTGTGGTTCTGGAGATTAAACCCAGGGTCTTTCACACACACACACACCCCCACCCCCACCCCGTGCTACATCTCCAGCCTTCTAAGAAGCATACCCGGCTAGCCTGTGTCCCAGACTACAACATTATGTTTCAGTGTCAAAAGGTGGCTCCCTCCTGCCTGTTCTTAAGGAGAAAAAGACTTCATCTGTGCTGGTTGTCAGTGTGAATCCCATTTCTTACTGGATTTCCTTAGCATTCCTAATTTTATATTTCACACGTCATTTGACAAAATAAGTTTGGCTAAGGTTCCAGAGCCATATTAGATGTGACAAGGAAGGGTTCACAGATGGAATAGCTTAAAGTTGGATTGTTAGTGGATTTAATTAGTTTAGTTGAGTTTTGTTTTTCTTGTTGAATATTAATTTTGATAGTCTATACTTTGAAAGCCTAGCTTGTGTGCATGTGTTGTAGTTTAGTACTTATTTCAGACAATATAACACATGGACGATGAACCACAGAGCTCTCCCACCTCCCTTCTAGAAGCTTCTTGTTGGAGGCTGCTGTATTCACTGGCCAGGCCTGGCTTGTGGCATCTGGACAGCCCTTGCCTGTCCCTGCCCTGCTGTGAGCCATCCTGGCTCCCTCGACTCTGCAGTTTAAGTGAACATAAACACATCACTCTCTTTACTTATGCCCTAGATTTGCTAAAATTTTGTTTCCTGCTTGATTAATGGTTTTTCAAGACAGGGTATCTCTGTAGCTTTGGAGCTAGCTCTGGAACTAGCTCTTGTAGACCAGGCTGGTCTTGAACTCACAGATATCCGCCTGCCATTTATTGTAAGTTTTTTTTACCCTGTTCTTTTTGAGGCAGGTTTCTCTGTGTAGCCCTGGCTGTCCTGGAACTTGCTCTGTAGACCATGAACTTAGAAATCCACCTGCCTCTGTCTCCTGAATGCTGGGATTAAAGGCATGTGCCACCACACCTGGCAAGGACTTCTTTTTTACATTTTATTTTAGATTTATTTTATTTTATGTGTATGAATGTTTTACCTCCATATATGTATATGTACCACATGTATACCCAGTGCCCAAGGAGGTCAGAGAGGGTTGTAGGATTTCCAGGAACTGGAGTTTGGATGGATCTGAGCCACCACATGGGTGCTGAGAATTTGAGTCCGGTTCTCTGGAAGAGTAGTCAGTGCTCTTAACCGCAGAGCTCTCTCTCCAGCCCTGTAAAGGCTCCTTAGTGATGCTAGATTTTGTTTCGTATTCACAATAAAGCCACACTTGAAAACTGTGGGGTTAGTTGACTACTGTCACTCTAAGTCTTTGCTTTAGAGCCTGGAACACCGAGCTCTACATACTCCCTGTTAGGAGTCATTGTTTTGGCTAATGAAACAGAGCCTAACAGCATCAGGGCCTTTCTTCATTCCTTTCTAAGTCATGTAATTAAGGTGACTATTAAAACTTCACGTCCGGGAAAAGAGTTAATTTGGAGAAAGTGCAGGTTTAAGATTGCTAACAAAACGACTGTAATTCCATACTCACTTTCTAAATTCCAGGCTTGGTCATCAGTAAAAGTAGCACGTTGGGGAGTCTCTCCTGTCCCCTTAGGGAGCAGTTTCTGCTTGATGTTGCAGAGCTGGTGGGCCCACTGTTGCCCTGGTTGGTGAAGCTGAATAGACCATTCTAGCCTTAGGATACACTGAAGCCATATTGTGGCATGGTAGCAATGGAATGTATTGCTAAAGGCTGGACTCCCAACCTTTAAGCCCAGATGTTGTAGTGAGGTTCATTAGCTAGATACCAAAGGTGTATCTTTTCTCTAAAGGGACAGTCGTCTTTAGCTATTTAGTTCTTCTTGTGTCTTTCCTTTCCTTTCCCTTTATTCCTTCTATTCATTCATACTTTCTACCTTCCTTTCTTTCCAAAGGCTATTGCTTACTAGTAAAAGAAAGTTTCCCTAAGGACTATAAAGATGGCTCAGAGGTAAAGAGCTCTTGTTGCTCTTGTAGGATGGTTCCTGGCACCAACATGGTGCCTCACAACAATCTATAGCTCCAGTTCCAGGGGACCTGATGCTCTTTTCCGGTCTCCAGAGGCACTGTGCTCATGTGGTGTACAGACATACACGCAAACAAAACACTCATACTCATAAACCCCAAACATTGTGCTAAGAATGTGCCTGTGTTTTAGGTGTAGTTGACTTACATTTCAGAACCATAGCAATCTCAGGGATTCTGTGGAATGGTGGTGAACAAACTAGGGAGTCTGCCACAGAGTGGGAAAGCAAAGTGAGGGTATTCCTGTTGTGAACCTGTTCATTCAGCAAGGAGAGTTGACTGGTTCCACTTCTGTCCTTCCTCCCCTTCACTGGAATGGACATGCTCTCTATAGAATATCATTCATTCTTAATTGCTGTTGCCACTTGAGCAGGCATTTCCTGCTTTCTGGTCATTGTTAATAAGCCTGCTACAGCAGCTAGTAAACAGCACGGATGGATGGACAAATGGCAGGAAGAAAAAGAAAGGAGAAGAGTATTTTTAGGTAAGGAGGCAGTTTTGTTTTTTTCTTATTTTTTTCTTTTCTTTTTAAATGTTTATCAAAGGGCATAGGCTTTTAAAAGTTTAAAAACATTGCCCTTTCCCTTACTGGACAACTATCAGACATCAGTACACCATGGATGTGTTGGGAACATTTGTCATGTGTTTCTACAGGAAAAGAAGACCACACATAGTGTTTTCACGGGCATTTTTGTTTGTTATTTCCTAGGAAGCCTAAATGTTTCTCAGAATTTCAAGCATTTATAGGTAGGTGGTCATTGCCTGTAAAAACCCTTATTTAGAATGCACAGTACCTTCAACCAGGACCCTGCACAAGCTAAGATACTGCTATATCCCTTGCCTTGATTTTGTATCTCCTTGTGACCATTTGTACATCAAAAGCTAAAGGAAGATGCTAGGTGTCTTGCTCTGTCACTTTATGCCTATTCCCTTGAAGCAGAGTCTCTCCTTGTCTCTCCCTCCTAGCTCTGAGATCAGGCACATGTGCAGCCATTCCCAGATTTTACATGGCTGCTGAGGATTCAAACTCCGGTCCTCGTGCTTACTCAGTGAATGTTCTTACCTGCCGAGTCATCTGCTCAGTCCCTAATTTTATATCTTTTCAGAAAATGATCTTTCAGCATCAATAATATGACTCAGCAGACAAAGGCACTTGCTACACAAACCTGAAGACCTGATTTTAATCCCTTGAACCCATGTAAAAGTGGAGGAAGAGAAACTACTCCACAAAATTGCCCTCTGACCTACAGTTGCATGAAGAGGCACTGTGCCCCACAGCAATACACATGTGCACATAACATACACATGCACAAATATATTTTTAAATGATCTCTTAGTTATATAAAAACTAGTTGTCTGCAGTGCCTTCTGCATTTGAGATTAAGTCATCTAAATATGGAGTTATCTTCATTGTGTTCACTTAAAAACATTGTTAAAGATTTTCAGAGCCTTATTTCTGTTGTTACCAGTGTCCTGTGAAGGTTTTTGTTTTGTTTTGTTTTGTTTTTGTTTGTTTGTTTTTAATTTGCTTTAAACTACTACAGATTTGATATAAATGCTTCCAAGAACTAGAGTCTAGCCAGGTATGGTGGTACACACCTTTAATCCCAACACTTGGGGGGCTAGGGGGCAGAGGCAAGGAAATATCTGTGAGTTCAAGGCCAGTTTGGTCTTCATGGTGAGTTCCAGGACCGCCAGTACTCTGTAGAGAGACCCTGTCTCAATAAACAACAAAGCGGCCGGGCAGTGGTGGCGCGTCCTGTGATACCAGCAGTCAGGAGGCAGAGACAGGCAGATCTCTGTGAGTTCAAGGGCAGCCTGGTCTACAGAGCAAGTTCCAGAACAGCCAGAGCTCTTACATAGAGAAACCCTGCTTCTGAAAAAGAAAAACAAACAAATACCCAACAAAACAAAAAGATACAGAATCTTTCAGGACTGCCAACACCCAAAAATCTAGCAGAAATAAGTATTTTTTAAGAGTCCTTTATTATTTATTTGTATGTGTATATAAGAGTGTGTATGCACATGTGTATACCTATGTGTGTACAGAGGCCAAAACAGGGTATGAAGTGTCCTGTATCACTCGATTTATTGCTTTGAGGCAGGGTCTCTCTGCTATGTTAGACGTCAGGAAGCCCTAATAATCCTCCTGTTTTCACCCTACTTGGAGCTAGGATTATAGGTGTACATGGAAAATGCAGTTTCTGTGTGGATGCTGGGATTTGAACTTTGGTCCTCTTGATTATGCAGCAGGTGCTCTTAACTCCAGAGCCACCCCTTCAGTCCCAGGAAGCAGTATTAAAGGATGGTTTTTAGGCAAAAATATAATTTTCTTTTGTTTTTGTTTTTGTATTTTTGAGACAGGCTTTCTCTGTAGCTTTGGAGCCTGTCTTGGTTCCAAATTTTGTAGACCAGGCTGGCTTTGGACTCATGGAGATTTGCCTTTCTCTGCCTCTTGAGTGCTGGGATTAAAGGTATGCACCACTACTGCCCAGCTAAAATTTAATTTTTATATTCCAAAATATGACTTTTTGTTTATTTTGTTTTATTTTATTTTTGATAAAGGATCCCAGGCTGTTTTAGAATTCATGTAGCCCTAGCTAGTCTTGAACTCAGGGTAGTTCTCCTGCTCCAGAGTCCCCGTTGTTATGACAGACATGAGCCACACTGCCTGGACTGCAGTTTCTTCACTTTACACTATGTTCTGGTTTGTGATTCTGGGCATCCTTCTTAAGTGTCTGTTTCAAATGTAGGAACTAATTGGCACTTTATCTCAGGGTTACTGTTATGTGTGCTTGTTAACTTAGAAAAGTGCCTGTATGTGGACAGTGTTCAGTAAATGTTAGCTGTACTTAGTTAGCCAATAGTTCTTCAGTGTTTGTCCTTGCATTTGTGCTGACTGCACCATGAACATGCCATGATTGTTACTCCTTATATTCACTTCTTAACATTTTACACATTAATTTTGACTATTTTTAAATTTTCATTTTATAGTTGAAGTCAAGTGATTTTGCAGTCCTGAAGCAGCTGCTGCCTCTTTTGGAGAAGGTCTCTAATACATACCCTGACCCTGTCATCCAAGAACTCGCTGTTGATCTCCGAATTACCATCTCTACTCACGGAGCCTTTTCCACAGAGGCTGTCAGCATGGCTGCCCAAAGTACTCTGAACAAAAAAGACCCAGAATGGAAAATAGAGCAGCAACAAACCAGTCATGACGCACTCAGAGAAGTAGCTCAAGACCACCAGGAACAAGAGCAGGACCCTCCCAAAACAGACCAGGAGTCTCATGAGCCTGGCACTGCGGCAAGTCAGCCACATAGAGATATAACCTCAGAGCAGCTCCAGGAGGTTCTCCTGTCAGCCTGCGAGCCCCAGATTCCAACCCGGGCTGCTGCCCTGCGCACCCTTTCCCGCTGGGTAGAGCAGAGAGAAGCGATAGCCCTCAAGGATGGAAAGAAGCTTCTCCAGGTGAGTAGAACGCACTGCCCTGACACGTGATGACACGGTGCAGACAGCAGCCCAGGAACAGACATTCATTTTGGGGACTTTGTTTGCTGTTGTTTTGAGACAGGATTTTACTGTGGAGCCCTGGTTGGCCTTGAGCTCACAGAGATGGACTCTGCCTCCTGAGTGCTGGGATTAAAGGTGCATGTCACCATGACCAGCCTAACTCAGGTGTCTCTTAATCACTGATCGTGTGTCTCGCACCATCCTGGGTTATCCTCCAGGAATTTATATTGTTGAGAGGTCAGATTGAGGTAGGAAGGGTATAGAAGACCACATGGGGCTGCTCAATGGAACATGGATAGGGTGCCAGCATTTTTATGTATGAGCAATGTGGTGGGTAGTCAGAGAAAAATCTGGGAGAGGTTGATTTTTATATGTCTTGAACAAACTGGCCAAGTGTGGGCGTGTAAAAGACAGGCAGTGGGCCAGCATGAGCCAATTCACAGAGATGGGAGGATACCCATCCTAGGTAAGCCTCACCTTTAACTGGATCTCTCTTTAGAGGGGTGCTGGATCTAATTGGCTCTCCTCTACTCTTCTGCCTCCTTCACAGAAAAAAAAAAAACTGTCTTGATGTTCTAAACTAATATAGCAGAGTGCATATTGCTTAGATGGGACCTTTCCCTTTTTTGGAAGTCTTTGGGACTTGAATGTGAGGTACAAATAAGAACAAGGGACCTGGAAACTACTGCCTAGGGCCCCATCTCAACTTCCTGGACAGCACATTGAACCTTTCTGAGCCTTGTTAGTAATGACAGTGATCTAGCTATTTGTATAGCCCTTGGGCTGCTAATTATAATTCTGATGGAAAACATCTATTTTAGTTAGTATGATACTGGAAGTATTGTATAATAATGTCTGCTCTTTGTTGAACAAGTCATGTACCTTACTGGCACTGTCTCTTATTCTCACAACTTTGGTATTGTGTTATCCTCATCTTACAGATAAAATGCAGACATATGCCAATGATTTTCTGTCAGGGAAATGATACTGAACTCAGAAATCTTCTTTGAGTAACTGTTAGCCCCCAAGGATCCTGTGGAATGCTAGTTTAGATAATGCATGTTGGGACCACCTTTGGAATTTCCTTTACCTGCATTTCATCTCCATCTGCTATGTTCACTAAGTTTTGCCAATTGTTTTTTGCGAAGAAGTTCATAAAATATATCCCTTATTTGTGATTCGTGTGTGTGTGTGTGTGTGTGTGTGTGTGTGTGTGTGTGTGTCTGCGTGTGGCATGTATGTGTATGCAGGTGTGGAGGCCAGATGTCAACTCTGGGTGTCCTCCTCTTCCACTCTACATCTTATTTTTGAGAGTGTCTCTCAATGGACCTGGAACTCACCAACTGGTTAACTGGCTGCCTAGCAAGCTTCTGTGATGCTCTGTCTCCACCTATCAGTGCTGAGCTTTGCAAGAGGGTGCTGAAGAGCCTTAGTCTTCACACTTGCTCGGCAGGCACTTTATCCACTGACTCATCCCCAGCCCCTAGTCGTCTCCTATTTTGTTTTTCTTTTCTTTTTTTTTTTTTTTATTTTTGAGACCAAGCCTCAGGTAGTCCAGGCAATTCTTGACCTTGGCACATAGCCAAGGTGATCCTGAAGCCCAGATCTTCTTGCCTCTGTCTCCAGGGGCTGGGATTGCAAGAGTGTCCCATCATGCTAGACATAACTTTGAATTTTTGAAACAGGGTCTCATGTAGCCCAGACTGATCCTCTACCTGTACCTCCCAAGTGCTGGGATTACAGGTGTGCACCACCACACTCTTGTCCCTTTTATTCTTTAAATTAGTTTTTGGTTATCTTGCAAGAAAATGTGTTTTATTGTAAAATTTTTGTATGCCCATATTATTATTTTTATTTATTTATTTAGTTTTTTTTTTTTTAGATAGGGTTTCTCTGTGTATCTCTGGCTGTCCTGGAACTCATTCTGTAGACCAGGCTGGCCTCGAACTCACAGAGATCCTGTTTCTGCCTCCCTGAGTGTTGGGATTAAAGGCGTGCACCACTACTACCTGGCTGTATTTTATTATTATTTGTCCCCTGCATTTCTTTTCTCATTGCTATGACAAAACACCTGACAAGCAATTTAAGGAAGAAGGGATTGATTCATGGTTCATAGTTTGAGAATACAGTCCATGATGGCTGTGGAATCATGGGAACGGGTTTGAGCCACCTTGTGTCTGCAATCAGGAAGCAGAGACAGGTGAATGCTCAGCTCCTTTTCTTCTATAAAAAGAACAAACAAACATGTTTTTGTTACATTTCAATTTTTATTTTGTGTGGTGGGGTGGGTGAGGTGTGTGGGCCCCACAGTGAGCGTACGGTGACCAGGGGACGAATTTGGTAAGGAGCCGGTTCGCAGGGCCAGATTCAGATTGTCTCTTAGCAGCTGTCTCTGCCTGCTTCTAGCTCACTGACTTCCTTTCTTCTTCTTTTTTGTATCATGAAAAAAATCCCTTTTTTTTAATTAATATTTATTGAGCTCTACATTTTTCTCTGCTCCCCTCCCTGCCTCTACCCTTCCCCTTTCAACCCTCCCCCAAGGTCCCCCTGCTCCCAATTCACTCAGGAGATTTTGTCTTTTTCTACTTTCTACTTCCCATGTAGATTAGATCTATGTGAGTTTCTCTTAGTGTCCTCATTGTTGTCTAAGTTCTCTGGGATTGTGGTTTGTAGGCTGGCTTTCTTTGCTTTATGTTTAAAAACCACCTATGAGTGAGTACAAGTGATAATTGTCTTTCTGTGTCTGGGTTACCTCACTCAAAATAATGTTTTCTAGCTCCATCCATTTTCCTGCAAAATTCAAGGTGTTGTTATTTTATTTATTTATTTATTTTGCCCTGTAGTACTCCATTGTGTAAATATACCACATTTTCCTTATCCATTCTTTGATCGAGGGGCATTTAGGTTGTTTCAAGGTTCTAATTCCTTTCTTCTTTTGATTCAGTCCAGGACCCCAGCTTGTGGAGTAGTGCCACCCACAGTTAGGGTGGGTCTTCCACCTTAATGAGCCCAGTCGAGAAATTCCCTTATCGATGTGCCCAGAGGTTTGTTTCTGTGGTTACTAAATCTCATCAAGTTGGCACTCAAGATTAGCTATCATACCTCCCTCAGCTGTCCTCCCGGCCCACTCCTGACCCTTGCTGACTCCTTTCTTTCCCCAGACGAAACCCATGCTTTCATGGAGTGTATGTTTTATAACCATCTCTTGTACCTCTCTTTTCTCTACCTTTTAGACCTCTTGTCTTAGTTAAGGTTTCTATTGCTGTGACCAAAAGCAACTTTGAGGAGAAAAGGGTTTATTTGGTTTTCATATCCTAAGTCACAGTCTGTTTAGGGACGTCAAGGCAACAGCTCAAGGCAGGACCCGGGAGGCAGGAACGGATGCAAAAGCCATGGAGCAGTTCTAGTTCTGCCTACTGGCTGTCCCCCTCTGCCTGCTCGGCTAGCTTTCTTATAGCACCCAGAACCACCGGCTCAGGAGTGGCGCCACTCACAATGTGCTGGGCCTCCCACAAAATGCCCTCCAACTTTGCCTATAAGACCAATCTGGTGATGGACATTTTCCCAATTGCAGGTCTGTTTTCCCATATAACCCTAGCTTTTGTCAAGTTGGGGGGAAAAAAAAAACCAACAAGGAAAGAAAGAAGAAAATAGCAATGAGGACACCTGTCAATTCTTTTTCTGTGAAGTCTTTGAGATATTTCTTATATTTTATTCTCATGGCTCTGACTCTGTATTGTTTCCCTCACTCCATATGCAGCCCCAGTGTTCTCCAACCCAGTCATCATCGCATCTGGTCTTCAGCTCCCCTCAGTAGTGTAGACACCAAGCATGAAGTTGAGACCAGATTCTGTTGAGCAAAAGACCCTGAGTGGTCCATGAGTAGGCACTCCTGCCTTCCCTAGACAGCAAGCAGAAGGAATTTGAGCACATGCTCCGTATTAGGGTCTAAATTTAGCATGCATCATAGTGTCCCTAGGTAGACCGTACTGCATTTGACACCCTGATAAGTGCCTCCTTTGGGAAAGAATGAGAGTGCTTTCTTAGCAGTGTCAATCACAGGGCTACAGTTTCCAGGACTTAAAAAAAAGTGGTGTAGACATGAAATCGCCTCTGTAATAAAGCCATCATCTCTCCCTTGCGACCCCACGTGCTGGTAGCTCAGAGGACAGGATCACCTGTGTTGAAATGTGGTCCAGCTGGGCCAGCACAGAAAAGTGTTGAGGATTCTTCTTAAAAAGGTTTATGGATATTACTGTGTGTGAGCATGATGAATATAGAGTGTGAGTGTGGCACACACGTGCTGCCGTGTGTCTGTGGAGTCTGTGGGAGTGTGAGTGTGGGCACACGTGCTGCCGTGTGTCTGTGGAGGTCTGTGGGAGTGTGGCACACACGTGCTGCCGTGTGTCTGTGGAGTCTGTGGGAGTGTGGGCACACGTGCTGCCGTGTGTCTGTGGAGTCTGTGGGAGTGTGGGCACACGTGCTGCCGTGTGTCTGTGGAGTCTGTGGGAGTGTGAGTGTGGGCACACGTGCTGCCGTGTGTCTGTGGAGTCTGTGGGAGTGTGGGCACACGTGCTGCCGTGTGTCTGTGGAGTCTGTGGGAGTGTGGGCACACGTGCTGCCGTGTGTCTGTGGAGTCTGTGGGAGTGTGGGCACACGTGCTGCCGTGTGTCTGTGGAGTCTGTGGGAGTGTGAGTGTGGGCACACGTGCTGCCGTGTGTCTGTGGAGTCTGTGGGAGTGTGGGCACACGTGCTGCCGTGTGTCTGTGGAGTCAGAGGATAACTTTGGTAGTTGGTTTTCTTCTATTATCATAGGACTGAGGGACCAAACTCGGGTTCCCAGGTTTGCACATCAAGTCTTTACCTGTTGATTATTCTTATATGTGTTGATTTCTATAACTAGTGCTGGTATATACTTGATAACTTTAAGAAGTTTCGCCCCCTAATCTCCCTCCCCCCTTAAACTGTTAGAGAAATTGGACTTCAAGCAAATAAACCATCCCCTCACATGGTTGGTTCTATGTCAGACAGTTTCTACCAAGAAGAAGAGAATGTACTCCTCAGAGACAGTGGATAAAGGGCTCCATGTCTTTTTGCTCTTTGAGAATCATCTTACCCTGTTTTGTGCTTCCAGATATTCTTGGAGAACTTGGAACATGAAGACACTTTTGTGTATCTGTCTGCAATTCAGGGTAAGCTATTGTGGACCAAAGATGGCGTCGTGTTTACTTGAGGGATACAACCACCAGATATGACTGGTCATTTTGTCCACTTTCCACTTCCTACGTGGGATACTCTGGGTGATAATAATGGCATTCTAGGGTTCTTAGAGAGTTTCAATGTCTCATAATGATGAAGTTTTATGTTTACTTTATCATTCTGTAGATTAAATGCCATTTCCTTGGTTGAGAGAGGTAAAGAACAGTGCATCCATAAACCCTTGCAATGTAACCTTTTATGGGGCCAGTGAGATGGCTCGGCAGGTAAAGGCACAGGCCCTAAGCCAGGACCCACATGGTGGAGGGGAAGAACTGCAAGTTGTCCTCTGATCGTCATGGGACACACATGGGCATGTACACATACATACACACACACACACACACACACACACACCACAAAGTTTTGAGTTTTCAAATGTTTTTGGTTTCATTTTAATGGTTTCTGTTTTGTTATTTTGGGTGATTTTTTTTTTTTCTGATTTTGTTTTTGGTGTGGGGTGTTGAGAGCTAGGGAGTAAATCTAGGTCCTCACACATTCACAAGTAAGCACCACCCTCAGCTTCAGTTATTTAATATTTCTTCATTTAAGAAGACACACACACACACACACACACATACACACACACGGGGTGGAGAGGTGGCTTAGCAGCTGAGTGCATACTGTGTCCCTGCATTCATGTTAGGCACCTCACAATGACATGTAACTCTAGCTCTAGAGGATCTGATACCCCCTTTTGGCCTCTGTGAGCATTGCATATATGCAATACCCATACCCATATACATAAATAAATAATAAAAATCAAGACACATATGGAGCCATATGTGGTGACACACATCTTTAATGTAGCATTCAGGAAACAGAGGTAAGACTTCCAGGCCAGCCTGGGTATATAGAGTGAGTTTCAGGACAACCAGAGTTATAGAATAGGGAGACCCTGTCTCAAAAACCCTAAAAACAAACAAGCAAACAAGTCATATAGAGCAGGAATATAGCTCAGTGGTAGAGCATTTGCTTAGCATGTATAAATCTCCCTACACTGGGGAGAAAACATGGAAATCATTTTATTTCTTCTCTGAGGTTCTTTGTTCTCCACACTTCTATTGGTTTATAGATTCCAGAACTAGAAGAGAATAGGATCAGAATCACAGTGAGAAAGCTAGAGTTGCCTCAGTTTCCTTTGATGCAGAACTGGGATTCTGGAGGCAGACTGCCTAAGTACACTGCTTCTCAGCTGCACAGGTTTTGGCAATGACGTTAGGCCTCCTGGGCTCCAGCTTCTTATCTGTTAAATGGAACTCAGTGTGTGCATTAGTTATTTTTCCTCATTGTTACAAAATACCTGACAAAAAAAGCACCTTAAGAAAGGAAGTGTTGCCGGGCAGTGGTGGCGCATGCCTTTAACCCTGGCACTCAGGAGGCAGAGGCAGGCAGATCTCTGTGTTCAAGGCAGCCTGATCTACAGAGGGAGTTTCAGGACAGCCAGAGCTACATAGAAAAGCCCTGTCTTAAAAAGAAAGAGTAGGGGAGAGGAGAAAGACAGAAAGGAAAAAGAAAAGGAAGTGTTTGTTCTGGCTTACAATTTGAGAGTATATTCCATCCAGACGGGGAAGGCATGACAATAAGCAGAAAGAGGATTAAGGGAGACAAAATGACCACCCCAGAGGCAAGAGGACAACTAGGAGAGTTGAGAATTTCCAGAGAAAGTAATTGACCTGCAGCTGTGGAGGTCAGACAGGCTGGGGCTCATGCAGGTGCATGGAAGCCCCGTGAGACTACAGCCATGAAGTGACACTTAAGGAAACCAGAGAAACCAGTGACTGGAGAAGCCAGGACACCTCTAAATATAAGCCTCAGACACCAAGTCACCTGTGCTTTTCCAAGGAGATGGTTTTCACAGACTTTCTTGTCTGTTTTCAGGTCTGAGCTTTTGAAAGTGGTGTGTCATTCTAATGTGGCAACATTGCTGCCTGGCAAAAGCTCGGCTTATTAACCCATTGATCTCATTAGCCTCTGGGTCTCCTATAAAAACTGCAGCTGTTGGTGCTGCGTGTGTTTTCGGTGGTTTTAATTGGTGTGCTAATCAGTTAGTGATGAATAACGGGACAGGTAGGGGGAGGTGGAATTTCTGTTCTGCCTCCCCAAGATGGACAAGATTGAACTAACTGATGTTTTTGGTGTCAGTTATATGTACTTAAAAGCCAAGGCCTTAAGTGAATTCCCATTAAGAGAAGCAGGAGGTGAATTTTCCCACTTGTGTGTTACTTGGACAGGCCTAAGTTACTCCAAACATGCTGTTCTGGTCGTTTGTAATAAGGGTACTAGAGAGTACTCTGGGGAGCACTTAGTTTTGGGGTATGTGAATGCATTTTAATCTTTCTTTTTCTCAATCTGCCTGCATGACTCTATGGATACGTCCCACTCAACTCAGTGATAGTTTGGTTTTTTTTTTTTAAACATATTCACCAACAATTCTGTCTGCAGTCCAGGCAAAGAGCAGAGAGGGGCTGAGTGCACTCATTCCCACAGTAGATATCTCTTCTTGTCTTATTTAAGAATTCCTGGGGCTGGAGAGATGGCTCGGTGGTTAAGAGCATTGCCTGCTCTTCCAAAGGTCCTGAGTTCAATTCCCGGCAACCACATGGTGGCTCACAACCATCTGTAATGAGGTCTGGTGCCCTCTTCTGGCCTTCAGACATGCACACAGACAGAATATTGTATACATAATAAATAAATAAATATTAAAAAAAGAATTCCTGCTACGTGTGTTACCTGTTCACGTAGCAGTCTAAGAACTAAATCCCTGACTAGTTAAACTTGACTTGGTGAAAAGATGTCCGCATACCTGCTACTCATACTGGCAAGTGCTGGAGCTCACAGCTGCTGCAGATAGGAAGCTGTGTACAAAGTTGCTGAGTTCCATACTGAGGACAGGGGCACACACCTTTAAATCTAGCATGGAGAAGCAGAGGCAAGTGAATCTTTGTGATTTTGGGGTCAGCCTGGTCTACAGAGTGAGTTTGAGGCCAGCTGTGGCTACTGAGTAATATCCTGTGACAAAAAAAATCAAATTTTTTTTTCAATGATAAGGAATTGTATACAAAGCAGAAGTCCTGTCTTTCCCCAAATAGGAGATAAGACACGTCTGCTATTATCCCTTAATGTGTTGAGGGTTGAGGATTGTGTGTGTGTGTGTGTGTGTGTGTGTGTGTGTGCACGTGTTTTGCACTTGAGGGTATACAAGCATGCATATGTATACAAGCATGTATGTGGAAGCCAGATGTTGGCACTGGTTACCTTTGTTGATTACTCCTACTTCACTAACTAAAGCAGGGTCTCTAGCTGAACCTGGATTTTTCTGATTTGACTATCTAACTAGTCAACTCACCCCTGGGATTCCCTCTGCTGCCGCCTAACTGCTGGGATTACAGGTAGCTGCCATCTCCACCCAGCTTTTATGTGGGTTCTGGAGATCCAAATTCTGGTCCTCATGCTCTCATGACAAGTATCTTACCTACTGAGCATCTTCTCAGCCTGTATTGTAAGACATGCCGCTCTGTTGTAATGAATGTGGTAGACACATGAGTAATGTTCTTCAGTAAGCTCTTGTAGCCAGACAGTTTAGCCAGCTACGAATCTGCTCAAATGTCCTTGAAGTCATGTCCTCGAAGAACAGTCTACATTTCAGGGGTCCCAGTGATTCCTCTGAGTGTCAAAAGAATCTTTGGCTGTGTTGGTGTTGTTTTGAGGAAGATCATTAGGATTGAACCCAGGGCCTCTTTCTTGCTACAGAGGCACAGTACTGCTGAGCTACACTCTTAGGCCCCAAATGTCTTTGGATAAAAACAATTATAACAAACAGGAAGAAAGAAGGAAGGAAGGAAGGGAGAAAGAAACCTATACACTGAGCCAAGACATGGGAGGTGAAAGTATGCCATTGTGTAAAGGAAGGGATAGACATTTTGACATGCCCAGACAAATCACACCCTTTTCCACCCTCTTTTTCTTTTCTTTCAAAAGAGCCAAAGGGAACCAAGGCAGAAGGCACAGAAGGGGGGCGATGAGTGTATATACACGATGACAAGATTTTTACAGAGTTTCCAACTAAGCAGAATTGCAAGCTTTAACTTGTCAGGCACCAACTTTTATCTTATTCTCAGATTTCTACCTCAAGTAAAGTAAGAAACCATTAGCCGAAAACAATTCTCTGTCCCTTAAGGATCATCTCATTGGATCTGGTGTGGAAATTTGGACTGTAGTCATGTGAACTTTGCCTTCTCCATTTATGTCCTTGAAACGGGAAGGTTTCTTTCTGCTCCGATCTGGTTTCTTAGTGTCTCGCTGACAGTGTCTCTTCTGTTTGCGCTTAGTAAAGTCATGAGGTTGGCAGGGAAGTAGACATTATCCTCATCCTTTCAAATTTATTTGAGATATAATTTACATTCCGAAAATGCCTCAAATTAAAAGGTGCAAGTCAGTGTTTCTTAGTATATAGAGATGTAACCCCAACATTTGGAAGGCCAAGACGGGAGGATCCAAAGTTCAGAGTCACCCTTGGCTACTTAGTGAGTTTAATGCCAGCCTGGGCTATGTGAGATTCTTTATAAACCCTCTTCACCCCTACAAAAAAGAGGGGGGTCTGGGGAGATGTCACAGTTGGCAAAGTGCTCAGCTCGAAAGCCCGAGGACCCAAGTTTCATTTCCAAGGACCTACATTTTGCTGAGGGCAGAAGTGCATGTCTGTAATCCCAGCACTGAGGAGATGGAAACAGATGGATCACTGGAGCTTACTGGCCAGCCCGCATAGCTGCATTGGTGAGTGCCATGTTCACTGAGAGACCTTTTCTTTTTTTAAAATATTTATTTATTTATTTATTATGTATACAATATTCTGTCTGCGTGTATGCCTACAGGCCAGAAGAGGGCACCAGACCCCATTACAGATGGTTGTGAGCCACCATGTAGTTGCTGGGAATTGAACTCAGGACCTTTGGAAGACGAGGCAATGCTCTTAACCACTGAGCCATCTCTCCAGCCCCCCGAGAGACCTTTTCTCAAAAAAATAGGATGGGGAAAGTTTGAGGAAGACACTAATGTTGACTTCTGACCTCCTCATGCATTCACACATATATATGTGCACCTGATGTACATATGCACACACATGAACATATGTATGCATACACATATACCCCAACACACAAAGATTTGGAAAGTGTAGTAGTTTGTGTAGTTTGAATAAGAATGGCCCCCATAGGCTCATATGTTTATATGCATAGTCATCATGGAGTGGAACTACTTACAAGGATTAGGAGGTGTGGCCTTGTTGGAGGAAGTGTCACTGGGGATGGGTTTGAGGTTTCAAAAGTCCATGCAGGGCCAGTAGCTCACTTACTACTGTCTGTGAATCCAGATGTACAACTCTCAGCTACTTCTCCAGCACCGTGTCTCTCTGCATGCCACCATGCTCCTGCCATGGTGACAATGGACTTAAACCTCTGAAACTGTCAATAAGTCCTAATTAAGTTCTTTCCTTTATAAGAGTTGCCATGGTCATGGTACAGTAGAACACTGACTAAGACAGACAGCCACTATGGTTGTCTGATTTTAGAATATGTTTTTTATCCTATACCCATATCAGTCATTCCCCAGCCCCTGACAACCAATGATGGGCATTTTTCCTTCTTTCTTTTTTGTGATGCTAGGGATCAGATCCTTAGCCCTGCATATGCCAGGCAAGTGCTATACCACGCCACTAAACCCTTGACCTCTGGTCTGCTTTTTGTCTCTTTCTGCCTGTTGTGGACATGCCCATGAGTGGAATGGAGTCATATGGCAATAGAGTCAGACCTCCATTTTTTCTAGTTCCTTTCCATATAGAATACCCTTTTAAGGTTCTTCCTTACTATAACATGGGTCAATACCTTTATTCCTTTTTTTGTTGTTGTTGTTTTTTGTTTCTCGAGACAGGGTTTCTCTGTGTGGCTTTGGAGCCTGTTCCTTTTTATAGATTAGTATTTCATTATACTAAATAGCACCGTTTTATTTTCCATCATCAGTTGATGGGCAGCTGGATTGTTTCTAGATTAAAATTATTTATTTATTTATTGTGTGTGTGTGTGTGTGTGTGTGTGTGTGTGTGATGGTGCACATGTGGAGGTCTGAAGACAACTTGTAGGAGTTGGTTCTCTCCTTCTACCATGTGGATCTCAGGGACTAAACTTAGGTCTTCAGACTAGGCCAAAGGCACCATTAACTTGCTGAGCTATCTTAATAACTCCATTTCTACTTCTTGGCCACTATGAATACTGGTTTACAAAGTTTTGTGTGCACTTGTTTTTTTTTTTGTTTGTTTGTTTGTTTTGTTTTTCGAGACAGGGTTTCTCTGTAGCTTTGGAGCCTGTCCTGGAACTAGCTCTTGTAGACCAGGCTGGTCTCGAACTCACAGAGATCCGCCTGCCTCTGCCTCCCGAGTGCTGGGATTAAAGGCGTGCGCCACCACCGCCCGGCGTATGCACTTGTTTTTATTTGCCCTGAGTTTACAGCTGGGGGAATTGTTAGGTCATATAGTAACTCCATGCTTATCTATATAATGGAACTATTTCATATCATGCCTAAAAATTAAGCTAAAATGTATCATATATCTAAATATAAGAGCTAAGTCAATAAGATTTTTTTTAATGGTGGCATCATGTTACATTCCTGCCAGTAATAAACAAAAGCTCCACTATGCTAGCTAGCCAATGCTTGTTAATCTTCTGGCCCATTTTTTTCAGCCATCCTAATGGGTATGAAGTGAATTGTGATTTAGGTTTGTATTTCACTGATGATGTTGAACACTCTTTTTTTAAATCAGTTTTTGTCTGTTTTAAAATGTTCTTTAGAAAAACATCTATTCGGATTCTTTACATTTCCATTTTGGGATGTTTTATTTATTATTGGGCTGTGATGTTTGCTGGTGTATTCTGAAGACAACTTCCTTATCAAATATATGATTTGCAGATATTTTATGCCAGTGTGTAGAACATCTTGTATGTGGTGCTGTTTGAAACATAGAAGTTTAGCTTTGATGAAATTTATTCGTTAGCTTTCTCTTCCATTGCTCATACTCGTGGAGTCATTTCTAATAAGTTATCATTCAACTCAAGGTAATGGAAGCGCCAAGTGTGGTGGTGCACACCTTTACTCTCAGCGCTTGAGGCAGGTGCATCTCTGTGAGTTCAAGGCTATCCTAGTCTACGTTGTGAGTTTCAGGCTACCCGCGGATACACAGTGAAACCCCGTCTCAAACAACAAAAGACACTGAGGAGATTTACTTCTGTTTTCTTCCAACTCTTATTGATTTAGTTCTTCTTACATTTAGATATATGGTTCATTTTGAGTTAATTTTTACGTATGATATGAAATAGTCCCATTTTATAAAGACTTTGGCACTTATACTTAGGTTAACCTAAACCTGTTCTCCAAGATAACATAGAAGGTCATTTAGATCTTTATCTTTTAAAAAATGTTTATTTGTTTACTTTCTGCAGAGAGAACAAGAGAGAGAGAGAGAGAGAGAGAGAGAGAGAGAGAGACAGAGACAGAGACAGAGAGACAGAGAGAGCATATGCCTGCAGGTGCATGTGTGTATGTGTGTACAATTTTTGAGAGCCTGTTCTCTTTTTCCATCCAGTATATGGGTTCCAGGATGAATCAGTTTGTGAAGTATGGTACTGAGCACCCACAGTCTCATGTGCCTGAGAGCTTGCTCTTTAGCTCCCAAAGGACAGCAAGTCCCTCTTCTACAGAATTTCTCAAATAATAGTAGATACTGATCCTGTTGTTTGCTTTAAATTTTTTTTGTTAATTTTTATTTTGTGTGGATGGGTGTTTTATCTGTATGTATGCTGGTGTATCAGATTTGTGTCTGATGTGTCTGGTGCCCGAAGAGGCTCTAGAGCCCCTTGAACTGAAGCTATAGGTGGTTGTGAGCAACCATGTGGGTGTTTGGAACCGAATCTAGGTCCTCTGCAAGATCAGCCAATGCTTTTAACTGCTGAGCCATCTCTCCTGCCCCTCTGTTATTAGTTTTTTTTTTAAAAGATGATGACAGATGTTATGATTTTCAATATTTATTCGAGAATAACATTAATCATCTATGGACTAGCCACATTTGTTATCCAGCGTCAACTGAGGGACAGTTGAGTGGTTTCCACTTGCTGATCATTATTAATAATGTGGATAGAAACACCAGATTCTACCAGTCATCCTGAAATATAGTAAAGCATTGTAGTTCAGTCTGTCTGTCTGTCTGTCTGTCTGTCTACCTCTCTATCTGGTTTGGGGGACAGTCTCATAAACTGAGCTGACTGTAGACTTGATCTGTACCCAAGGATGACCTTGGACTTCTACCTTCTCCACCTCCCGAGTACTAGAATTCCAGGCATATGTCACCATCCAGTTTTTTTCTTTAAATTTTAAGATTTATTTATTATCCAATTTACATGGGAAGTAGAAAAAGACAAGATCACCTGAGTAAATTGGGAGCATGGGGACCATGGGAGAGAGTAGAAGGGGAGGGGGAGGAAGGGAGGGGAGTGGAGAAAAGTATATAGCTCAATAAAAGCAATAAAATTTTTTTCACAAACACACACAAACGATTTATTTATTATGTATACAGTGTTCTGTCTGCATGTATGTCTGCACACCAAAAGAGGGCACCAGTTCTTATTAAAGATGGTTGTGAGCCATCATGTGGTTGCTGGGAATTGAACTCAGGACCTCTGGGAGAGTAGCCAGCACTCTGAGTCCGCCAGGTTGGTTTATGTCTTGTAGGGGATTGAACCCATAACTAGGCAAGTACTCTTATCAACTTTTTATTTATTTATTTATTTTGCTTTTTGTTAGTTTGGTTTTGTTGTTGTTTGTTTTAAAGGCAGAGTCTGACTACTTAGCTCTGGCTAGCCTGGAACTCACTGTGTAGACTAGTCTGGCCTTGAACTTGTAGACATCAAACTGCCTCCACCTCCCAAGTGCTGGAATTAAAGACATACACCACAATGCCTGGCTCTCTACCAGCTTTTTAAATGAAGACATGGCTTGCTGGTAGTCACAAAAGCTGGTAGAGTGTGGAAGTGAAGCAAACCTTTTTGCAGCGATCCCCTTCTTTTGTACTTATTGTACTTTCCTTATTGAAGTTCACAGGCTCTACATGATGCCTTCTGCCCCTTTCCACGCAGGGGGTTGGGAGTTACTTCAAAGCCCTAAACTAAAGTTTCATACTAGCTTCATTTTTGGACTTTCTGACCAGTGGTTTCCTCTGTCAGTCAAAAAAAAAAAAAAAAAAAGCCAATATCAGAGAACTTAGCAGTTTGGTACTTTTACCTATATAAAAAAGAATAATAGCTACTTCACAATTATTTGCACTTTCCAAGATTGCCCTGGGTAATTGTCATGTCAGAGAAATGGCAGTAGGTTGTATAAGTTACCACCTACTGAGTACCTGTTATGTGTCAATCATAGCAACCCTACACGTTCAGAACAAGGGAATTGAGGCTCAAAGATATTAACTGCCTGGTCCAAAGTAACACAGATACTAGGTGACAGGACCAGAATTTGACGATAAGTCTCTTTGGTTCTAAAAGCCATTCTCTTGCCAGAGGGCAGGGTAGTGCATCGCAGTACCCACATTGCTTCAGTCCCCAAGTGTGATTGACCTCATGGTCTCCGCATATATGGACCAGGCCTGCCTGTGGCAGTGCTTCCATCATAAACCAGCTCTTTATATAATTTAACAGTTTGCCAATCTCGTGCTTCCTTGATTTTTTTGTTTTCTTTGGGTCACTAGGTAGTGTGTAGAGTGTTACTTTTCAGGTAATCTCTAGATCTTTAAAATGCACCTTGCTACTCATACTGCCTGCTCTTCTTCCTTTTTCCCTTCAGTGGTCATTGGCTTTCAGCACAGCAGGGAATGGTATTGCTCAGGAGCGTCAGAGAAGGCTTCAGAAGTCCCTTCTGGATTGGAGTCATGTGCTGTCTTTCGTACTATGTGACAGAATACCTGGACCTGGAATTTACTTATAAAGGACAGGGCTTTGTTTCTTACAGTTCCTGAAGCTCAGAACCCCAAGGTCTGAAGGCAACATCTGGCCAGGACCTTTGTGCTACATCAACCTATGGCAAAAGGAATTTGGGGAACAGCCAGAGAGGTTTGGAGAGTCAGAGGGCTGAACTCATCTTTTTCAGGAAGCCACTCCTCACTCCTACGATTTTGGCATGAATACATTTGCAAATGCTGAGTCTTCATGACCTCATCACCTCTTGTATTAGTCAGGGTTCTCTAAAAGCCAGTAGACCCAATGTATAAGTTAGAAGTGCATCTATCAGACTGGCTACACAGTGTCGTCTGGGTAACAACAATGGCTGACCACATGCTGCAGGGCTGAGAGCCTAGTACTGCTCAGTTCACAAAGCTGAATGCCTCAGCAGTCCCAGTCTGGTTCTGAAGGTCTGGAAGATTCCTAAGGGAAGGGAGTGGGTGTGTTAGCTGTAGTCTCAGCACTTAGAAGGTAGAGGCAGGTGGGTCATCAAAAGTTCAAGACCTACTTGGTAAGTTCTAGATGAGATTCTGGCTCAAAAAGGAGAGGAAAAAAATCATCAGGGATATAACTCTAAGACAGAGTGCTTACCTAGCACGTCCAAGCCCCCGACCTGAAGGAAAGTAACAGCAAACAGTCTACACAAACGCTCACACCTCAGCATTATGCACAGTAGCCCAGAAGTAGGAACAACTAGAACCTGTCACCTGTGAGTAGACAAAGAAAACCTGGTACATTTATTTAATACAATGGTATTTGGTAATAAAGAAGATGGCGTACTGCCGATTCATACCACAGTATAAACCTTGAAAGTGTGGTTAAGTGAAAGAAGTTAGACACAAAAAGCCACATTTTGTATGATTTCATTTATGTGAAATGTCCAAAACAGGCCAATCTGTAGAACTAGGAGTAGTCGTTACTAGAGTGTGGGAGAGGGATTTCATTTGGACGTGAAGCTTCTTTTTGAATTAAAAGTAGATAGTGGACCCAGGCGGTGGTGGCACATGCCTTTAATCCTAGCACTTGGGAGGCAGAGGCAGGTGGATTGCTGTGGGTTTGAGGTCAGCCTGGTCTACAAGAGCTAGTTCCAGGACATGCCCCGAAGCTACAGAGAAACCCTTCACCTCTTTTAAAAAAGTTTGCGTATGTGCACACATGTGCATGTGTGTATGCAGGTGCCCTTGGAGGTTAGAACAAGGTGTCAGATCCTGTAGAGCATGGAGCCACCTAACAGGGGTGCTGAGGACCAAACTCAGATCTTCAGGAAGAGTACTAAATCCTCTTAAGTACAGAGCCGTCTCTCCAACTCCAGTTAATATACTTTAAATATTATCTTATAATTTCAGAGATTTTCATGAAACTCTTGGGAGTATGAAGGATGATGCATGGGCAGGATTTAGATAGAAATGGAGGAAGAAGTTGAGGCTGAAGGGAAGCAAAAGCCTGAAGACGTCCAGAGCAGGGCAGGCCTGGAGGGGGATAAGCAGTTGAGGCTCTCAGGGTATGAAGAGGAAGGAGTGATCGAACTTGAGTGTAGACACTATTGGGAACCATTTGCAGCCCCCCAGGCTCTTCTGTGGAGATTGCAGTCCCCCTTCAGGCAGTGATTTAGTGACAGGTTTCCTGGATGGGAAGATCAGTACTTACTCATTGTCTTTACCTACACCTCTCATTTTCACTCAACAGTTAAGCCTAACTGTGGCCTAGAAGCAGCTGCTTGTTTCATTAGCTTCTCCCCCAAGGCTCTAAGGGCCACCCAGGGCCACCTCCAACAACAAAAAGACTATGTTCCTTGCTAGCCAGTGAGTGATAAAGCCTTCATTCAACCCTGAGCCCAAGGCTCTTATCCACCCAGTGCTAATATCTTTCCACCTTTCTCAAGTCAGGCCTCTGCTCCTACAGACAGTAAGTAGAACAAGCTATGGCGGCCATAGAATTTGTCATTTTCAGGTAAACAGGTACATACTTAATTTCATGGTTCCCTGAATTTTCTTCAAATCCTTCATCTCCTGTTCATGTAGATGAGCTGCCTTCAAGGCAGGGTCCTTCCAGAAGACAATTTAGAGACGCTGTGGATGGAGTCAGTTGCAGATGTCTCGCTATTAAGGAGTCAGTAAGTGCCTGCCTTCCCTGAAGAATTGCTGTGTAAATTTTGCCCTCAACCCACCTTCCTTTTAAGAGAGAATCCCCACCCCCCCACACACACACATACACTTTGAGATACGGTTTCCTGGTGTAGCTCTGGCTCTCCTGGAACTTGCTTTGTAGACCAGGCTGGCCTCAAACTCACAGAGCTCTGATTGCCCCTGTCTCCTGAGTGCTGGAATTAAAAAACATGTGCCACCACCATCAATTTTTTTTCTTTAAGGGCTCAGTAAAAAGACTAGAATAACATGCTGAGCAGTGGTGATACACGTCTTTAATTCCAGCACTCAGGAGAGAGGCAGAGGCAGGTGGAGCTCTGTGAGTTTGAGGTCAGGCTGGACTATAGAGCAAGTTCCAGAACAGGCTCCAAAGCTACACACACACACACACACACACACACACACACACACACACACACAGAGAGAGAGAGAGAGAGAGAGAGAGAGAGAGAGAGCGAGAGAGAGAGAGAGAGAGAGAGAGAGAGAGAGAGAGAGAGAGAGAGAGAGAGAGACTAGAATAATGTAGAACAATGGAAGAGTCCATAAGTAAAATAGACCTGTGTTTAAGTACAGCACCCTGCTTTCTCTGATTCCCTGGAGCTATGTTATGGTACCAGTTGGAGAGTCCCAGTTCTTCCTTCTTTTTCCCATACCACAAAGCAAGTAGCTTACATTACATTATTATTTCAGATACAAATTAAAATCCCTAATCTTACCAAATGTGATTAAGGTGATCCTTGAAGTTGCTCACATACGTAATAGGCTCAATTACATTTTTTATTAACCCTGACATAGATCCTTTTGTTGCTGAATCATAAGTTCAACATTTTTTACTTAATGAAGCATCAATTTCCACTTCTCTGGTCATGTCAGGTCTTGGGCAGTGTTGGAAAAATACCCTTACGTGGGATCTGTTCAGTTTAGATTTAGACTTTGATATTTGGTTTTGCTTCTTGATCAGACGTGTCTCTGCTGGTCCCTAAAGAGGAAGGCAAGTTGGAAGTGAATTGACCTCAGGGAGAAAATGTCAGACCCTGAGCATCCAGTGACCTAATTAGGTCATCTTGACACCCATTTGCCAGGCGATTGCTAAAGAACATCTTTGCACTTTGTGTTCAACTTTTGTTTTCCTTTGTGTTGACTTTGTTGTATACAGGAACCCGGAAAGGAACCAAGGGCTGTGGAGATGCTCAGCTGGTAAAGCACTTGCTGTGCAGGCATGGGGACCTGAGTTCGGATCCTCAGCACCCCGTAAAAGCATTTATAGCCCCAATGCTGGGGGTTGGAGAGGATAGAGACAGACAGAGACTGGCAAGCCCCCAGAGTTCACTTGCCAGCCAGTCTAGTTGAATTGATGAGCTTCAGGTTCAATGAGAGACTGTCTCAAAAAATAAGGTGGAACTGGCAAGATTATTCTTTCAGGTAAATGTGCCTATTGCCACACCTGACTTCAGTCCTCAGAATTCACATGTTGTACTCTGGCCTCTGCACGTGTACTGTGGGACCTATATGACCCTCCCACACACACAACATGGATAAATAAACATGTAATTTTAAAAAATTAGTTAAAGGACTAAAGAGATGACTCAGTAGTTGGATGCTTTTCCAGAGTATACCAGTTTGATTCCCAGAACCCACAAGGTGGTTCATAACCATCTGTAACTCCAGGCCCAGGGCATCCAATGCCCTCTTCGAGCCTCTGCAGGCACTGCACATGTGGTGCACAGACAACATATATGAGGGTAAAACACCCATACATATAGAAATGAAGAAAATTTAAAAGGTAGAGAATGATAGAAGATACCAGATACTAATCACTGACCTTCATATACATGCACAAATACTTAAAGACTCTGATCACATACACAAAGAGAAATTAATTGCCCTTTTCTATGCTCTTTAGGCTGACGTGGTGCTTTTAAAAAGATTTATTTAATCTCATATGTTAAACATATATAATAAAAACTTAAAAATGTATATATGTATAGTATGCGTGTGTGCATCCAGGTGTCTAAGGAGACCAGAGGTGTTGTATTCCCCGGAGCTGGAGTTACAGGTGGCTGTGAGCTGCTGAGTGAGTGCTGGGAACTGAACCTGGGTCCTCTGCAAGAGAATCAAACTCATTTAACCAATGAGTTAACCCTGAAATAAGTCCTTAAAAAACAAAGTTCACAGACGAGGTTGACAGGCTCCTGTTTGGATCCTGCCAATAGTCAGAGCTGAACCAGGGGAAAAGGGAATCGTTAAAATTATTATTTTTGCTCCTTTTTTCTTTTAATAATTAAATGTTATTTTCTTCCTTTAACACTTGTTTATTAAACCCTGTTATGTTTGAGAAGCGTGGTAGGTATACTTCTGAGAAACATAATAATGTCCTGCCTTCATGGAGCGTACAGTCAGAGGAGGGCCGGTGTAATCACGCAGATGTAAAGTCATGTTACAGGTGCTTTAAAGAGCAGGCACTCTGAAGGCTGTCCCGGTTTAGGAGTACTTCACTGCACAGAGTGGGGAGGAAGAGGGAAACCATTCCCCAGAGCTGGGGGGTTAGGAGTTCACTTCCTGAAGCCAGGAAGAGGAGTGTCTCAAACTGGAGGGACAGCAAAGGCCAACTGTAGCCAGGGCCATGTGAGGGCAGCAGTCGGCAGATGGGTGGACTCAGCGCACAGCAACCTCTTTCTAGCCAGAGGGCCTGCTCTCTCATCAGCTTCATAAAGATTTCACGGAAAACAAGGGTCTGCTGCCTTAAAGAACAAAGAATTTGAAAAAGTCCTTGCCTTAGGTCATCTGTGCCCAAGCAGAACACTGTATACCACAAGCCATGTGTCATGTTGTCCACGCCCCCAACACACACACACACACACACACACACACACACACACAGAGAGAGAGAACTTTCTCCTCACTGCTGACAGATATGCTCTTGTCTGTTTTTAATCTGTTTTAGGAAAGGTATCAAGACTGCATGGCTGTCTGTACATATCTCTGAATTCATTTGTCCAACACAGCCCACACCATTATGAAACCGTTCTAATCTCCCAGGAAAACAACAGAATCCTATGGAATTATTTTAGGCCATAGTTTAACAAAACTATTCTTAACAGTGGGACTCATTTTCCAATGAGTCTGAAAGCATCAAGCAGTCAGGTGACATTTTCTTCTTCTTTGTACCTTTCCACTTCTAGCTTTTCATGTTTTCTAGTATGAACATGTCTTGCTTTTATAACCAAGAGTATTTTTTTTTTAAATTATATGGCTGCTGCAGGAAACTGAATTGCTTCATGATGACAAGGTTTGGGGACAAGTACAGATTGAAACAGATGGCTCCCTCTGTTGTAGCACTCCCTGGTGACCTTTTCACAACCAGGGATTTCCAGAGTACAGAGTGACCATGGCTTCTTCACCATGAAATTATACAAGACAGCAGGAACCTTACTGACAAACAGATGTGTTTTCCCTCCCAAGTAGTGCTTTTCTTAATGAAATGGTTGCTTAGAAACCAGACCATAATAATAACTTTTCTATATTTAGTCTATGAAATGATTCAGTTTACAAAGTTATTAAGTCAGAGAATTCTAATTAGGTAGAACTGAAGGCGTCCATTATTCTTGTCTGGAAGTTCAGCAGTTAAATGGTTAATCAGCAGCATCTCATCCAGCATGTGTCTCTCCAGATGCTCCTCATAACAGGGGACCCACCAGGAAAATGACAGCTCCACTCTGAACTGTGCCACTCTGCTCTCCCCAGCAGTCTGCATTAGAAGCCATTCCGTGTGATGCTTATTAGTCTGCTGAGAGTAGTTAGGTCAGTGGGTCAAAAACTGTATGTGAAAAAATGAAAATAAGCTCAATTTACAATAAGCTCACCAAAACAGCAGTGTGAAAAGAAGCCAGGATTGAAGGTGATTTAGAATGGCAGAACTTAAAAAACTTTGATATGCTACTACTGACAATAAAGAGATCTTAATCTATACTATATTTGTTGGGTAATTAAAACAAGTATTTTAGTCAGGCATAGTGGTAAATACCTATAATCCCAAGCAAGATGATGGAGAATTCTGGTTGACTCTGTTCTGCATATGAAACTCTGCCTAAATCAAACACCTCAAATTCAAACTAATTAAAATCTAGTGGAAGTAGCTGTCTGCTTTCCATTAATGAGATCATTCTGTTTAATACAACTGTCGTAAAGTAACACATTCAAGAGAACTTAAGACCATTAAAGAATTGAAAGGGCAGAGAAAACACTTGAAGAGAAAGCCAGAACTCCTAAGGTGTGAACTCAGCAAGAGATCCTGCATTTGCCCTCAGGACATTTGCCTGAAGTTGAGCTATGGACATGTTGCAGAAATGAAAATTTGGAGCAATTTCAAGTGAGATTAAACAACAAATACCTTCTACTCCTCAATTTAGACTCCCAGGTCAGTCAGCAGTGTTGTGCAGTGCCCTGCACTGTGCTTCACCCCCGAATTTCTGGGATGTAGGGAGAGGAGGAGAAAGAGTTGAAGGCTAGCCTGGGCTCTATAGCAAGACACTGTTTAAAAAAAATATTGTGGTTTTATGCATGTGTGAACCATAACATAAAATTTGACATTTGAGTGTTTTAAACAATTTATTGACACTAATTATTTTATCATATCATATAGCTGTCACCACCATTATTAAAACTTTCATTCTCCAAAACAAAAGCTCTTTTGCTGATCATTACAGTAACACCACATTTCTCCATACTAATTCTTGAAGCCAGTAATTAGCACACCGTCACATAGCCAAACACAAGAAAACAAGGTCCCATAAGACTTCAGATATTAGATTTGTTGCTCATACATTAAGAAGTAACTCTGCTTACTGTATTTTTTTTTTTGTTTGTTTGTTTTCGAGACAGGGTTTCCCTGTAGTTTCTAGAGCCTGTCCTGGAACTAGCTCTTGTAGACCAGGCTGGCCTTGAACTCAGAGATCCACCTGCCTCTGCCTCCCAAGTGCTGGGATTAAAGGCGTGCGCCACCACCGCCCGGCTTTGCTTACTGATTTATAAAGAAATACAGAATAAACTTGACAATAACTTTAAGAAGAAATAAAACAAAAAAATCAAACTGATTTTTTTTAAAGGAACATCTAAAAATAAAAAGTAGAATAACTGAAAATTCAGGTGGGCGAGTTTTGCAGCAGACACAGCCAGGAAGAGAATTAATGAACCAGGAGGTTTAAAAAAGAAATTACAGTGAATGAGCATAGAACCAGTATCTCCAGGCAGAGAAATCAGGAAGAAAACTGAAAAGACTTGATCTCCTTAGCTTTAATTAAAATGCAAAGTATATTCAACAACAGAAGATTTCCTAGGAAAATGGCAAACATAAGTCTATTTATACAGGAGGTGGATCTGTAGTTGCCCAGGGCCCTGGATGAAAAGGAAAAGTGACTAATGAGTGGGCAGCTTCCGTTTGGGGTGGTGAAAATGTTCCAGAACTAAGAGTGCTGCTGGTTGCACAGCTCTGGGGGTCTCCTGAACCCCGAGTTCTGCACTTTAGAACGACAGTTTCCTGGTACGTGAATTAGATCACACTGAACCTGCTTCTTTTAGCAAAAGGCAGGTAAGCAGTTAATACCTTTATCACGTAAAAAGTTACTAGATATCAACAAGAAAATTACCTAGTAGATAAAAACCGTAAATGGACAAATTTTTTTTTTTGTTTGCTTGTTTTTTGAGTCAGGGTTTCTCTGTGTAACAGCCCTGACTGTCCTAGAACTCATTTTGTAGACCAGGCTGGCCTTGAACTCACAGAGATCCACACACCTCTGCCTCCCAAGTGCTGGGATTAAAGGTTTGCTCCACCACAGGCAGCTTTTCAATGGGACTTCTGGTTCTGGTTAAGTATAATGACACAGACTCCCTTGGTAAGAAAATGAATTAGAACATTTTGAAATGCAGTTTTGATATTTGTACCCATTAGGTGAGTTGTTTCTCTTTGGAGAATTTGCCCCGGGGGTCTAAATGGGACCTCGATCCTACAGCTGTGAGAGCTTTGTAAAGAACTTTGGAGGAGTACACTGTTTTGTTATTTATTTGTTCGTTTGTTTATTTATTGGTTTTTTTAAGGAGGGTTAGACTTAGTTGAGAACTTAATGGGTGGGTCTGTTTGTTTTGTGGGGTGTTTTGTGTGTGTTTAGTTGCTTGGTTGGGGTTTTGCTTGTTTTGTTTGAGACCATCTGTCCCAGGCTGGCCTCAAAACTCACTGTGTAGCCAAATACTTGGAACCTAGGGCCTTGTGCATGCACGCTAGGCAAGCATTCTGCCGCTGAGTTACATGTTACCAGCCCCTTTCCTATTTAGTTTAATTCATTTTTTGTTTGTTTGTTTTGAGACAAGCCTAGGCTACCTTCATCTCCATCAAACAAGGATAACTTTGAACTTCTGATCCTCCTGCCTCCACCTTCTGAGTGCTGGGATTACAAACTGTACCACCTGGCCCAGTTTCATGCAGTGCTGGGGCTGGAACTCAGGGCTTCATGCCAGCACTTGCCAACTGTGCTACATCCCCGGCTGGTAGGGCTTTTTGTAACAATTCATCTGTCCGTCTTCAAGAAGCCCTGCCTTCATTTTACATCCTTTCTACCCTTCTCTTTTCCTCCCCTCTCCTTATGACACACAAGACATACATTATAACCCACAGTGTCTTGTGATCATCAACTAATCTGTCTCTAGAGAAGCACTGCTGACTATGTTTGTATCACGAAGTAACATGCCCAGTAGTATTCTGTGGATGTGTGAATGAGACCTGCCCTCCTTATGTTAACACTGTCTCCCAAATATGCTTCAGATTACTTCTGCATATACACGTTACTATTTTTTTTTTTAAATTAACCATTTACCTCCATTTTTGTTGTTGCAATATGGACGTTAAGCCTAGAGCCTCACAGATGTTAGGCAAGCTCTCAGCCATGGAGTTATATCTCTGGCCCTTTTTAACCTTTATGGGTGTATGGTCTGCGTGTTATGCATATGGATGTTGACTTGTGGGGGGTACACATGTGCATATGTGTGTGCATGTATGTGTGAACATGCTTATGGAGGCCTGAGGCTGACATTGAGTGTCTTTCTTGACTCCCCGCCACCTTATTTGTTGGCAGGCTCTCCTGTTGAACCTTTAACTTGCTGTTTCAACCAGTCTCGCTAGCCACATTGCTTTCCTGTCTTAGCTTCCCAAACTGAGATTACAGGTGGGCTGCCACATCCACCCCCATCTTCCACGTGAGCCATCTCCCCAGCCCTCTTTTTATCTTTTATTATGAGATGTGGTCTCACTAAGTCGCCCAGGCTGGCTTTGTTGTGCAGGCAGGCCTTGTACTTGTGGTCCGACTGCCATGTACAGCCTCTCAAGCTGCAGTGGCCATAGGTCTCCACCACCAGACCTGGATCCATCTGATTTTTGTTGTTTTAAGATTTACTTATTTTACATGAGTGTTTTGTTTGTGTGTATATGTGTCTTTGTGTCACATGTGTGCCTGGTGCCTATAGAGGTCAGAAAAGGCCATTGGATCATCTGGAGGTCAAGTTATAGACTGTTGTAAGCCACAGTGTCGGCGCTAGGAATTGAACTGGAGTCATCCTAAAGAATAACAAGTGCTCATAAGCCCTGAGCCATCTCCCAGCCCCCTCCATTCTCTTTTAAATGCAACCGATTTTTAAGAATTTATTTATTTTTGATTTTTGAGACAGGTTTCTCTGTGTAATAGCCTTGGTTGTCTTGGAACTCACTATGTAGGCCAGACTGGCTTCAAATTCACAGAGATCCTCTTGCCTCTGCCTCCTGGATGCTGGGATTAAAGGCACTGGTCACCACCTTGGGCTTTAAAATTTTATTTATTTTTAATTTTATGTATATGTATGAAAGCCTATGTGTATGTGTATTATGTACCATGTATATTCCTGGTGCCCTGAGGAGCCAGAAGAGGGCATTGGATCCTTTGGAACTGGAGATACAGATAGTTGTGAGCTGCTTGATGTGTGTGCTGGGAATCAAACCTGTGTTCTCTATGAGAGCAGCAAGTACTCTTAACCTTGCAGCCATCTCGCCAGACTATTGCAGGATATTTGATCACGCTATGAACCCCCAAATTGTGTTATTTACAGGAAAAAACTCTTTCTAGCTCTGGTGTGGCTCAGTCCTAGCACACACCTTTAATCCAAGAGTTTTCTGTTTATTGTAAATAGGATTAAATAAAAACAACATTCCATAGGTCAAGAGGTAGAACAAGCAACCAGTTGACAGGAAGTAACCATGGAGCATAAGAGGGAGTCAGAAGGATAGATAAAGAGATCCACAGGAAGTAGAAGGGAGGGACATTGAGCTGGAAGAGTTTTGTTTGAGCTAGCATAGGAGAGAGCTCTCTCTTTCTAGGATGCTGGTGGAGGAGGAAGCTTCAGGGTGCTTTCTGTGCCTCTCTGAGCTAGCAGGTTTTCACCCCAGCATCTGGCTCCCAAGTCTTTATTGATTAAGTAGATTCATAGAGATTTAGTTAAAAACAACATCAAACCCTTAAACTAAAATTTTAAAGAATTTTTTGTTTGTTTGCTTGTTTTTGAGATAGGTTTTCTTTGTGTAGCCCTGGCAATCCTGGAACTCAGTCTCTAGACCAGGCTGTCCTTCAATTCAGAGATCTTCCTGCCTCTGCCTCTGCCTCCCAAGTGCTGGAATTAAAGGCGTGCACTAACCATTGCCCGGCTGGCTAATTATTTTTTATGTCAACTATTTAATAAATATATTTATATTCAGGTTTTAAACATTAGAATTTGGGTCTTTGTTTTTGTTTTTTTTTTTTGTCAGCATCTCATTTTGTAGTTCAGGCCTCACACTTCTGACCCTCCTGCCTTAACCTCCCAAACCATGAGATCACAGGTGTGTGTCAGTAAAGCTGGGAAATTTTGTTTTACTTCATGTAGAAGGAGCAGCGGGGCTTCGTCCCGCCACCTGGCTAGCTTTACACCTGAAATAATTACACAGAAACTGTATTCACTTAAACACTGCCTGGCCCATTAGTTTCAGCCTCTTATTGGCTAATTCTCACATCTTGTTTTAACCCATATTTAGTAATCTGTGTAGCACCACGAGGGGTGGCTTACCAGGAGAGATCTTAACCTGCGTCCGACTCAGAGAGAGAGGCATGGCAACTGACTGAGGCATCTGCCTCACTGCCTTCTTCCTCCCAGCATTCTGTTCTGTCTACTCCGCCTACCTAATTTTCTGTCCTATTAATGGGCCAGGGCAGTTTCTTTATTAACCAATGAAAGTAACACATAGACAGATGACCCTCCTCCATCAACTTTATACTTCTTTGTAGTGTTTAAATAGTTCCTGCCCTATTATCACTGTGGGAGGGTATCAAGTTTTTTGTCTGTAGAAACAAAGTTACATACATACATACATACATATATATATGTATATATATGTATATATATATATATAAGTATGTGGGTGTATTTACTTATATATATAAGTAAATGTGTGCTATGAACCACTTGTGGAGGCCAGAAGGGGGCATTGTATCTCCTGGGACTGGAGTCAGAGACAACTGTAGCTGTGGGTCTGGGAATCGAACCTGGATCCTCTGAGAGAGCAACTAGTGTTCTTAACTGCTGAGTCTTCTCTCTAGCACCTAAAGTTAAGTTTTAATGGTTCTCCTTTCTCCTCTGCTTACAGATGTCTTATTCTGCTTGCCTTTTGCTGTGCCTTTAATTGAACCCAGGGCCTCACACATGCTAAGCAAATATTCTACCTCTAAGCTAGACTGTCCGTTCTGTATACATCTTATTATAAGTTGGACTTACTTCAGGATTGAAATCTGCAGTAAGTAACTCTGTGGTTACCCCTGAGGTTATAGGCAGTGTCCCTGTGTGTGTGTTCAGGAGAGAAGGCTCTGCCGGGGGCTAGCAGTAGCCCTGCCTAGTCTCTGGACGCTGCTGCAGTTATGAGCCCTGCACGTCATGGCTGCTGCTGTTGCAGGGATCACTTTCTCTAAGCCAGTTCTAGCCTGGAGTGCCTGTCCCCAGTGCTCGTCTACTCATCTCATTAGAACATCTCTAGGCAGAATTAAGGAAAGGGGGCACTTTAAGAAACCCTTCTATCCTGCCTGTGACTGGCTGGAGCAAGTGGAAGATGAGTCCCATCTTGCCAGAGCTTTAGGCCAAGTGACTTCCTCAGTCATCTGTGCTGATTCAGCAGCTTCTCTGTAGGCTGGAGGTGAAATGCCATTGGGAACCTAGGGCTCAGGTTGGCCGCTCCTGTCATGACTGCCTGGCTTGAGGTTTGCAGGACGTGTAGAAAGGGTTTTATTTCTCACCTGGCCTCTTCCCTGAAGTTGACTCAAGAGTGAATCAGCTAAAGTTTCCTGCAGCATCAGGAGCCGCCTGTGCCTTTTGCCAGCAAATGTCTCTTTTGTTGCGTTTTCACTCTGTGAAAGCTATGTGAAGAGAATTTAATGAACTATAGAAATGATCCCTGAAAATAGTCTCAGGAGAATCAAATGAGTGACATCTTTATTTCTCACTCATGATCAGCTGAAATGCAAGTTGCTTTGAATGCATAGAGCAGTGATTACCTTCAAAGCTGTGCCCTCCCTCCCTCCCTCCCTCCCTCCCTCCCTCCCTCCCTCCCTCCCTCCCTCCCTCCCTTCCTCCCTCCCTTTCAGTTTCAATCAGTATTTAGGGCTTCTTTGTTCATACATAGCACACACTTGAGCATCATTATGTTCTTGACAGTTTCCTTCTTTCCCTCCTTCCCTCCCTCCTTCTTTCTTTCCTCCCTCCTTGCCTGCCTGCCTGCCTTCCTTCCTTCCTTCCTTCCTTCCTTCCTTCCTTCCTTCCTTCCTTCCTTCCTTCCTTCCTTCGTGTGTGTGTGTGTGTGTGACTAAGAGAGAATGTGTGTGTGTGTGCATGATATGTGTGAACATCTTTGTGTGTGTTGCATACACACACATGTGCACCACAATGCTCATGTTCTGGTTAGAGGTCAACTTCAGATGTCCGTCCTGGATTTCCATCTTGTTTGAGTTGGTGTTATAATTCATGGCATGGGACCCGTGGTAGGTGGGAGACCACGACGGGTGGGAGACAGACAGATACACCATGCAGAAAGAGAGAGCTTGGGCATAGAGTTTATTTAGTGGATATTGGGAAAGGTATAAGGTATTTGGGTAAGAGGGTTATGGAGGGGAGAGAGAGGGAGGAGGGAGAGGGAGAGACAGAAAGAGAAGAAAGGGAAGAAGGGTGAGGCAGAGACTGCTTCTTCAGAAGAAGGACTGACAGAAAGAGAGAGGGGAGATGAGAGAAGCGAGATCAGCTTGCCTAGGTGGCAAATGGGGGCAGTTGAGAGTGGGCAGAGCTTGTGTCTTAAAAGGACCGGGTACCCAGGTGACAGGGAAGGCCAGCAGAAGTATAACAGTTGGTCTCTGCTGTTCTGTCTCACCCAGGAGCACAGATGTCCACTACCTTAGCCAGTATCACATGACTTCTGAGGATTCATACCTGAGTCCTCACACTTCCATAGTGAGCACTGTGCCCTCTTGATGATTGTCTGGATGTCTGCTCTCTTAGTGCTTCTCTCTGAACTCACCCATATGTTCTTGCTTGGTAGAGGTAGCCCTGACAAGGCAGACTGTGTGCTTTGCAGTTGAGTCTTTGATTGTATTTGGGCCTGTAAAGCTGTTGTGGGATGCAGGAGTCTGATAGCTGGTTAAAGAGGAGGCTGAAGCCCTCACTTTCCAAGTCCCTTTTGTGTGACTTGCTGGCAGCATTTCACATTGGAGCATTTATAAATTTTATTAACATCACTATCTCCCTTTTTCACAAGCCAAATAATATTCTAAGTGGGGAAAAGTAGTCCCCAGGGACCCAGTGAGTATGTACTTGGATACAGAGTTTAGGATGCTTCTCCTTATGAACCTCTGAGTCCTTCGGAAAGTGCCTGTCCTGGAGGGAGGCTAATGTCACCTGAACTTGAAAGTGTGAGGTTTGCTGTCTTTAGGGTTAGGTGCTCACGAGGCTTGTGCTGCTCTGGTAGTTATCTCACTCTGGGCACTGCTGCCAGGTGGTCTGTGGTGGGCAGAACAACCGAGTTCTTCACTGTCTCCCTCAGTAAAAACTTAGAAATGATAATGGGGTCTTCTTTACATGATTGTCTAGTGCACTAATAGCGTAGATGCATATGCAGTGCTTGGTGTGTGCAGGTGTGTGTAACACACTCACTGTGCCTTAGTGGTTTGCTCTTAGTTTTTTATGAGTAATATTTCCTGGGGTGGGGGAGTGCTCGTTTGATAAAGCACTTACTGCAAAAATGTGAGGCCCTGAGATTGATCTCACATGAAGACCAGATATGACCATGCACACTGTGATCCCAGTGCTGGGGAGGCAGAGACAGGGGCTCTCCGGGGCTCACTGCTCTGGGGAGGCGGAGACGGGGGCTCTCTGGGGCTCACTGCCCTGGGGAGGCAGAGATGGGGGCTCTCTGGGGCTCACTAGCCTGGGGAGGCAGAGATGGGGGCTCTCCGGGGCTCACTAGCCTGGGGAGGCAGAGACGGGGGTTCTCTGGGGCTCACTGCCCTGGGGAGGCAGAGATGGGGGCTCTCTGGGGCTCACTAGCCTGGGGAGGCAGAGATGGGGGCTCTCCGGGGCTCACTAGCCTGGGGAGGCAGAGACGGGGGTTCTCTGGGGCTCACTGCCCTGGGGAGGCAGAGATGGGGGCTCTCTGGGGCTCACTAGCCTGGGGAGGCAGAGATGGGGGGCTCTCTGGGGCTCACTAGCCTGGGGAGGCAGAGAGGGGGGCTCTCCGGGGCTCACTAGCCTGGGGAGGCAGAGACGGGGGCTCTCTGGGGCTCACTAGCCTGGGGAGGCAGAGAGGGGTGCTCTCTGGGGCTCACTAGTCAGTCTAGTTGATTGATAAGGTACTGTGAGATCTTGTCTCAGAAAATAAAGCAGATGATGACTGAGGAAGACCTCGTGTTGATCTCTGACTCTCATGTGCATGCGTGTACAGAGCAATTTCATGATCAAGGCCACACCTGTGTTCCCAGCATTCAAGCGTGGATAGGATCAGAAGGTCAAGTCCTGCCTAGGCACTATATGAGTTCAAGACTAGCTGGGCTACATGAGGCTCTGTCTTGCCTCAAAAAATTAGAAGGGAGGGTGGTTTAATAATCAGAATGCAGGTTAAATGTGCATAAAGTTATCAAAGAACAAATTCACTAGGTGTTTAAGAAAAGAAAAATTTTGTAATTTTACAATTCAAGGGATTTCAATAAGTGTGGTTGTCTGTAAACACAGGTTATTCACACATTTTTACTTTTTCTTCTGCAAAGTGGAAATTGGGACACCATTTACACAGATTCCTCAGTGTTACCTTAGTGTATGAATTATTACTTGAATCCTGATTAAAGAGCTTGCTGAGATAGTTTAGTGGGTAAATGCACTTGCTGCAAAACCTCATGATCTGAGTTCAATCTGCAAAACCCACATAGTGGAAGTAACTCTAACAAGCTGTCCTATGATTTTCACATGCTGTCTATGACATGCTTGCATGTGCATGTATACACACACACACACACACACACACGGAAGTGTGAAAAATTCAAGAGCTAGCTGCCCTATATTCATACAGATGTTCAGTGGTTGGCCATCAAGGCTCCTTAGTGTAACCCTGCTTTTCCTCAGGCTTGAGTAACACTCATTCATCTGTAGGAATTTGTTGGAACCTGTCTGTAATTAGTACAACTTTGGAGCCTTGGAGTAACTAAACATCATATGGGCATGCTAGATGTTGTCATTCACTGTAATTACAAAGACAGCCGCTATCCAGTTGAGTTCCCCACACTTCCTTGATATAATTACAAGATTCCCCAGTTTATGCAATTTCCTGGAATCTTAGTGTTGAAATTATCCTTAGCTTCCATCCTAACGAGAACCCCCATGTAACAGCCAACACATCTTGCTGAGGCACAACCTCTTCCTCCTGATGTGGTCTCCCTTGAGCCACAAGAGAGGCCAATACAGACTGGTGATATAGAAGGATCTTTGTGTCTTATGTCTTTCTCTCTGTCTCTCTCTCTCTCTGTCTCTCTCTCTGTCTCTCTCTGTCTTTGTCTCTCTCTCTCTCTCTCTCTCTCTCTCTCTCTCTCTCTCTCTCTCTCTCTCTCTCTCTCTCTCTCTCTCTCTCTCTCCTCTTTTGTCAAGCTAGCTTTGAACTTTGTTACATAACCCAGGCTGGCCTTGGATTTAGGAGCCTCCTGTCTATCTCCCAAAAGCTGGAAGTAACTCAGCTGACCACTTCCCCTCAACTATTATTCTTTGTTCTTTCAAATTAGAGCTTGCCTTACAAACACATATTTTCTTGTTTTTCTGTTTTCTAAATAAATTTGTTAATTATGTTGAACACAGTTCTTTGTTGTTGCTGTTATTACTTGGCATTTTGAGACAGCATTTTCCTCAGGTGCCTAGGCTTGCCTGCAATTCATTATGCATTTTGGGCTGTCCTTGAACTTGAAAGTCCTGCTGCAGCCTTCTTAGTGCTGGGGTCACTGGCCTGTGTTTATACCAAGTATTTGAACACAGTTTTTTGCCCTATCTTTATCTCACTTTATCTTTGAAGGCCTAGAGATCATTTCTACCTCCCTGTTTGTTTTTCTTTGAGGCAGGCTCTCACTGTGTAGTTCAGGCTGGTTTAACATCCTCCTGCATCTGTCTTCTGGGTGCTGGGATTATCAATGTGTATCACCACTTGGTTTACCTCTCTTCCTTTAAAATAGTTTCTTCTAATAATGACCTCCTCAGTTCTAGATAAAATGCTTATATAGATTTTTCTTGATGATGAAAAAAATGGGAATTATCTACTCTTTTTTAATTATTATTTTATTATCTTATGTGTATGAGTATTTTGCTCACTGTATGTCTGTGTACCCTTGTATGCAGTGCCTATTGAGGCCAGAAGAGGGTGTCAGATACCCTGAAACTGGAGTTACAGACAGTTGCGAACAGCCTGTGGGTACTGGGAATTGAACCCAGGTGCTCTGGAAGAGCAACCAGTGTTCTTAATCACTGAGCTGTCGCTCCATCCCTGTCTACTCATTTTCTTTTCTTCCTTTTTGATATTCACAACAGGGTTTCTCTCTGCAACTCTGGCTGTCTTGGAACTCACTCTGTAGACTAGGATAAACTCAAACTCACAGAGATCCACCCGCCTCTGCCTCCCAAGTGCTGGGATTAAAGGTGTGCGCTACCACTGCCTGGCTATCTATCTATTCATTTTCTATACTTTAGATGTGGGCTGAGTACAAGTGCAGCTACATTCACACTTAACTGGTTCTCCTAATATTTTCCCTTGCGGTTTTTTTTTTTTTTTTTGAGAGTCTTATATAATCCAGACAGGACTCGGATTCACTATGTAGTGGAGTATAGCCTTGAACTTATGATCCTTCTGCCTCTGCCTCCCAAGCATTAGGATTACATGTGCATGCTACCACATACAGCTTATTTCCTTTTTTTTTTAAAAAAAAAAAACCTAATCTTTAGATTCTCTTTAGCTTTTTGTTTGTTTGTTTGGTTGTTTTTTTTTAAGTCAGGGTTTCTCTGTGTAATAGCCCTGACTTACCTGGAACTAGATTTATAGACCAGGCATGTGCCACTACTGTTTTTTTGTTTGTTTGTTTGTTTTGTTTTTAAGAGATCTGTTCTTTTAAGAGTGTTTTGCCCACATATATGTATATGCACTTAGTGTGTACTTGTCCACAGAGGACAGAAAAGGGTGCTAGATCCCCTGGAACTGATGTTATGATTGTAAGTTACTGTTTGAACACTGGGAACAGAACCTGGATCTTCTCCAAGATTAACACAATCCCTTAATCACTGGGGCACCCCACCCCCATTCTAATTTTTGACTATATCTTTGGGCAGTGTTTGCTGCTGACTGTGTGGGCGTCTATCAGTGAGCCAAGCTCAATGATCAGCCTGTCTCCTATATTTGCTTCCTTTTCCAAGTACTTTGTGACTAAATTTATTCAAGTGACCCAGCAACTCTGCCAAACACATATTGTTCTGCTCCATGTTCAGTCTATTTCTCCATGTTTCAGACACTTGTCTTGGTCTCCTTTTCCTCACTGATGGACTTACGCCTTTCCTTCCGTCAACTCTCCCCTTCTTCACCATCCCCCTTCCTTCCCTCTCCTCTCTTCCTTGCCACTTGAGTGAGATTTAAAGACAATGAAAACATAGATGTTTATGGTTATTATGCCACATTTGGTCACAAATGTAGCTTAGACTTCCATGTCTATTCTGGGACTATTTGATAAGTGTGTGTTTCCTCTGTTTTAAGCACAGTTGAATTCTGAACACACTGTTCTAAATCTCAGCTTTCGCTTAATAATGGAGCTTGGAATTGATTTCATAACAGCTCTTAAAAAGCTGCTGCTTCATTTTTGTGGGGGAGGGTACGTCGAATTTCACTGGATGAATGGCTGTGATTTAACCAGCTCTATTCATGAACAGTTAATTTGATTTGAGTCATTTCTATTATAAATAGTGTTACAGCAATGCTTTTCTGCATAATAATTATCTACTCGTACTGATGTGTGTGTTAGAATAAATTCTTAGAGTAGAATTTCTGACTTAATACAGAATTCAAATTGTTTTTAAACTAGTAGACCATTTTCTTAAGATTGCAAGACATTCTACGAAATGTGAAATACTTGACTTTTTCCTCATTTAGCTCACTGATAGGAAGTTATTTTCTCTTACACTGCAGGGGCAGCCAAAGCCTGTTTGGAGCTGAAACTCTGCCCTTGGCAGTGTACTTCGCTTAACATTTGAGATATGCCAGGCTATTTTATCCTGTTTTTATCTATCTAAAAATCTAAAAAAGAAGATATGAAATAGTGTTTTTAGGTTTCTGTTTATATTTATTGGGCACTTGGGAGATGGGTGAAGGAGAATGAGAAGTTCAAGGTCATCCTTGGCTATATAATGAGGTTGAGGCCAGCCTGGGCTATATGAGAAAGAAAAGAAAAGGAAAAAAGAACCAAAGAAATTTATCTTATGTAATACATAAAAATATAAAGGCACCAGGTGTGGGTATACAGGCCTTTAATCCTAGCATGGGAGGCAGTTGTAGACCAGTTTGGTCTACATAGTGAGTTTCAGGCCAGCCAGGATCATCGTCGTCTTTTTGTTCTTTTTGGTTTTTCAAGACAGACTTTCTCTGCATAGCCCTTGCTGTATGTACCTGGCTGAGATTCTGTCTTAAAAAGAGAAAGAGATAGCCAGACCACTGCCTGGCTTATTCATGTATTTTATGAATATGAGTCCTCTGTTCTTCATGCACACCAGAAGAAGGAATCTAATCCCATTACATATGGTTGTGAGCCACCAAGCAGTTTCTTTATTCACTAATCAAGGCCGGGCGATGGTGGCGCACACCTTTAATCTCAGCACTTGGGAGGCAGAGTCAGGTGGATCTCTGAGTTGGAGGCCAGCCTGGTTTACAAGAGCTAGTTCCAGGACAGCTAGTGCTAGAGAAACCCTGTCTCGGGGGTGGGAGGGGGAGAGAAAGAGAGAAAGAAAAGAAACAGAGTTCGGTAGTATGTGGTTATAATCAAGCATTGGGGAAACTGAGGCAGAAGGATCAGAAGTTCAGTAGCCTGACCTAAATTGTGAGACTCTTTCTTAAATCAGTAGTAACAAAGTTACCACCAAATGCTGGGATTTAGACATGTGTCACTATACCCAGCTATTGTTTTCAAAGATTAAAAAAGGTGTGTGTGTGGTGTGTGTGTGTGTGTGTGTGTGTGTGTGTGTGTGTGTGTGTGTGTGAATGGTGATGCCCTCAGAGGCCAAAGGCATTAGGTCCCCTGGAATTGGAGGGTGTGTAGAACTGAACTCAGGTCCTCTGCAAGAGCCATTGATCCATCTCTCCAGCCCCAAACAATTTTTTAAATGTGTACAATTAAGTCGTTTTTATTATAGTCATAGGATGTGTACTATTTGACAGTCAGTTTTAGAATGTTTTAAATCACTCCAGAAAGACTGTCCAGTAGCAGTTATCATTCCTATCCAACTCTCACAGCCTTGGGCCACCACATCTACTTTCTCTGTATGTAGATTGGCCTGATCCCATGTAAAAGGCGCCACACAATCTGTGTGGTTTGTGTTCCTCTTACAGTTTTGTTTGCAGAAGCACCTAAGGAGTTTGAGGGAATAGTTTTCCAAATCGAGCAAGTATTTCGTGTAGTTGTTATCTGCTCAGGGAAAGCGAGTTTTGAAGTCAGGATGGCTTAGCAGGCTGCTGGGATAGATCCAGTCAGCATCACCATTTAGAACTCTCCATCTTTCTGATAATATGAACTGAGCCTTCCCCTGCACCTGCTGAAAGGCTCTACAGATCACTTGGCAACATGCTAAGGGATCATGTGGAGGTCACTGCTTTGATCAAATAGATTTCTCCTTTGTAATCTAAGTCTCGGTGGGTTGGGGCATGTGCAAATAGTTAATTTGCAAAGTTAGTGTTTTATTTCGAGATGTTCATTGAGTAAAAGTTGTCCTGTTGAGCCAGTTCCCCTCTGTCCTGTGTTGTACCCCAGCATGGAACAGAGTGTGGTTCGTCTTCACCTTTGCTCTGTGTGTCTTACTGGCTACATAGCACCCCAGCTGCAGCCATCTCCTATGAAGAGAAGAAGGCACCTTGACGGATCATTTGGATCCTGTTGCCAGAGGGATGGATTGGTGTGTCATGTTTTCTTGAAACCTGTGCTGACCCAGAAAGTTGCCCCATTTTCAAACTACAAAGGAAATTACTAAGGTCATGTGTAGGTTATAATACAACCCCAGCATGACAAAGTTAGAAAAACTTACAAGTACTAACCACCAAAAACTAAATTAACCTAACTAAACACAGTCTCATGCTTTCTTCTGTCATGGTCGTCACCTTGTATGTGCTTCTTCTTGCTGTCTGCTGAGTAAGGCTGGTACTTCTTTTATGTCCTAGATAAACTCTAAGGCAACAGCTGCATTCTGGAAGAAAAACTTCAAGTGGCAGTCAGACAGCCCTTGATGGTTGTCTGAGGAGTGGCCTAGAGGGAAGATAAACTTGGCCAGTGAACCCAGGACGTAGGAAGTGGGGCTGTGCTTAGCCATCGGCGCCCTTTTGTGGAAAAGTAGGAGTAGTTAATGCTGCCTGGTGGAACTTCAACCTCAGCATTATAGGAAGAGAAAAGAAAAGAAAAGAATCTCAAAGGAGGTGTCCCAGTAAGGGTTTCTATTGCGCAATGAAACACCATGACCAAAGCAAGTTGGGGAGGGAAGGGTTTATTTGGCTTATGCTTCCACATCACAGTTCATCATTGAAGGAGGCCAGGACAGGAACTCAAACCGGACAGGAACCTGGAGTCAGGAGCTGATGCAGAAGCCATGGAGGGTGCTGCTTACTGACTTGCTCCCTATGACTTGCTTTCTTATAGAACCCAGTACCACCAGCCCACAGATGGCGCCACCCACAATGAACTGAACCCTCTCCCAGCAATCACTAATTAATGCCCTCCAGCCTGATCTTAATGAGGCATTTTTCTCAATTGAGGTTCCTTCTCAAGTAATTCTAGCCTATGTCAGGTTGACATAAACCTAGCCAGCACAGAAGGTATTTTAGAATTCCTTTGTTTGAAGAATTAGAAAGGAAGAAGGAAGGAAAGAAAGAAAGGAGGAGGGGAAGACAGAAGGAAGAAAAAGAAACTGACAAACATAAAATAGTGTTTATTAGCTTATGTATCCAAAATAAGTAGGTAAGTAGGAGCACAGTTAGACCTGGAAGCTCAGAGGATCAATCAGGGTTTTTCCCTTTCCCTCCTCCCTTAGCTTGGCTCTATTTTGGTATCTTGCTGGGTGGGTTTTATCTTCATAGTAGCCACTGGAAACTCCAGGACATTAATTTAAACAAAGGGGTGGCGGCTACCTTTTCATGGAGTTCCAACCTGGGTTCTGGGATCTAACCTCCTTGCCCATTCCTGAATGAATCATTATGTTGGGATGGGGCAGAGTTTTGTAATTTGCCACCCTGGGGTATGAGTCCCACCCTGAGGGAGGCAGGTGTGTTATCTTAAATAGGGAATGGGAAAGGGGGAACTACCGATTCCCAAAAGAACCTCAGGGTGGTTCCAGGAGAGAGTAGATGATGTGCACAGCCACACATCTGAGCATGTTTAGCTAGGATCCTATGTCTGAGGAAGTAAATCACTTTTTCTGCTACAGACTAGAGAGAGAGAGAAATGAACAAGGCAGGAGAGACCCCAGGGTAAGATGGCTTCAGGAATGCTAGATATCAGAGTTTTATACAGCAAACCCCATTTTCCTCACTGTTCATGACAAAGTCTCAACTCTGCTCCTACAAGGAAAGAACCCACTGGATCTGAGTGTGTGTGAGCCCTTGGATAAAAGTAGCTGTGGTGAGGGCTCGCGGGCCACCAGTGAGAGCGAGCCCGCTGGGGTTGCAGCTGCTCCGTGCCAGATCACCTTTCTTTGAGGTTTTTCCAGAATCTTGATGCCATTTCCCTTCTCTTTCTTAGTAAACAATTCATTTACATTTTCCTTAAGCTAGAATATCCCCTGATTCTACCTGGGACCCCAAAGACTTCTCCATCAGCTTACACAACAGAGTGGACTGCATCTCTTCCTGCCGCAGCCTGAGCAGAGCTGCTGCTTGTGTGAGGTGTGAGCCCACATGCAGGGGCTTTCCAGGCTCCTTGGAAACAGGGGTGAGGGAGAAGATAGACAAGAGGCTGGAAAGGCAGGTGCAGCCCTCAGCAGGTGCAGTGATGACAGTGGACGTGAATGTAAATGAGACTAGAATCACAGCCTATACTACAGAAAATAATATGCGCACATTCCTGAAGATAGTCAGATTTAACAACAGAGTGGCAAATCTAAATGAAAATACTGTAGATCCTCGAGTGTTGCTTATGCTTACTCCCTCCCCGTCCTCTATAAATTTCTGGGATTTCTATTATGATTTTTTTTTTTGAGCCATTGTAGCTGCCGCTGCCACCACCATCACCACCTCCTCCTCCTCCTCCTCCTCCTCCTCCTCCTCTTCCTCCTCCTCCTCCTCTTCCTCCTCCTGCTTTTTCTCCTCCTTTCCTTTATGGCTTTTGGAACAGTTTCACTTAGCAGCCCAGGCTGCCTTGGGATCTGGTATATGTAGCCCAGACTGGCCTCAAACTTGTGGTCCTTCTGAGTACTAGGATTATAAGCATAAACCACCACATGTGGCTCTTCAAGCCATTTTTACTCATTCATTCATTGAGTCATTGAGCAAATACTTATTGAACACCTACTGTGTGCTGGCCTGTTTCTAGGCATTGGGGATACAGTGGACAATAAAACAAAATCCTTGACTTTGTGCAGTTTGCATTCTAAGGAAAAGAACAAACAATCTGTAAGGGCTTATGTGAGCTGAACAGCAACACTGTGTGCTAAGAAGAAAATAAGCCAGGCAAGAAGGGTCAAGTGCTAGTGGAAGGGGGCTGCCACTTTATGTTTAAAAACAGGATATGAGCTAGGAGTTCTGGAGCAAGCTGGCAGCCTTCCCCAAGGAGAAGCCCTGCTATATCAGAGGAGGTGAGGCCCAGATACAGGGGCAGAAGCAGATTGCTGTACTAAAAATCTAAAAAACAGCCAGGCGGTGATGGCATCCACTGTAAATCACAGCACTCAGGAGGCAGGCAGATCTCTGTGAGTTCGAGGCTAGTCTACAAAACAAGTTCCAGGACAGCCAGGGCTATACAGAGAAACCCTGTCTAGAAAAACAAAACACACACAAAAAAATTAAAAAACAAACAAAACAACAACAACAAAACTCCAAAACAACTAGGTGAGCAGAATTGCTCAGGACAAGTGAGCAAAGGATAGCATGTTCAAAAAGGCCTCCTTGGTTCTTGGATCATGGAGAGAGGTAGGGCAAGAGGGAGCGTATACAGGGAAGGGGAAAAGGGAAGCCCATTGAGAGGTCAGGGCAGAATGAAGGGGCCTGATGTGCATGTTAAATAGTTGTTCCCACTGCGGTAAGGAATAAGGACAGAAGTGGGCAGAGCAATTAAAAGGTTGCTGAGAAAAAGCAGACCTGACATTGAGGATCTGAGAGGTTGAGGTAAAAGCAGGGAGACTTCCTTTATGTGAAGCCCTCATTTTTCTGGCTGGGGTGAATGTGGAGCTGGGCTCAGATGTGATCGCATTCTTATTTGTACATACTGTGGAGGCCTAGTATGGATGGCGGATGGGATCCAGGAAATAAGCTGTAAGCTGAGATCTAATACCTGTCATGAAAATGTTTCCTTAGGAACGATGCTCTCACAGTTACAGTTTTACAAGGGACATCACACTGTATTGAAGAGCTGTAGCAAAGGCATGGAGCACTGCTTTGCTTTGGGCTGACGGTCGTGGAGCATTTACGGTTATCAGACCCTAGAATCCTAAAATCTGGAGAAGCCTAGCGGTCCCTTGCTGCTGTGCAAATCCAGCCATGACTTGTAGTGATCTAGCCTATACTGGATTTTCCATAGCCCAGAGATCATAGAATGTCAGCGGCAGTACATTAGAGCCCTGCCTAGGATTAGCAAGTCCAGGAATTTGGATGCCTAGTCACCACTTACAGAGAGCAGCTGTGACCTTAAGAGCTACAGTGCAAGTGTCTTTGTGTGGGCTGGTGAAATGGCTCAGAGAGTAAAGGTAGCTGTTGTCAAGCCTGATGGCCTGAGTCCAATACCCAGGATGCAGGTGAAAGGACAGAACTGGCTCTTGCACCTCATCCTCTGATCTACACACACACACACACACACACACACATTAATAAATGTAAAAATAAATAAATCTTCATATTCACCCCATCACATGCATGATATCTAGATTTACTTGCCTTTCTGTCCTAAATAATGAGTTCCGTCTTTCTGTTTTGGACCCCAGGGGTTGCCCTTCTCTCAGATGTGTACCCTGAAGAAATCTTGGTTGACCTGTTGGCCAGATACGATAGTGGCAAAGAGAAGCACACTCCAGAGACCAGAATGAAAGTTGGAGAGGTCCTGATGCGAATTGTCAGAGCATTAGGTGAGTTTTTGGTTTGTTTTTTATCCCATCCTCTGAAACAAAGCAGTGTGGTTTTAAAATCTTTGTGTACTGGAGGGCTCATCCTACTAGCAGAGCAGGGGTGGTGACTGTTTAGGAATTACGCACATATTGAGCAAGTAAAACTGTGAGAAGATTGTTTATTGTTTCCCTCCCCAAGAGCTGTTTCCCTGGGGTCTGTGTGATTAGAATGGGCTCTTGATTGCAAGCCAGGCTAGCCTAAGATAGACGTACAGTTCAGGCAGGCCTCCATTTCCTAGTCTGCTGCCTCGTCCTCTAGAGTGCTGGGATTATAGGTACACTCCGCCACGCCCAACAAGTCCTCTAAACAGGTTGTTGTTAGACCCGGATGTAATGAAATGTGACTCAGACCTTCAGCAGTTTGTCTAGAATTCCTTCGCCAGTGAATGGTAGTGCTAGAACTGAACCACCTTGAAGAAGTTGCTCCCTGCCTTAAGCTGAGAGTTGTGATTATTAAATGGGCTGTGGATGTGATTTCCTGGATTCAAATACTGAGCTGCTTCTAGCTGGTTGAGTGATTATGGGAATGTTTCTTTACTTCTTGGTGCTTCAGTGTTCACATGTATAAAAGAGGATAGTCATACTAAATAAGGTCATATTTTGAATAATAAAATTAAAGGGAAGCAACTGGGCCTAGTGGTACAGAACTGGAATCCCGGCTACTTAAGAGCCTGAGGTGGAGGATCACAGTTCAAGTCCTGCCTGGTTTATAGAATGAGTTCACGTACAACCTGGGTAACTTAGTGAAACCCTGTTTCAGGAGTTAAGAGGGATGGGGGAATGTAGCTCAGGGGTAGAGTGCTTGCCTAAACTGTATGAGGGCCTGGGTTCAATCTCCAGTACTGCAAAAACAGGCCAAACCAGAAACATAAGGGGGCACTGGAGAGGCGTCTCAGACCACATCAAGCAGCCAGGTCATTTTCTGGGATGAGAGATAAAGGATGGGCTTCTTGGAGGGAGGCTCTGCTCCTCTACAGGTATCTGTAGTTTACTTGTTTCCCAGGCAGCCCTGTCATTTTGAGGCAAATCCCATGAATTCTGGCAACCCTACTCCCTGCACCTCACTTTTCTGAGTTTCCAGCCTTGAGCACAGTCATGGCTTTAGTTTGCTTGTGTGGGTTTTTTTGAGACTCTCTCTGTGTATGTCCTGGAATTCACTCTGCAGACCAAGCTGGCCTCAGACTCACAGAGATGCACCTGCCTCGGCCTCCCGAGTTCTGGGGTTAAAGGATGTTCCACTCCTCCTCCTGGCTAATCACAGCTTAACTGTCTCATTCACATCCTGGGGAGATCTCCACATCCTGTGGGAGATTCATAATCTGAAAATTTGGAATCCCAAATGTTCCAAAATCTGAACTTTTTGAATACTTGTTATGATGTCATAACTAGAAAAATTCCATACTACAAAACTTAATTTTATTCAAAAAACATTTTAAGTAAAATTACTTTCAGTTTATGCATAAAAATGGTATACAAAACAAAAATGAATTTTGTGTTTATACATATCCAGATATTACATTACAAAGCTCAGAAAATTATGAAATCTGAAAGACTCTGGTTCTCAGCTTCTTGGATGAGGTGCAGTCACCTGTGCCAGTGTGCTGGGTGCATAGAGCAAATGACTTAAAGTCCTTTCAAGGGAAATAGGGCTTATTTATATGGCACAAGCAGTGTTCTTAGTTTGCTAATGTTGTGGGGGTCTATGTGAGCGCCAGTGTGATGAAGCTTGCCTAATGCACACCCCAGTTGCATTCAGGGCCTTGCTCCTTCTTACCCTTAGCAGTGTGTAGTGGTGTGAAAGGAGCTAGGTTTCAGTACAATGCTCTCTTGGCCTCATCTCCTAGCTCCTAGCTGTACATGGTGGTGGTGGGAGAACTCAACAAGAGTTCATTTCTCTTCCTGTTTTAAAACTTGGGCTGGATGTGGTGGCAGAGGCAGGCAGATCTCTGTGAGTTCAGGACCAGCCTGGTCCATATATTAAGTTCCAGGTTATCAAGGGCTATGTATTGGCACCCATCTCAAAAACCAAAGCAAAAAAAAGCGAAAACAAAACAAAAAACCCTCAAGGTATTCTATATAACCAGCAATGTTTATAGTACACCAATGTCAAGAGTATAATCTTATGGCATTTGGTATACTTAACTACTATTCAAATTAGAAATGACCTCCAAAAACTTCCTTTTGCCCTTTCTAGTCTGTGTCTGCCCCAGAGATAAGCAGTCTTCTGAATTGTTTTATCATTTTCAGTTTACTTTAATTGTTCTTAAACCTCATTTTAATGTTATTAAGTCCACCTGTTTTTAGTAATCTGGAAGAACAAGACACTTGTGAATGTAGCATGAGTTCTAATTGGTCTTAATAATAATCGCCCTAGCCAGATATTGGGGTAAATGCTGAAAGGTCAGAGAGACACAGGAGCCACAACAACTTCTTCCTCAGCAAAATTCTCAGACTGAAAAAAGGACCAATCTCCTGTCTCCTCCCTCCTTATATTTCTCTTTGCTGAGCCATATCACTTCCTCTCTGTACACACCTGTAGACCTCTATGGTTAGCTAATGGGTAGTTTCACTCTCTGATCTTCTGGCAAGCTTTATTTGTTAGAGTACAAACAAGATATCACCACATTTCCCTTTTTTGTCTAAAATAAAAATATAAGAAAAACTATGTACAATAACTATATACACTATATACAGGCAATAAATACATCAGCAATGTCTAGGTCATTAGCAGTTGACAGATTCAGAAAAAATACACCATGTCTATCCTATCTTGGTAAGTCCTGAAGGTTGTCCTTAATTTACTTTCTATTCTATTCTAACTTGCATTACCAAAACTATCTTTTTATGACTTGATTTTATACACTTTTACACCTCTTTAGTGAATTTCTTTTTTGAATCTGGTAACAAGGAAAACTATAACTATAAAGTCTTCAACCCTGTCACAGACCCGAGAAGGAAATAATATTACCTCAGTAAATGGGAAGTGCAAGCAAACGATTTCCAAAAATTGTGAGAAATGACAGAAAAAGCTGGCTGCCTGGACAGTCACCCATGGTTCCTGTGCAACATTTGGGGCATCCATCTTCAGCCTGTAAACCTAGCATGTCTGACCGACATTTTGTGAAGCAGAATATTCTGAAGGGCTATCTACCTTGTCTTGGCAAAGTTTGACAGAGGCAGGTGGATCTCTGTGAGTTTGAGGCTACCTTGGTCTACAAAGTGAGTTCCATGACAACCAGAGCTATTACACAGAAAATCCTGTCTTGAAAAACCAATGGGAGAAAATAGATTCAACAATCTACCTTTATTTATATCCTATCATATCTATATCTCCCTTTTTTCTTTTCAGAACAAGAACTCTGAATCTAATCTCCTTTGTTCAACTTTTTTCCTAACCATAACCAATAACAACTTGTAATCAACCACCCTAAATGATGGCAATTATCCATAACCCATTGAACGATCAAAACCTACCCACCCCATCTCTTGGGAGTGTGAGCATCAAGTACTTAAATTTACTTCCAGAAATCTGGGGGTGATGGCATCTTTAGGGTATGCTGAAAAGAAAAATTTGAGATAATGGTCAAGTCCTGAGATAGGTAGCTGTATCATTTCTTGTCCAGTCACTGCATAATGGGAGAATGAAGGGTTTGTCTCAAGTTCTGGCTAGAGTAGTCTGAGGCTGAATAATCTCAGCTAGCCACCTCAAAATTGCCCTGAGTAGTTCCTATTCCAAAGCCAATCTTTAGGTGATGTTTGTCAGCGTAGTGGTATTATCATAGTTCTGGAGGAATCATTGTGGGTCCCCATCCTCCTTTTGGAGATTTCAAAGGTTGCTTTTAGGCATGCTCATGGTTCACCGCAGAAAACTGATAGAGACTCAAACCTGAACTCATGTACAGGAAGTTAGAGAAAGACTTTTTCTGAAATTAGTACTCTATATGACCATAAATATCATGACAGAAAGTTTAGTTAATGTATATATTAATATTACTCTTACAAATTTACATTATATATTATCATTTTCAAAAGCCAGAGATTCAATAAATATTTATATAGCTTCTGTATTTGGTATCATTCTATTTACTACTAAAGTCAGTCTTTGTAAGAATTCTGTGAAAGTTTCCTTTGGGCCCTGTATAACTTTAGTAAATGACTCACTTTTCTTTCCTACTTCTTCAATTCTGTCCCCAAGCATTTAAAGCTGCTGTACAACCTAAAGTCAAGGTGTGGTTATAATAGAAAGATTGCCTTTGTACATTAGCATAATTTGCCTCTCCATGAAGGTGATCTTGGGAGATTTCCATACGTCTAGCCCTACTTCATTCTTCAATGGTCTTAGCCTCATCTCTCCACCAGGTCCTCCACTGTAATTGAGGATCAGGCTTCAAGACTGCTGTAACCAAGTCTCTCCAGTCTTGAGGGATAGTTCTATTATAAGTTGACCATGAGTTCAAATCTGCTTCACAAAAGGTGAATGCATATAATATGAGACTATTGCTTCCTTGAATCTCCTTAAATCTAACATTTCCACAGGCGTACCTTCAGCTCTTGTACAGCCATTGGGATATCTATCATTTGGCAGTTGTTCATGTAAGGTAACTGGATATATTAATGTTGGTTGTTTGAAAACCTTAGACTGTTTCTCTCTAACCTTAAAGTGTGATGATGAGATTGTTTCCTCTTTAAATTCCTTTGTCTGGATCTGAATATCTTTATTATTTGTTTTGTTAAGTTTTTCTAAAACTTGCATCTAAGCACTCAGATTAACCAACTTTTTTAGTGATAAAACAAAAAATGATATATCTGATGTGTCTAATTGACATTACATAAATTTTATCTAAATTAGTTATCCTCTCATTTAATTGTCCCATTTCCAAGCCAGTATATTATCACACAGAGACCTAGCTCCCTCCATTGTAACAGTGTTCCCCATTTTTTAATGTGGGGAAAAAACTCTCTTTTTCCTTTTTTTTTAAACTAACCCCTCCTTAAGAATTTCCAGTTGTTAGCCAGACAGTGGTGGTACACGTCTTTAATCCCAGCACTCAGAAGGCAGAGGCAGGCAGATTTCTGTGAGTTCAGGGCCAGCCTGGTCTACAAGAGCTAGTTCCAGGACAGGCTCCAAAGCTGCAGAGAAACCCAGTCTCCAAGGGGGGGGGGAAAGAAAAAAAGAAAAAGAATTTCCAATTGTCTCACCAAATCTGCTGACGATGACGGTGGAGCACAAGGCTGCGTAGCTCATCTGATCTGAAAACATAGGCAGTGCACAGCCTGGCTGAAAACAGTTGCAGCTGCTAGCATGTAGCCCCTAGAGTGTATGGCAGCAGCTCAAGGAGAGGTGGTCTGGGGGAAGCCTGCAACCCATGGGAGAGAGGGAGCCTGGCTGTCTGAAAAAACACTGGATTGTGTGGAAGAAGCATGCATGGCGGGAACTGCCTGAAAGTAGAGCCAGCCAGTCTAGGGTGGGTAAGTCCTGTGGCATTTGGAGTCCAGGTGCTTCTGGAGTTTGGGTGGTAGCTAAAGACTGTTATAGAGAGGCTGTAACAGGAAAATCCCAAACTTGCTCAGAGCTTGGGGGAAAAATAATAGAAAACCTAGCTGGTGGGGTGGAGACTCCAGTGAGAGCCCCCCGCATGCAGCTCCAGCATGCACCAGTGGCTACAAAGTCATACGCAAGCAACTATTTTGTGAATTTGTGCTCTAAAGCTAGGTGCCATGTGTAGCATGAGTTCTAATTGGTGTTAATAAAAACCCTAGCCAGATATTGGAGTAAATGCTGAAAGATCAGAGAGACAAAGGAGCAGGCCACAGCTACTTCTTACCTCTACAAAATCCTCAGACCAAAACAAGGGCTAAGCTCCTGTCTCCTCCCACTTTATATTCCTCTCTCTGCCCAGCTGTATCATTTCCTGTCTGTCTGTATAGATCTCCAGATCTCTATGGCTAACTAGTGACTCGCTCCACCCTCTGATCTTCCGGCAAGTTTTATTTGTTAGATATCACCACATGTGAATTTAGATTAAATCTGGAAGTGCAAACATACTTCTAAACTGTGCTATGTACTGCATTTCCCTGTTGTTGTGATTGAGGGGCACAGGGTTGTGGGATCATCTCACTCTTAGTGATGCTGAGCCTGATCCTGGCCTGTTTGTTATAAACCTGTTGACTGTCAAGGGTTAAGTAATCACAGATAACCTTACACAGATACATTGTTTCATAGGGGCTATCTTTTTTGTTTGCTTGGTTTTTGGCAATTTTTTATTCTTTTAGTTTCTGAGAATATCATTTCCCTGTTCCCTTTCCTGCCTTGAGCGCTCCCATACACCTCTCTCTTTGCTCTCTTTTAAATTCATGACCTCTTTATTATTAATTGTTGTTGCATGCATATGTGTATATGAATATACATATATATTTCTAAACATAACCTTCTCAGTCTGTATAATGTAACTTGTGTGTATGTTTTCAGGGTTGATCATTTGGTATGGGATAACCAATTGGTATGCCATTCCCTTGGGAAGACTATTTCTTCCACTCAGCATTCCTGAGTTGCCTGTAGTTCTTTGTGTAGGGGAAAGACTGCAGGGCCTTAACCCTAAGGTTAAAAACCCTTCAGTCTTAACCCTTGTCCAGTTTGTCATGTCTTTTGTTCCTGTTTATCTTATATTTAGGAAGTTATGTTGGTGAGACTTAATGGGTATACTTTTTTTTTTAGACAAGACCTGCTATATAGCCCAGGCTGGCCTTAAACATGCAATATTCCTGCTTCAGCTTCTCAAATGTTAGAAGATATATGTATATCTCCATACTCAGACAGGATTTCATTTTTATTTTTTAATTTTAATTAATTAATGTATTTTCCTTTTTGAAACAGGGTTTCTCTTTGTAGCCTTGGCTGTCCTGGAACTCACTTTGTAGACCAGGCTAGCCTTGAACTCAAAGAGATCCGTCTGCCTCTGCCTCCTGAGTGCTGGCATTAAAGGCATGCGCCACCACTGCCTGGCTAGGATTTCATTTTTAAAAGAGTTTATTTTTATTATTTTTACTTTTACATATATGAGAGTGTAGGCACTTTGCATCCCCTAGTTCTGGAGTCACAGGGTTGTGAGCCACCTGATGTGGGTGCTGGGAACTGAACCCAGGTCCTCTGGAAGAGATGTATGCCCTCTCAACTGCTGAGCCATCTCTTCAGCCCTACTATCTCATTTTTTAAAGTCTGTGTATTTAAAGATCTTGAATTATTGGTGTTTATATTGTAGATATTTTCTTCTGTTGTTAATCTTTTAGTTTTCTTTCTGAAACAGAATTGTAGGGTTATTTTTTATTTGTTGTAGGTAAATCTGTCTTTCCCTTTATGACTTCTTTCTTAAGCAGTTAGGTCTCCCAAACCATGTTTGTTCATGTATGAATCTCTATGTCTTTATCTCCTTCTTTTGATGTAGAGAACGCTATGGTAGAATTCTGGCCTAGTCTGTCTTTTTAGAGGAACAGTTTTTTTTTTTAAACTTTCAGAAATGTAATCTTAACACATTGTTAAGCTGCCAATCTTCCCAAATGTTTTTCTATCTGTTTCCTCTTGTGTGGTCCAATGTTGATATTGACAGTAACCTGTGGGCTATTATGTACCATTGCATTAAAAAATTAGAAAAATGTAAAACATTAAACTGGGTGTGGTGACACTCGTAATCCTAGCATTGGGGAGATCGAGATGGGGGAATCTGGAGATCCAGGGGATCCTCCACTGCATGGGGATTCAGAGGCCAGACTGGACTTCAAGAGATCCTGCTTCAAAAAAATAACAACCGAGCAATGGCTGTAATACTTAAAAGTCAGACTGCAGCACTCATTCTGCAGGTTGCTCACAGCTCTGTAAACTCCAGGGAGCATCTTTGTGTGAATGGCATACCCCTAAATTGTCTGCTCCTCAACCAAGGGGGCTTTAAAGTACACCAAGTAAAATAAATGCCAACTTATCTCACAACCTAAGTTGCATTTCCAGTTATTAGGCTTAATTACTCTTTCATGAAAAATTATTCATCCCTGGGAGCTAGAGAAATGGCTTGGCAGACAGAAGCATGTACTGTTCTTCCCAAGCACCAGAGTTCGACTCCTTGCACCCTTACCAGGCAGCTCACGTCTGTAATAGTGGTACTAATACAGTACAATGACGGCGTGTCTGTAATAGTGGTACTTCTGCAGTACGATGTCGGCGTGTCTGTAATAGTGGTACTTCTGCAGTATGATGACGGCGTGTCTGTAATAGTGGTACTTCTGTAGTACGATGGGAGTGGACACAGACATATCCCTGGAAGCTCACAGGCCAGCAGCCTGCCTTGCTCAGTGGTAAGCAAGATACCCTCTCTCCAACAAGATGGAGGATGAGAACTGCCACTTAAGGCTGTCCTGTGATCTCAACACAGGAATCATGACATGCATACCCCCCATATACTCTCACAGACACACCCCCCCACACACAGACACACAAAAGAACATACATACAGAGACACACAGACATACTCGTAGACATACATGCACACATACACACTCGCACATGTGCACATGCACACCCTGCCAAATGTGCTCCGGTCAGCATAAGTGTGGCTCAGCTCTGTAAGTGTTTATACTGATATAATCTGGAAACATTACTGTAGTCAGACTAAAGGTTAAAGCCTAGACTAATTTATTATATTTTATTTTAAAATGTATAAATAGACCTTTCCCATTCCCTAATTACATAGTAACACTTGGTCATTTTAGGTCATTTTGAAAATATTTGAAAGTATGAAAAAGAAAACTCTCATCCATCACTTGCAGACTAGAAGTAACCTCTCGGTTTAAAGTTCTACTTTCCTAATAGATGCTAAGGACTGGACAGAGGGCTTATTGCATGTATGGGCTATACCCCTGAGCTAGGGTGCCAACCTTCAGGTTAGGTTTTAATGATTTTTTTCCTCAGGATTATATTTATATGCATATTCTTGTTTTTATTTAACATTCTTCATGAATTTTTCTGTTTTTGTTTGTTTGTTTGTTTTTCGAGACAGGGTTTCTCTGTAGCTTTGGAGCCTGTTTTGGAACCAGCTCTTGTAGACCAGGCTGGTCTCGAACTCACAAAGATCCGCCTGCCTCTGCCTCCCGATGCTGGGATTAAAGGCGTATGCTACCACTGCCGGGCTCATGAATATTTTTTAAATGTTATTTATTCTGTGATATATCTCTTAGTGTGTCTCAGTGTGCATGCATGTGTGTATGTGTGTGTCTTTCTCTCTGTGTGTGTACCATGTATCTGTGTGTCTCTGTGTGCACGCATGTGTATGTCTGTATGTAGAATGCAGTAGTTCATTCTCTTCTGTCAGCATGTAGGTCCCAGGAGTGTCTGACTTAGCAGCCAATACCTTTATCCTCTGAGCCATCATGACAGCCTGTTCTCTTTCTTTTTTCTTCCTGGTTTGCTTTATCTTACTCTCTTTCTTTTTCTTTTTAATGGGGGTTTTGCAGCGTTGCACAGGCTAGCCTTGAACTCTTGGGCTCAAGCTTCCCCTTCTCAGGCTACAGATGTGCACGGCCATGCTCAGAACGTGAGTGCCTTCCTGAAAATACAGTGGTTAACAATTGTATTATACTCAATAACTGAATGGACTGTGATTTTAGTTAGTTATCGTTTAGGGAGGAACTCTCTAATTCGACTGTTGCCAGTTTCTTCCTGATTACAAGGAGGATGCTGCTAATTTTTCTATTCAGTCCCTTTGGTGAGACTTTGATTCCTTTCTTGGAAATTGCCTCCCATGGGGAGAAATGATTAGGTTAGAGTACATGTGCTTTTAAGGCTCTTCATTTTTTAAAAGAAGACTTTCCTTCAGAAATGTGCATCTTGACAGCAACAATTGAGACTGCCAGTGCCTCCCAGAGAAAAATTTTTCCATGCCTTCCCACTAAACTTCCAAACCCAGGCATTTGTCTCCAATTGTGTGTGCCTTTGCTCCACAGTGAGCCAGGGAACATGCGCGAGACAGGGATGGCTCATGAATGTGTGACTCAGTGCAAGCCTCTTGCCCTAGCAGAAAGAACAGCAGATCTTAATTATTTTTAGAGATAGAATGTAGTCTTCTAATGAGCAAGCTTGGACAAGTTGCCGCTTACAGTGTCAGAGACTTCTAAAGAGGAGAATGAAATGGAAGGCCACAGTCACGCTGCTCCATCTGAAGTTGCCTGTAGGACAGATCAGGAATCCAGATTTGAATGAGGACAGAGCAGAGGAGTCAATCACAGATCTTTGTTGGCATATACCATGGCAGGAGGAATTACCCAGGATCCTGAGGCAAAATAGTATCTTCTCTCAAAATACCCTGTATTCCAGAAAAAGGGTGGGTCTGGGCTTTAGGGTGTATTTCTAACTGTTGAAACTTGCAAAACTCCCTGTCAACCCTTTTCCATGTTGCCAGCTTGGATTTTATGTTTAGGACTAGCAATCACTTTGCCCCTCAAAGTTCATTCAACTGATGAGCAACCTGGGATCTACGTCTCTACCAGCTCATCCAGCTCCAGGATAAAGCCCATAATCTGATTGTAGAAAGCCTATAATCTGTCCAGAGACTAGAGTATTCAGGCTCAGATCCTGCCCTGACTACCCATGTTCTTCCAGCCAATTACAGAAAACAAAGGAAAATTGAACGTAGTCAGCCCCATATTCACATGTTAAGTTTCTGTTAATTCAACCAACCATAGATCAAAAATACATTTTTCAAACACTGTGTGCACTAAATATGTATACAAACTTTTCATTACAGTTATTCCCAAAGCAATAAAACAAAACAGCTATTTCCATAGCATTACACTGCTCTAGATATTCTAAGCAGTCTCGAGATGACTTGGAGTGTCTGGGAAGCTATGATAGGCTTTACAAGGAGCCTGCTCCTATGAAGACTTTGAAACAGGTCCCTCACAGATACAGAGTGGCAGCTATAATTGGATTTGTCTAACAGGCTGCAATAAATTCCAGTTGGGTTAGTCTGGTAATTAGGATGAGGGGAATGACTATTAAATAGCTACATAGTATTTTACAGGATGTAGTGCCAAAATCTACAACAGATATTCAATTAAAATTGTGACATTTTTTCAAAGTGAAAATTATTTATCATTTGCTTTGATTTCAAAGGGTAAAAATGTCTTGTTTTAAGAAATATGAAATTAGGTGTGATAGCACACACCTTTAATCCCAGCACTGGGAGACAGAGGTAGGCAGATCTCTGTGAACTGAAGGCCAGCCTAGTAAGCATAATGAGTTATAAGACAGCCAGAGCTATACAAAGAGACCCTGTCTAAAACAACATCAAACAAACGGGGGTGATGTGATATCAGAGACCGGAGAAATTACTCAATGGTTAAGAGCACTGGCTGCCTCCATAATTCCAGTCAAAGAGAGGGCAGAGGGAATACATGAACAAGTAAGATCAAGATCATGATAGAGAAATCTACAGAGACAGACGAACCAAGGTCGTGGAAAACGCATGAACTTTGGATGGACAGCTGTGGAGCCTCCATAGGACTGAACTAGGCCCTTGGTATGTGGGAGTCAGTTGTGAAGCTTGGGGTATCTAAGGGCCCCCTGGCAGGAGGACCAGGATCTATCCCTGGTGCAGGAACTAGCTTATTAGAACCCATTCCCTTTGAGGGGATGCCATGCTCAGACTTAACACAGATGGGAGGCATTTGGTCCTGTCCCAAATTAATGTGCCAAACTGTGGACTCTCCATGGGAGCTCTTACCTGTTGGGAAGAGTGGATGAGGGCTGGGGAAGGGGAGCGAGGGGGTGGCAGGAGGAGGTGTACAAAGGAGAACCTTAGTAAGAATGTAAAATGAATTTAAAAATAAATAAATGTTAAAAAAAAAAAAAAACAACCCAACAGCAACAGAGCACTGGCTGCTTTTCTAGAAGACCTGGGTTTTATTCCCAGCACCCTATCCCATGGTAGCTAACAGCTTTCTATAACTCCAGTTCCAATTGATCTAGTTGACACTCTCTACGGCCTCAGTGGGCACTGCATGAACATGACGCACAGACATTCACAGTAAATAAATATAAATAAGATCTAAAATATATATATTTAAAAGAGAAGTAAAAGATGGGCATAGTGATACACAGCTTTAATCCCAGAATTTGAGAAGCAGAGGCAGGCAGATTTCTGAGTTTGAGGCCAGCCTGGTCTACATAGCAAGTTTCAGGCCAGACTATATGGGGAGGTCCTGTCTCAAAAAGGGGAGACCCCCATCTCAAAAAAAGGGGGGGGAAGGAAAAAGAAAAGATGTAGTTTTGGTCTAGTGATGTGGCCCAGTGGGAAAGTACTTGTTTAGCCTTGGGTTTTATTCCCAATACAAAACAAACAAAACAAAACAAAAAATCAAACACGCCAGCATTAATACATTTTAATATAATTGACCCGTATTACTAGTCAAAGCATAATGAAGTAAATCACCTTTAGAAGTTTGTTGTGTTGGACTGGCGAGAGGGCTCAACCTTGCCTCCAAGTCTGAGATCTACATGGTAGATTCATGACTGCCACATGTATGCTATGGCATGCACATGTTTATACACACAATAATAAGTTTCACTTTAAATAGTGTTGAGGAGTTCATTGTTGTTTCTGCTGTTTGTTCCTGCAATACTGAGCCCAAGGCCTCTGTGTTCTAAGCAAGTGCTCTGCTGCTCAGCTCCATCCCCAGCCTTGAGGTATCTAATTCAGCAGAGCTGCTTTAAAGCTGCAGTATTATTCTACACACACACACACACACACACACACACACACACACACACACACACACACACACACCTCACTCATGGTAATCTAATCAGGTAGTTTCCTGACTTCTGTGCCCAGCTAGCCTTATTCTTTTATATACTTTTTTGTTTTTTAAAAATAAAAACATCTTGCTAATATAGCCTAGATTGGCTTTAAACTCATAATCCTCCTGTCTTGACCCTCTGAATGGTGGGTTTGTTGATATTACAATCATACCTAGCACTGAATTTTGTTTTATTTTGTTTTGTTTTTCAAGACAGGGTTTCCCTGTGAAACAGTTCTGGCTGTCCTGGAACTCACTTTGTAGATCAGGCTGGCCTTGAACTCACTGAGATCCACCTGCCTCTGCCTCCCAAGTACTGGGATTAAAGGTTTGCACCACTACTGCTCAGCTCAAACTTTGCTTCTACTAAGTGATTGATTTCCTAATGCTAAGCCATTGTGTTCCTTAATAAATCCCACTTAGTCTAGTATACTATTATTTCGTTTGATTGTATTTTGTTGGACATTTGTGTCATTTTGTGAAAGGATTATGGTGTATAGTATTGTTTTGAGTTTTCTTTAGGACAATTAAATCTTCAAAAATATTTAAGAATTGACTTCTGCTCTATTTCTTTAAAAAGATTTTTAATAGAGTTCATTGTTTATTTCAACATCCACCCCAGACAGGGTTTCTCTTTGTAGCCCTGGCTGTCCTTGAACTTGCTCTATAGACCAGACTGGCCTCAAATTCAAAGGTATGCCTTCCAAATTCTGGGATTAATGGTATGCACCACTACTGCGTTGCCTCAGCCTGTCAAATTCTGGTATTACAGGTGTTAGCCACCATACCCAATTGAAAAATTTTAAATTTCTTTTGTAGACATAGGACTTCTTAGATTTTCTTTTTTTCTTAAGTCAGTTTTACTGATTAATATCTTTAGGGGAATTTATTTATTATCTAAGTTATTGAATTTGCCATAAAGCAATATAGTATTCTCCTATCATTTTAATGTTTATAGGCTTTGTTGTGCTCTCTCTTGCTTCATTTTTAATGTTAATAATTTGAATATTCTTTCTCTCTTTCAACATGACCAATCTGGCTAGAGCTGCACCTACCTTTTTAGAGAGCCAGCTTTCAAAGTTCATTAATTTCTCCAATTGTTTTTTCTTTCTGTTTTACTGGTTTCTCTCTTCTATCTCTATTTCATTCTATTTTAATCATCTATTATTGCAAAACGAATTACCTGGAAACATGATCAATTTAAGGGAAAAATATTATATCCCAGTTTCTATAGACTAGGATTCTAGGCAGGGCTTGCTAAGTGCCTCCCCTAAGGCTGTGGTTTAGAAGCTGAGCGGTAGAGCCATCTGAAGGATTAGCTGAAGACAGAACCACTTTCAATTTGACTCATTTTGTTGATGGGATTTTGTTTTTAGGCAGTTGGACAAAAGACCTCAGATTTGTTTTATCATCTTTTCTTTTTCTATATTTAATGTGCTGTGGTCTGTTATGTGTGTGTTTTGGGTGTCTGTCTATATGATGTTGGGTGTATGCTTGTGGTATGCAGTTGTTAGTGTGGATATGTATATATGTGTACCTGCAGGTACATTCACACATGTATGTAGAGACTAGAGGTAAGTGTTGTGTGATTTCTTCCCTCACTCTTTACCTTTAGCCCAGGCTGGCCTTGAACTTAGTATATAGGTTAGACTGTCATATTATTCTTTTAAAAAAATTATTTTATTTTAAGTATGTATGTATTTATGTATGTATGTGGGATATATGCACATGTGAGTGCAGGTGCCCTCAGAGCCCAGAAGAAGGCCTCAGGGAGTTACAGGCAGTTGTGAGAGCACCCAATGTGTGTTTTGGGAACAATATATGTTTCAATTGCTGAGCTGTCTCTCCAGCTCCTGTTTTATTATTCTTAATCTCCACTCCTGGATTACTATGGCAAATAGTGTTGGGAATATGTGGCTAGGTGGAGAGGGTGGTGCTAGACTACAGAAGATCTTGAAAGTTGGGCAGAATAGTTTGGACTTGATTTGGTGGGCATTTGGGAAGCAACATGATGAAAGAGATTTGGTGTCGATGTCACAGGCATGGAAGATGATGAAAAAAGATTTTGGAGTCAGAGAGATAGCTGGGAGTCTGTTGTGCTATTATCTAATAGACATAGAGTTATCATCCTTCTAACTATTGTTCTTAGAGGATGTTGAAAGACTCAGAAGAACTTGGTATGGTGCTGCACACCTTTAATCCCAGCACTCAGTAGGCAGAGACAGGCGGATCTCTGAGTTTGAGACCAACCGGTCTGTAGAGCGAGTTCCAGGACAGCCAGGGCTACACAGAGAAACCCTGTCTAAAAAAACCAAAAAAGAAAGAAAGAAAAGGGAGAAATGGCATATATGAAATCACTACAAATACATCATGAGTGTCATTGCATAACTGTATTTACTCCTGCATTAACTCCCATAGTGGGAATTCCAGATACCTACGTATAGAGTCAGACCATCTACTGTGCAGCCGTTGGGCAGGTGAATGAGAATTTGATGTGTATATAGGACTTAATGTTGGGCTGCATTTTGCCTTTATCTGGGGTACGCATGGTGGGTGACCCACATGCCATGATCCCTTGAGTTTCTTTCTTGGCTTTTAACATTAAGTGATGGAGACAAGTTACATAACCTCTATGTTCCTCGTCTGTAAATTAAGAATAATTACAGCAACTACCTGACTGGGCAGTTACATTTAAACTAGATTATACATGTAAAGTGTTCAGAACCAGCATCTTTCATGGTTAAGGTAGATAACCATAGCTTGTTGTCTTGTTTTTGTGTGAGTGCATCACATTTCCTCATTCTCCCAGTAAGCAACCCTATCACTGCAAAGTGTACCATCATCCTGTCCTGTTCCAGGGTAAAAGCCCAACTAGAGTGTATAGTCCATATCAGCTGCTCGGCTAATCATTTCAAATATGCATCCTTGCTTAACTCTTGAAATGTACAGTTGGTTTTGATTTTTAGTACTAAAATTACCACTTTTAGAGGAAAGGTAGGTAACAGGTTCCAATTAGTTACTTCCTCAGAACCAAACTGAACTGCTCAGATTAGATTAGAAAGATCCTGCCCTTAACCAAAACTGACATAAACCAACATTTATTTGGTTGGTTGGATTTTTTCAGTTTTGTTCTAGTGACAAAGTACCTCATTTTGTAGTTCTGACTATCCTGGAACTCAGTATGTGGACCATACTGGCCTTGAACTCACAGAACTCACATGTCTATGCCTCCAAAAGGCAAGGCCACTAAACCTGATTTTTGTTTGTTCATTTTTTATTTGTTTGTTTTGTTTTTGGTTATTTGATTTTGATTGTGGTTTTTCAAGACAGAGTTTCTCTATGTAATAGCACTAGCTGTTCTGGAACTCAATTTGTAGACCAGGCTGACCTTGAACTCACAGAGATCCGCCTGCCTCTGCCTCCTGGGACTAAAGTTGTGCGCCACCACTGCCCAGCTTAATTTTTTTTAAAATTATACTGTAAAATTAGAAACTCAACTGCCAGATAATGGCATAAAGTGTTAGGGGTAGAGTGTCCATCAGTGACTACAGCAGCAACAAGGGTTTCTTTCTGTAACAAGAGAGAAATGGGGCTTTATGAGTAGGGATGATACGGTTCCACAAACTGTGGCCCTTGAGTCAGATTTAGGTCATTGGCCTCTTTTATACATCTTATCAGTTAAGAATGAGTTTCTCATTTTCAAATGGTTGAGGAGGGAGTGGTGAAAGAACCATCTTTTGTTTCATGTTTCATAATTATGTTCAATGCAGGCTGCAGTGTTCACAAATAAAGTTCCATCAGTAGCAGGTGAAAGTGAACGGTGAGCAGCATTCACAGAAAAGGCCTGCTGACCCTTGGGGACCAGCGTCCAAGTTCATAGTCTGTTCCCTTCTCTGTTTGCTTTCCAAATTATTCCTGTGTTAGGTTTTAGTCTGTTCTTCCCATTTAAAGCTTTATATCCCACATTACCTTTTATAATTTGATCTCTCTAGAGTAGGAATTGCAGATATTTCCTCGAAGTGACCTTCCATGTGAGTCAGTCACCGGTTTGTAGCCATCAGATGCCGCCGGCAAGGCAGCCTTTCTTTACGTTAACAAGCTCATTGTACTCGCGTGTTTCCGCATTTTATTGTTGTTTTTATTTTTGGTGTTCTCAGACTTTTTTTTCAGCTCATCCCCTTATTCCAATTTAGACTCTGCTTCATTGCACATGTGAGAGAATGTGGAACAGTTAAGCACCCAGTTCACTCTTCTCTTGGCAAATTTTGAAATAGACTTTTGCATTTATTTTGACTGTTTAAATTGCAAAAGACTAAATTAAAGATCTGATTAAAAGACATTATTCCTCTAGGGAGAAAAATACTTATTTTTGTCTTATAGAACTTCATGTAGTAAGAATTGATTTCTCTTGAAGATTTCTGTTGACTTTATTATGTGGATGGGTGGTTTGTTTGCATATATGTCTGTGCACAGTGTGCATGTGTAGTTCCTGCAAAAGCCAAAATAGGGCATCCTATCCCTGGAGCTGTAGTTACCCACAGTTGTGAGCCACAATGTGAATGCTGAGAATGGAGCTGTTGCCCTGGAAGAGCAGCCAGTGCTCTTGACTGCTGGACAAACCTGGGGCTGGGGTTTCACTTGTAAAGTGTTTCCTGCACAAACATGAGGATCTGATCCCTGGTACTTTTGTAAAAGTCAGGTAAGGCACCTAGCTGGAACTCCAGAACCGGAAGGGTGTGTGCAAAGACAGATCTCAGGAACTTGCCAGCTACCATGAACTCCAGGTCCACTCAGAGAGAGGCACTGTCTCAGAAGCTCAAATGGAGAGCAATAGAAGGAGACACTTGGCATCGACCTGTGGTGTTCACACACGTACACTCTGGCGAGTGCACCTGCACATGCACACATGCAGCACAGACACAGTGCTAAGACGCTAACTAACTCTTGGGCATGCTTGAACGAGTTTCAACATTTATGTAGCAAATTAAATTCATTAAATCATCTGAATTGTTTTAATACTTTCATCATCATAGAATGCAAAAAATCTGCATTTAAGTCTAAATTTTTCATCCTCTTTCATCTTTCAAAATGACTTTCTATAAACCTGGACTTTTCCATCTTGTGATCATGTTTCTGGATTTTAAATTCTACCCTTGCAGAAAGTTTGAGTCTGTTACTGCCTGGGGCCCTTTCAGGAGAACAGATGGATCTGTTTGTCTTGCAGGTACAATTTCCCATTGCACAGTTTCCATACATGGTGACTTTGTGCAGATTGACGCCCACCTTGGGGGTCAGTGAGCTGTTGAAATGGAATGACTAACTTAGTTAATGCATAACTACATCATTCTGAGCCCCTCCTGTTGAAACTTACATGACTGCAGCACCCTGGGTTACCAAGAATCCCCTGATATAAAGACTTTCCTGTACATTGTTTGGCTCTGTTGAGAAGATATTTATCTCTGGTTCTTATTTGCACATCACTGCTCTCTGAAGAGATGGAAAGAAAACTTCCTTTTGCAAGTTGAAGTATGAGGTAGGGCTCAGTCACTCCCGTGGCACCTCTTGTCCTCTTCTTCCGTCTCCCATTTAAAACATTTTTAGACAAACCCTTTTGTAGATTTGACCGTCACTAGAAAGCAATCACTTTTCAAAAGTTGTTTTATCTTCAAATCTTTCTCATTCCTTCACAGCTTATAAAAAGCAGGGAGGAAGTATTTTAAGATTTACAGGCCTGAGGGCTATAGCTCAGTAGGTAGGTAGAATTGCTTGCCTAGTATGCATGACGCCCTAGGTTCCGTTCTAAGCACTGTAGAAACTGGGATTGCTGGTGCGTGTATGTGATCCCAGCACTCTGGAGGTGGAAGCAGGAGCATCAGGAGTTCAGACCATCCTGAGCTAGCTAGAGATTTTTGAGACCCTGTCTCAAAAAAAAACAAACAAAAAAAAAACAAACAAAAAAAAACATTTAAAGCTTTTATTAGTGTGTAGATGGCAGCTTCCTGTTGTATTATCATAGGATTATCATAGGATTCCTGTTGTATTATCATAGGGTTGTCTAATCCAAGGGAATAGAGTTTAAATAATTAGCTAGAATCTGAAGCAAAGCAGTTAGTAATCAACTATTTGCCAGTCCATTGCCTTAACTACTAAGCTACCTCATTAGTAGAAATATTTGGAAAGGAGCTAGCGAGATGGCTCAGTAACTAAGAGTGTGTACTGTTCTCCCAGAGGTCCTGAGTTCCCAGTACCCATGTGAGGCAGCTCACAACCACTCGTAACCCCATTTCCAGGAACTCTGACTCCATAGGCAACTACATACATGTTCACAGACATGTTCATATGCACATAATTAAAATAATGTCTTTAGACCAAGTGGTGGTGGTGTACACCTTTAATCCTAGCATTTGGGAAGCAGTGGAAGGCAAATTTCTGTGAGTTCAAGGCCAGCCTGGTTTATATTACTAGTTCTAGGACAACCAAGGCTACACTAAGAAACTCTGACTCAACCCCCCGAAAAATAATAAAAATAATAAAAATAATTTTTAAGGAAATATTTGACTATAAGGAGTTTTCTCGGTGTTTTATTTCATTCTTGCTAGATTACTGGTACCAACAGCAGTCCTGTGTCTGAGCTGCATTGCCCCTACCTATTTTAACTTCTGCATGTTTAATGCCTTATCCCGCAGGGATCATGCCATGGTCTCACTGAAGCCTGTCAAACTATGCATATGATTTGCATCTTTAATCATTCTTTCTCTGTTAGTCCATATGATACAGCACTAAGGTGTCGTGAAACAAAGTCAGGACAGAGCCTGGAAACCTTGCTCCCTCACTCACTGTGGTGCAGGGTCACTTCTTGGTTATATTGCCTTACAAAAGAGGATGATGGGACGAATGGAAATGCAGTGGATCAACAGCCGTAGGGAGAAGAGTGGGCCCTGACATGTAGATCCAGTGGGGGAATCCAACCAGGGAGTACCCAGCATTCCTGCCCAGTGACTGCTGTGACTGCCTGCCTGACAAGCCCCATCAAGACAGCACAACTTTAGCCGTCACGCTCCATAGTGCCCTCCCTGCACATCAATACATGGTTTCACCAGCTTTCAGAAGGCTGTTTACCAGTCCTCTCCTGGTTAGGAAATCACAAGTATTTAGTCTTGAAACTAAGAAGGAAGGGAGCAGTTAATTAATGCTTTCGAAAATAAGAGGTGGGGAATCCTTTGTTCTCTTCAGCCTAAAATAAGTAGGCTCCCGGCCCTTCACCTAGACCGTTTAGTGGAAATTCTGTGTGTCCATGAACCGAAGGTCCCTGCTCCCATTGTGCCCCATTGTTTATGTTGTTTTCAAGACTTGAGAACTGCTTCTCTCCTACCATGCCTTATAAAGTTAAACAAAGAAGTATGAAGATGATGAGGACCTTGAAATGTCAGAGATATGGAATAGTCCCTTGGCCACATTCGTGCCCTTTGTTTTAGAGCGGAAGTTCCTGCCGTTCTTAATGGGGAGCCAAATAAATGTCTGTGTGGCAGGAGAAAGAGCCTTCTGCCTGGGAACTGGAGTCCGCTACTGAGAGTCACGCCTTTCCGTAGCTGGTGACCTGGGAGCAACCTCTTTTCAAGTTTACTTTTATCATTTGGGACACAAGGCTATAGCTGTGCCCACCTAACTCAAAATCGTAGTTGCTTCAACAAGGTAATGGGTGTACTGGCCTCTTGCAGCTGAAGCGGTTTCCATGCACACAGCATTGGTGGCAAGCCTCCACTGCACCTCTGTGCTCCACATGGTCCTCACGTTTATCAGCAGCAGGGTGGAAAGGAAAAGAGAATGAAATCGGAAAAGAAGTGATTTCCCGTGAGCATTCAAGGCCAAAAAGTAATTGTTAATAAATCAAAATTTACCCATGTTTTTTTAAATGATTAATTCTGTCAAAAGTTAATTGCATTTAAATTGTTTAATTTTCTAAATGGCTTTTAAAGAGGAAATCCTGCCTGTTAGATATGCCATGTTGGTCTAAGTTTCTTGTGACCTTGACAGAATTGCAATCTGTTGACGCTGGGGACACGCGACAGCAAGTCAGTTCAGTCAGTTTACGGTAGCGAGGACAGAAGCAGCAGGTGACAGATCATATCTTATCACATCTCCTGTTGGCTGCTTTGGATCAGCAGGAGCATGGCCCTGCTGGAGTCACCACGCCTGGGGATTTTCTAATTCCTGAGCTTGTGGGAATAAACTGCGGAAAAGAAGGTCTTCCTTTCTGAAGTTACTTAGTGATGTGAAACACATGTGTTTTTATTATTCTGCACATGCTTCGGGCAGGTTCAAGGCAGGGCTAACTCTCTTCCACTTTCCTTTCACTGTGTGCTTAGTTTTTCACCTACTAAAGTAATTTCTTTTTGAGAAGTTGTTTAAATGCCTCCCTAATTTCCGTGGGCATGTAGCTGTTTGTTTCTTAGTGAGGTTATTGCTTTCTTGCTAGGAAGAAAGGGGGCTGTAGATAGCCACGTGTTGTTGCCATTTCCTGAGGTAAAGCCTCGTAGAGCTAGACTGTGGCAGATGGGCTAAGCAGGACCTACCCAGGCTTTGCCGTGTTCACCTCCCTGAGCTGTTTGGACATGCCCGAGGGAAAAATGGCACCGCTCCAGCTTCAGTTTTCCAGGTTTCTTAGTCTGTAGCCGATGTCTGTGGGGAGTATTTCCTGAAAGTGGGGGTGGGAAATACGTTCTTCATAAAACTGTAAGACAAAATGCATATTGTTAAGGAGATGAGGACACTTGTGTGTTGGGGGCACTTGTGTGTGCCATTTTCCAGACAAAAGGTCTGGAAAGGTCTTAGAGTCTGGTGACTCAAATAAAATTCAACTGAAGCAATGAGGGCATCTCATCTAGGTGAAGGGGATGGATGGAATGTTTGTGCTGTTTTTTGCTGAAGCAGATACTAAGAAACGATAGTGGGTGTCTTAGGGCTCAGAGTTTTTTTTTTTAACAATTAAATGAGTTGTCATATGGATATGAAATACACTCAGCATATAAACCTATCCTCCCAAGCTGCTAAGGGAAATAGTGGGTCTTTGTTTTCTGGGGTGTTTTGTTTTGTTTTGTTTTTTAAGTAAGTTGGTAGGTATCTAAAGATGACATCTTTGGAAATGTGTGTATTTGTGTGTGTGTGTGTGTGTGTGTGTGTGTGTATGAGAGAGAGAGAGAGAGAGAGAGAGAGAGAGAGAGAGAGAGAGAGAGAGAGAGAGAGAGAGGGATACAAATGTAAGAATCATGCTGAATACCAAGATATTGCCTCACTTAAAATTTTCCTTAAAAAAAGGAAAATTACTGAGTTTAAGTTTTTCTTTTATTGGACATTGGTTATAAAGATAACTTGGAAGCTGCTTTACCAATGTGTGATGGAGTCAAGATAAAGACCTTTTAAGAAGCTAGGGAGATGACTCCATGCATAAGAGTGCTTGCTGCTCTTGCAGCGGACACAATTTAGCTTGCAGCACCCAAATGGGTGGTTCACAACTACCTGTTTCTCAAAATCCTGGGATGCATCATGCTCTTCTGGACTCCAGGGTGCATATATGAACACACAGACACTCATATACATATAATTTTAAAATAGTAAAAATAAATCTTTAAAAATTAATGTAAGAATTATTAAGTTCCTTAGTTTTGGCAGGTTTTGTATTGTTAGCCATAAAACTGACACAGACATACTCAAGTTTAAAAAGTGATTAGTTTGGCCGGGCGGTGGTGGCGCACGCCTTTAATCCCAGCACTCGGGAGGCAGAGGCAGGCGGATCTGTGTGAGTTCGAGGCCAGCCTGGTCTACAAGAGCTAGTTCCAGGACAGGCACCAAAGCCACAGAGAAACCCTGTCTCGAAAAACCAAAAAAAAAAAAAAAGTGATTAGTTTGGGCTGGAGAGATGGCTCAGAGGTTAAGAGAACTGACTACTGTTCCAGAGGTCCTGAGTTCAATTCTCAGCAACCACATGATGGCTCACACCCATCTATAATGAGATCTTGTGCCCAGAACACTATATTCATAATAAATTTTTAAAAAGTGATTAGTTTGAGATCATGCCCTCAGAGTTGTTTTGGCTGCAGGTAATAGAAATTAGCATCAACGAACTTCATAAGCAGTCAGTTTCTACCTATGATACAAAGTCTAGCTGGGTAATTCCTTGGTTCGGTGACATCATCCAAGGCCAGGTTCTTTCATCTTTCTGCTCTGCCACCTTTGCCTTTCAAGCCTTATCCTTTAGTTTCTTGTGTCCTTGAGACCATATAGTCAGAATGTCCTCATATGCGTCTTCTGTCTTCCAGAATGTTTCCCTTCACACCTTATTGTCCAGAACTGATCATATACCCTTGCCTAAGCCAGTTAACACTGTGCCCACCATGATTCACTCAAACCAATGGAGACTGTGCACAGAGTCCACAGGAACGGTAAAAACTAGGTACCTGGACAAAATTTTTGTTCCTTTTATTGGATAATGAGAGCTATGTTCTGTTTTCCTTTTTTGACTGAGCTACCAGAAATTACTAAACTTTGAACTCACTTGCAATAACCATGCTTAGCTTGAGGTGTCTGCAGTCCTCATTTACTATAGAGCGATAAAATATTTATTTTAGGACTGCAGATGTAGCTTAGTTGGTAGGAAGGTTGCTGAGCATGCATGAAGCCCTGGGCTTGATCTTCAGCACCACATAAAGCAGGCATGGTAGTACATTTCTATAATTCTAGCACTTGAGAGGAACGCACAGGAGGATCAGAAGTTCAAGATTATTCTCAACTATTGGGAAGTTTGAGGCCAACCTGAGCCTATCTCAAAACCTGTCTCAAAAAAATTATTTAAGTGATGCCTGATTTCAGTGTCAACTGTTGCCAGTTGTCTCACATCCTGATTGTACCAAATGAACAATGAGTGAGTGAACTGATTAATGGGTAACAAAGGGAAATGCCACACCAGGAACCATGTTGTTAGAGTGAGTGAGACTGTATCGACTCTGGGTGGAGAGAAGGTGAAGAGATGGTAATAGGGGCACTGCTGCTCTGCCAGAACCCACTTGGTGACTAACGGCCATCTCTAACTCCAGTTCCAGAGGATCTGAGCCCTCTTCTGGCCTCCATGGGCACTGAATACACATCCACACAGACAAATATTCTTACTCATAAAATAAAATGCTGTTGCTGGTGGTGGTGATGATGGTGATGATGATGATGGTGATGGTGGTGATGGTGGTGATGATGATGGTGGTGATGGTGATGATGGTGATGGTGGTGGTGGTGATGGTGGTAGTGATGGTGGTGATGGTGGTGATGGTGATGGTAGTGATGATGGTGATGATGGTGATGATGATGGTGGTGGTGGTGATGGTGGTGATGGTGATGGTGGTGATGATGGTGGTGATGGTGATGGTGGTGATGATGGTGGTGATGGTGATGGTGGTGATGGTGGTGGTGATGGTGGTGATGGTGGTGATGATGGTGGTGATGATGATGGTGGTGGTGATGGTGGTGATGGTGATGGTGGTGATGGTGGTGTTGGTGGTGGTGATGGTGATGATGGTGATGGTGGTAGTGATGGTGGTAGTGATGGTGGTGATGGTGATGGTGGTGATGGTGATGATGGTGGTGATGGTGATGGTGGTGATGATGGTGGTGATGGTGATGGTGGTGATGATGGTGGTGATGGTGGTGGTGATGGTGGTGATGGTGGTGGTGGTGGTGATGGTGGTGATGGTGATGATGATGGTGTCATGGTCATGGTTTTGCTGCTGATGCTGCTGATGGTGATGCAGATGTTTCTGTTCTTAGTAGAAAAGAAGCCGAGTCAGATTACTGATCAGAGCATCTCCATGGCACCATGTTGTCAGTTTTCTCTTCTGTTTTGTTAGGCATTGAACATCATTAAGGGTCTAATTTTGTAAATGTATTTGGTCACAATACCTAAGAGAGTGCCTGAAATATATGCTTAATAAATATTTTATAAATTAATAAATTAGGCTGGGTGTGTAATTTCATGGTAGAGCACACGACTAGAATGCACAAGGCTCTGAGTTTGATCTTCAGCCCTGCAAAAATTAAGGGATCAGTTATGGTGGCGCAGCTCTGTACTCCCAGCACTTGGCAGGTAGAAGCAGAAGGATCAGGAGGAGGTCAAGACCAGTCTTTGCTATATGGCAAGACTGAAACCAGCCTGAACTATGTGAGACTATCTCAAAAGCCAAAATTAATAATAATAACAATGGTCTGGAAAGATGGCTCTGTAGTTAAGAATGCCTGCTGCTCTTCTAACAGTTCCCAGCACCCATATCAGGTGGTTCACAACCACCCGGAACGCTAGCTCCAGGGGATCTGATCCCTTCTTCTGCCCTCATACATGGCATACATATATACATATGCATGATTCTTTAATTTTAAGTTTAAATATGAAAAATAATAAACTAAGCTGGGCATGGAGCCATTATTTTGAGGCCAGCCTGTGCTACTACAGGAAAACCCTATCTATAATGGTAATAACAAGAGACTAAGAAATAATCAATTAACTTAGCATGTTTTTTACCACTTATTTTGATTTTAAGTCTCTATTATTTTTTTAAAGATTTATTTATTATGTATACAACATTCTGCCACCATGTATGCCTGCACGCCAGAAGAGGGTGACAGATCTCAGTACAGATGGCTGTGAGCCACCATGTAATTGCTGGGAATTGAACTTAGGACCTCTGGAAGAGCAGCCAGAGCTCTTATCCTCTGAGCCATCTCTCCAGCCCTTAAGTCTCTATTATTAACAACTAATTTGGTTCTCTTATGCTTATTCTTTTTATCCTGCAATTTCTCTCCCCTCTGTATTTCCAGACCTCTTTTATTTTCTTGTGCCCTCCTTCTTGACAAGGAATCTACTTCCTTTAGCTGCACAAACTCATACCGCAGGGCTTGTGAATGTTGCCCCCTCTTCTTTCCTGGGACTCTTAGCTCTCATTTTCCTTTAACTAAACAAAATGACTCACAAACCTACAGATTTATAACCAGAAGGATTATCATGTCTTATGGACTCATCTCTACTCTGTCCAAAGAGGGGAAGTTTATTGTCCAAGGTCACACTATTGTTTGGAGCAGAGACCAAACTAGAACTCAGCCCTGGATCTATATTACACTCTGCAGAATGAGCAAGCCTCTTCTCAACTCCAGAGAAGCAGAGCACTATGGGAAAAGTTGAAGAGTATATCTTCTTTTTCATTGCAAATATCTTAAATGTAGTATGTTATAGGACTTAAATGTCAAATAACCCAAGTTTGATCTCAGCCACATTTATTCTCTATTCTTTGAACAACTTTTTTTTTAGTTCTCATGTGTCTCAACTGGCCTTGAACTTGCTCTGTAGTTGAAGACCACCTTTAACTTCTGATCTTCCTGCCTCTTGAGTGCTGGGATTACAGGTCTCCACCACAATGAGTTTTAGCCAGTGCTAGGGATTCAACCCAGAGCAATATGCATGCTAGGCAAGCACTTTACCAGCCGAGCTTCGTCTCCAGCCCTGAGTGTGTTCCAGTTTTCTATGCTGAAATAGGCTGGCTGAGTCATCCCTGGATCCATGTTGATGTTCACAGGGCAGAGAGAGACACAGAACTGCATGGAGTGTATCAGGACCACAGTAGTCAGCACTTGATTGCACCCACCATCTAAGCTTTGACTTCTTACAGGCTAAAGATGATGCTTTGTTAATTTTCATATCTAAATAACATTAGCATATCTAACAGAGAGAAGTCGTAGTATGGAACCCAGTCTGCCTTGAAGCTGACTGTGGAGTTCAAGCTGATTTTGAACACAAGAACTTTCTTCAGCTTTCCAAGTGCTGTATTGCAGGTGTGAGCCACCATGCCCAGCTCTGAGCATGACTCTTAGTGGTTATATATGCCCACTGCAGAGTAAGGCACCGTGCAGTGTGCCATGTTTAGATCGCTAGTCCTTCACTAAAGAGCTGAAATGTTAAAGGATTTTGATGGTTTTTTTGTTTTTTGTTTTTGTTTTTGTTTTTTTCTACAGGGGACATGGTCTCAAAATACCGGGAGCCTTTGCTCCACACATTTCTGAGGGGAGTGAGAGATCCAGATGCTGCACACAGGGCCAGCAGCTTAGCCAACCTGGGAGAGCTGTGCCAGCGCCTGGACTTCCTGCTGGGCCCCGTGGTTCATGAGGTACCGTTGCTGAGTCCGTCCCCAGAGCTTGATTTGTTGAGACTGTAATAAAGTGTGGGCTCCTGAGTCAGGAGATCAACCTGTGGTCCTTTTCCATCTGCTACTGCATCCTCTGAAACGGGACAAGCCACCATTTAACCTCTGTAGGCTGTCCTGGCATCCTCCCCTCCTCAACTTAGTTCATTTTTGAATTTTATTTACTTATTTTTAAATAGTATACAAAGTAATAAGTTTCATTATGAGATTTCATGCGTACTTTGTTGTTTTTAATCCACTGCCCCTACCCTTCTCCCCTAATCCCCTTCCTCACTCCTTTGTTTGTCCCCTTGTATTTCATATCATGTTTATCTGCTGCTCCCCCTTTTTGTTCTTCTTCTTTTTCATCTTCTGAATCCTTCCCAAGACTTTCTTTTCTACTTTTCAGGATCCCTCTTCTAGTTTCATGATTTCTACACAAAGAGAGAGAGAAAGAGAGGGGGGGGGACATGCATGGGTGCACATACATGAACATGTATACACAACAGTCATGGGTACACATAACATGAACATGCACACACACATGAATGGACACATATCAAATGTAAGAGAAAACAGATAGTATTTGTCTTTTTAAATGTGAGATACTTCCCTTAAGATAATAATTTTCAGTTCAACTCATTTTCTTGCAAATGTTATGATTTCATCTTTCTTTTCTCACTATGTGTGTGTGTGTGTGTGTGTGTGTGTGTGTGTGTAACTCATTTCCTTTTTCTCTTTCTCTCCCTCTCTTTTCGAGACAGGGTTTCTCTGTGTAGTCCTGGCCTGGAACTTGCTCTGTAGACCAGACTAACCTCAAACTCACAGAGATCCACCTTCCTCTGTCTCTTGAATGCTGAGATTAAAGGCATGTGCCACCCTGGCTCAGCTCATTCATCTCTTGATGGACATCTAGGCTGGATCTGCTTCCTAGCTGTAGTGGATAGCACAGCAATAAATATATATGTCCTAATAGCTCTGTGGTAGAACATAGAGTCCCTTTGGGGATCATATTAATTATTGATTCCCTATTAATCTATATGTTTGATGTAATGATTTGTTGTCTTTAATTTTCATGTTTATCTCATAGGCATATTGAAAGATGTCTTCCAGATTGAGTGTCCCTCTAAAACCCAAAATTATCCAAGATGATCTAAAATCCAAAATGCTAATACCAGTATAATGTCACAGTTGGAAATTTTTCTAGATCATGAAACTTGGTACAATTTCCTAAAATTACATAAAATGTTATATAGGGCCAGGTGGTGTCAGAACACACCTTTAATTCCAGCACTAAGGAGGCAGAGGCAGGCAGATCTCTGAGTTTGAGGCCAGCCTGGTCTACAGACTGAGTTCCAGGACAGCCAGGGCTAGACAGAAAAATCCTATCTCAGGAAGGAAAAGAGTTGTATAGAATTACCTTCTGGCTAAGTGTCTAAAATTTATGTGAAATATAATTAAATTGCATATTTGGATAACATTATGTATATGTAAATTTTACACAAAAAAATTTGAACCCCACAACAGTTTGGTCCCAAGCATTTCAGAAGAGATGTGCTCAACCTGTCATTAGAATCTAAGTTCCAGGTTCCTCACACTTGCTTAAAAACAACTAGTAAATTGCTACAAAGATCCTGATGAGGCTGACACATTTGAAGAAACTTTGAGGATGAGCTAGACTGACCTTTTTTCATTCTCTGGGTCATTTGTGAGTCATTTCTATTTACCAAAAAATTTTAGGCAAATCTAGCATTGACCTTCTTCCTTGGTCACACAGGCCAGACCCAGTTGCTCAGCTCAGAGCTGTCAGTGGCCATACCTTTAGAATAGGACGAGGCCGGACAGAAGAGTCCTGTGCGTTGTCATCACTGAACCCGAACCTGAATACCAGCTTGCTTTCTCAGCCACTAGACTCTTCCCTTTCTCTTTGTGGAAACCACAGCAAATAGCAGACTGAGCCAACGCAGGTTTATAGCACTTAAGAAGTGCCAGATTTTGTTGGATTTTGTCATTTTCATTCAAGGCTAGGCAGCTTCTGTCTGTATTTGATGTGTGGACGTAAGATGCTGCCCCACTTCTACAGACCTGTACTTTTGTACTATATCTATCTCAAAACTTTTCATAATTATTAGTAAGTTGCAAACATAAAAGGGGAAGAACAAATCATTGTTGTTGTTGTCATCATTTTCCTGCCTGTCCTTCTCTTACGGTGCTGAGGATCAGGTCTAGGGCTCTGCACATGCCTACCCAACATTCTCCTACTGAGCTGCATCCATTCTTCATTCAGTTTCTCATTCCCTCTAGTATCTATCATGTTTCTTGGCATGTGGTGGGTACTGTGTTATGTATCTGATTGACAGCAAATGCAGGGAATGATAAGGCTATCTGGGAAGACTAGTTCCTACATGTTTAAAAGATAGTCATAATGGCAAGCTCTTAATACCTTACATATGTCAACCGATCTAGTGCTAACAGAAGAAACCGAGGCACAGAAAGACTAAATAAGTTGCCAAAGTATGCAGGTAGCACATGGCAGGACTGGGATTTGAATGTGGGTAGTTAGCTCAAGGATTTACTCTCTTAAAGTTCTGTACTGTCTCATGATGGTTTCAGCTCACTTAGAAGATTGCCTTTATGTCTTGAAAGTAGAGCGTCTTGCCATTTGCGAAAAGCCACAAGCAGGAAGGATCATGCAGCTCCTGCTTTAATAGAGCCTGATTTTGGCAGAAAAACTTCAGACAGCAATATATTACCTCTGATTTGAAAGACTAGGTATTTCCCTCCCATATAATTTCTGCCTCCTCCTCTGAAATGTTCTTATGTAGCATCCCATGCTTGCCTTGTCATCAGTGCCAACCCAGGTACCTTAGGTGGACTACAAGTTTGAACATGCTTGGAGACCTGCCAGCTTTAGTGTTTTCATCCCCTGAGCCCTTCTGTAGGCAGACTGTTTCAGACCCTTCACATGGAAAGAGTGGGGAGTCTGTGTGTGTGTGGAGGGGAGGGGGATGTGCATGTGATGGGGATTGAACCCAGAACCTTGCATATGCTAGGCCAGTATTCTCCCATTGAGCTGTATACCCAGCCCTTTATGTGCCACTCTGATGACTAATCTTCATTACCAACTTGATAGGACTTAAAGCCTTGTGTCTATGAGGGTATTTCTAGATTTAGCTTAGAAGGGAAGGCCCTCTGTGAATGTGGTGGCAGCATCCCGTGATCTTGGGCCCCAGACTGGCTAAAAAGAGAAAAAGGAGAAAACAAGCTGAGTGCCAGCGTTTGTCTTTCTCTGCTTCCTGAGTGCAGCAGTGGCATGACCTTGTCGTCGTCTGCCGTGCCATCTCACTGTGATGGACTGTAGCTGATGTGGGAGAGTCTTCTGTTTGTGTTGATTTCATTCATTAATAAAGAAACTGCCTTGGCCCATTTAATAGGCCCGCCCTTAGGTGTCGGGCGGAACGAAAAGCAGGCCTGCTTGCAGCTCCTCACTACATGTAGCCTTTCTTACACCGTGAGCCACAGTAAATCTTTCCTCCCTGAGGTTGTCTTGGTTGAGCATTGCTGTGGCAAGAGAAGTAACTAATACAGAAATTGGTACCAAGAAGTGGGGCCTTTGCTGTGATAAACCTGACCATGTGGTTTATGGGACTGCTCGAGACAACCACACAGGGAAGTGCTTTCCACGGTTCAACTGCCAAGGTCACACAGAGACCACTACAACTGGAATAGAAGGGGTATTCTGGGTCTCAGGCTGGCACTTGATGGCATCATCCATGTGTGCTAGTTTTGCAGGCATGCAAAATGCAAGTTAGCAGTCATGGGAGGGCTCACCCAGGTTTCAGAAGCAGTGTGTAGAGGGTTGAATTCCCTGCAGGGAAGATGGGCCCTTGCAAAAATTGTGCAGGGGATCCTAAGTTGAAATGGAAGCCCATGATGTTGGAGATAGCAGGACCATGGGATATCCACCAAGGAAAGCTGCAGGCTCAGAGTAGAATCAGTTCAAGAGAGAGGCTGTGTGTGCTGCCTGTCATACAACTGAAGGGTGGGGGCTTCCTGAGTCCGATGGAGCCTACATGATGTCCCTAAGGGTTCCGAGATGCCAAATGGGGAGTTAGGGTGTAGTTGTGTTCTGATAGGTCTTGGGTTTGCTTGTCTGGTCTTTTCTGGATAGCCCCTCATTCTTCCCTATAGGAATGCAAATGTTTAATCTGTGTCATTATATCTTAGAAATATGTTTTTTTTGTTTTTTATTTTATGGGGCTCACAGTTAAGAGATTGCCTTTTGTCTTAAATGAGACTTTAGCCTTAAATGATGTTAGAACTGTTAAGATTCTTAGGAATGAACTGACTATACTTTGCATCATGAGATAGCTATGGTCCTTTGAGGACAAAAGGTGAAACACTGTGGTTTAAAAGTGATGTGTTTGTCAGGTGTGATGGTGCACAGCTTTTATCCCAGCACTGGGGAGACAGAGGCAGGCCGATCGCTGTTGACAAAGGTTAACTTGTAGTTAATCTTTATTGTCAGCTTGATGGGATTTATAATCCCCTAGAGATACATCCAGAGGTATTAATGAGGGTTTTTCTAGAGAGATTTAATTGAGAAGGGAATACTCACCCTCAAGGTGAGTGGTACCATTTTATGGGCTAGAGTCCCAGATTGAATAAAAGGAGAAAACGGAGAAAATAAGCTGAATGTTTGCATTTATCTCTCTCTACTTCCTGACTGCAGATGCAGTGTGACCAGCTGCCTCATGCTCTTGTCTCCATGCCGGCCCATAGTGAGAGACAATATTCCTTCTTAAGCTATGAGCCAAAATAAATCTTTATTCCCTACATTGCTTCTGGAAGGTATTTGGTCTCAACAATGAAAGATAACTAATTCTAAGGGGGAAGGGGAGGGGCTTCAAGACAGGGTTTCTCTGTGTAGCCCTTGCTGTCCTAGAACTCACTCTGTAGACCAGGCTGGTGCAGAATCAGAAATCTGCCTGCCTCTGCCTCCTGGGATTAAAGGCGTGTGCCACCACTAACGAGCTACCTGTTCAGTAGGTCATCATATTGTTTTGTCATTCAGTAGACAGGCTTCGATCACATACTCTGTACCAATTGTGCCTGCAGCCAAACCATGGGCTGGGTGGTAAGAACGAGCTGTGAGCACAGGAGCAATCTCTGTCTTCATGGACCTGACATTCTGGGGACAGGAAGCACAGTAGATAAATAAATAAATGACTATTTCGTGACACAATGGTAAGTCACTAGGAAGTTGCACCCAATGAGGGAAGAGGCAGTTTGTTGTTGGACACAAATGAGACGGACAATCAGATTTTTCTGTTGAGTGACATTTGAGCAAAGATGTAAGGAAAGAGGTGATGTACGTGGAGGACAGCATTCCAGGTGGGTTTTTGCTGGAGAGAGGAGTGTGAGGAAAAGAACAGTAGGAGCCAGCGTTGGAAAGGTAGTGGCCAATCCACATAGGGCTTGCAAAGTCTGGGGGCTTTTCCTTTGTGTGAGATGAGAAGACAGCAAAAGAAATGCAATGGTGTAATTTATTTCAAATCACTGAGACATTTTTATTAGCTCTTCAGCATCTAATGAAGGCTCTGAATCCTGGTGTCTGGGAGGTCCCTAGCCTCAAGTGCTGACAGAGAAGGAACTTAACTTGAAGAGACTGCCCTGCAGCCTGACATGTCAGTACAGTCTACAGTGGACAGGACAGATGATTCACTAGACCAAGCACAGGGCTCGCACAGAGCTGGGACCCTGTGTTAGAGAAGGAAGCGCAGGTTCATAATCCACTTTGTTAGAAAGTTGAACTAGCCATCAAACACTCCTCTGATGCTCTTTGCTCTGGGGACATTCGCCCCTCTAGCTGTGGAATCTGAAGAGAGCTGTCCTAATTTGTCAGTGGCCCAGATTGGGAACACTTCCGTATTTTATATGGGGGGGAGGGGAGAAAGTATAGGTCCAGCTCTTCCCCTTCTCTTCCTACTGGGAATTCAAGTTTTTCTTCTTTGTTGGTATCAAGATTTAGCCTGTTTAGAGTACATTATCATTTTTTCCACAACTTCTTGTTCATGTTAAGCACTATGTTGCTTGAAACCAAATCTTGATAGGCTTTCATCTTTATCACTGTGTGACGTATGTGATTTAAGTCAGTGCAGGAAGAGGCCTGTCCTCAATCCGGCAAATAAGATGTGCCCCAGGTGACAAGGACATGGAAGAGCCTACTTCAATGGCTGCCCAAAACTCCACATGCTTGAGCTCTGAGGCGGGTGCAGAGTCACCGGTCCTATTGCTGCGACAAAACATGACGAAGGCAACCTATGTGTGAAGGAGTTTATTTGGGCTTACAGTTCTGGAGGGCTGGAGTCCATGATGGTGGAGTGGAGGCAGGATGGCAGGAACAGGAAGCCGAAGGCATACATCTTTCTTTTTCTTTCTCCCTTTTTCGTTTTGTTTTTGTTATTGTTTGTAGGGACATTGTCTATCTGTGTAACTGTAGTTGTCCTGGAACTCCCTGTGTAGACTAGGCTGACCCCAAACTCACAGAGATCTACCTGTCTCTGCCTCCTGAGTGCTGAGATCAAAGGCGTGTGTCACCACGTCTGGCAAGGCTCACTGTTTAAACCATAAGCATAAAAATGAAGAGAGCAACCTAGAAATGGTGCAAGGAAAAAACTCAAAGCCTGTCCCTTTTAATGTACCTCCTCCAGCAAGGTCACAGCTCCTAAGCGTCCCCAAACAGCGCTATCAACTGGGGACCAAGTGTTGAAATGCCAGAGCCTGTGGGAATATTCTCATTCAAAGCAGCATATGCTCTGAGTTGATCACAGGCTTTTCCGCCATCAGTGCAGTTGCATACGTGACAAAGTACCTGCAGTGAAACTCCACTGCTGCTTTGGGGAAGCTCGAGTAACCATCATGGTCTCTTTCCTGGTAGGTTAAATGAGTAAGCTAAGCTCATAATAACCATTGCTTTATGGTTCTCCAGTGGATCCAGTTTCAGACATGTGAGCACAGCAACTGGATTTTAACAAATGAAGCTTCAGGGAAAGTGAGAAAGGGATGCTGGAACACCAAGGTCATGGCTTCTTGATGCACACCTCAACTCTAGTAGCTTCTCTCCTGGGGTTTTCCAAAGTGCTTATTGGCAATCTTGCCATTTTACTGTCTTTATTTACATAGTCTTCCTTATTCAGGGTGTGTGCCAGCTGTTTGGGGGTGATGATTTTCCTTATTTTTGTGGCTCCTATGAAATGTTCAGTTTCTCAAGCTGGCCACTATTGTTTCCAAAGCAGCCAACATCTTCCCTTCTGTATAGCTTTCAGAAGGGACAATGGCTTCCATGATTCTGCATGTGAAGAGGAAGCCTTCAGCAGTATCACTCACTCATTAGGATAGGTGTGTTGACCCTCAGGGCAAGTTTCCTGAATTAATCCAAAGTGGATTTCTGTCCTGTGGGAAAGCTTAGTAATGGAAACTGGGAATATTATAAATTAGTAAAGACCTTATATCGTGTCTGTGGTTCACCAAGGCTTTTAGAGATGGAAGGCAATGTTGAGCCTGTCCTTGGAGTTGGAGGTGAGAGACTAGCCCTGGAGTGTTAGACAAATGGAAGGTGACAGCCTTGCCAGCTCCCCACTTCTAGTGTTAGGCAGAAATTCATGGTACCAGCTTTCAGGAAAGCAGCGTATGAGCTGGGCCCAGGTGCTTGACCTGAGCGGGAGGATGTTCTGGCCTTTAGATGACATATACGAGGCCATACAAAATCTACTGCCTTGAACAGCCATTCCCTATGTAGGATGTGGTCCCCATGGCAGAGGTGTTGAGGAAGGTTCATTGGCCTCTTCTGATCTTAGGCCTCTTCCTGATTGTCCTGGACAGCTACGTGCAATGGTACATAAGCCGCAGGCTACTCCAGAAACCCAGTTCCTGTAGAGAAGCACAGTTCTTTCCACTGTACCTTCAAGACACAGTATAAGGGTTGAAGAATTAACTTTGAAGGGAAAAGCCCTTCTCCAAACAGGATCCTTCTCCCTAGATATCCAAATTGTAGCTTAACTGCCAGGATCAGGCTTGTGCTTAGAGGCACAGGGGGGCAGAACAGAGGAGGCAAAAGCAAGCACCAGTAGAGTTTTGAAGGGGAAACCTTGGTCTCCCAAATTAGAATCCTGCACCCAACACTAAACCTTGAGAGGCACAGAGCAGTCACTCAGAACCTCTGCTTGTGACATTGCTGTGGGCTGGCTTCCTATGTTATGAAACCAAGTAAGAAAAGCTCTAACTTGTTTCTCCGTCTTCAGTTCCTACCTTGTAAATACTAAGCTTGAAAGTGAAGGTAGCTATTATACTGTTGCCTCCTTGGAGGTGGCCCAAGGAATTCCTAACTAAAGTGCTTCTGCCGTTAATGCCAGGGGCATGGAAGCTGCCCCTGCTGGCCTTAGGGTTGGGGACCCAGGTCCAAAGCAGAGAAGCAGCTTCCTAGATCTTACTGAACAGCAGTTCCCCGTGGGTTGCAGTTTCTGGGGTTTTTCTTCCCTTCAAACTGCAAGTGTGTCTATTAGATGCTTAACGTGATGGAATGCCAGCACATCACAGATGCAATTATATTTCAGAACAAGCCTCCTTCTTCTAATCTCTCTGCCATCGCTGATTAATTAGGTACTTTGAACTCTGCCCAACTGTTTGAAAGCTGTGAAAAATACAACCTGCATAGTTAAAATTTCTACACAAGCCTATTTCCTCATTGTGCCTGTATCCCCATCCTTTGAACATAATAAGTATTTATACATGTTTTCTAGTACACGATCTGGCTATTTTCTTATCATGGCTAGAATTCCCTCCACTGCTGGCCAAGAAATACAAGCACACAATGAAAACCTAATAGCAAAACTATGTGAGAAACCAATTGAATAATTTAGACATACTTGCAGCTTGTTACTGCCATGTGACACACCAAAGTTATGTTTTTCCTTTTAAGCCTTGCCTGAATGCCTCAGAAAGGCATCTTGTTAATGGTGTCTCCTTATAGACCTTTTGGAGGATCTTTGTGCTTGTGAGGAGCAGTAGTAGGATAGCTGGCGCAGGATTTAGAATCTCTCTGTGTCTCTCTCCTTCCCCTCTCCCCTCCTCTTCCTCTGTGTGTGTAGCAGTTTCTAACTCAGGTCCTCACGCGTGCACAACCTGCAGTTTACCAGCAGAGCCATCCCCAGCCCCTGCACTGTCTCGTTTTTATCACGTGTAATTATTAGCTGTGTGTATGGCACCATGTTTTATTTTAGTGCAGGGGGTCAAGGAACAGTTTTTAGGGATCAGTCTCTCCTTCCCCTTTATAACGCTTTAGAGATAGCGCTTGGGGCACCAGGCTTGTGTAGCTCACACCTGTCCCCTCTGAGCCATCTCACTGGCCCACATGACACCATGTTTGCAAGTAATTTCTAGTCCTTCTTTTCTGAGATGGAATTGTCTGTGAAAGTGCTGAAAGATCCGGTCTACAAAGGAAGAGACGCAGGCTGAGCACCTCTGAAACTGGCCATGCTGTCTTCTTAGAGTGGACACTAGGTTTGAAGGACTGGGTGGACATGCGGAGGGAAATGAGTGTCTCTCTCCTCATAGCCCTGTGCTGAGACTGTCATACCCATCTCATGGCAGCCCAGGAACTCTGAAGCTCCTTAGCTGAGCCTCATGGTCCTCAGGCCCTAGAAACTGCTCTGGCCCATCTGTCCTTCCTCTGTTGGAAAGTTCCTAAAGATGAGCACACAATATCTTTCCCCAATTTTAGGGAATACTTGCATTTGGCCTTGCCTTTTTTTAAAACATATTCTGTAGACATCTATGCCTTCCCACTCCCTGGTTCCACCCCTGAATTTCAAACCAGATTTTGACCTTTTCCAGAAACAGTTGGCTGTATCAGGACCTCTACCACTGATTTCACCTTCTTCATTGAACATGAGAAAACTAAGCCACCCCTTTCTAAGCCAGCTTGCTCTTAGGGAGTGTGTAATTGAGAGGCACGCAGTTGAAAGGCTACAAGTAGTTATGCAATCCTGGTTCCTATTGACTTCTTCCCCCACCCTCCTAGGTGACAACCTGCCTGATTGCTGTAGCTAAGACCGACAGTGATGTTCAGGTGCGCAGAGCCGCGATCCACGTGGTTGTGCTGCTGCTGCGGGGACTCAGCCAGAAAGCCACTGAGGTAAGCCAGCTTGCCCCCGTGCATCTTCCCTTCCTTGTGTTATTCTGGGACCCAGTCTTCCTTGTACAGGTTCAGCTTCAATGTCTTTCTTAGATTTGAGTTAGGGTTTTCATAGCAAGAAAATGGTATGACTTGCATCTCCAGTAAGAGTCTCTATGATGCATTAGACAGCTACGGGAAAACCACGCACATTTACAGAGGCTGTGAGTCCTGGCAGTCTCAGGGCAGGCTCCACAGTGAGCTAGCTGGAGCGCAGTCACCCTGCTCTGTAGCTTGAGCTCTGGTGGCTTATCTTTCTGACTCACTTCACTGTTCATGCTTAGGGACAGGAGGCTTCATCTAAGAGACTTCCTTTCCAGCTCTGAGTTGTGGCGTAAACTATACTTTCTCCTTCCCTTCAAGTGGGTTTGGTTGGATCTCTCCCCATTGTATGGCTAATACAGGAAGAAAGTTTATGGATCGAAATGTGTGCTGAGAGTGAATGAACTCAAACTAAGTTTCCCTCTTGCTTCTAATGGAACCACCTCCCCATCTGATTTCAGATTAGAGTCTGCATTAATAATTCACTTGCTGGCATTCACAGTCTGATCTGCGGCTCGCACATCAGTATTTAACCAAACCTCCGGGAAGCCATTGTGAGAGAGATTGTTCTGTCACAGAGAGGCTTATTCATGCCGTATTTTACCGTATCAGGTCACTGACACCTGTTTGTACATGTAGGCACTTTAGTTATCCCCTTCCGACCTTGACAAGCCTCGCTGTCTCCATAAATGCCTACTTGTTGTCGTTCAGCCTGGCAGCTGGTTTCCAAACGGCCACTTCCCTGTCTGCCACCCTCGGCTGCTCTTCTTTGCCTTCACATGTGCCTTGCCTAGGGTAAGGTTTGGCTTGCGTGGGCTCATGTGGCATGAACGTGTTCACCTGCAAGTTAGAAAAGCGTGATTGTGGTGGGCTCGTCATGTGAGGATTTGTTTTTATCAAATCACAAGAACTGTGTGTTTCTTAGTAACTTAGCTATAGGAAGACCAATGTTTCTTGGATTATCACGGCTCGTTGTCTCCTAGCAGCAATGTGGCTGCAGTAGGCATGGCCCATAGAACTGATTAAATGGAAAATAAAGAAGGTGAGAGAAAGACAACTGTAGGCATTTTGCATCCTGTGGGGGGACGGACAGTTTTCTAGCATCATCCCCCCAGCCTACTTTGTTTTAGACATTGCTCACCTAACTACCACCCCCCATGGTAAGGTGTCTCCATGCTGCATTTATCCGGCGCATTTCTGCTTGAAACAAAATCAAAGTTTAGTTCGCGAGGACGATGGCAGGAAATGAATGCTGGGGCTGTGACTAACAGTGACACAAAGGAAGTGGGAAGAATGGCCGAGCTGACTCACAGAGCTTTCCCCTGGGAAGAATTGTGCAGCGATGGAGTTCTCACCTAGTCTGTCTGGTGATACGATAGGGACATGTGCACATAACCTGATGGTTCCTAGAATTAAATGAATTGCTGTAGTATACACGCAGCTTTTGTTCAGAACCTGCTTTACAAACGAGAATTAAGAAACTTCTGTACTTTCCATCTTTGTGAAGATCTACAGGGCTGGGCTGTAGATGGTCTAACACTTGCCTGGCACTCAGCACAGGAAAAGCCCTGGGTTCAGTCCTCTGCCACTCAAGAAAATAACTTAGGCTAAGCGTACTGCTGTATATGTATAATCCCAGCATTTAGGAGGCCAGGCGGGTGGATCATGAGCTCAAGGCCAGCCTGGGCTACACAGTGAGATCCTATCTCAAACAACAAAATCTATGATGCTTCTAGTAAACACATCGTGGTCCTTGTGTTGTTCTTGTTGCAGTTTTTTTTCTTTTGGGAATTGGGGTTGAACCTAGAGCTTGCACTGAGCTGGGTCCCGAGTCAGTGTCACAGTTTATGTAATCCTTAACAACTGGAAGGTTGAGTGAGGGAGTACCGGGATTCCATATTAAAATCTTTACCAGTCAAAAATTAGTTAGTAATAAAAGATGATCTAAGAGGTTGGAGAAATGGCTCAGCGGTTGACAGCATATGTTGTTGTTGTTGTTGCTTTTTAAAGATATATATATATATATATATATATATATATATATATATATATCTTTAAATACACACACACACAGACACACACACACACACACACACACACACACAGTGTTCTGCCTGCATGTATGCCTGCACTCCAGAAGAGGACCCAGATCTCATTATAGATGGTTGGGAGCCCCATGTGGTTTTCTGGGAATTGAACTCAGGACCTCTGGAAGAGCAGCCTGTGCTCTTAACCACTGAGCCATCTCTTCAGTTTCAGCATATGTTGTTCTTGCAGAGGGCCCATGTTTAATTCCTAGTACCCCCATATCAGGCAGCTGACAACTGCCTGAAATTCTAGCTTCAGCAGATCTGACATATCTCTTACCTCCTCAGGCACATGCATAGAGATGCACGTGTGCATGCAACTAAATAGATAATAAATAATAAAATATATCTAGGAATATAAGTCACAACTTTTTTGTTTGTTTTTTGAAGATAAGGTATCTCTGTGTATCTTTGGAGCCTGTCCTGGAACTCACTCTGAGGACCATGCTGGCCTCAAACTCACAGATCTGCCTGCCTCTGCCTCCAGAGTGCTGGGACTAAAGACATGTGCCACCATCGCTCAGCCCAAGTTACAACCTTTTAAAGAAAAATCTAAGCTCAGTATGGTGTTGTACCCTTGTAATCCCCAAATTTGAGATCTGGAGGCAGGAGGGTCACAAGTTCAGCTCTGTCTGCTACAGAACAGGTGCTCTTGTTGCACAGATAAAACAAAACAAATCCATAAAACTTTGGACATGGGGTGTAGCTCACTTGTAGACCGCATGCTTAGTAATTAAAGGCACTAAGTTTGACCCCAATATCAGAAGAGGAAAAATTCTTACGAAGTATGAGTAATATTATGCACACATGTACATACGCAATACAAGAGAATACTGTGTGTGTGTGTGTGTATTAGAGAACAATGAAAGCTGAAGCAGGAACTCTAAAAGCTGGGTGTGCTGTTGTGTGCTTGTAATCTCAGCACTCAGGGGTTGGGAGCAGGAGGATCAGGTCACCCTGGCTTTATAACCAAGTTCAAGACTAACATGGGCTCCGGGAGGCCGGTGGGGGGGAGAGTAGGAAAGAAAGAGAAAAGACACGTTCTCAAAGTGCCTCACATCTGTGTGTAGCTAATGAAAGCAGCACTGTTTGCCTCACCAAACAGGAATTAACCCGTGGCCTTGAAGATCTCTGTCACTTTTAAAAAGTGGTGTAAATAGAAAATGCCTCTCCTGTTGTTCACACCTCTGGGCCACACTCACTGAAACTTACAAATTGTGCTTACTCAGTGGGTGAAGGAAGGAAATGGGATGGAGGGATGCCTAACTCCCCCACTGCATCCTTGAGACCAGGTGTGTTAAATCTTGTCACAGTGGTTGTGATTATAACTGGGGCCACTGGAATGAGGAGTGGAGAGAACTGCTCAGCTTACACTGACATTTCTCTTGAGAGCTGTTTTGCCCCCAGGAACAGCTGAAGTGAAAATGCTACTCTGTTGATGAAGTTTTCCTTTCTGTCCTGCTAATCACCATCTCTCCAGCTACAGGTAGCCAAAAGATAGTGCTGGGTTTCATCTGCTGCTTGTGGGTGTGAGGCCCAGGATCTCTGTGGTTACGGCAACTGGCCAGGGAGGTAGGGAGATGGATTGGGAATAAGAGGGAAACCATCACTGCCTCTAATTGATGAGGTAATTTTTAGTTCATTCAAAAGTAGCCACAGTGTTTAGTGGCAGTCAAAACAAAATCTGCACTCACTCTCTTACTGAAGAAAAAAGATCTCTTTTTTTTTTTAATTTAGCTTTAGACCTTATTTGCGTAATATATAGCATGACAGTTAAGAAGCCAGAAGTTACCTTCTTTAAACCCCTATCTACCTCACCCTGACTGAAAAGTAAATTTACTAGGAATAACCAGGAGAGGAGGCATGGCATGTTCAGACCTGTAACTTGTGTTGCTTTCAGAGTTAAGAATAGGCCTCTCAACACAGAAAAATGAGCTAAGCAGCATAATAAAGATGGTGCTGCATAACTACTACCTCTTCCCGGCTTGATCTTTGCCCAGTGACTCACTTATCCTGTGTAGTAGAAGACAGTAACTAAGGAGTAGAAACTGAAGACCGTCCTGTGAAGCTGGCACTCCTTCACAGCAGCCATCCAGCCAGTACAGTGAACTGCTCCCTGAGAGAGGGAGGAGAGCAGGCTGGTTCTTACGAACCAGAGGATTTCTGTTTCCTTGGCTTTCACTGTAGGGACAGATTGAAGAGTTATTTGACAAGGCATGTGATACTGTAGGGACCTTAGAAAAGAAATCTTTATGGCCAACACTAGAAGGTGGAATCTAGTGCTTGTGTTTTAGATTCACCTGGTGCTAGTCTGTCTAGGCCAAGTAGAGACTGTGATGTGACACTTAACACTGACACAGACAGATTTGAGTTAATAAACAGACAGATCAAATGGAAAGTTTCTTGTTGGCAGAAATTTCTGTCCTCAAGCCACTCCCAAGTAACCACTCAGAGACTCAATATTAATTATTATAATTAATATTATATTACTAATATAATAATATTAATTATAAATGATCGACCAATAGCTCAGGCTTTTTACTAATTAACTCTTTTTTCTTTTTCTTTTCTTTTCTTTTTTTTTTTTTTTTTGTTTTTTTGAGACAGGGTTTCTCTGTAGCTTTGGAGCCTGTCCTGGAACTAGTTCTTGTCGACCAGGCTGGCCTTGAACTCACAGAGATCTGCCTGCCTCTGCCTCCCAAGTGCTGGAATTAAAGGCGTGGGCCACCGCCACCACCCAGCTACTAGTTAACTCTTATATTTATGTTAACCCATATTTCTTATCTATGCTTTGCCACGTGGCTTGGTACCATTTCTCAGTCCAGCATGCCCATCTTGCTTCTCTCTGTGTCTGCTGGTGACTCTAGACTCTGCCCTTCTTCCTCCCAGCATTCTCAGTTTGGCTCTTGCACCTAACCTTGTCCTGTTCAACTATTGGCCAGTCGGTTTCTTTATTAAGCCAATTACAACAACATATATTCACATAGTGTAAAGGAATGTTCTACATTTCCCCCTATTTTTCTAATTGAAAGGAAGGTCTTAACTTTAACATAGTAAAATGTAAAATATATACAGGTAAAAATATATTCAATAAAACAATTATTAAGTAAGAATTAGTTAAAATATCTAGTTTATTTGTATTTAGCAAAATTAGAGAAAATATTCTATTATCTATTTTTATCTTTGTGACTCTAAAGTTTTAGACCTAATATACCTTTTATTATTACTAAGGAAAACTTTAACTATGACCATCTAGTTTTCAACTTTGTCCAAGACCCTAGAAAAGTGAAATGTCACCTAACGACAGGGATATCTCACTATCTGGACAGTCATATTAATTTCTTCTGTTACAGTTTGCCCTGGGGAATCCCATGTCCCTGACTCTAGAGTGCTAGGATTATAGGTGGCCCCTATGACTGTCCGAGGATCCAAACTCTGGTATTCATGCTTGCCATATCCTAAGCCATAACTCTAGTCTCTTGAAAACATTATCTTAAAGCAAATAATTGCACTAGTAATGAATAAAAACGGACAACAGTCATGGGTCTAATTGTCCACACTGACAGAACTTTAAGTGACTTCTTTTGGGGGGGGGAGTGGTTCAAGACAGAGTTTCTCTGTAGCTTTGGAGCCTGTCCTGGAACTCACTCTGTAGACCAGGCTGGCCTCAAACTCACAGAGATCCACCTGCCTCTGCCTCCCAAGTGTTGGGATTAAAGGCATGCGCCACCATCGCCCGCCCGGCTTAAGTGACTTCTAAACAATTGCCTAGAGATTCAAAATGTAGCAAAGTCTCATGGCTTCTCTGAGCAAGCTGTCAGAAGGTTGTTGTGTTGGTTTGAATGAGAATGGCCCATAGACTCATATATTTGAGTATTTGGCTCCCATTGCTAGAACTGATGAGGTGTGGCCTTGGAGGAGGTGTCCTAGGAGTGGGCTTTGAGGCATTAAAAGCCCATGTCATTCCCAGTTAACTCTCTCTGCCTTGTGCTTTTGGATCAGATGTAAGCTCTCAGCTACTGCTTCAGCACCATGTTTGCTACCATGGAAACCCTCTGGAATCGTGAGCCCCAAAGTAAATGTTTTATTTTATAAATTGTCTTGATGATAGTGTTTTGTTAGCAATAGAAAAGTCACTAAGACAAGAATGATAACTGTGTATATTGAGACATTTGTCTTATTCTGCTTTGTTTCAAGCCTGACTTAATCTTCTGTCTTTAAGGAGCCAATCAGATCAGGAGCACAATTTTCAAATGTTTGTTCCCACACATTAAAAGCAATGTTTAGCTAGGCACGATGGCATACTACCTTTAATTCCAGCCCTCAGGAGGCAGAGGCAGCAGATCTCTGAGTTCAAAGCCAACCTGGTCTACAGAGTGAGTTTAGGACAGTCAGGGCTACACAGAGAAACCCTGTCTCGAAAACAACGTTTAGTCATCAATTGGTGCCTGTTTTTTCAAGGTCTCATCACCTGCCAGACATGAGATGCATGTGTGGGATTGCAGCTATGATGTCATAGCCCCAGACCCTTGAGCTAAAGAGAGTAAAGTGAGGTCCCCTTCAGTCTTGAAGAGCATGTTTCAGGGGTACATTTGTCCAAGGATCCGAGCTAGGAGGCTGAGAGAACAGGGATAAAGGGTGTCAGGAGTGGAAAGGTGTCAGGCCAAGCACAGACACAACCCAAGCAAAGTTGGCGGATTGAGAAAGGCCAGGCTAGGACAAGCCAGGTGGGGCCAGGCTTCTAGAAGGCTGCTGCTGCTGGCACAGAAAGAGGTCCAGTGAGTATGTGCTGCTCCTCATAGCTTGTATTCTATTCTCACACAATTTCTTAAATCCATATAATTCATATATTATAAAAATTTACTCTTAAAGAATTCATCACTTTTGTATATTTGTAAGGCATGCAGCCATCACTGCCATTCGTTTCCAGAACATTCTCACCTTCACAAGATAAAGCCCCTTGTCTCTGCTGGGCTGCTGTGCAACTGAGACTAACCTTGAATTTCTGGTCCTCCTGCTTCCATTTTCCAAGTGCTAAGGGATTACAGGCATGTACTACCATGCCTGTTTTAGTTAATTAATTAATTAGACAATCTTCCAAACTCAGCTATGTAAAAGTAAAGGATGCTATTGGTAATTTACCAGAATACCGAGGTAAAACTGTGCTTTCCTGGGAAAATCAGAACTATGACTCCAAGATTTATCCAACCGCTTTCTAGCATCAGATCTTGTGTGACCATTGTTACCATATTAGTTCTCTGTGTTCTAGGTAGTGCCACTTAAAACAAAAACAAAAAACACCCTTACTGTCATCTCAGTGGGGTTTCAAGAGGGACATGTGCACTTTACTTTCAAGAGGTGTGAAGGACAGGTATAACTATACTCGGAATTTTGTTTGGATTAAAATAATCAACACCTAGCATAAACTAACCAAAGCAAAGGGACTTTAAATTCTTCTTTTTAAAAAATTTACTTTACATGTGGGGATGTTTTACCTGCATGCATATCTGTGCATTCTGGTACCCACAGAGACCGGAAGGAGGGATCAGATCCCCTGGAAATGGATTAGTTGATTGTGAGCCACCATGTAGATGCTGGGAACCGAACTTGGGTCCTCTGCAAGAGCAGCCGTGTTCTTAACCACCAAGCCATCTCTCCAGCCCTGCAAAGGGACTTTTTAGTCTATTGTGCTCATAAAAGGAGGGCTGAGCCGTCACGAGGTGGGAAACACAGAGATGGTGCCAGGAATCAGACCCAGACTGATTCCTGACTGCACCTTATGTCTGCTCCTCTTACATTTGCTCTTTCTAATGAGGCAATGTCACTGCTGTCCACTGGGACAGCTGTCCAGCACATGGTACTTACAACACCAACACCAGAGTCCTGTTCTGACCCTAAAGGCAAACATTACAGAGGAGAGACTTGATGTTCCAACTAAGAGCGAATGGCCATCCCCAGTTTGCATGGGCTAAGTGGGGCATGGGATAACTGATCTATATAAAATCAGGTTCAGCTTCAACCTCCTGTGAGAGGTCAGTGTTGAGGACATGAGTGGAGTCCCATAGATTCCTCAACAGTGACAAATCTGTATGACATGGATGATGGATTTGAGAAGCAATGGTACAAAGGTTAGGCTCCAGCACCTCACTGCAGTCGCTGAATTAGAAATTCTTAGCCTCTTCTAGTGCTAAAGTAGGTGGCAGTTTGGAAACCCTAACACTGAAAATGTCTCCCTTCCTCCTCCTCCACATCCCCATTGACATGGATCCCCATGTGGAAGACCTGGCTTTGATATCTGAATCCTTCAGTTTCCATAGAAAGCCTTTTCCTCATCCTTCTCATTCTGATCCAGAAGGCCCAAGAAGACTCTCTCAAGAAGTGGAAGAAAACTTAGAGATAATTTACATACCACAAAGATGTCTGTTGGCATAGTAACCTCTTGAGTTGCTCCTTTGAAATAATGTCAAAGTTTGAGAAGTACTGTAGCCAGTGGGGTCCATCCTAGAGATGCAGTTCATGTTGGCCTAGTAAGGAGCCTGAGAAGTCCTGTAGCAAAGATACTAATACTTTCTTAAATTCATTTACTAAGGACTCTTTGCCATCTTAAGTGGCCAAGTAATACTGTTCCATGGAACAACATTTGGGAAGGAAACCAGACATCTCCTTTTATGAATGAAGAAAGTAAGGCTTGTAGACAGACTGTAGTTAATAGTTTTCCAAAGCTAATGCCAGGAAACAGTGGCACTGGTTTCCTGTTGCCTCTGGCAATTGACCTTGGCCAAATGCTAGTGAAAGTCTAGCATCTTCCCCTCTTCCTTGTGTCTAATTCATTTGTCATCAGAAACAAGATTTATCATGTATCCAGGGTTCCTTACGTGACATCATTAAGGTGAGTCAGTATGCAAAAGAAGAACCAGGCCTAGGGTTGAGGAGATGGCTTAGTGGGTAAAAGTGCCTGCTGCTCAGGTGTGAAGACCTATGTTAGAATCCTCAGACCCAAGGCAGACAGATGCTGGTGGCACATGCCTTTAATCCCAGCACTCGGGAGGCAGAGGAACATGAATCTCTGAGTTCACAGCTAGCCTAGTCTACAGAGTGCATTCCAAGACAGTAAGGGCTACACAGAGAAACCCTGGGGGGGGGGGGGGAGGAATAATCCTCAGACACAAAAGCATGACAGATAAGTGTTTAGAATCTCAGTGTTCACAGGCAGATAGGGTCGTGGGTCATCAACCTGCATACTCAGCGAAAAATCAACAGAGACCCTATTCAGCTTTGGGACCTGTTCTGGAACTAGCTCTTGTAGACCAGGCTGGCCTTGAACTCACAGAGATCCTTCCTCTGCCTCCCAAGTGCTGGGGTTAAAGGCATGTGCCACAACCGCCTGACTATGGGCATATTTCTAAGCTAATACAATGACCCAACCTCAATATAGAAAAGAAATAACAGGATAATAATTCATAATAAGACGTGTTTATTCAGTTGCTCTTGCATATAGAGTCACCATGATCTCAGCCCTTTCCTGTCTGGCTCGTCTGGTGGAGGTGGCAGTCTCGGACACTGGGTCTCTCGTTTCCATCAGGTAGACACTCTACTGCAGAGATGGTCAATGTACCCAAAACCTGAAGGACTTTCTGTAAGAAATGTGGCAAGCAAGCATCAACCTCACAAAGTGACCCAGTATAAGAAGGGCAAGGATTCCCTGTACGCCCAAGGAAAATGGCACTACGATCAGAAGCAGAGTGGTTACAGTGGGCAGACAAAAAAAAAAAAAAAAAATTCCAAAAGACGGCCAAAACCACAGAGAAGATCATGCTCAGACTTGAGTGTGTGGAGCCCAACTGCAGGTCCAAGAGGATGCTGGCCGTTAAGAGATGCAAGCATTTTGAACTGGGAGGAGACAAGAAAAGAAGGGGCCAAGTGATCCAATTCTAAAACTTGTGTTTTCTGAGAGGGAAATGCTGAAGCAGTAGGAAAATTACCTGTTAGACAATAAAGTTATTGTTACTGATAACAAAAACAAAACAAAAAAAAAGAATCACCATGAATGGGGTAACTACAAATATAGACTGATCAAGAGGTACCATGAATGACAACATTACATAACCTGATTTTCTAAATTAGTAAACTGTTTTTGGTAGATTTCCAGGAAATCAAAGTATTATCTCTCAATAGGCATGGTAGTTTCCTCCTCAAAAAACTGTGTATGAAAACTACCCAAAACACTTTGACTGAGCCCTTTTTATGGAACAGCGCTGATGTCCAAGTGCTTTTCATGAATTAGACCATTCAGTCTCCATAACCCTCCTGTTTCGGTGTGGCTTCAGATGCCTGTGTAAAGATGTAACCAGGAAGATAGGTTAACTGTTCCCCGGCTCAGAACACAATCTTAGTCTTCCATATTCTTGTCATCTGAAGGACCCAGAAACTGAGTCACCTGGATATTTACTCCACAGATCATGACCAGATAAAGGTTGTTTGGGATCTGGGAAGCCATAGTATTCAAAAGGAATCCAGACCTGGCCACCTCTTCACAGTGCAGTCACTGTCTGCCCAGGAGCATGACAGAAGAGCAGTTGGAGAGTGTTTGAGTTGGCTGAGGGCCCAGGTGCCCTCCAGGACCTGCCAGCAAGTCTTCAGAAAGCAGAGACAGGAAACAGGCTGGGTACCTTTTGCCCTTCCTCATGGCCCACCGTCTCTTGCCAAAAGCCCAGCCCTAGATTTTACATCCAGCAACTTCTCATCACAGGAGTCAGGAAAAATTAGGGAGCAAAAAGAAAACACAGGAGACTAAACCCCTTCCAGGTTGCCAGGCTGGGGAGAATCTTGGAACTTTTCTCCCTCCAAAAGTAATCATGCTGCTGTGAAGGGCATTGGGCAGCAGGTCCAGCCCTCCTCTGGTTCATACTCTGAAAAGGAGTTCTGGCTGAGTGTGCCTCTCTTGGGGTGATATGAGGTGACCCCAGACTGATGGTAGGAAGACTGGGAAGATGGGACAAAGCTGGGAGGAAAGTGGCGGAGGGAGGCAACCCAGGGCTTGTGACCAGTGGTCTCCGGGTTCCCTGTCTGCAGCTACATTTGCAGGCGTCTAGTGCCGATGTCCACAACTCTGCAAAGACAAAAGTGATGAATATTGCCCTGGTAGTTGTTAGTGGGATAATAACTCCTGGTGTTCGTTGCTTCCCTACCCAATGAATCTCTGTAATTTCGAGGCCAGCCTGGTCTACAGAGTGAGTTCCAGGACAGCCAGGGCTACATAGAGAAACCATGTCTCCAAATCAACAACAACAAAAAAGACCAGAGTTAAAGGTCATCTCCAGCTACTTAGTTTGAGACCAGTCTGGGCTACATGATACCATCTCAAAACAAAAAAACAAAAACAACAACAACAACAAAAAAAAAAAAAAACAGGGCTAGTAAGATGGCTCAGTAGGTAAAAGCATTTGCTACCAAGGCTGACAACCTGAGTTTGATCCACCAGACCAATGTAGTAGAAGGAGAGAACCAGCCCCTCCTCAGCTGCTGTTCTCTGGCCTCAACACGTGCACTGTGGCATGTGGCCCCCACACAAAATAAATAAGCAATTCTAAAAAATTTAAAGACAGGGGCTGGTGAGCTGGCTCAGTGGTTAAGAGCACTGGCTGCTCTTCCAGAGGACCTGAGTTCAATTCCCAGCAGCCACATGGTGGCTCACAACCATCTGTAATGAGATCTGGTGCCCTCTTCTGGCCTGCAGACAGAACGCTATACATACTAAATAAATAAATAAGAATATCCCTATGTCCCAGTTCTCTCCCAAATGAATGATTCTTTGAAAACAATTTAAAGACAAGAAAACCATCAAACAGGTGGATTCTGTAGGTTCTAGTCTAGCTCATTGATCATTACCCCACGGTTTGCTCATGGCAGTGTGTTGCTAGTAAATCCACATCCTCTGAGATTCTGTATTTAATATTGTTAATACTTATTAATGGATTATTGTATGTCTCTAAACTCTTTATATCCTAAATCCTCATAGTAACTCTGTGAGATCAGTAGGCTCATAAATTGTATTTCCAGATGAGAAAGTTGCAGTCCAGCACATTTGTGTTTAGATGCTCAGGTCTCACAGCCAGTGAGAGGTAGGGCTGAGATGGCAGCCCACCTGTTCTGAAAGAGGATGGGGAAGCTCAGCCAATCACATCTGGCTAGGGTGTGACCATCTGGGGCCAGGTAGAAAAACCTGGAGATCCAAGTGCGGGTCTCTGCACACAGTGATCGCCCCGCCTGTTTGGACTTCTGACCTCCGGTAGCATGAGTTTCCCAGTTTTCAATTATTAAATTATATCTGTTGTTTTGAGCTGGCCTGTTTATTTAAGCGTACCAGTCGAATACGCCTTCAGAAAGAGTTAAGTAGCTGGGCGTTGGTGGCGCACGCCTTTAATCCCAGCACTCAGGAGGCAGAGACGGGCGGATCTTTGTGAGTTCAAGGCCAGCCTGGTCTACAAGAGCTAGTTCCAGTACAGGCTCCAAAGCTACAGAGAAACCCTGTCTTGAGCCCCCCCCCCAAAAAAAAAAGTTAAGTAGAGTGCACCTGGGGCTGTACCTGAGAGACAGGCGACTGTTTCACATGTGCTGAGACGAAGGTCCTTTCCTTCACCACTGGGCTTTCTTCTGGTCTCCGGTTCCTCTTAGTTAACAGGGATGCATTGCTCGGGATGAGGGTACTGGAGCCTTCCACCTTGTTGAGGCGGGTCTTTATGTTTGTGTCGATTGGGCTTCATACTCTAGACTAACTGGGGGCAAGTTTCTGGCTAATGCTGTTTATGTGAGTGCCGGGTTATAAATGCATGCTCGCGTATCCAGCCTTTGATGTAGGCTCCAGGGATCAAGCTCAGGTTGTTCAGCTTGTACAGCAAGTGCCCTTACCCACTAAGCCATCTCACTGGGCCCGGAAATGCAATCTGAATGTATGTGTCAAAAATTATTCTCCCAGTTCCCTGTTTCTAGAAAAAGAAAACCTTTCTGTTCATCATTAGGAAAATTCCAAGAAATGCAGTAATAGCCTAAGTCACTTTGCCCTTGTCATTGACACTTGGCTGCATCTTGGGCACCTACTTATGACATGTCCTTTTGAAATCATGGCAGATCCCTCACTAAGTCTCCTGTCATTTTTTATGAGATCTTATACTGCCTCCTTCCCATTCTTATTAGATTATTGGGGGAGGGGGTTGCTGGGAGATGCTTGCCACACAAGCATGAGCATCTGAATTAATTTCCCATTACTCACATAAGAGCCAGTGGCAGAAAGAAGCTGACATGCACACACAGGCATACCCACACCCCTTGTTGAGCTTCTTGTAGACACATCATTGTTATTAGATTATCAATTTCCTACAAAATATGAAAAATTTAAAACATTTCAAGTGGTGAGTCCCAGGCTTTTTAACAGTTTTCATGGGGGCACAGAGAGGAGCTAGAGAGAAGACTGCAGGTAAGAGCACTGTTGCTCCTGCTGAGGACCTGAGTTCAGTTCCCAGCACCACATGGTAGATGGACCATCATCAGTAACTTCAGTTCCAGTGGATCTAATGCTCTCTTCTGATTGCCACCAGCACCAGTCATGCATGTGATGCACAGACATTCTTGCAGGCAAAACACTCATAAAATAAAAAACAGACAAGACAAATACAGATTTCTCAGAGAGGCTGGAGTCTTGACTTGCCAAGCATACACAAGGTATGCCATCTAGCACCACTAAAGTAATAGAGGTTTCCCATGTGAGCAGTGAAGTAAGTGTGCAGAGTCATTGGCTCCAGTGGTGCTGTCCCTCAGGGGCAGTGTGGTCGCCTCTGATGAGGGCTTGTGTTACATTCTCCACTGTGTAAACTAGCGGACAGTACAGACCCCAGCTTCACATGGGTATGTCTTCGCCTCTTGTTTTTTCTGGCCTTTTATCCAACTCTGCAGCCTTTTCTTCCCAAGCCATTCCAGCACTGAACTCCACTAAGCAGATGCTCTTAGGACTGCAACCAGCACCTTCTCAACCTAGAAAGGCCTGGCCAGTTCCAGGGACACCAAGGCTGTGTGACCTAAGATTGTGGTGGTTCAGGGTGTCCCAACATAAACTGGCACTTTCTACTCTGGAACGAGCCGTTAGTCCATCAGCTCCTCCTGTGCCCCACTAGCCAGATACCATCCAAATTAGCACATGAAGTAGTGCAGGAGAGGGACCACGACCTCCCTGCAGATCAGATTTTCTAGTAATGCACACATTTAAAGGCAAGGTTTGTGAAGCCAGACTCGGCAGATACAGGTTTGAACTCCAAATTTCTAAACTTCCCTAAACCCCAACCCAGTTCTGCAAACTGGGATTGATGATTGTTGTATCACAAGATTCAAGATAAAACACGTGGGAGCCACTGACTGATGTAGACGCACCAATAAATGGCAGCAGTGCTCTGTGTTCTGCCCAGTGGCTGTCTAGTCCCAAGCCGAATGCTTTCGGCGAATGAAGGAAACAGGACCTCCACACGTGGCAGGTGCCTGCGCAGTGATCCTGGGGTTGGAAACAATAAAGCTTGTCTCCAGATGTGGCAGATGAGTGCTCTTTGAAGGGTGAGTTTGTCATGGCTCTCTCAGATGCTGCCAGTCTCTCCCACAGAAGCAGCAGCAGCCCGCTGTCTCTGCACAGGCTCTGGCCGTTCTCCCTGCCGCCTTTGTTCTATTTCAGTGCCTGTGGAGGTGCAGGAAAGCTGCTGCCTTCCTCATGTTGCTATTTAAAGACACTCAGAAAGATGCTGCCACCACTGCTTCCACCTCTGTGACAGCTGCTGCTCCTCTCCTGCCACAGTGGACTGTCTGGCCTGTGACGCCGAGCCTTGGGTGAAGTGCCTTAGCAAGAGCTAGCCTGGAAGCACACATTAGACCTGGGGAAGTCATGCTGCCTTTTTGTTTGGGACCCCTGAGCCATCACCCCTGCCAGGGCTTACCATCAGCTGCAGCTTTGGTCTGTGTCCCTGCGCTGCCTCACCTGTCTGTGTCGCTACAGCATTTCTGTCACCTGACCAGTTAGTCCCTCCTTGTTCTTCAGAGAAAATCATGCAGATACTCCTGTCTCCTTCCACCCGTCTGCAGTTCACACGTGGGATTCTTTCCCCATTCCACAGTGAGGCATAGTCCAGGAGAAGTCAGGGTGCCATTATCTAGGTCTAACCAAAATACTTTGAAAATAAATGCTTTCTGAACGGCTCAATAACCCCCAGTTACTATAATGGCAGCCTAGGCTTTAGGGAGTCTTCTCTGTCCATCAGGCGCGACATCCCTTAGATGTCAGTACTCCCGCCTTCTCTGCTGGCTTCCCTGTATTCTCAATGCAGTGTCTCAAAGCCTGGCCTTGCTGTCTGAATCACCCCTAATTTCTTTTTCCTAGACCTTCAGGTTTTATCAGTAAAATATCTGGGCCAGGCAGCTGCCTCCATTTGGCTTCCCATTATTATGGAGTGGCTGCCTGCCTCGCAGGCTTGGGATCCAGTTGTATCTGCTGGCCCAGCAAAATTCCCCCCAGTGCCCTCAGCTCCGCACAGCAGCACCGTCAGATGTTGCAGTGACACACGCCACTACCACCTGACCCACACTGACCCCACGGCTGCACTAAAGCTTTGTGCCCAAGGTGCACAGCTTGCTGGAGCTGCTTTGTATTACAATAATCCTGTGTCGTTTCTTACACGCAGTGGAGACTGAATGCATTCGATGAAATGTAAAGCTCCTTTCCTTCTAAACCTCCTTGTCCCTCTTTCTTTTCTTCCTTTTAAACATTTTAATGGTGATTTAGACAGAAGTTGCTCTTTGTGAGTTAATATTGGCTACAGTCTTTCAAATTTCATATCTGCTTTTTGGATTTGTTGTTGTTGTTTGGTTAGTTGGGTTGTTTGTTTGTTTTTGAGTCACAGTTTCTCTGTGAAATCCTGGCAGCCCTGGAACTTGCTCTGTAGACCCAGGCTGGCCTCAAACTCACAAAGATTGGCCTGCCCCTGCCTCCCAAGTGCTGGGATTAAAGTCATGGGCCACCACCATCCAGTTTATATATGCTTTATACCAATTTATATATGCTTTATACTATTAACTATGGCCGGTAAGACGGCTCCACAAGTAAAAGCATTCGCTAAGGTAGAATGGTGCCCTGAGTTTAATCCCCAGAACCCTCTTAAAAGTGGAGAGAACCAATCCACAAAGTTTATTGTCTGACCACTCTGCACATACATCCACATCATTTACATACAATAATAAATAAATAAGCTGGGCATGGCAGCATACACCTTTAATCTTAGTACTAGTGGCTGGATCTCTGCGAGTTTGAGGCCAGCAGAAGCAATAGCCAGAGTTACATAATAGAGATACCCTAACTCAGAAAAAGAAAGCAATAATAATTATTAATAAATAAATGAAATTTAGGGTCTAGAGAGAGATGGCTCAGTAGTTAAGAGCACATACTACTCATGCAGAGGAGCAGTTCAGTTCTCGGCACCCACATTAGACAGCTTACAACTGTCTGTAACTCCAGCTTCACGGGGTCTCGAACCTCTGGCCTTGGCAGCAGACACTTAACTCTCATGCACATACCTACACACACATATAATTAAAAGTAAAATGAGTATATTTTTAAATTTAAGGGAGTAAGGTAACATTAGGACAGCTCAGAGAGTAAAGGCACATAAAAGCACTTGCCACTAAACCTGACATTGTGAGTTCAATCCCTGGACCCTACATGGTCGAAAAAGAGAACCTCTTTAATGGCATATGCACACCTGCATGCATAATACATGCCAAATAAGTGTATATAAAAGAGAATGTGTAGCCAACCAGTGGTCGCTCACACCTTTAATCCCAGCACATGGGAGGCAGAGGCAGGTGGATCTCTGTGAGTTCAAGACCAGCCTGCAGTCTGATCTACAGAGCGAATTCTAGGACAGCCAGGGCTACAAAGAGAAACCCTGTCTCAAAAAAAAAAAAAAAATTAACATGTATGTGTGACACACATAAAACCATATCCATTAACTGTACCATACTTCAGGGTGTCTTGAGTGGTCACCCTCTAGTTCTAGTCTCCGAGTGAAGCCTTAGCAGGAAATAAGTAAATACTCTTTAGTTACAAAAAGCAAACACCACCCCTTTCCTTTCCTGCCTGCTTATATTTGGGTCTGCTGTCTTCAGAGCTGTCTTTGCCCTCGTTTCCTTAGCCCCTGATGGCAAGCCAGGCTTTCTCCATGTGGTGTAATCAGGATATTTCTCTTTCTATCATCTTGCTTAGGACAGCAAAATAGTCTCACATGCATCCCCTGCTGGAGCCTGCATCAGCCGAGGGGCAGCAGTGGATGTGCTCTCTGACGCCCACAGGAACTACAGTGGCGAGTGATTGGCAGAATCACACTCCAGAGTCAGGGCCATCGAGTCTGTTCTGTCCCTTAGCCGTGGGCCCTGGGAAAATTAGAGATGATATTAGTGACTTTCCTTTTATTATGATTTTTTTATTACTTATTTAGTGTGGGAAGCCATGACTCGCATATGGAGGATAGGGAACAATTTTATGGGACTTGTTTCTCTCCCTCCACCATGTAGGTCGCAGGGGTCAGACTCAGATTTCCAGGCTCAGCAGTGGCGTTACTTGCTGAGCCATCTCATCTCCACTACTCCTTTTTAAAAGTATTTTTAGGAGCCTAGAGCACTGGCTCCCCTTCCAGAGGACCCAAGTTCAATTCCCATCACCCACATGGCCACTCACAAGCCTCTGAAATGCCAGTTCCAGAGATTCTAGCTTCTGAGGGCGCGGCCCACATGTGGTGTGCAGACATTCATGAGACAAAATACCCATACAGATACCCATACAAATAAAGTAAGGCATAGACACATTAAAATAAAATCATATTTACAGATTGTGTGTGTATGTATAAATTTTGCTGGCACACACCTTTAATCCCAACACTGGGGAGGTAGAGGCAAGCACATCTCAAAGAGTTCAAGACCAGCCCGAACTAAATAGCAAATTCTATGCTACCAGGGCTGCATAGTGAGACCCTGTCTCAAAAAACAAAACAAACAAAAATGTGTATGTGTATGTGCACACATGCATGTTTGTCTGTCTGTCTGCCCTACTGAGCACCCTTACTAATGTATCTTGTATTAGAAAGGTAGTTTGGCTAGAGATGGCTTTTTTCCTGTAGTTTCCAAATACTCTGAATTGTGGTCATGTGGCTTTTATAACCAAATAAACATACTTCAGATATAAAAAGAATACCTGCCATTTATTTCTCCTTTGGATCTGAACTCGAAGACACAGCTTTGCAGGACTGTCCTGAGCTTCCGAAAGGAGTCCCTGGCTGTTTTCTGCTTTTTCTATTGACAGTGCACCTGCGTGCCCAAGGCAGTCTGCTCACGCTGTTCTTTTCAGTGAGCTTGCTTCTCAGCCACACTAACCCCTGTCACTGAAACTCTGAAGGTGGTCTACGGGAGGGGTAGGAAATGGCTGTGTGGTTCAGTCCCCACTGTCTTGTGGTGAGGCACCCGAACTCCAGCCCCTTCCAATAGTTTTCACACAAGGACTCTGAGTGCTTCTTTAAGCTATCCCTGACCTAGGGCTGGGCTGGGGATATGTGCAGCTCGTTGGTAGAGGACATGTTTAGCATTAGGCACAATGCCTGGGTGAAATCTCCAACACCAAAAAATAAACTCCCCCAAGCCACAGATAGCTTCTCTAAAAGTAAAATGCTGCTGCCAGCCGCCTGCTGCTCAGGCCCTCCTGAGTGACAGGAAGTACCTTCCTGAGGGGCATGCACCTCTGCCCCCCTTCCTCTCCTGAGTGACAGGAAGTACCTTCCTGAGGGGCACGCACCTCTGCCCCGCTTCCTCTCCATGGAGCTTTGGGGCTTGACTGGGGTGTGTGCGCGCGTACACGTGTAGGTGGCAGGTGTGTGGAGGTCTTAATGAGAGGGATCCTCCACAGGATCGCTCGCACCCTGCACCTCACAGGCTCCCGTGAATAACTTTACCTTTGAACTCTCCTTGCATTCAGCCCCTGATCCTTTAGGATTTGGTGACAATCCTTGGCTGGCAGGAAGCTTTGATCCTTGGGGAGTCCAGAGGAAGTCCTGTGATGTGTGGGATTGGAGAGAAGCTGCACAAGGGTGGGTTGCTAAGGTGGACCCATTAATTAAGAAGGAGGCTTTGCCTAACACTCACTTCCCTAAAAAAGCTGGGCGCCCGATAGCAGGAGCTCAGCCTCTGCAAGGATACAGTGTGTTTGCACAAGCAGTTCTGGTATCTAAGGACATAGCAGTGTTGGGGAAATTCCTACCCACACCCCAGGAAAGCACAGTGCCTCAGAACTTCCCCTTTTAAAGAGGTAAAGCTGTCTTCTTTGAATGGTAGGTGGCTGTAGGAGAAAGAAATCTCTGAGGGCTTGGGGTGTAGCTCAGATGGCAGAGCGTTTGCCCAGCTCTGGGTCCAATCCCTGTACAGCTGAAAAGAGACAAGGGTGCACATGCCTGTACTCTCAACCTCTGGGAGAAAGCAGCAGAAGAGTTCAGAATCATCCTTGACTACAGAGAGAGCTGGAGGCCAGGGACAGCAAGATGGCTCAGTGGGTAAAGGTGCTTGCTGCCAAGCCTGATGACCCAAGTTCAATCCCTACCTACATAGTATAAGGAGAGAAGTGACTCCCACCCTCACACATGTGTTAGTCAAGGCACATGTACAGTCACATACATTTATACATACCAAATAATTAAATAAATAGAACTTTTATAATAAATATGAATATAATTTTTAAACTATTTTTGCTTAGAAACTACTTTATTTCATATGGCCAGATGGTAAGGGGACTTACTCATGCACCCCAAAGCCATTCCTTGGTTCCCCAGTAAGTGTCACAGTGAAGCCCCCTTCAGCAGCAGGGTGCTGTTCCTCCTCTCCCACCCACCTGCAAAGGCAGATGACTTCCTTTGATCCCGATAATCAAGCTCACTGTTTACTACGCAGAGACCTCACTGTGCCATGTGTGCCTGCCTCCCCCATGGGATTTGGCTGCCAGAGGAACGGGTTCGTGGATTAGTCATTACATTAGAACCGGTATACTGCCTGGGTGCCGTGCAGGCCCTTCATAACGATGACTGAACGAATGACCGTGAAGCAGAGCCTTGCAGAGACAGGAGAGTGTGAATAGTGCCTGGTTAGGACTGTGCCTGCCATATTCCCGTGTGTCATATGCTCCTTGAGAAAATCCAGGACATGCCTCACAGCACCTGCTGAGCTCGGCTCACAGGGCTCATGGAGCAACACTTAGAAAGGAACAGATGTGGCAGGACTGACTATTTAAAACCTGCATCCCCTGCCGGGCCGTGGTGGTGCATGTCTTTAATCCCAGCACTCGGGAGGCAGAGGCAGGCGGATCTCTGAGTTCGAGGCCAGCCTGGTCTACAAGAGCTAGTTCCAGGACAGGCTCTAGAAACTACAGAGAAACCCTGTCTCGAAAAAACCAAAAAAAATAAATAAAACAAAATAAAAAATAAAATCTGCATCCCCGTGCAAAGTCAAAATACAAGACCCCAGGTAAAGAAGGGGTAAGGGTAGAGAGATGGCTCCGCAGTTGCATGCTTACTGTCCTTGCAAGGACCTGGGTTCAATTCCTAGCACCTACACAGCAGCTCACAACTGTCTATAACTCCAGTTCCAGATTGCACATGATACACAGACATCCATGCAAGCAAAGCACTCATACACATAAAATAAATACATCTTTAAAAATCTGATATATTTATTTAATGTATACGAGTGTTCTATTTGCATGTATACCTGAATGACAGAAGAGAGCATCAAATCTCAATGTAGATGGTTGTGAGTCACCATGTGGGTGCTGGGAATTGAACTCAAGAACTCTGGAAGAGCAGCCAGCGCTCTTAACTGCTGAGCCATCTCTCCAGCCCCAAATAAATACATATTTTAAAACATTTTTTAAAAGAGGACAGAAGTACCATTAATAATAGTAAAATACAGTTTTCCCCTTTCTCTTCCAGAATCTTACTTGTCTTGTCCTGGTGTTTACTGATTGCCACTGAGGTTGCTCTAAAGAGAAAAACTGAAGTGTGAAATAATTGCATGCTTTTCATAGCTCATCTTTACCCTGTGCAATGTCAATCTTAAATGCAAATAGAAGAGTGTTTACCTCATGTGCAGAATCACCCAGATTACACACGGTGTAGCCCACAGCTTGCACATCCATTGAGAAAGGGAGGGAACTGCACAAGTGAGCACAGCCACTTCCCTTTTTGATTCCTGCCCCTGCTCTCAGCACTGTGTCCCTCCTTCAGGCTGACCGGAAGGAGCAAGGATGATAGATTGTTATGCTTCCTTCTATGTCACTGATTTTAGTGTAAATGTTTGGCTAAAACAGAAACATGAATGAGTAAGAAAGGATGTTAGGTAGGGTTTCCTGACCATCTGTCTTTCTTAGAAAGCCTTTACCTTCTTTGTGTGGTGGGAACAGGTCCTAGTTAGAATGGAAAGCTGGAACCCTCCAGGCTGTCAGCACCTTCCTTTGTTCAGTTGTAAGAGTGATAGACACCGTGGCCTGCTTCTGGCTTCCAGGGTTGCTCATCTCCCTTCACCATAGTCTGTGTCAGAGGGTTGTCTTCCTGGGCCATAGTGACCACAGGCAGAAATGCACTTGTGAGATGCAGCGTGCATCTCCTCTGCTCGTGATCCTGCTCCATTGTCGCACTGGCTGTCATTTACGAGATATAGAGCCAATAAAAATTATTTCAATAATAGGTCATTACAGCAGGCAGCACAGGCCTTGGGGGACTAGACTGGCTGTGTGGCACTGTTTGGATAGATGTTCTTAGAATTAAGAAGCTGGTCAGGAGTGGCATGTGTGCTTTCATTACCCATGAATGTGTTCCATCATCTGCCAGATGCCAATCATTTTATGAAGTACTGGGCCACACTAGAGGAAGAAGGCAAGACGTGGCCTGGGCATTAGTAGTATTTGCGATCTAATAAGGAAAATATTTTTAATTATATAACACCAATCCCCAACATAAATGAAAAAAACAACATCACAACAAATAAATGATAATTGTGATAGGGACTACAGACAGAATTCAAGGAGAGTTAGACTTAGCTTGGTGGGCATTCCAGAGCAAAGCTCTTGGACGTGGTATCTTGTGGGCGTGTGTAGGATAAAGAGGATGTGGAGTAGCCTCCCAGCATAAAGGAACAGCATGTGCAAAGGTGTGGATCAGGGAAGAAGCTCTGCTTAGGAAGAAAGATCTAGAACCAGAGCTCAGGCAGCCAGAGGGAGGCCGGGTGTGGGAAGGGCGAGCCGGGGCTTTTTAGGGTGACCCTGTTCTCTGCCTTGCCCCATTCTTCCCCAGTGCCCATTCTGACCAAGAACCTCACAAGGTGGAAGAATCCTAATTTCCCATAGCAATCCCAAGACACATGATACAGCACCTCAAACCCACAGAGATCTGCTAGCTTCTGTCTGCTCAGTGCCAGGATTAAAGACTTTTTTTTGTAACATGCTGCCCAGCCTTAAAAAATTTTTAAACTATTCCAGGTGGTGTTGGCACACGTGTTTAATCCCAGCACTCAGGAAGCAGAGGCAGGTGAATTTCTGTGAGTTTGAAGCTAGCCTGATCTACAGAGCGAGTTCCAGGTCAGAGAAACTCTGTCTCGAAAAACCAAAAATAAAATAAAATATTTTTTTTAAAAAAACTAGATCCAAACATACCTGTAACCTTCAAAAGAATGAGGCACAGGAATCTTAAGTTTAAGGCCAGTCTGTCTCAGAAAAACAAAACCAGGAGATGGTTCAGTGGGCAAAAACGCTTTCCACCAAGGGGACCATGAGATAGTTGAGTGGGTAAAGGTGCTTGCTACCAAGCCTTCTGACTTCAGTTCTGCCCTCAGGATCCACATGGTCGAAGGAAAGAACTGAACTGACTTACATGTGTGCTTGATAGGGCCTGAGAAAAATGTGGGCAGCCAGCTGCTCTAGAAGCATCTGTACCCAGGCAGTCTTACTGTCTTTGTCCTGAGGCCTCTGTGAGCCTTTGACTGGAGGATCCAGGCGCCATACCAGGGCCTGGAAATCATGAGGAGCAGCCTAAAGTCCACAGTGAAGTGTCGCGGGTAGGGGACACAAAGGAACCTTCTGTGGGACAAGGGCCACAGCCAGCTCTCCCTTCTCCAGATTGGAAGGTCCCTGCATTATCTTCACAAGGACGCCTGAGATTGCTTCCCAGCAGAGGCACTTATGACCTGTCTCTCTATCCAGGTGCTGAGCGATGTCCTCAAGGATCTCTATCACCTGCTCAAGCATGTGGTGCGTCTGGAACCCGACGATGTGGCCAAGCTACATGCCCGACTTGCCCTGGAAGAGCTGGATGAGATCATGAGGAACTTCCTGTTCCCTCCCCAGAAGCTGGAGAAGAAGATCGTGGTCCTGCCATAGTCCTGGTTCCTAGGACTTGGAAGACTGGGAGGGACCAAGCAGCCAAAGCAGTGGCCACACACCTCCCAGCAGATGGCTCCACCGCCTTGGTGCTGGAAATATGGCAGGCTTTAAGGTAGCTCTATGGTGCTGGGCACTTGGTGTTCAGGGCTACCTTTCTAGAGCATCCATTTAGGCTCCTGCATCTGGCCCAGAGCATGTGCAGTTAGAAGGGAAAGGATGAATTCCATCTAATCTGCACATTTTCATTGTCCTGTGCTATTTAGAGGAGATGCGTATGTGACTATGGACCATTTTCTTGCAGCTGGAGAGGCTGCCTGCACAGGTCCTATCTTGATATTCTTTCATGGTGAGATGATTCTGCCTGTGATAATGAGGAGCAGGCAGTTTGGCTGTTAGAGAGTCATGTGGGTATGCAGCTGTGGTAAGGGGAAGGAAACATTACTTAAACATACGAAAAGGAATAAAATTACCTTGTTGGAATAATCAGCCAGGCTGACTCTGGTCGTTGAGCTGATTGACGCTCGCAGAAAGAAAAGAGTAAGCACTGTTTGTCCTCTGGGGCCATTTTCTTTTGCTCCCTCTGCTCCTTTTTTGTTTTGTTTTGTTTTGTTTTTCGAGACAAGGTTTTCCTGTGTAGCTCTGGCTGTCCTAGAACTCGCTGTAGACCAAGTTAGCCTTGAACTCAGAGATCCACCTGCCTCTGCCTCCTAAGTGCCTCCTAAGTGATTAAAGGCAGGCACCAACTGCCTGGCTCCTCTGCTCATTTGCAGGGTGAAAACTGAGACAATGGAATAGACTTTCTCAGAAAAGGCAGACAGAAAATGTGTTACATATGGGTGGCCTGCCACCAGCTCATTGAAACAATTTCAGATATAACACTGTGGTTGCTGATTCATTTATTTATATATTCTGGTGTTTTCATTGCACAGAAAGAATAGGGGGGGGGAGGAAGGAAGGAAGGAAGGAAGGAAAGAAAGAAAAGAGATTGAAGACTGGGGAGATACCTCAGTCCCTAAAGTATTTGCTATGCAGGCGTTAGACCTCAGCTCAGTCCCCCAGCATCCAAGTGAAAAGGCTGCTTGTGGCAGCACATGCCTATAATCCAGCTCTGGGAGGAGAGACAGGCACATCAATGAGGCTCACTGGCCAGCCAGCATAACCTGCTGTGTGAGCTCTAAGCCAAGGAGAGACCCTCCCCCCCAAAAAAAAGAGCCAAGTACTCAAGAGGCAGGGAGGCAGGTGGGGCAGGTGGATCTCTCTAAGTTCGAGGTCCACCTGGTCTACAAGTTCCAGGAAAGCCAGGGGCACACAAAGAAACCCTGTCATGAAAAAAGCCAAGCAGTGCCTTCTGAGAAACAGCACCCAAGCTTGTCATCTGGTCCACACACATACACAGTATACATGTACCTCACCAACATGAACATACACACATGAAAAGAAACTGGCTGGCTGCCTCAGATAAGCCCACTCTGTTGCCCACACCTTGACACATCTAATTGGGAGTTTCCTGGTCCTCAGCATCACAGGGCTAAGCATGGAACTTTGTCACAAGACTTTCTCCCCACTTTCTGCTCTAAAGGAAGCAGAACCCAACTCTGATGATGTGCTGACACACACGTGCTCCTGCCTGTTAGCAACAAGCCAGGTTACACAGCAGGGCCTCGGCTTAGCCTTTCTCATAGGCTTCCCCAGAAAGGGGCAGCTCACAGTTACAAACCACAGTAAGTGTAGCAAGCCAAGGGGCAGTGGTGGTGCACACCCTTGACCCCAGCACTCAGGAGCCAATTCCAGGCCAGTCAGGGCTACACAGTGAGGCTGTCTTGGGGGAAAAAATCAGAACAGAGGCCCATGAATGCTTTGAGGGAATATTTCTATTCAGCTAGAGTAATAGCATTAGTTTGTATTTTTTAGATAAAGAATGTCTATAAAATCAGGGTTGGTGTTTTTAAGACAAGGATTTTCTTTGATCACCTGGACAAACCTGAAAATCCTCTTTCTTCTTCCTTCCTTCCTTTCTATTTTTTGTTTGTTTGTTTTCTTTTGGTTTTTGTGTGTTTTTTTTTGTTTTTCTAGACAGGGTTTCTCTGTGTGGCCCTGGCTGTCCTAGAACTCGTTCTGTAGACTAGACTGGCCTCAATTAGTGTTTAGAGTACATACAGCTTAGGGATGGAGAGATGGCTCAGCAGTTAAGAATGCGTGCTGTTCTTGCAGAGAACAGCATTCCCAGCACCCACATCAGGCAGCTCACCTTGGCCTATGACTCCAGCTCCAGGGGATGACACCTCTGGCCTCTGAGGGTACCAGCACTCACATGCACACATACACACACAAATCATTTTTTAAATTATTTACATATACATACACGTATGTGTACACACACACACACAAACACACCACGTATATAATTTAAAAGGAGACAGTCTGCTCTGACCTACAGGTTGACTATGTCAGGCAGTTCACGTAACTGTCCATGGTAGCGCTGACTTGAGGACCTTCTCCATCTGAATCCATGTGCCCCTCAGAGTCTCTTAGCCTGTTTAGCTCCATGTGTAAATTGACTTATATTTGAACTATTTATCAAGAGACTCAAAATATTTGACTTTGTTGATTTTGGTATGCTTAATTTAAGAGTAATTGTTTTCTTCCTGACTTCAAATTCAAAGAGAAGATAATTTAATGTAACCCTTCTAAACATGACAAAATTATTAAAAAATATCAAATAACTCTTCTAAGCCATGCATGGGTAGTTAATTCTTATAGCCACAGCACTCAGGAGGCTAAGGCAGAAGGTTTCAGTGAGTTCAAAGTCAGATTTAGGTTACACAGTGAATTCTAAATCAGCTTGGATCACACTATAAAAAAATAAACTCATAGGGGCTGAAGATGTAGCTCAGTTGGTAGAATGCTTGCCTGATATACACAAAGCACTGGATTTGATCCCCAGGACCTTGAGAATCACACACTATGGTGTAGACCTGTAATCCCAGCACTTTGGAGATAAAGGCAAAAGGATCGTAAATTCAAAGTCATCCTCAGCTACATAGCAAGTTCGAGCCTCGCCTGGGCTATAGAAGACCCTGTCTCAGTTATAATAGTTATTACAAATTTATCCACGTGCATATTGTATATGTGAATGAAAAGCTCTAGGGAAAGAGAACAATGGGGTAGAAAAAGCACAGACTTAAATTTTAAAAGGTCCAGAATTCCAGCTGGGCCTGGTGGCACAGACCTGTAATCCCAGCTAAAGGCCTGCCTGTGCCGCAGTGAATTCACCCAAACTCTGTAAGAGCCTGTCCCTAGATAAGAACATGAAAAGAGCCGGGGCATGCCGCAGCGGTGGGCAGCAGTGCTGTCACCTACACCAGGCCCTACGCTCAGCCCCCAGCACTGCAAATAAATCACCCCAAAGACCCGAGCCATATGGCAGGAAAGGTAATGCTTTTCTGCATGATGGATCCTGAGAAGCCGAGCTCTGTCCCCCTCTGTCTGTCTGTCCTGCTGCTCCTCTGAGTCCCTTACTTCCCTGTCTGTCTGTCCTGCTGCTCCTCTGAGTCCCTTACTTCCCTGTCTGTCTGTCCTGCTGCTCCTCTGAGTCCCTTACTTCCCTGTCTGTCCTGCTGCTCCTCTGAGTCCCTTACTTCCCTGTCTGTCTATCACTGCTGCTCCTCTGAGTCCCTTACTTCCCTGTCTATCAATCACTGCTGCTCTCCTCACTTGAGCCCGGTGTCCCTCTCCTCCCTCTCTTCTCCTTCCTGGTCTCAAGTTGCCAGCCAGTAACACTGTAGAGAGACATGCAGGGCCCAGGCATCGGCTGCATGGAGCCCCAGCTTCTGCCCTGAGATCACTTTCTGTTCATTTGGACCCTATGCTGTGGTGTTTCTCTTCCTCTTTGGTACAAGCCGGCCCTTCTGCAAGTCCTCCCCTTTGCTCTTTATCTTCTCTGCACACAGCGTTTCCCCTGTTTCTTGATGTACTCCTCCTCTGCACCCCTTTACCCTCCTATGGCTCTGTCCCTACTCAAGGGTAAAAGTCAAGGTAACAGAGACTGGAAAGTAGGGAAGCAAATCAAAATCACAGACAGTAAGGACAGTTTGTTGAGCGCTTCCATGTGCTCCCACCAAAGCACGGAGAGCACAGCTCATAGCAAAAGAGACAAACTATCCTTAGGGAGCTTCTGCTGTAGTAAGTTCGAGGACAGCCAGAGCTACATAAAGAGACTCTATGGTGGTCACCTTTAATGTGGCACACGCCTTTACTCCCATCACTCGGGAGGCAGAGGCAGGCAGATTTTTGGACACTCAAGGCCAACCTGGTCTACAGAGTGAGTGCAGGACAGCCAGGGCTGCACAGAGAAACCCTGTCTCAGAGAGAGAGAGAGGGGGGGGGGAGAGGGAGAGAGAGAGGGAAAGAGAGAGGGAGAGAGAGGGGAGACTGAGGAGAGGGAGAGTCTTGAACTAAAACCAACATGTGTAGGCTTTTGGCTGCCAAGCCTGACAGTATGAATTCGAATCCCAGGAAACCCATGATAGAAGAATTAATGTAATAAAATTATTTGTAAAGTCAGAAGTGAGGACAGCGAGTGTCGGGTGAAAGCTCTGAGTTGAGGTACTATGACCTGGTGAAGTTGGTAGCTCTGAAAACCATGGCGGTGAACAGGTGTCCCCAAAGACATGGGAAGAAAATCTCCGGGAAGGGGGACAGAGAGTACAAAGCCGCCGGCCCCTCTCCCCCCAGAGCTGTGAGGCTGAGGAGGAGCTGGAATCCATGGTGGCATAGACAGAGTAAGGGGGACGGAAAGGGAGCAGAGAGGTTCGCTGAACAAAGGGTGCAGCCACAGACCAATGTCTCCCTGAAGCCACTTCCTTCAGCTTGTTTCTGGATAGTGCTGCAAAGCTAATGTGGTATGTGTTGTAAAACTGGGAATAAATATAACCACACAGCCCTTTTTCTATTTTCTGCTCAATCACAAGAAAGCAGCAGGCTGATTCCTCTCTACTCCCCTCCCCCCAGTTTGGCTTCTGTTGCTCCTACAAAAACAGAAAGGACAGCAAGTGTGTGCATCTGCCTGGGATCCACCCACAAGCCCTGGCCTGTCCCTTTATCTCAGAGGACACCTGAAGGAAGTGCCACAGCCATCTGCCTGTGGCTCCCACCAGGGGTTTGGAAGGGTGGCCATGGCATGGGAAAACTGATTCGTTTGTGGTAATAGCTGGGGGGTGGTCCATTTGTCTGACCTGTTAAGACCAGAGAAAGCCTTCTGTAGTTTCCCACAGCCCGGTTTCTATGACATCCGAGTGGAAATGGCAGCGGAGTGCTGAATGGATGTTGAGAGCTGGCCACCTTTCCATGACTGTGTGGCTGCCTTCCCTGAGCCCCAGCAGTGCTGATGACCTAGAGGGCCTGGCTGTGTCCTGCTGCAGGCTCGCTTGTGCTGCAGTCACACGCGCAGCCTCACTGCGGTGAGCTGCACCTCTGACTGCTCTGAGCTCAGTGTCCGCTTGGCTTGGGGGCTGGGAATAAGTCTGGCTGCTGTCTGTGCTGCAGCCTCTTCCCTGCCGGCCAGCGCAGGCTGTGCTGAAGCAAACACTGGGAAGGGAAGCCAGACCCTCTCATCTGCCTGGGAGGGCCTCTGCTCACTTAGTGTTTGTCCCTCCCACAGCTCTTCCTAGTCACTCAAAGTGCTCCCCAAAGCTCCCTTTCTGCCCCTTCCCCAGGTGATCCTCTGTGATCTTCAAAGATCAGTTGCTTTGTTTCTTTCCGTTTGGACAGCTAGATTGGAAAATAGGAGAGAAGCTATTGTCTTGCCCTCTGGGGAGGAATTTAGCTCCAGGCCTTGTGAGTCCCGGTCAAGGTGCTGCTCACCTTTGAAGACCCCCCATGAAATACCGAAATACCATGGGCACTGATGAATACTGCTGGAGTTGTTTCTCCAAACTGGGCGTAGAAGCAAAAGCCTTTCACACTGGGAATATAGCTCAGTGGTAGAGGGCTGGCCTGGCATGCGTGAGGCCTGGGTTCAATCCCCAATATGCACATATGCACAGGGACAGAGGCAGAGACCAAGACCATGATTTCATGAATTTGAATTGCAAACGTGAGTGCTATACACCCTATGGCCCTATGGTGTTTTAAATGAGAATGGCCCTCATAGGCTCTATGATTGAATACTTGATCCCCAGATGGAACTGTTTAGGAAGGACTAGTAGGTGTGGACTTGTTGGAGGAGGTGTGTTACTTGGGGTAGGCTTTGAGGTTTCAAAAGCCACCTACTTGGGATTGGAGAGACGGCTCAGAAGTTATGAGCACTGGCTGCTCTTCCAGAGAACCTGGGTTTGATTCCTAGCACCCATAACCATCTGTAACTCCAGTTCTAGACGATCTGACACCCTCTTCTGGACCCCCCAGGTACCAGATACACATGTGCACATACATACATTGCATGCAAAACATACACATAAAATTAAAAAAATGGAACAGAACAGCCCCCTTCCTTCTCCAATGCGCTCACTGCACCTCCTGCCTGTGGTTCAGGGTGGAGCCCTCAGCTGTCCCGGCCACCATGCCTTCACTCTGCCGTCCTGGACTCTCACTGCTGGAGCCATAAACCCAAGGAAACAGTTGGGTTTTTTTTTTTTTTTTTTTTTTTTTTATAAATTGCCTTGGTCATGAAGGTTTGGGGGGCATGTTTGTTTAGTTGGGTTGTTTTTTTTGTTTTTTTTTTTTTTTTTTTGTTTTTCGAGACAGGGTTTCTCTGTGGCTTTGGAGCCTTCCTTTTCTCTCTCTCCAAATCCTCCAATATATCTCTCCTCATTCTCCTTCAAATTCCTGACCTCTTTTATTTTATCAGTTGTTCTTGTATGCATACTCTTTTTTTTTTTGTTTTGTTTTGTTTTGTTTTTTTTTTCGAGACAGGGTTTCTCTGTAGCTTTGGAGCCTGTCCTGGAACTAGCTCTTGTAGACCAGGCTGGTCTCGAACTCACAGAGATCCGCCTGCCTCTGCCTCCCGAGTGCTGGGATTAAAGGCGTGCGCCACCACCGCCCCGGCTAGTTGGGTTGTTTTTTTTTTCCAGGACAGGGTTTCTCTTTGTAGCCCTAGCTGTCCTGGAACTCACTCTGTAGATCAGGCTGGCTTCGAACTTACACAGATCTGCCTGCCTCTGTCTCCTGAGTGCTGGAATTAAAGGTGTGTGCCATCACTGCCCAGCAATGTTTTTTTTTTGTTTTCTTCTGTTTTGTTTATAGCAATAGGAAAGAAACTAAGCCAGCCCCCAGCATGCGAGGTCTGTGGCTGTGTGGCTATGCCATCACTTGAGTCCCCACTAAACTACAGAGGGCACCCCCCTGTGTTTACCTCTGAGAAAGGGAATCTCCACCTGGAGATGTCCTAACTGCCTCTGTCGGTGTGCATGTTCACATGGCATTGGTGTTTGAATTATAATTTAATAGAGCCAGGCATGGTGGCACATGCCTTTAATCCCAGCTCTCCACTGAGGCAGATGGATCACTCTGAATTTGAGATCAACCTGGTCTACATATTGCACCCACCCCAGGTCAGTCAAAGCCACATAGTAAGACCCTTGTCTCAAAAATAAATTTAATGTATATATAACAGAAATTTCTACGATCTTACCTCTACTCTTACTCCAGCCACTGCTGACAAACTGCTGTATGATCCCTTTAGTTCTTCTTTACATGTGTACGTGTGCATGTGTACAGGTGCACATGTGTGTCTGTGGGCATGAAGACCAGAGGCTGGTATCAGGTGCCTTCCTTGATGGTCCACCTTATAGACTGAAGCAGGGTCTCTCTTGAACCCAGCACTCACTGGCTGGACTGGTCTAGTCAGCCAGTCTTCTCCAGGATTCATCTCTTCCTTACAGGTTGGCCACACACCCACATGCCGTCCATGTGAGTTCTGTGGAGCCAAGGGCTGGCCATAGAGCCATAAAGGAAGACACCCAACAACAACCCCTGCCCCCCCCAATACATATGTACACACATGGGTACACACTAGACACACATGCACACATACACAAACATGTATTAACCACTCTGTACACACAAACACAACAGTCTCTATCACACACACTCCCCAGTGTCATCAGCCTGTAACCCCAGTGGCAACCGTGGCTCTTCATCACCGTATGTAGCGATCATGACGACCACTGATACACTATAGCGTTTCGCATCCCTTCTGTGCAGATAATACTCACTAACCCACTTAGTCACTCACACTGGGCCTGTGAGGTAGGCAGTGTCCATTATTTGGTTTAGTTTGTTTGAGACGGGTCTCTTGTAGTTCAGCATGGCCTTGAACTCACTCCGTAGGTGAAGCTGGCCTTTAACTGCTGGTGCTCCTGCCTCTGCCTTCTACGTGCTGAATTATCGGTATGTATCGCTATTCCTGCTGCAATAGGTATAATTGCTTCTGCTGTACAGATGGGAAAATGGAGGTATACAAGGTTATAATTGCTTGTTTGGATTCCACGATAGTGAGAAGTAGGGCAAACCAGTATTTGGACCAGGCAGTCTGGCTTCAAACGCTGCACGTTAACTACCAGGTTGTAGCTGTCCCACTCTGTTCTCAGTGTCAGTGAGTTTTAAAAAAAAAAGTTCCCTGCTTATTGAAGTGGATTGCCTATGTCACCCACAGTTCCCTTTAAACAGTGCCATCTTAGTCTGCATGGAGGGATGAGGGGGACATGGCACAGGGGCAGTCAGATCTCTGTAATCTGTGCGTTCAAGCCAAGCCTGGTCTAAATAGCAAGTCCCAGGCCAGCCAGGGGGCATACTGAGACCCAGCCTCAAAACTAAGTATAGCCTTACCTATGAACCGAGCCTTAGATATCAGAACTTGCCAGTGCCGTTCATCTCTACATTTGACCTTGTAGTAACGGTGAGAGAATGGGGCTTGTTAAAGCTCTCAGCAGCCCCTTTCTCCCATTTTTTTGTTTGTTTGTTTTGGCTTTGGTTTTTGGAGTTAGGGTTTTTCTGTGGAGCCCTGGGTGTCCTGTAACTCACTCTATAGACCAAAACTGGCCTCGAACTCAGAGGATCTATTGGCCTCTGCCTCCCAAGTGATGGAATTAAAGGCATGGTGCACCACCACCTGGCCACTACTGGTGGCTTTGTGCACTTTTTATGGCCTGCTTAGGCAGTAGAGTTCTAAGATAGCCCCTGGAGATCAAGCCACAAAATATACGAGCAAGGAAGGTGTAATGTGCTAGACCTGGTGATGCAAGCCTGTAAGCCAGCACACATGAGACCTAAGGCAGAGGTGGGTGGATCTCTGTGATTTCAAGGCCAGCCTGGGACCCTGTTTCAACAAAGAAACAAACTTGTAGTTCCTTTGTGAAGGTGGTGTTTAGCCTCTTCATCTCTTGTAAGGGAGCACTTGGTTCTCAGACTTAATTTCAAAATGATGGATGACTTGTATGGTGGGGCAGGGAGGGAAGAGAGGTGGGAGAGGGAGAGAGAAAGGGAGGGAGGGAGAGGAGTACGTGTTTGGCCTGCACGCATGGTATGTGTGCCACATGCATGTCTGGAACCTGTGTAGAATTAGAAGAGGGCATCAGAAGCCCCTGGAACTGGAGTTCCTGACAGTTGCAAGCTGCCTGATGTGGGTGCTGGGAGCTCTTGGGCAAGAGCTGCAGTGTGAACTGCTGAGCTGCACATGGTGCTTTTACATTAGAGAGGAGAGACGCTGGGGGAACAGCTCTCTGCCTGGGAAGGAAAGGCTAAGATCCGGAGAGGTGAGCTCCTTTTCTGTCTAGTTACTAGCTGTTTTGGGCCTTGTTGCTGCTGTCTCTTGTAGCTCAGGCTGGCCTTAAACTTGCTGTGTAGCCAAGACTATTCCTGAACTACTGTGCCTCCTACCTCCACCTCCTGAGTGCTGGGGTTACAGACAATCACTATACACCCAGTTTTAAAGAGGCAAAATCTGCACACAGAAGACCGAAAAGCAGAGAGCCGAGGGGCAAAGGTCGATGAGTTGGAAAAGCCCTTCTCCCAGAGGCAGACCAGCTGAACTGGCTGCCACGGAATGCCAGGAGACTTCAAGAGGAGGCCCGTCTGCAGAGCGGTTGGGGAGCCATGGCGGCTTCTCTCTACTGGGACCTGGGACCTAGAAAAAAACCTCTAGGCCTTTAAGATGGTTTATTAAATGATGTAATGCTTCATCTTCACTGTGTATCCTTGAGAGCTGAAAACCTGCTCAGAACAGCGCCTGGGTGGGGCCTCTTCTGAGGTGCAGCCCTGCTCCTGCTCACGCACAGGTAGCCACCTGGTGCTGGAGAACAAAGCCGCCTGCTCTTCAGAGCCTCCAGCAAGAACTTTCCCCCACAGTACACAATACACAGCCCTTCATCGGGACCACACACCACTCTCAAACTCCAGAACCCGCAGCCCACAATATGAATCGAAAGAAGGCGAGCCCACAGATGTGGTAGTATGCTGGCCTCAAAGCCCAGCTCCTGAGAGGTAGAGGCAGGAGGGTCAGGAATTTCCGGTCGTCTGCACGCAGGCACAGAATGAGTCAAGGCCAGCATAGGCTGCCTGAGGCTGTAGCAGAATTGGGGGGGGGGGAGGGGTAAGCTTGAAAACTAGGTTGTTTACTACTTAAGGGAGAAGAAAGTTAGTGCAGATACTGATAGACCTGGGGGTGAAATGACCTCCCCTCCCACCCCACTAAAAGTCATGTTCAGAAGTGTCATAGGAACAAAGACTGAAATCATCAGAGTGTCCATTTCCTTGTGGCCATGAACGCCATTGGACTGTCCTTTGTTGCTCGTTCTGAGGGTGACCTTCACTAGTCCTCTGGATGAGAACTCCCTTAGATACAGATGCCCTCCTAAAATGTGATGTGATGAAAATTCCCGGAGGCTGTTGAGCGGCTCGGGGTCACGGTCCCCTGGAACAGAACTGGCTGCTTTCCGTAGACTTCCAGGAGAGAAAAGGTAAGGAAGTATCACCGCACCAACAAAAGGTGGTTGGCTTCCCGCTTTAGGTGCATTGGAGAGGCCTGGGCACAGGGAGGCCTGGACACAGGGAGGCCTGGGGACTGGCCTTATGCAGTCCCCCGGAGCTGGAGTTACAGACAGGTGTGTGTGCTGGGAATTAAACCCAGGGCCTATGGAAGAGCAGCCAGTGCTCTTAACCACTGAGCCACCTCTCTAGCCCAGTGGTTCTCAACCTTCCTAATGCTGCGACCCTTTAATACAGTTGCTCATGCTGTGGTGACCCCTCCAACCGTAAACTTATTTCATTGCTACTTCATAACTGTATTTTTGCTACTGTTATGAACCATAATGTAAATATCTGATATGCAGGGTATCTAATACATGACCCCAAGGTGGTCATTACCCACAGGTTGAGAACCATTGCTTTAGTCCCTCATTGTTAGTTTGTTTTTGTTGTTGTTGTTGTTTGTTTGTTTGTTTGTTTGTTGAGGTCAGTTAAGTAAAAAACACGCCAGTGTTGGGGCAGGTGGTACTGAGGACAAGGGATCTGCACTGTTCTGAGCTCTAGAGCACACCCCCAGAGTGCCTGGCTCACACCTGCTTCTTGATGCAAGAAATGTCCTTGCAAATCTCAGCTAAGGAGAACCCTTGGGATGTTCACTCAACCCTGGATGCATAATAGAGTCGCCTGGGAAATATAAAATATTCAAGCCTGGGGCCTACCCCAGTGACTGAGAAAATTGATTTGGGATGGGTTCCAGCCATTAGTGTTTTTTTTTAAAAAGCCCCACAGGCTTTAAAAATCTAATTTACAGCAGACAGGAGTGAGAACCACTGCATTGGTGCGTGCTCACAGGAGGTCTGAATTCTGAGGAGTCCATCCCCACACAGCCATGGGAATTGCTACTGTCCGCAGCTCTTCTCTGAATACTTTTGGATGGTTCCATTTTGGACCTCCCCTGTGACAGTGATAAATACTGCTCTTAAGCAAGAAAGAAGACAGACAGCAGAGACGTGCCAGCACATTTAAGAGTAATAACTGATTAGCTGGAGATACAGTTCAGTGGGAGAGCCCTTGCCCTGCATGTGTGGGGCCCTGGATTCAATCCCTAGCACAACAGTGGCCCACACACGCCTTTAACCCGAGCATTCGGAAGGCAGAGGCAGGTAGATCTCTGTGGGTTTGAGGCCAGCCTGGTTACAGAACAAGTTCCAGGACAGTCATATCTGTTACAAAGAAAAAACCCTGTCTTGAAAATCAAAAAGGCAAAAACAAAACAAAACACAAACAAAAATTACCTGATATAGCAAAAACCACCACCAACAAAAAAACACTTGTACTTGGAGTTGGGGTGACATGAACCAATCATCTGAGAGGTTGGCTGCCCGAGCAGTTCTGCTCCATTAGGGTCTGGGGAACTGTGTGTGTCCACTTGGTGAGCCAGGTGCATGTGGGTGGGACTTGCACATCGTGTGGATTTATAACCCCCAAAGGGGAAAGACCCTTGGGTGGGAAGACACTGCCACCCCCACGCCCTGCTTGCCTTCAGAACAGTGAGGAGATTTCCATATTGCCAACCACCCAGTATTTCTGCTGCTACCAAGTTCAAATCTGCACCCCCAGACTTTGTCACTTTCATTGCAGACTGAGGTTTCGAAACTTTTCTTACCCACCTGGTCTCAGCATAGATTTAAACTGCAGAATTCTAACCATTTAAAAGTAACTTTTGCCAGGCGGTGGTGGCACACGCCTTTAATTCCAGCACTTGGGAGGCAGAGGCAGGTGGATCTCTGTGAGTTTGAGGCCAGCCTGGTCTACAAGAACTAGTTCCAGGACAGCCAGGACTGTTACATAGAGAAACCCTGTCTCAAAATAAATAAATAGATAAATAAGGGGGAAAAAAGAAAGAAAATGAGATATATTCATTAAAAAAAAAAAAAGAGGAGGGGGAGGAGGAAGAAGAAGAGGAGGAAGAAGAAAAAGAAGAAGAAAAAGAAGAAGAACAAGAAGAAGAAAAAGAACAAGAAGAACAAGAAGATCAAGAAGAACAAGAAGAAGAAGAAGAAGAAGAAGAAGGAAGAAGAAGAAGAAGAAGAAGCAGCAGCAGCAGCAGCAGCAGCAGCAACAGCAGCAGCTTTTTGGGTGGGCAAGATGGCTCAGCAGGTAAAGGGTACCTGCTATAGACCCTAAGGACTCTCACAAGTTGTCCTGTGATCCCCATGGGCCATGGCACACCCACACCCACATACACAATAAATAAATAAAAATATGACAAAGGAAAAAAATAAAGGAGCTGGAGAGATGGCTTAGTGGTTAAGAATACGTGCTACTCTTGCAGAGGACTCAAGTCCAGTTCCCAGCACTGATATGGGAATTTAAACATTGAGCCGTCTTTCCAGTCCCTAATTCATACAATAGAGAAACAGTCAAAAATAACGGAGGAACGATCGTTCGAGCAGCAACTCTGTGTTCTGTGTATCCGTTTAACAACGCACATGGACAGTCTGGAGTAATTGTATTCTCTTCGTGAGCATAAATTTAGGAGCCAAGAGACGATAGGTGACAACTGCCTTCTAAATTTTTCCACATTCGTTTAGAAAAAAAGACAGGAAGGAAAGATGGCTACAGAAAGCCTTTTCTCTTAGGGGCTAATTTAAGGGCAGAGGAAAAACAAAACAAAACAGAATCCCCAGGTTGTCTGGGGTTGTCAGTCTGGTATGACCTAACCCTGACCTTCAAGGATACAGGAAAAGAACTGGCCACCAGCAGAGCGGAGGGCTCTTATTGAAAACAAACGCAGTAGCCAGGCATGGTGTCCACAAGAGAGGTGAGCTGCAAAAAAAAGACAGCTTTGTTAGGCAGTAGCCGCCTTTCTGTACTCAAGACAGTCCCCACTTCGAATTATGTACTAAGTAGTATTGTGACCTATACGGCCTTTGGAGGAAACAGAACATACTGCTACTATCTGAGAGCTATTTTAGATTGTCTTGATGTTTTTGGAGATGGGAGATTTGGTATCTATATCTCTCAGGGTAGTCTTTTATTTTTGAGACAGGGTCTCTCTAGCTCCAGCTATCTTGGAACTCTGTGTAGACCAGACTGACCTCAAATCCACAAAGCTCTCCCTGCCTCTGCCTCCTGAATGCTGAGATTAAAGGTGTGCGCCACTATACCTGGCTCGGGCTAGTCTTGAACTCAACAGGGTCAAGTGGTCCTTCTGCCCCAGCCTCAAGCAGCTGGGACTGCAGGTGCGTGCATCAGCAGCTGGGACCTGTATGTGAAATCCCAGAAATCTAGATTTCTGGTTCCTTCAAGCAGCTCAGCACTTGACTACACTAGCCCCTCCCACCACAGGGGCATGCACATCTGTGTGGAACATCTGTTCTCCATGAGGCCGCTGCACCCATTTTTTGGTTCTGCCCACTCCCTGCTTGTTTTCCTTGATCTAAAATGTTGCATATTGCAACTCTGGGAAGGGGGAGGGAAGAGCAAAGAGATCCCGAAGACCCTGGCCCCTCCAGACTCTGCTGCCTCTTGATGTAGCACGGGTGGCCTGGGCTCCTCGGATCTGTAATGGCATCAAGACAAGACATTGCTTGTTTATCTAAACACTAACTGGAGTGCTGCCTGTCACTGAATGTTCTACCAGAGTGGCCATGAAGTCACCTCAGGCTGAGGTTGATGGGGGCTTACTATGTACTTTTTCAAGGACTCTGCAAATCTTGGAACATCGCTCTGCCTCGTTTCTAGAATGGAGACAGTGAGGTTTACTGTCACAGCCAGCGGCAGCACAAGCCAACAGACTCCTGTGCACCAGCTCTTTACCAAGTGACCGTGTCTTCAGCTGGCTATTTGCTGATGACTCTAGCAGGGCCCCTCAGATGGTCTGTAGGTCTCTAGCCCAATACAAATGCGATTGTGGCTTCAATATTCAATATTACTCTGTATTTTATAGATTTACTGCGGAAGTATATATCACTTGTGTGGAGGTCAGAGGACTTGTAGTAGCTGCTTCTCTCTTTCCAACATGTGAGTCCCAGACATGGAACTCAAGTTTGGCTCAAAGTGTCTTCCCTTACTGGGCCATCTCAACAGCCTTTACGGGCATGCTTTTAACTGGGCAGTGGTGGCACATGCCTTCAATTCTGGCACTGGGGAGGCAGAGGCAGGAGGATCTCAGTGAATTCCAGGCCAGCCTGGTCTACAGAGTGAGTTCCAGGACAGCCAGGGCTGTTACACAGAGAAACCCTGTCTTGGCACACTCTTTGGAGCTGGGGCTAGAACTCAGTGCTTACCATGCATGCACAAAGCCCAGGGATCATTCCCCATCATTGAATAAACTGGGCATGGTGGACCTCACCTGTCCCTTCTCAGTGAAAGGAAGGGGAGTAAGAAGTTCAAGGTTATCCTTGGCTATGTAGGAAGCCTTTTAGCCCATACAGTGATCATACAGTGGTGTCTCCTGAAGCAGGGTGTTTGATTTTGCAGGGTGGCCGTGGCTAAACGACAGAGGGACTGTGGATAAGTCTGAGAGGAAAACTTCAAACTGCAGCTCACGTGCCTATAAAATTCTTTTAGCTGGTGAAGTTATCGCTGAAGCTTGGAGGACACAATTTTTGGGGAGTCAAGACAGGCTTTCTTGCCTTGGCTGTCCTAGAACTCACTCTGTAGACCAGGCTGACCTCAAACTCACAGAGGTCCGCCTGCTTCTGCCTCGTGAGTGTTGGGATTAAAGGCATGTGCCGCCACTGCCCAGCTGCTAAATTCATTTTTAAAACTAGTCTTTAATTATCATATCTCTTCAAGATTTTCCGGAATGTAAAAGCTCAAGGTCTCCAGCTGGCTCTAAACCTCTGCTAACAGCACCCTCCTCTCCAGAACCCCTCTCCACCTCACCTCACCCAGCTCAGGGTCCTGGAAAGTACTAGCGAGGATGTCAGGTGGAAACTTAAGAGGTCGGGATGTCGGAAATAAAGCTGTGAAAGTGGGGAGGAAGAACTGTCTGGGCTTTAAGACCGGAATCGCCTATGTTCCTGCTAGAGACCAATCTGCAGCTTTGCAAACAGCCTTAATATCAGCGCCCCGCTGCGGAATTCAAAGCTCAGCTTGTCACGACTGCTAACACCTTCTTTGACAGCTCTTTCTACTTGACAATTGTTCTCTTCTGTTCCTCTCTTTTGCCACCGGGAAGGTTCCAGAAAAACATTTGTTTTAGGGAGTCCCCTCACATAGCTTACCGCCCTTGGCGTGGGCAGAAGGTCTGGAAAGATACTCTGGCTGGCCGGCTTGCAGGGTAAGTAGGTTTCAGACTTTGGGAACCGGGTGTGGGGGCGGGGGTGGACTGGATACGATTTGGAGGGCCCTACGGGTCGTCTGGAAAGTTAACAGAAGCTTATAGGTTCTAAGGCTGGGGGACAATGGCCGCCTTTCCAAGGCTACTGGCCTAGAGGTCTGTGCTGAGCAGCGAGCCTTGGGCTGCACTCGGGGGTCCCAGTTTCCAGTGGGCCAGAGGTCCGCAACTCCTGAGCCGGAGGGGGCAGACGGTCCACGACGGACCCCGGGTCCTGGAGAGCAGCAGCCGGTGACCGGGAATCGGGTGCGCTCGCGGGCTCCGGGAGCCCTGCCACTCTGGTCAACTTTCCGGGCCGGTGAGGAGGAAGGGCGGTCGCGCGCAATACTTAAAGGCGGCTCGGCTGGGCCGGCGATCAATCAGTCGGAGCGCGCGGCAGCACCGTGGAGGCAGCGCACGGCGGCGGCGGGAGCCGGAGGAGGGGCATGGAGCCGCCGCGGCCCTGCTGAGTACCAGGAGCGCGGGCAGCCGGCAGCAACGGTGAGCGCATCCAAGGGGGCGGGCCATACGGGACTGCCCCTCCGGCGCCTCTTGCCGCGCCCTTGGGGACCCCAGGGCTCCTGGGTGGTCAGGGCTGCAGCCGTTTTAGGCTTCCACGGCGGCGGTCCATGCAGTCGGTTCCCCACCGATCTCTACTTCCCTTTCTTCAACATCCTGGGCTCCAGCAACCTCTCCCTTCCTCCCTTGCGGCTCTTGTTTTGTGAATGAATTAGGAGGCGGGGGGACTGTGGTGCGGGGCGCAAGGCTAGAGTGCCCCTCCCCCCACTCACGCCCGCAGGGGCTTCGCACCTGCGGGGGACACCAAGATTTCCAGAGATCTGGTCCCCACAACACGTGTCTTTGAGATGAGTTCCCACTCTTTGCCGGCTCAGAGGGGTCCGAGGGCGCCTAGGTGCGGGCGGAAGAGCCGCAGCCGCCAGTGCAAGTTTCCATACCGGTGCGCGTGGGCCCGACTGCAGGGCGCACCTGTCAGAGAAAGAGGCGCTGCGAACCTTGCAGACCCTCAAAGTTTCCCGGCTGGGTAGGGAGGTGTGCGTCCTTGCCTGGAGGTTTTATTTCTTTCCTTCCGTTGTCGTACGGCACAGCGATCTTGTAAAGCGCCCTAGCCTCCTGCCCTTGAACCCGAGTGCGCAGTAGCTAGCCTGGGCCGGGCTTTCCTGGATCTCTTTTGAGGGGTTGGGGGAAGCCGCCCAGGATATAAGATCACACTCTTGTCTACCGGCTTAGAGAAACACAGCCCCCTGTCTAGGCAGGGGACCTCAACCAGAGCCCGCGTCAGAACCTGATTGCACATAGGCTATCTGGCTGCTGCAGAACCTTCTTCGGTCTTCTGTGGGGAGGTGGGTACAAAAGGTAGTGCCTCTTAATTCCTGAGGGGGAGGGGTCCGGCCCGCGGGTGGAGGGGACTGGCAACAGCCGGGATGTCGCCTTTGTTTGCAGGCACTCTTTCGCCAAGGTACCTGGGGCCCTGGAATGATGAGTAGCGCCTGATTTAGCTGTTATTTCTTGGATTTTCCGTTCCTTCCCTGGGTCGTGGAAATCGGCACGTGGGTGTGGCCGTGTGTTTTTAGCCAACCGGGCGAAGCTCATGCCGGGTGAGGAGCGTGGCGAGAGCTTCGCTAGCTGCCTTGGACCTGACCGGATAGCCTCCGGAACTGCACCGAGGCGGGGCGCCAGGGCGCAGGTTGCTGGGCTAGCCAGGGCACCTCCTGTCCCTTCCCAGAACAAGGCAAGCAGTAGGGCCCGCAGCGCCCCCCCACCATGCGTCAGCAAGAGGGGGACCGGCAGGGGACGTAGGCCTGGGGCGTCCTGGGCTGGGTGTGTTCTGGGGGTCCTACAGAGGAATCAGGCAGTGGTTCCTGGGGCTGGTGGAGCGTTGAGCCCCAGAGGCCAGGCTTCCGGGAGAGGCCAAGCTGCCTAGCGCCCTTTCAGATCTACACGGCTGGAAGAACGCTTGTGCAGATTTAAGCAGTGACTGCCTGTTCCTCACCCATCCTATGTGAGGGGTGTCCTTGGCAGCAAAGTCTGTTCCTGTTGGGATGGGGCCCAGTTTCAGGGAGGTCAGAGTTGAAGCAGGCTTGGAAGTGAGAGGTCATTGTCTGAGACAAGGGTGGAAGCGGGATTCTCCGGATGGGACAGGTAGCAGCGATGGGAGGGGAAGGGCAAACTCTCCTTACCCCTCTGCTTCATACCCTCACCCTCGAGGGCTAATGTACATCCATTTTCTGGGAAATTACCTAGATCTGAGAAGCAAGGAATCATTAGCACCACTCCCAGGGACAGGGACACTAAATCTTTAGGCAAGGTCAGGTAGCCAGGAGGCAGTGGAGTTTGTCTCTGCTGCCAAGTCCTGGGCTCCTCTCCTTAACACATAGCTGTTCCCAACAGGGCAGGTGCTAGGAACCCCAACTCAGTTACCAACAGAAACCTGCATTGTTTGCCCGAGTGGCTGGGCAGGGGAGCCTACCAGGGCACTAGGACCAAGTGGGTGAGACTCCGCAGCAGCCATCTCTGCAGTGCCTGCGGCGATTCCCTCTGGCTCTCTGTGCTGGACTTACAGGAGGGCTGTCCATACCCCAACTCTGACCTCCCCCCTCCCCTCCCGGTCAGTTTCCCCCCTGGCCTTCTCTCCTGCCTCTCAAGGCAAGGAAAAAGTGAAAGCAAACACCAAGCAGTTCTTAGGAACTAGGGGTGGAAAAGGAAAATGATTTGTATCTGTCTACCTCACACCCCTTCATGTTCCTGCCCCTGCATTCTCTGTGGGGTGTTGCTGTTACAGAAGAACAGTTCCCCCCTAGACTGCACTCGCCCATTAGAGGTGACGGCCATGGGCTGACACCTGACCCCTCTTCTCCCATGATGCCTGTCTCCTCTGTGCCCAGCGTCCCTGCTGAAGCTTACCTATTAGAGGCTTTGGGCTAGGCAGGCCACGCTCTCCCACATTCCAGGGACTAGCCTTTGGTTTCTCTACGGTCAGTGCTACTCTAATTCCCTTTCATGTCACCTGTTTGCTTTTGGAACATGCTGTGAGGTTAGGAGGAGAACACATTTTACAGTCACACAGCTAAAAGGGAGTGGGCTGGGCAGATAGAAATGGCAGAACCGGGACTTGAACCCCAGCAGTCTAGTTTCTGAGTCTCCATGTGGTCTTGGTCAAGTTCAGTGAAGTGATAATGGTTTTTATTAGTGGGTCGTTTCTTGTTCTGGGCCTATCTATGAGGATGCTCCTCTAAGACTGCTGCCCCTGCCTGACCCCGCTATCTCTTCTGTTCCCAGATGCCGGTTCAGCTGACTACAGCCCTGCGTGTGGTGGGCACCAGTCTGTTTGCCCTGGTGGTGCTAGGGGGCATCCTGGCAGCCTATGTGACAGGCTACCAGTTTATCCACACAGAAAAGCACTACCTGTCCTTTGGCCTCTACGGTGCCATCCTGGGTCTACATTTGCTCATCCAGAGCCTGTTTGCCTTCCTGGAGCACCGTCGCATGCGCAGGGCAGAGCGCCCACTGAAGCTACATTGCTCTCAGAGGCGATGTTCGGTGGCACTCTGCATTGCTGCCTACCAAGAGGACCCTGAGTACTTGCGCAAGTGCCTGCGTTCAGCTCAGCGCATCGCCTTTCCAAACCTCAAGGTGGTGATGGTAGTGGATGGCAATCGCCAGGAAGATGCCTACATGTTGGACATCTTCCACGAGGTTCTGGGTGGCACTGAGCAAGCTGGCTTCTTTGTATGGCGTAGCAATTTCCATGAGGCGGGTGAAGGAGAAACAGAGGCCAGTCTACAGGAAGGCATGGAGCGTGTGCGAGCTGTGGTGTGGGCCAGCACCTTCTCATGTATCATGCAGAAGTGGGGAGGAAAGCGTGAAGTCATGTACACAGCCTTCAAGGCCCTTGGCAACTCAGTGGACTACATCCAGGTAAGGCTGCCTCCCTAGAAGTGTGTGCACACCAGCACATGTAGCCAGCCGGGCATACGTTCTCCTCGAGCAACTTAAATCTGCTGTGGGTCTTGGTGCTGCCGCCGCTCTCCTCACCCATAAACAGGGCATACAGTTCTGAGGAAACCCTGGGTTGTCCAAACCTGGGCTGTGGTTTTGTTGGTAACTGGGCAGACTTTTGAACTGGTGTCCCCATAATAACATTAGCAAAAGGGTGCACAGCACTGACTTCATGGCAAGCACTATTGGGGGTGCTTCAGATATATCCATTCTTTTCAGTGCTGCTCTTTCTGGATTCACAGAAAGGCAAACAGAAGTTCAGAGGATACCTTGCTTAGGTCAAACAGCAGACCAAATGTGAGCCGGGCAGTCTATCCACGGTCTGCTTTTAGCCCTTGGCTCACTCCAGGCAATAGGGTGACCAAACACCATAAGGAAGTTTGAAGAGGGAACTAGAGAGACAGCTAGCAGTTAAGAGCGATAGCTGGCTGTTCTGGTGGACCCACCTTCCATTCCCAGAACCCAAGCAGCAGCTAACAACCTCTCTAACTTTAGTTCCAGAGTATATGACACCCTCTTATGGCCTTTGCAGGTAATGCATGCACATGATGCAGACAAAATACTCATATACATAAAAATAATTTTTTTCTTTTTGGTTTTTGGAGAAAAGGTTTCTCTGTGTGTAGCCCTGGCTGTCCTGGGACAAGCTCTGTAGACAAGGCTTTGAGCTCACAGAGATCCGCCCGCCTCTCCCTCCTGAGTGCTGGGATTAAAGGTGTGCATCATCACATGACATAAACTTAAAGAAAAGTATAATGAATAAAAGGATTCTGCTAAACACCACTCAGCTTTGTTTGAGTTAGGGCCACAAAGTCCTGTTCTTCCTAGCGTTGAATTCATGTCTGACAGCTGAGGGAAGCAGGCATATGAATGGCCAACTTCCTTTTTCCAATGTTGGCAGGGCTGGAACTCAAACAGACCCTGCCCAGATCCTGATCAAGTGGTCGCTGGCACCAGTCTCGAAATTCTATTAGACTGGCAAGGTTTGCATAGCTTAAAATTTCAAATACACACTAGAGAGAGCAAAAAAAAATTTCAGTACCAACTAGAAACAGACAACTCAGTTGCCCAGGTTCTGGTCCAGAATTCCTCACAGCCTCTTGTGACTTCTACACTCGCCAAGGGTTCTGCCATCTGTTTACAAACACCGAGAGAACAGTGACTGTTTGGGAGCCACGGTGTCCTGAGCCCATCTCATTGACATCATGTTCAGTCCCTGAATACTACAAAGTGTTCGATAGTATAAAGTGTGTGTCTGTGTGTGCGTGTGTGCGTGTGTGTGTGTGTGTGTGTTTCTCCCCAAGACAGGGTTTCATTGTATGCCTGGTTGTCCTGGAACTTGCTTTGTAGACCAGGCTGGACTTGAACTCACAGAGATCCGCCTGCCTCTGCCTCCCAGTGCTGGGATTAAAGGGGTGCAACCACCACTGCCCAGCCCTACTTTGTTTTAACGATTGTTTTTGTTTTATATGTGTGGATATTTTGCCTGCCTATTATGTCTGTGCACCATGTGTGGTTGGTGCTCATGGAAGCCAGAAGAGGGAATTTGATTATATTTGATTATAGGCAGCTATAGCAGTAGGAATCGAACCTGGGTCCTCTGGAAGAGCAGTCAATGCTCTTAACTGCTGAGCCAACTCTCCAGCCCCACTTCCCCACCTCCTTTTTTAACGTTATCCTATTTTAACGTTGTATAATAGTTGACTTGTTTGTCTTTTCCTAGATCCATGGACCCAAGTATGTAAGCAGGGATGTGTCTAGAAGGCTGTTGATTCTGCAGTTTACCTGGGAACTTGAGGTCTTTGTTAAACTTTTCTTAGAACCCAGAAGCACAGGAAAATGCCCTTTGTCTTGATAACTGCTCAAGTAACAATAACTTTATCAGCCATTCCCTGAAGCATAGGAGCCGACCAAACCTGCTTCGCCTGTCTTCATCACCTGTGTTCTGGTGGACCTTCAGTCTCCCACTAAAGCCATGCTCTACTCTTCATGGGCCTGAGCTGTAACCTGAGGCAGCCATGGTTACAGCCAGTGCATGTTTGCTGGGCTTCAGCCACCCTTCCAACAGCCCTGCTAAAGATGTGTCTGCTCCTCTGTGGGGAAAAACAAACCTTGCCCAGCCAGGGGAGACCAGGCAAACGTTACTCTTCCTTCCCTAACTGCACAGCTAGGACCTTCCTGGAGTGGATGAAGCAAAACAGCATGGAGAATGGGTTAGAAATGGTCACTGAAGCCAGGCGGTGGTGGCGCATGCCTTTAATCCCAGTACTTGGGAGCCAGAGGAAGGCAGAGTTCAGAGATCTCCCATGAGTTCAAGGCCAGCCTGGTCTACAAGAGCTAGTTCCAGGACAGGCCCCAAAGCTACAGAGAAACCTCATTTCAAAAAACAAAAACAAAAAGAAAGGGAGGGAGGGAAGGAGGGAGGGAGGAAGGGGGGAGGAAGAGAGGAAGGGAGGGAGGGAGGGAAGGAAAGAAGGAAGGAGAGAAAAAGAGAGAGAGAAAGTCACTGAGTCAGGACCAGCAGCATTGAGCAGTTGACCGTTAAATTGAGAAGGCGGCTCTGGGAGTCTAGATGGGACCTTCCCCAGCTCCAGGATGGAAGGGAGTCTGGTGGGAGGACAGAGAAAGCAGAATTGGTGCTGATACACTCCCCCTTTAGCGTTCTGCTGTTTGTTTGTGCCACCTTGTCTTCTAACATGAAGAGAATGAGGAAGGCTGGGGTGTCAGAGGCAGCCTCATTTCTTTTTAGTTCTGGAAATTTAATTAAGGGCCTTATGCCAGCAACTTTAGTAAAAGCTTCTAAGGGATTTGAGTTTATCTGCTAGGAGAACAGTGACCATTGAGCCCAGTCAGTGGTTAGTAAACCCAATTTCTCTGCCCAGTGGAATGCCAGGACCATCTCGGTAACTTCAGAAAGCATACAGAAAAGACTGGCTCACAACCTCAGTCCCAGCAATTGGGAGGCAGAAACGGGCAGATCTCTGCGTTCAAGGACTTTCTGGTCTACTTAGCGCTTCAGCATGGCCATGGCTACATAAAGAGACTGTCTCAAAATGAAAGGAGGGAAAGAAGGCAGGCGGGAAGTCAGCCACCATGGTACATGTTCCCACAGCTCAGGTGCAACTAACAGGGATACAATGCAGGGTGTGATTGGCAGCTGCTGCCAGCTTCCGGGTTTATTCGGAATAGGTCAGATAAGAGGAGCTGTTGGCCTGTCATAAAGACTTGGCCATGATTCCAAGCACACAATGTTTGGGCAGCAGCAGCTTCGTCTCAAGGAGAGGCTTTTGGGCAGGTAGGCTCATTCTTATCCCAAGGCTGTAGTTCAGCAGGAGAACACTGTAGGCAAACTACCTATAGAGCATCTCAGCCGTAGCCTGACATCATCATCCGGGACGCTCTCCTTCCCCTCGTGGTACCTGAACTGTTAGCTGTCCATTTCCTTACTTCCCTTTGCTTTCCCCTTCCCCTTTCTACCTAGCATAGGGAAATTTGCTGGAAGTGAATGGGAGAGGGGTCAGGCTCCTCAGGCAGGAGCAGCCCCCTGAGGCGGGAAGGTACTTATACAGGCCTGCGCTGACCAAGCACTTCCCTGCAGGTGTGTGACTCTGACACCGTGCTGGACCCAGCCTGCACCATTGAGATGCTCCGAGTCTTGGAAGAAGATCCTCAAGTAGGGGGTGTTGGAGGAGATGTCCAAGTAAGAAGTAACCAAGAGTTCCTGGGGGTTGGGGCTGACCTTTCGGGTTTACAAGCCCAGTGGGATATGTCTGGGAAATGAATCTCTGGACTTACTAGCATCTGGGGAGGAGTTTCCCTGATAGTTTTTGTGGGTCTTTAAGGGCTCACCTCAATGACTTCCCAACTCATTTCCTGCTCTTACTGAACATGAGTAAGGGGAGGGGAGCATTAGGAAATCTGAAGAAGGGGCTGGAGAGATGGCTCATCTATTAAGATTACTGCTGCTCTTGCAAAGGCCCAGGCTCCATCACCAGCATCTACTTGATGGCTGCAGTTCTAGGGGATCTGATGCCCTCTTCTGGCCTCCGCAGGCATGCATGCCAGTGGTGAACAGACATACATGTAGGAAACATTCACACAAAAATTAAAAAAAAATTTTTGAAAGCCCATGTATTTGGAAGGACATAGGATCTGGATACTTCAGGTCTCAGAAATAACTTCCTTTTGGACGGATAGTGTGGCAGATAGCTCCTAAGTTAGTTCCTTGAGAAGCCCCTGTTCTAGGGAACGCAGGCTGAAGAGCTGTAGGGAGTATGTTAAGCACACGGAGCCAGGTCTTCTGCTAGAGGAATGTCATGTCACCTTAAGGGCTTTCCAACCACCAAAGCCTCTCTGAGACGGGCACTGGCTCCTGGAGCATCTTAACCGGGAGTCAGTGCAGGGGTAAAGGTGGCTGGGGCTGGAGAGTGAGGCTCTATATGACCACTCCAAGTTTCAGATTCCTCAGTTCTAGTAAGTTCAGAACGAACATCCAGGATTGTGAGCAGCAGGCTGTAGAACTCAGGGTGGAAAGACCTCACATGAACACAGCATCTCTGTCCTTACAGATTCTCAATAAGTATGACTCATGGATCTCCTTCCTGAGCAGCGTGAGGTACTGGATGGCCTTCAACGTGGAGCGGGCCTGCCAGTCCTACTTTGGCTGTGTGCAGTGTATCAGTGGGCCTTTGGGCATGTACCGAAACAGCCTCCTCCAGCAGTTCCTGGAGGACTGGTACCACCAGAAGTTCCTAGGCAGCAAGTGCAGCTTTGGGGATGATCGGCACCTTACCAACCGAGTCCTGAGTCTTGGCTACCGGACTAAGTATACAGCACGCTCTAAGTGCCTCACAGAGACCCCCACTAAGTACCTCAGATGGCTCAACCAGCAGACCCGCTGGAGCAAGTCTTACTTCCGGGAATGGCTCTATAATTCTCTGTGGTTCCACAAGCACCACCTCTGGATGACCTATGAATCAGTGGTCACAGGCTTCTTCCCATTCTTCCTCATTGCCACAGTCATACAACTTTTCTACCGAGGTCGCATCTGGAACATTCTCCTCTTCCTGCTGACGGTGCAGCTGGTGGGCATTATCAAGGCTACCTATGCCTGCTTCCTTCGAGGCAATGCAGAGATGATCTTCATGTCTCTCTACTCCCTTCTCTACATGTCCAGCCTCCTGCCAGCCAAGATCTTTGCCATTGCTACCATCAACAAGTCTGGCTGGGGCACTTCTGGCCGAAAAACCATTGTAGTGAACTTCATTGGCCTAATCCCTGTGTCCATCTGGGTAGCCGTTCTTTTAGGTGGCCTAGCATACACAGCTTATTGCCAGGACCTGTTCAGTGAGACTGAGCTAGCCTTCCTAGTCTCCGGGGCCATCCTGTACGGCTGCTACTGGGTGGCCCTCCTCATGCTCTATCTGGCCATTATTGCCCGGAGGTGTGGGAAGAAGCCAGAGCAGTACAGCCTGGCTTTCGCTGAGGTGTGATCTAACCCTAAGTGAAGTGGGAGAAGTGCAATGGGTCAGGGAGGGGAGGGGAATGGAAAAGATGGGGTGGGAGGGCGCAGGGAGTGTTGTGTTCTAGTTTCATGGCCGAAAGGACAAATCTGAAACGCAAAGAGCTGTGACTGTGCTGTGGCCTGCGGAGTCCCTGCTCTCAAAGCTCAGCACTGGTTGTTCAGGCGCAGGGCAGATGGGCTTGTCTGTTCGCAGGCCACCTGTCTGCTTGCTCTTGCACAGGCAGTGATCTCTGAGGTGGTTTTACTTCCTTCTGTTAACTACAGAGAGCCCAGAAATGTGCTAAACCAAGTGCTAACTTCCATCCTGTGACAACTTCTGGTACAGAAGCAATGACAGGCTTTAGGAAAATGTCCTCCTACCCTATTTGAACATGAGGTATAAGAGAAGCTCCGATCAAGTCTGGCCAGCTAGTACCCCTTCCCCAACCTCTAATTAGCCATCAATGCATTACAATTGTGCCTGAGATAACAAGGCTGGGAAGCCTGATCTTTGATCAGAAAACAGGGTCTAAGAAATGGTGCTTTATGTAATATACTCCACTCCACATCAAACATCCCAGGGATAAACCAAGCCACCAAGGGTTAAGTACTGCGTTTGGTGGTGTTTTGTGCATATTATAAAGGAAAGTTTGGTCAGGTGTCATGGGTGCAATCCCAGCACTTGGAAGGTAGATGTAAGAGATCAGAGGTACAAGGCCAGGTTGGGCTACCTGAGCTCCCAACGCTTACAAAAATAATTTGACAGGATGGACAGAGATTGTCGGGGTGCTAAAAAAACCACAGAAGCCTTGGACTGAATGTGTTCCAATTGGAAACTGCTCAGACTTTACAAGGGTTTCAAAATTGTCAAGAGATTGTACTGAGCAGATCAAATCCACCAGGAAGCTCAAAACCCAATGTGTTCAGAGAAGTCTTAGTTACTATTTTGGCTCATTCATACCTGAATTCCTCTCAAATTCAGCTCTGATCTGAGGCCAGACATCCTACTCGATATTTCATTTCCTTCAAAGGCACACAGTTGTTCTTGGTTGTGATTTTCTAGTTGGGGGAGCAGCAGTTACCTCTTCATTCTTCACGGGGAAGCTTCTTCACGTGGCAGAGAACAAACTTGTACAAGACTTACAAGGCTGCCCCCTACATGCATGGAAAGAATACCATCGCTGATCGTACCTGGTCAGTAACATGGCAGCTGGCTGGCATGTGTCACTTTTAGATGTTCTCTACAATCATCCCCAGTGGAAAGCTCTCTGGTGTTGCCCAAACGAACCCTCAAATCCAAGTTGGTCAACTTTTAAGACAATCCATTCTCCTCAGTGGCTTCTCCAAGGAATCCTATGGCCAGGTAGTGAATACTCCGTTTGCTCTTCAGTCCGGCAACCAAACTAGGAGCTGGAACTGGTCCAACAATCAGACCTCTCACCACTCTGAGCTGCTTGATTTTCCTGCTTCTTTTGGGGAGTGATGAGAAGCTTTCTGTATCGTTTTGAAATCAAGAGCAGACTCAGCTTTTGGATCTAAAACCTGGGAGTGTGACTAAGCCTTTGACTTTAGGGGTGCTTATACTTGTTCCAAACATTTGGTCTCAGAGGGGCCAGCTAACCCCGTAGAACCAGCACTAAGGTGGAAAGCAGTGTACACAGGTGCTTCCTACAAAGGAATGGAGTGCACTTGGAACCACAGATGGGCAAACCCTGGCATTTCCCTTCCTCTCATGAACGCGGGGGTTTCCAGATGTAGCTAACAGTTGCCACAGCACACAGACCTCAAGGTTTCAATAAAATTGCTGACTGATGTCAAGCCCAACCAATGGTGGCTGGGAAGCGGCAGGCATTTGTTAAAGGCCGTTGCTCTGGGCTCTTCTGCAATGGAGGCGATCCGGTCAGTCAACCACAGGGCGTGTTTCTCCTCAGCTTTTACTTGAAGGTTAGCACAGGACAGTGGACCTGGATGAAAACTGCTTGTCCCACCATCACTCCTCTGCCTTGCACTGCGGTCGACGTTCCTCAGATTAAAGACGCAGGTACAGTAGTGAGCTTACAACATTTGACCTCGACTGGATTTTCTAATTTATTTTGTAAGTTTTTCAGCAGCAAAACTAAACTGGGTCTACAGCTGTATCCCTGCTTCTTGCAAGGGAAGAGCCTTTATACAATGAGACTCATTTTGAGTTTTCCTCATTGGAAATTTCAGCCTCTTTTGTATTACTTCTACAATTTGTAAACATATTTATTTTTACCTGCTTTTTTTAAATAAGGAGAGAACTTTATTTAACATTAAGGGTGGGAGGGAATCAAAAGGGAGGTGGCTTTGGTGGTAATGTTCATATCACAGCCATTGAGCACAATGCATGGGCCTCTTGCCTCTTAAGCAAAGTCACACTGCAGAGGTGTGCAGCGGGAGCTCATCTTCAGGTAAGCCTCTTTGCTCACTGCTCTGTCTGCCTTGCCCAAGCCCTTCCTACCTAAGCAGTGGCATGGCTTCTTTAAAACCTGTGAGTTTCTAGCCTAGGCCATCTAAGTTCACAACCTTAACATCAGACGTATAGCCATCCTTCTCCTTGAAGTCTTAGATGAAGCCATGCAGTCCTTTTACTGTCTGTACTTAATGGTGATTGAGCTTGTTCCCAATGCTGTACATGGCTAGGAGTGGCAACATGCTGGGGCCATACTCTGTACTGCGCTATCTAGCAATGGGACTGTGACTAGCCTTTTCACAAGAAGCTCCTTGTCCAAGATGCTGGAGGAGATTAAGAACACTTGCTGCTGCTTATGCAGGCTGGCCATGCTCCAGCTCAAGTTTTCCCTGACTTACTGAGAAAGCATTCTAAGGATGTGGCCCTCCTTGAACTCAAATCCAGGAGCTGCTCCTGTTCTTCCAGGTTGCCAGACAAATCATAGGTGTGAATTCCTCAGAGTGCAGAAGTCTGCCAGGACCCCCTTTCTCAGGATGACCCTTCTGATTCACCTCTACCATCTTTCTCGATGCTGTTGTCATTGCAGGTGCCACAACCAATGTCCCTCTCCCACCCACCCACAGCCGCTTCTGCAGCTTTAACTCTGCCTTCTCCTTCTGCACCTCTGGGACTCTGGTAGCAGAGCTCCACTTCCATCGTCCTCCTTGCTGATGTTCATGTTCTTTACTCCAGCATCATCTAGGATGCAGGCTGAAGATACTGGCTTCTCTTTATCCAGGACCGTCTCTCCACTCTGGGTAATTGGTGCTGACCTTTGTCCAGCAGTCTGGAACCTAAGTCCCTTTTTTGAGTCTAATGCTCAAGAGGCTATATGTCATCCTCTAGCACTACCACTCTGAGGACTTTCTTCCCTTTCTGCTTAGTCATCTTAAAGGTCACCATCTTCCTGAGTGTGAAATACTGAGAAGCTGAGACCCTGCTGAACTTGCAGTTGCAGGCTGACCCAGTTCTGCCAATTCTCACTCATGAGACCATTTGTGGTATCACTCTAGTTCACATGGAAGGTGCCAAGTCCGTTCCTCTCCAATTCCCCATCTTATCTGGCTACCAAAGAGCAAAGGTTTTGCTGTGTGAAGACCACTTGCATGGTGGGGTTTGGTACAAGGCAGGCACTAGGGCTATTTCCACAGCCCCACGTTCTTGGCCAACTTTTCACCCACCAGGCTCACATTCCCCTGCAGCACACCTTCCTCCTCCTGCACCACTCCTTGTGTCCTTAAAGATCAGTCTCTCCTTGCAACTAATGGCATGCTCCTCAGTGAGGTCCTGCAGGTCTCAAGCAAACTCCTTCACCAGCACTGATGCCGATCTCTTATCCATCTCTTCCACCAGCTTAGTCCTCTATTCTGCCAGGCCTGTAGCTCCTCACCATCCAAGCTCTGGTGCTCCCCAAGGCAGGGATCATACTCCCTCAACTTCTGGCTCAGGAGTGCCTTTCTTGTAGCTCTCTCTAAAGGCCATGGGATTGAAACCTTGGCTGCTGTAAGTTCCTCTTTCTTAATACTGGCCTTCAAGAGTTTCAACCTCACCTTGGCTGGACTTGGCTGAGTCAGTTTGAAGGCTAAGTAATAGCATCTCCTGAGCTGGATGGGGCATCACACTTTCTGGCTTCTCTACTGCTCAGAATGCTGTGCTGCACCATTAGGGACCTGAGCCTCCAACCCCCCTCCCCCACCTCTGTTGACTGCAGGTGCCATTCTGGTGCTGTTTCTTGTATTCCTGATGTCGCCATGGCAGCTTAATGGTGCGCCTGTACCAGCCACCACTGGTTCTAACCACCTTTCTCTCGAAGGAGCTCGATGACCCCACAGTTAGTGCTAAATTGGCCTTATTGGGCCACCACCAAGCCCTGATGCCACGGAATGCAAACAATTCTGGGTGACAAGGCAGCTGCCAACCTGTTGCTGGCAACCACGGGCGGCTGCTTCTGACACTGTCGTTTTCATTGTCCTTGGAGATTAGCTTTTTGTTGTTTTCAGGTCAAGAATTTTTTTACTGAACTTATCAAAATAAACTCTTCCACAATGCTGGTGTGCCATGGCTGTGACAAAGCGCCCGGGTGAGCTTCGGGAGGAAGGTTCATCCTGGCTCACTGTTGGTGGTCCTATCACTTTTCTGTTCTGGGTACAGGGTGAGGCAGATCACAGAAGGGAGCTTGGACGCAGGCAAAGCTACTCACCTAAGCTGCAGGGAAGCAGAGAGCTAGAGGAAGCCAGGGACAAAACACACCTCTCCAAGCTATGTTCATGACTCTCTCCAGCTGTGCTCCGCCTAAAGCCTGCATCACTTACCAATTAGCCTCCCACACCATGACTATCAGCAGAGCTGCTTCTCCGATGTCCAAGAATCCATCTCCTACCTCTATCATAGAGCTTCGCTGGGGACCAAGTCTTCAACACATGAGGTTAGAAGTTTAGATCTAAAGAAACAGCTGGGATCTCAGAGCTATGTCCTCTTGTACTTAATAAACCTGATTCCTACTCTAGCTTTAAAAGGACTAATGGTAGAAATGGTAACAGTGGAATTCACAAGTAGGATAAGAGGCCAGCAAGAAGATGGCCCAGGAGTAAAAGAAACCTACTACCAAGCTTGATGACCTGAGTTCAATCCTTGGGATTCATATGGTAGAGGACCACTGCCCCACCCCCAATTGTCCTCTGACTCCCATACGTGCAAAATCAGTACGAGTGCACACACACCACTCAAATATTTAAAATGCTGGGCTGGAGAGATGGCTTGGCGGTTAAGAGCACTGATTGCTCTTCCAGAGGTCCTGAGTTCAATTCCCAGCAACCACATGGTGGCTCACAACCATCTATAATGAGATCTGGTGCCCTCTTCTAGCCTATAGACAGGATACTGTATAAATAAGTAAATAAATCTTTAAAAAAGGAAGCGGGAAGATATTAAAAACAATTAAAATGCTGATTTAAAAAAATTCAAAAATAGGGCAAGTTGTCACACTTGCGTCAATTTCGGGAATTAAGTCACTTAGGCCACCCTAACACGGCACATGCGTGAATGCTCATGCATATACAGTATCAGTGAATCTCAGTCTCATGAAATAACTATCAGATGCAGTCTCCCAACCAAAAAATGCCAGCACTCCTCCAATTACTCCACAAAACAGAAACAGAAGAGTGAAGGCCAAACCAAAGCACTCAGATGCAAGCATGTTGGATACAAGGTTGTTGTCGCACCAAAACAAAGATAAGCAGAGGTTAAATGTGCCCACTTGTGGAAGAGAGAACAAAATGGAATGACCACAACAGCCCTCTCATCCCATTTATTAAAGAAACAGTAAGAAAAGAGACAATGCAGGAAAAACACCAACCATCCTTCACATCAGGCTGAACAAAGCACAGTGATTCTCCCTTTCATCCCTCCACCCCCACCCTAGTTCCCAATTCCTATCCACATCAGTTTAAGTTTTGAGGTTCTTTGATTGGGAGTACCAGTGGAGAGGGAGCTGGATGATCAGAGGAGCCTTAAATCTGGCACCTAAGTCCCAGGAGAAAGGAGCTGCAGGTCCAGTCAAGCAGAAATGTGTGGGTCTGTAACGTGAGTGTCCACCTCCCCGTTCTGTGTTCAAGCCCCCAGGGAAAGGTCTGGCAGTAGAACATGACCAGGTCCAGGGTGACCAGGCCAGAGTTACTGAAGCATGGTCCGCTCACCAATGCAGCATCACTAGACAGCAAGTGAGCCAATTCTCCAGTGGTGAGCGGGGGAATTAGGACCTGCAGGCCAGTGTATCCCTGAGGAAAAGTCCACAAGAACAAGTCAAGAAACTAAGAAACAAGGGGCAGAAAGCTGTGGGACAACAGCACAGCAGGCGTCCAGAAGGCCAGAGATCCTTTTTCTTGAGGTCAGGATCATTCGATCTGCCATAGTCCGTGTCTCACAAATAATAGTTTGCCTTCAGTCAAGAGAAAAAGCAGAGGAAAAAGAAGGCTCATTTGAACTTGAGCCCCAGCTATGTTCTTCAGACTGTAGCTCCAGATCTACTCCTTTATCTAAGAGAGAGTCCCAGCCCAGAACCACAGTATTTGAAAAACGAAGTGGCCCTGGAAGAAAAATGGTACTTAAGGGGGTAACATTCCATTTGGGTACATCGCAGTCATGGGACCCCCAGGTCTGGGGAAAGCAGCTGGATTTGAACCAGGGAGGCTGCCTACCCTAGGAAATGGGACCAAAGTCTTGGTTACAGGGCCATTCATCCTTGGAAAGGAAGCTGGGTTAAGACCCAGGGTTCCTGCTGGCCTTGCAAAAGGAGCTGGGTTGACACCCACAGGGCCTGCTGGAGAAGAGCCCAGGTGCCCAGCAGCTGACCTTGGGAAAGCAACTTGACCTGGGCCTAATGGGCCAGCAGACCTTGGGAAGGCAGCTGGACTTGGACCCTGCAGACCAGTGGCCCTTGGAAAGTTAGCCTGGTTGGGACCTAGTGGCCCAGAGGCTCTAGGGAAAATTGCTGGATTTGAGCCCTGGAGACCAGCAGACCTCTGAAAGGTACCTGGATTTGAAGCCAGTGAGCCAGAAGACTGAGAAAAGGCAGCTGGGTTCAGTCCTCCTGATCCTGTCCCTCTTGGAAAGGCTCCAGCATTTACCCCCATTGGGCCACCTGGCCTTGAGAAATGAGCTGAATTAGGGCCCATGGGGCCAGGAGCCCTTGACATGGCAGAGGGATTTGGCCCCGGAAGGCCAATTCCTCGAGAGCTAGGACCTGTGTTTGGTCCTATGGGGCCCGGTACTCTTGTCATGGTAGGTGGGTTTGTGCCCATGTTTCCAGAAGCCTGTGAGAAAGAAGCTGAATTTGCTCCTAAAAGACCTGCTGCCCTTAGAATGGGCGCAAGATCTAAGCCTTGAGGTCCAGCCATTCTTAAATTAAGACCAGATCCTGTACCCAAGAGGCCACCTGCTCTGGTGTCCAGATTTGGGCCTGGGCCTAGGCCACCAGCTCTTGGGTTGGGCCCAAGGCCTGGACCTAAGCCACCTGCTCGTGGATTGGGCCCCAGGCCTGGGCCTGGAAACATACCCGACCTAGGAGCCGGGTTTGTACCTAAAAAGCTTGATCTCAGATTAGGACTTGGTCCAGGGCCCAGGCCAACTGGCCTAGGATTGGGAGGACCAGTACCAGAGGCTAAAACACCTGCCCTCAGGTTCGGTACACATCCAGGGCCCATAGGGCCACCACTTCTGGGGTCAGGACTTGTTCCTAGGAGCCCACCTGCCCTTGGGTTGGCCATATGACCAGGGCCAGAAAGACCTCCTAATCTGGGGTTAGACATAGGTCCTGGGCCTGGAAGACCCCCTGTTCTAGAGTTTAAACCCGGTCCTGGTCCCGGTCCCGGTCCCAAAAGGCCACCTGGCCTTGGGAAGGAAACTGCACCTGTACCAGTGGGATTCATCCCTCTTGGAAAAGAAGCCATGCTTGAGTCACGAGCACCAGCAGGAAAATGTGCTGGATTTGAAGCCAGTGAGCCTGATGAACTTGGAAAAGAAGCTGGATTCCTGGGAAATGGAGCCAGGTTTCCCCCAAGAGAACCTGCTGCCATAAGGAAAGGATCCGAGTTCACGCCCATTGGGTGGCCTGTGTTCATAACAGGTCCTCCCTGTGGTCCCAGGGAACCGTCCAGCCGTCCTCGAGGTGGCAATGGAGCACGAGTCCAAGGAGTTGGCCGCTCTCTAAGGAAAATCCGGGGTTCTTTCATACTTTCTTGGGGACGTTGGTGATAATAGGCTTAGGGCGAGTTTTGAAAAGGATCTTGTTTTTGATGAGTGCTGTCACCAAATACCGAGTGCCAGTCTCTTGACCAAGCTCATCACAGTCCTGCTCCCCCGGAGTGTGTTTGACAAGAACTGCAAAAGGTTTCTCCAGGCGGATGATTTTCCCATATAGGATGTGGTGCCCCACGATCAGCACAGGGGTTCCCTTTGGTAGAACAAGAAGGAGATGCCTGAGGTTGAGGGCAAGGCCATTCCTCTCAGGTGCCTTTTTAAAGCTGCTCTTGGCAGCAATGGTGGCACCTCACAGTCCCTAATCTGGCTCTATCACTGTTAAAAAACTGCACTGGACAATCCACCCTTGTGCCCTTTTTATTCTTTCTAGCCCCAAGTAAAGAGCATTTCTATTTTTAGGACCCTTGCAGACTCCCCAAGGCTCCACTGCCCTGCTACTGCGAAAGTGGTGGGACAGCAAGCAGACAGTTCTACACACTGGCTAAACCTCGAGCAACAAACCTGAGGACAGTCCTCACACTGGGTCCTGGGAGCACCACCTCGGTGTAGCTTTCTTTACTGAGGCATAAGGTAGGGAATAAAAGCCCCCTCACCTCAGTGGTGTAATGTAGGTCTCCCAGGAGGTTTCCAGCTAATCCGGTGCTGTAGCGAGCCTCGATCTCCCCCTGTAGTTCCATCAGCACCCATTCTGCCAGGCCTCCAGCCCCCGCACTGCAACAAATGGCTGGCGGTTACAATATTTTTGAGTGGTGAAGGATGAGTAGTGTCCTACACCTACACCACCATTAGAGGCCCAAAGAAACTCTGTGATGAATACAAGTGCTCGGGAAATTGGGCAGTGCTGAGAACTGAAATAGAGATCTTAATGCAAATAGTTATATAAGATGTACCTGAGGACCCTAATGCTTCCAGAACAGTGTGAAACCAGTATAGCCCTTGGCACTCAAGCTAAGTAAATCTTAAAACATACTCACCTTGAAATAACAATTTGCACCATGAGCCTTCCTTCTTTAAAAAAGCAACTGAAAAACTGGAGAAAAAGAAAAAAACACCTTTAGAGCAATAATAATTATAGCTAATATTTATCACTTAATTGTGTGATAGGTACCTTTTCCCTTTGAGAAGGGATCTCTAGACCAGGTTGTTCCTGAATGCTATGTAGGTGAGGATGACCTTGAATTTCTGATTCTCCTGCCTCTACCTCCAGCTTGTGTTGCTAGGGACCTCACCCAGGGCTTCATACATGCTAGGCAACACTCTGCAAACTGAGTTGTATACTCCCGTCCAGTGTGTGGTAGGCACTTTTCTTTTCAATTGTTTTTATTGAGCTATATATTTCCTCCCCTCCCCTTTTACCCTGTCCTACAGTCCTCATGCTCCCAATTTACTCAGATCTTGTCTTTTTCTACTTCTCATGTAGGTTAGATCCATGTATGTCTCTCTTAGGGTCCTCTTTATCTAAGTTCTCTGAGATTGTGAACTGTAGGCTGGTTTTTCTTTGCTTTTATGTCTAAAAGCCACTTTTAGTACATATGATATTTGTCTTTCTGGATCTGAGTTACCTCACTCAATATGTTTTCTAGATCCATCCATTTGGCAAGCACTTTTCTAAGTGCTTTTAAGTATGTTTTCTACTGCCTAGCAAGGCCTAAAGGGCTAGGTTTTCTTGCTGATTCTGAACAATAGAGTACAGTTGCTAATGGCAACAGCGAGACTGGTGATACACTCAAGGTGTATTCCAGCAAATCACAAGGTTACTTCTTTTCTCTCTCTTTTGAGATAGGGTTTCACTATAAAACTCAGGCTATCCTGGAACTGTAAAGAGCAGACAGGCCTCAGGATCCATCTGCTTCTGTCTCCTGAGTCATGGAATTAAAGGCATGTGCTATTCTAATGTGACTCTCAACTAGTGACCACCTTTCACTTAGATCGGGGAAAACAGTTTATACTTTTACATTATCTAACAGTGCCACCTGGTGGCAATTCTGAGCATCCTAAAAGCTTGACGCTATCTAGCTTCCTTTGCTCTTGTGACTGCCATTTAGGGAGAGAGGAGACTGGATTGGTAGGCCAAAGCTACAACTTCTGGTTGTCTTCCGAATGACACAACATATAGTGTTACCAACTGTGATATAATTGGCCAACAGGTTTTATAACTGTATTCAAACTTGGCAAAAACACACCAGAATTTTTTTCCCATTTTTTTTGTTTTTTCCTGTTTAAGCCAAGGACTTGCAACACAACCAAGGCTGGCTTAGGACTCTAGGTATACTTGTACCTCAGCCTCCAGAGAGTTAGGACTATAGCTGACTCCAGCATGCCATTTAATAGGCTTCTTACTGGTTATCACCACTCTGGACCTCCAGTGCCTTATATTATGAGAGAACCTCTTCCCAGAGCGCCAAAAACACTGGGTCAGCAGCTAACATATTTTGAATTTTCACTATGGACCATACACTATCCACATGTGAACATGGTATCTTCAATCAACATGGCAACTCTAATAAGAGGTACTTATTCCTATTTTGAAGTTGAGGCTATTGGGTCATACAGATAATATCATTTATTCATACATGGTACATATTCAACTGGAGTAAAGATAGTAAAGCTGAGACAGGAAACTGGGTCATCTAGTTACTTAAAAATCACTACCTAACTTTCCCTTCCCAGAGGACAAAACCAAGAGCCAGCAGGAATGAAAAGGAATTAAGAAATTAGGCAGCCAGTGACAATATATTTAAATGCTGTTCACAACAGCAAAAGGGCACCAAGACTTGTACCACCTTGAATAAGTTAGGTCTCTGGACCAAAACAGGTTGTGGTCCCACCCAAGAAAAGGCAATTTATCAACTTCAAAGGCAAAGATCTTTGTACATATAACAAGACTAGTCGCAGGCCCTAACCTGAGTGGTTTTTGAGACAAGGTCCATCTTTGACCTGGCAATCCTGTTTGAACCTCCTGAGTACCATACGTATCAAAGGCATGAAAGGATACCAATCCCGATTCAAAAGGCTGAGACTCAGGTTCTAGCTAGAAAGTGGAAAGCTACTGCATGATCACACTAAGTGACTACAGGCTAACACGTAGATTATGACTCACTTGTATCATGACTAAATATAACACATGCAAGATTGTTTAGACTCATAACCTATTGAGAACACTGTAAAGAAAGAACTTCAGCATTCTGAAAGTCTCTGACTATAATTCATCAAGTATGCATATACTTGAGCAGCCAATGCTGCACAGGTTGCGTTCTTTCAAATAAGCTTTGATGACTCAGGATGCAGTTGGTATGTGATGATGAGTGCCGGGTCTAACAACATAAGATGGTCTAAGAAAACTAACATGCAAGTCATCAGTGAACAGCACAGGCTAAGCGTAGGTTACAAGATAAAACCTACTTCCTGGAGCTAGTGAGATGGTACAGTAGGTTTAGCCATGCAAATATGAGCGCCTGAGTTCAAATCTCCAGAACCATGAAAACAGCAAACATGCAGCATTAGCACCTGTAACAGCAGTGGCCTCATGAGAAGGAAGACAAAGGAAAATCCTTAAAAAGCCTGAAGGTATGCAGTGGAACAACCACCAAGACATGGACTCAAAGCAGAAGGCAAGAACTGAATCTAAGGTTGTCCTCCATATTTATATATGTATATATGCATCATACATACGTACCAAAATACCATACTTCCTGAAAACTCATTTCAATTTTTATGTGCTTTTATCTGCAGGAATGAGATAGACAACGTGGATGCAAGGTATTTTCAGTGCATGCTCTGTTTCCTGGATAGTCTATCAAACAAGAATTCACAACAATGGACTAAGAAGTGACACTTGAATGCCTACCTACCCATGGGACTTCAGTTGAAGACACACATTTTTACACACAGATGGAGGAGGCCTTGCCTGAACTATTTCTATTAATACTGGTAAACATCTGGCAATACCCTGGAAAATAGTAATTCTACGGGCCACAACTTGGACATTCTGTTACTATGCCCCACCAAGCCTATAAAAAAACTTATGCTAAATCTACTTAGGTGTTTTACATATGTATAAAAAGAATGAAAGCTCTATGGTCAGTCTAGTTTAGATGCACCTATGTTTGATGATTATGTTTGTATAATCTGTGTATATGAGGATATATTTGTCAAATAAGAAACACTGGGGAAAAGTTTAAATTCTTTTTAGTGAATTTTAAAATTATACTTTCATGCCTTAAAATTTCCTGTAGCATCTAAATTCTATTATTCCTTTGCTTGCTCCTTGAGCTCACTAGAGAACTAGCCAAGGGCTAAACTAAGTGCTGAACTGAGGACAAGCGATGGGGGTGACAGGAGAATGAGCATGGATTTTATTCAAAAGGACGTAAAGAGCCAGGTGTGCTGGTATACACCTGGAACCCCTGCATTTGGGAGGCTGAGGCAAGAAGACTGGGTTCCTGCCAGCTACACAGAAAGATCCTGTTTCTAAAAACAAAAATGGGTAAGAAAATGATCATCTTAATCTGTACCTATCTCCTTGAGACTAGGCAGGAAGAAAAAAAAAACTACAAAAGATGAGGAGGCCAAGTATAACACCTCTAAAACATGAAATGCTTCCAAATATGAAAATTTTAATTTATATTAGGTTCCTAGTATCAAATTTTAAGTTTTTCAGTTTTATCAGTTTAAATGTGCTCATCTGCTAAGTCAATGCAAATATTCCAAAATCTGAACACTTCTTGTATGAACTGAATAACGCTTCACCTGTAACAAAGAACAAAAACACCACAAAGAAATTTTTCTGTAAGGCATCAACTTCTGAGTCTTCAGGCTCACTTCATTCTAACACTAAGAGACAACGACCGTTTCTAGGTTGGCCTAAGATTTGGCTTCTTTAGAAAAGCAGCAGTGTCAGCAATACAAAGAGAGTTTATGCCGCTCATCTACGGAGTGTTTACTGGGTTATCTCATTTTATCCTGACATGGTCCCCACACTCTTTATGGTAAGGAAACAGGTTTAGAAAGGCTAAAGGTTAAGCAACTGATCACATAGCTAGTAAGAAGCAGAGTTAATGCAACACTAACCACTGCACAGTACGGTCCTTCTCATACAGTACTAAGATATGCAATTGGCCTTATTCTACGAAACTGCAAGCAACCTTGTAACTTGTCTCAAAAGTAGCTAATAATTCAAGCTAATACATCAAAGTAGTTAACAATTAAGCTAGCTATTATCCATGTCTAAGTTTTTGAAACCTTTAAAAGTCAAATTCAATGCCACCTTCAGGATTCAAAATTATACCCTAATCTCTGCCCCTCATTGAGGAAGAGACGTCATGAGTACTGAGAACATTTCATTCTTATCTCTGACCAAACTCAATTCTCAGCCTCTGCTCTCTATATCATTACATATTAAAGGGTTACTAATATCTTAGAGATCAGTGACCCTCAAAATGGTAACTTCCCAAAATAATATGTGTTATGATATATACCTAATCAAATAGAAAAACAAAGGACTGTGACTCAATGATTCAACAACATACAAAATTTTCTAGGACTAAACAATGTTTTATAAATGTCCACTTTATCAGCCTGGTCTACAGATCATGTTCCAGGACAACCAGCGCTACATAAAGAAACCCTGTCTGGAAAAAAGTTCATTATAACATATCCAAAAAGCTAGTATTGTCTTTTGCTTTTTCTGCTGGATTAAACCAATGTACAAGATAGGCACTAGTTCTTCCAGTATTTTTGGTTTTCCCTGTTTTAAATGGAATCTCTTGTAATTTTCCAAAACTACACTTTAAAATTCACTTCTTTAAAGTATAAAAAAGTTAAACATATTTCTTAGTATATGTCAAGTAGAATATCACTAATACCACATTGCCAATGTTTACAATGAATAAAAATAGCCTATAAAAACAGATCATCAAGTCAACTTTCTAACTGGAGAACAGTCCAAACACTGAAGTCAGGGCTTACCGAACTGCTTCAGAATTAAGCTGTTCTAGGTCATTTCTCTAAACATGACAACTGCTTCTCTATGTGTCTTTCTGCCAAATGAACAACCGAGGACGTTTTATATATGACTGAATACAAATCATTTTTATTACCAGTGTCATGGTGGTTCTGTGACAGGAGGAAATGTTTGATCCTAACTTCTAAGGGTGCCTTGTCTCTTGATGGGGTTAAAGACTAAACTACTTTAAATGAGACACTTGTTCCCCTGGAAAAGGGGCTGTGGAGGGAAGATGGAACTGAATGCTTCCGAACTTTTCATTAGTGAAGAATGTTTTCCAAACGTGTTTAGACACTATGCACACACGTGGTACGTTCCCATCACGTGGTAGGCTTCCTCCATTGGAGGGAATCAATTACTGTTATTTGTAGACAATGGGTAGAAAAGATGGCTTCGGTCGATTTGAGTTATTCCGGTTTTCTCCATCTTCTGCTACTCTGCCACCCCATTTCAACCTTTCCTCCACTTCCTGGCATCACAGCCTCTTCCTCCCAACCCTTTCTGGCGGAGCGCACCCGCGTGGCTGCAGTTGTAAGGGAGGTCCCCTCTCGGCTGGATTCTTCTCCCATTTTCTTTTCTCTCCTCCACCCTTGGTCCCCCTCCCACTCTTTCGCCTAGACAGACTCTACTCGTATGCCCACCCACTTTCTGGACCCCTCCTCCCCGCTTCTCCAACTCCCTTCAAACTATCCGAGACTGCTATTGCAACTGTTTTACCACCGTATCTAATCCACCATCTACCTCCCTAAGAAATTACCCCGAATCTTATTTAAGCTGCTTTTCCTTCCACGTGGGGCCCCCCACCGGTCTTCAACTCCTTTACCCTCCTCCCAAAAAATTCCTCTTTCAACTACCTTCCTCTACCTTTCAATTCAACTATCTAAAATTGTTCCTAGTCCCGCTTCTCTAGGTCACCACCCTCCTCGACCCTAGGCTTCACTCCACCCACAAAGCCCCCGAGATCACTTTGAAACCACCCTCCAAATATTGTCTCCCAGAAGCTCCCCCCCCCACCGTGATTTAAAATAAATGGCCCCTGGAACAAGCCTCACATTTCTGTCAGCTCCGCCCAACCCCCCATTTGAGCCTCCTTCTGCCATTCCCGCTACTTTCTGGGTTCCAGGTCCATTCGACTCCAGCAGGCCTCCCGACCGGGGACTGAGCCCCTTTCCCCGCACATACCTCGAGGATCCGGCCCGCGCCGCCCCCTGCTCCGTCCTCCGCCCGCGCTCCGCCAGTCTTTCCACCCTTCTCCCACTCCGCCCAGCTCGCTCGCTCCTTTCTTCCGTCCCTGTCCAAGCTCAGCGGTCCCAAGCTCCCCCAGCCCGCTGCGGGCTACCCTCGGCCCCCGCGGCCCTCAAGCTCCCTGGCCCCGCATGCGCCCCTCCCCCGCCCGCTCCCCGCCCCTCCGCTCGCCATTCTTCTCCCCGAGCCGCGCGCCCCGCCCGGCCCCGGCTCCCTAGCTGGCCGCTCCTCCGCGCTCTCGCCCCGGTTCCCGCCTCCGGCCTCATTCCCCGCGGCCTCCCGCGCCCCCCACCCGCGGCCTGACCTGCAATGGCGGCCGCCGAGCGCGGCGCCGCGCGGCCAACGGGCGACAACCGAACCTCCCGCCGCCGTCGCCGCCGCCGCGAGCATTGCCTGCGCACTTCCGGCCTCGCTCCGCTGAGTACTTCCGGGGTAGAGCTGGAGAGCGCGCGCGCGCGCACGTGGAACCGGGGCGGAGAGAGGTGAGGTCCGGGCTAGCGAGTGCCGGGCGGTAAGTGAGTTCGGGAAGAACCTCCGGAGGCAGCTGGGACAGTGGGTTCTGAGGGGGTGCAGCTCGCCCGGGGTCGGGGACCCGCGAACATTGTCAGATAATCGGTTCCAAGCGGTGGAAGTCACTCCTGGGACCTAGCAGAGGGCGAAGCCTCTCGCTCTTCAAAACGTGCTCTCTCTGCCTGGGGCTTCCTAACCTTGAGGGTAAACGAGTGAGGGGCAGATAAGTTCCACTCAGTAGGTGTGTGAGGGGTAACTGCTAGACGAGGCAGTCGGGAAAAATCACCAAGTCTTGTCGCTGCTCACTTGTGCTCTGGGTTTCCCCTCCCCCCATCAGTCTCACGTCTCTTAGAGTGGATCTGTCATTTGCAAACTTAGTAAAGTTGAGAGTTTAGCATTCTTGCTAAAATGTCGATTTTCAAACTCTCCTCCTCCAGTAGGCTAAAAAGACAAGGACTGGAGTAGGCCTTTTGGGGGTTAATTTGTGGAAGCATCCGTGTTGAGGGGAAGTCGAGCCTTGCTGGGGCACGACATCATTATTAGAAGTGAATGTAAGTGAGAGATTGTTGGAATCTCTCATCCAGCAGTGGTGATAATAAATTGAATGCCTGTGAGATTCTCCAGTTAACGTTTAACGATGTCTTTTTGTCCCCCCAGGAATGGGTGAATTTAAGGTCCATCGAGTACGTTTCTTTAATTATGTTCCATCAGGAATCCGCTGCGTGGCTTACAATAACCAGTCCAACAGATTGGCTGTCTCACGAACAGATGGCACGGTGGAAATTTATAACTTGTCAGCAAACTACTTTCAGGAGAAAGTAAGTCTTTAGGGAGCCTGGTGTGGTGGTCCTGATGTTAATTTCAAGTTCCTAGTCTACAGCTTACACATCCTATCTTAAGATGGATGGAGTGACTCCACCTGCGATGGAATTGCTTAGAACTACGGAGCTTTGGTAGCATATATGAAATCCCTTGATTGGCGAAAGCAGGTCAGGGTTTGTCTATCTGAAGTTGTGTAGAAAGATCCTTCCCTCGGAATCCTGTGTCACTATGTGCCATTTGGGGACTGAAGTGTGCTGGATCTTCTTTTGGCTCCTACAAGAAAGGAAATTGTTGAGATCGTTGTGATTTTGGTAAAATAACATTTCCTGCTGGGAGTCTTAGTATGCATTCTATTGTCAATCAAAGGTCTTCAAACGCTGTAATACCGGAAAACTCTGGAACATGATAGCAAGTAGCGTGATAACAAGTTCACCGGTCTCCAAGGATGTGGACTAATTGTCTATATTTGGGAGCAGAGGAAATTTTTAATTAGATGAAATGTCTTTGGGCACACATGAAGTATCATTTATTTTGTGTGCAGCAGTATTCTGCCTACGTGCATGTATGTACACCTCAGTTGTACCTAATACCCATGGTGGTCCAGGGAGAGCACTGGATCCCCTAGAACTGGAGTTAGAAGATTATGAGCTACCATTGGGTGCTGGGAGTCCTTTGCGGGAACCAGTGCTCTTAACTGAGCCATCTCTCAAGCTCCGAAGACTTTCCCTCCAAGGACACTGGTTACTAATTTTCTTCAGGTACAAATTCCGCTCAGTTCAAGAGAGAGAGCCAGTGTCCAGCAGCCTGGCATTTGAGATCAGGCATTCTGTAAATGTTTCTAAGAGACCAAGTGTGTGTCCAGTACCGATGTTAAAACAAGTGTCAGAGCTTTTACAATTGTGAAGAACGATACATAAACAGACCATTTCTTTCTTTTTTTTTTTTTTAAAAACAAACTTTATTTAACTTTATTTCATGCGCATTGGTATAATGATGTCAGATTCTCTTGAATTGGAGCTACAGACAGCTGCAAGCTGCCATGTGGGTGCTGGGAATTGAACCAGGGTCCTCTGGAGGAGCAGTCAGTGCTCTTAACCACTGAGCCATCTCACCAGCCCAAACAGACCATTTCTGAGCTGTAATAAAGCAGGGAGAAGCAGTCTCGACAGGAAGCTTTAGGGATCCGTGGAGTTGAAGTGCTGAAGAACAAGTGTGTGTGTGACAGTTGGAGTTCCTTGCCCACAACAAATGGGTCATTGCCAGAAACAGGACAAGAATGCTTGGGTGTACGCTTGTTGCATGTTGTGACTTTTTTGTTTGTCATTTCTAACCACTGTATTTAGCATAATTTGTATATTTGCTTAATGGCCTCTTCACTACTTCAAATTCTGTGAGCTGGGGAACTATTAGATCAGCAATGTTGGTGACTCTTTCAGCTCCTGCTGTTGAGTAATGTTGAGTGATAAGGCCTCCATTTCTTACCCACCCCCTCATTTTCTTCTGTCGCTCTCCTGTAGGTATTTTTAACAGCTAATTCAGTCTCATCTTCTGTTTTCCCCATGTCTCCTTTTTCCTACTCATTAAAATTTGTTCAGAATGGCCAGGCGGTGGTGGCACACACCTTTAATCCCAGAGGCAAGGAGATCTCTGAGTTTAGGGACAGCCAGGGCTACACAGAGAAACCCATCTCAAAAAATCAAGAAAAGATTACTAACCCCTGGCTGGGTAATTTGACTCAGTGGGTAAAGATGCTTGCTTGCAAGCCTGACACCCTGAGTTTGATCTCTGCCACCCATGTGGTAGAAAGAGAGGCCAATCCCTACCAGTTGTCCTTTAACCTTCATATGTACACACATGTGCATGCACATATACATACACATTGTCTTTGAAAATTAAGAATTACTGACCTCAATCATGTCATTAGAGAAAGACATGCTTAGTGAATCAGAATGAAGAGACTGGGAGTAAGGAAACCTGTGTTCCCTTCAGCCCATTGACTTCAGCCTTTTGGACATAGCCATTTAACCATATATCGCTTGGTCTTGCAAGTTCAGATAGGAAGCATAGTCTGTTTGTGTCAAACAGGCATAAAATTAAAATACTTGACATATATGAAAATATTGAATATCCAAGAAAAAAAATACTTAAAAATTTGATGCTATAGCCATGTGGCTGTGGTGGTGGTAGAGCATACCTTTAATCCCAGCACTCAGAAGACAGAAGCAGTTTAACTCTATGAGTCCTGGACCAACCTGGTCCATATAGAGAGTTCTATGTCAGCCAGAGCTACATGGTGTAAGGCCCTGCCTCAAAAAGGAAAGAAGGAAAAAATGGAAAACCTGAGACTTGAACAAAAAGCTGGAGTGAACTGTATCATAGATAACTCTTTACAGGTAAAGTGGACACACTGGCCTTCAGCATGTGTACAGTCATATATCTCTTGTGTTTGTCATCATGTTGTATCTCTTGATAGAGGTATCTTTTGAGATATGTATTAGTGGATGATAATTAGAAAGTTGGTTTATGCAAGTCAGCCATTGTATAGCCTTATTCCTAAGCTATAGACGTCGAAAACATGTCACTGTATTGGAATGCTCCAGGCAGTTGTAACATAGTGGACAATTTGTTTAAACACAGAAAAGGCATGATAGAAATAACTAGAAAAGATTAGCAATAATAGGCCTGCATAAAGGCATTTAGTTTGAATGGACCTTGCAAGACTTGAAAGTTACTGTTGGTTAGTAAGCAAGTGATCAGTGAATTCTGAGGTCTAGGATAGTGCAGTATACTGTTTCACTAAATTGACTGACATTTCTCCTTTGGGTGTGTGTATGTGCCATGCATCCCTGTATAAATTAGAGGACAGCCTGGGGGAATCAGTTCTTCCCACCATATGGGTCCTGGGCGTTTAATTTGGGTCCTCAGACTTGGTAGCGGGCACCTTTACAAATTAAACCATCTTCTATTCCCCAAATCCTTTATGTCCTTGTTCCGTATACTGTTGTATTTTACTTTTAAAACCTAGTTTTTCTTGTTAAAAAGTAAGTCATCGAGACCAGCCTGGTCTACAAGAGCTAGTTCCAGGACAGGCTCCAAAGCCACAGAGAAACCCTGTCTCGAAAAACCAAAAAAAAAAAAAAAAAAAAAAAAAAAAAAGTAAGTCATCCATTGTACAACTTAGCTGTTACTGCCTAGTTAAGTAAGAAGATGAAAAATCCTGGATAGAAAAATTGGTTTAGTGTGGCAGGATTGGGAATGACTGTCAATTCTGGGACTCTCTGTGACTTTCACAGGCCTACAGAGAGATGGGGTCCCCCTCCCCCCTTTTTTTTTCCGAGACAGGGTTTCTCTGTAGCTTTGGAGTCTGTCCTGGAACTAGCTTTTATAAACCAAGCTGGCCTCGAACTCAGAGATCTGCCTGCCTCTGCCTCCCGAGTGCTGGGATTAAAGGCATGCACCACCATCACCCGGAGAGATGATTTTTGAATAGCAAGAAGAAGGCAGTTTGGTTTATCACAACTCCATCTGATGTTAGCTCAAACTTCTGGAGTCTAACCCCCAAGTAGTTTATTTTTGGCATATTTTAACATAGCACAATTTGGTGATGATTAACTCATTCTGCATATACAACAAAGCATACATAAATCTCCTTGAGGAACAAAGTAGGCTACATGCAGATCAAACATGACTACACAGAAGCTCCTTGTAAAATCCATAAAAATGGGCTCTATAGATTGACTGAGAGAAACAAGCTTATGATAAGGGTCTTGGGCAAGATCAGATGCCTAAAAAAGTCTAGCCACATGGCTAGCACAAGGCTTGTATGCTCCCAGCTTTTCTGGGTGGATAACAAGGTGTGTATTCCTTCCCTTGAAGGAACAGCCATGTGTACTAACATTCCAGGTTTCTCTAATGCTCATCTGTGAGCAGAGACCTCTGTGCCTCCTATAACCAACAGTCCAGAAGTTCGCAATAGTTTTAAGAAATTATATATCTCATATCCAATTAGAAAGAGAATCAAGCTTATAACTTAAAGTACAGTAATATTAAGTAACTAAAATTTGAAGCTGAAAGAAATACTAGTGTCTAGTAGGCTTAGATGTTTGATAGTGAAAACCTATACTAGTTACCTGTGGGGAAATACTCGTCAAGTGTTGATGGGTGCAAGTTGGGGTGTTAAAGCGTTTCTGTAGTTGTGAATTCATGACAGGTTGGAAAAGTTATGATGTTTCTTTAGTTTTTCCCAGGTCATGAGTCTCGGGCTACAGAAGCCCTATGTTGGGCAGAAGGACAGCGGCTCTTTAGTGCTGGACTCAACGGAGAAATTCTCGAGTATGACCTACAGGCACTAAACATAAAGTATGCTCTGGATGCCTTTGGAGGACCTATTTGGAGTATGACCGCCAGCCCCAGTGGCTCTCAGCTTTTGGTCAGTAAGCAACTATTGGTTATTCCAAATAGAGTGGTTTTATGCCCACTCAAATTTCCTTCCTCATGTTTATGTCATATAGAAATTCCAAGCTTAGCTAGGTATCAAGACTCATAAGACAAAATATTAGAATTGGCAATGAAGGTTAAAAATCCCTGGTCATAGGCTGGAGGGATGGCTCATCAGTTAAGAGTTCTGACTGTTCTTGCACAGATCTTGGATTGATTCCCAGCATCCACATGGTGGCTCACAACTCCAGTTCCCAGTAGTCTGACACCCTCGTGTAGCCTCTGTGGGCACTGCACAAAAGTGGTGCACATACATACACAGAGTCAAAGTCCATACAAACAAATAGTAATAAATCACTGCACACTTTGCCCCTATGCTGTTAGCTTGGTTTTATGGAAGATTTGTACACTGTGAAGACGTGTTGCTGTGATTGCGTAATCAAAAGCTCAATGGCCAATAGCTAGTCAGGAGGTGTAGGCAGGACTTCCGGGCAGAGAGAGCAGGTCAGAGGAGACACAGAAGCAGGATGGGCAAAACATAGATTAAAAGAAATGCATTCATTTAAGTTGTAAGAGCTAGGTAAAATCAAGTCTAAAGTAAGGCCAAGTTTTCATAATTATTAATAACATATAATATATTAATAATATACTTATATTAACATATTAATAATTAATAATAAGTCTTCGTGTCATTATTTGGGAGCTGGCTGGTGGGACAGAAGACTTACTACAGCTTGGACCTTGTTTATTCCTCTGTGAAATGTCAGGGTTAATTAATTTCAGAATTTTCTAAACTTCTTTGGAACTAAGAGATGTAGAGACTAGTTTTGTTTTGATATAGTTTGTATTTTAATAGTAACTTTTGTTTAAGAAATATGGGGTGTTAAGTCCTTCTGTAGATTCACTGCACTCGCACGCATGTGTGTCTGTGTGTGTGTGAAGTTACATTTATTATTTGTGTTGGGAGTTGAGGTATCTGCTGCGGAGTGCTTGTGATGGTCAGAGGACAACTGTGTAAGTTGGTTTTCTCCTTCCATCTTGTACGTCTTGGGGATCAAACTTAAGTTATCCAGGCTTGGCAGCTGGCCTTTTCCCAATGAGCCATTTTTCTACCCTAACATTTAATTTTTTTGCAATTTTTTTTAATATTTCACTTGTACTAACTTGTATACTATCTTATATTTCCATCTGGGTTTAAAAGGTCAGTAGATCTTTTACTAGGTCATGGGTCTCTGGCAGGTATGTGTGAAGTCCTACTTTTATTCTATGTCATATGCAGAAATTTGGCCACTTCTGACTAGACTGTGTAGTCAACAGGAGTCTACATACTGATTTCTTGAGCATAGGTCCCCTACCTCCTCTGACAAGCTGTTTGGTTGGTTTGATTTTAGGGTAAGTGATAGCTTTTAGAGAAGAAACAATGTATATATTTGTGTGTGGGAAAAGTAGTCCGGTAGAAGACTCATTTAGACTGTTTTCTCTCCCTCTCTCTCAATAGGTTGGCTGTGAAGATGGCTCTGTGAAACTATTTGAAGTCACTCCAGACAAAATCCAGTTTGCAAGAAATTTTGATCGGCAGAAAAGTAAGGGTTGTTTTTGGTGGGGTGACGAGTAGTCTCAACAAGAAGTTATGTTTTTGCGCCACTAGGGAGAGGGTGTTTTCCTGCTGCTATACACAATGTTTTGTGTATATACTTTTTTGGTGTGTACAAGGAAAAGTTCTAGGAGTTCTACATCTCATTATGTTACATAGTTGTGATTGCCTGGTGAAGCAAAAGTACAGAAAATCAAAGTAGAAAACTAGTGTTTGTGTGAGAGTCAGTGTTAGAGTGTCCATTTTATGGTTTCTGTTGTTGTGATAAGTACCATGACCAAAAGCAACGCAGAAAGGAAAGACTTTATATCAGCTTATAGCTCCACAGACAGTCCATCGTCAAAGGTAATCAGGGCAGAAACTCAAGCAGGTCAGGAACCTGGAGGCAGGAGCTGGTGCAAGAGGCCACGGAGGGGTGCTGCCTTGCTCGGTCTGCTTTCTTACAGCATCCAGGACCTCTCATCCTGGGTGAGTCCCTTCCACGTTAATTATCAATCAAGAAAATGTACCACAGCTTTCTTTACAGGCCAGCCTGGTTGGGGCTTTTTTTTTTTTTTTTTTTTTTTTTTTTTTTTTTTTTTTTTTTTTTTTTTTTTTTCAGTTGAGGGTCTCTCTTCCAAGATGACTAGCTTTGTCAAGTTGACATAAAATTAATCAGTGCACCCCTACAAAAACTCCTGTTTTGTGAAATTTAAATATTTGTATGGAGAATCTTAACTGATTATGTTTTCTTTTTTATCATTAAATGATGTTGTCCTTGAGGCTGCTTCTGCTGTGTAGGCCTGCCTCTACTTCCTGAGTACTGAGATTACATATAGACAAGAGAACTGTGATTCCTTTTTCCCTTCTGGTTTTTATGAGACAGCTTCTCACGCTGTAGCCTGCACTGTTACTCTGTGTAGCCCTGGCTGCCCTTCAATTCATGCAGTCCTGCCTTAGCAGTGTGATTACAGGCATGCACCTCTAAGCTTTGCTGGCCGTGGTTTGTTTGTTTTTATTATTTGCTTGTTTTTCAAGACAAGGTTTCTCTGTGTAGCCCTCGCTGTCCTGGAACTCACTCTGTTGACCAGGCTGGCCTCATACTTAGAGGGCCACCTACTTCTGCCTCTCAGGTGATGGGATTAAAGGCTAGCTGTGGTTCTTAACCCTACTAGCCAATTTAGATGTCTTGGTGAGTATCATGAGCAACTGCTGGTGCTTGGGCTCTGGGTTGTAAAGTACTGAGCACCATGGTACTTGAGGCTTTGAAGGCAAAATAGTCCCTGCTATCTCTACTTGTAGCACAGAAACCGTCAAACACAGTGCATGAACAGAGATTTGTGATTGTGTGCTGGTAAAACTTGATTTACAAACCAACAGCGGACTGTAGATTGCCGCTGCCTGTTTTGGAGAGTAGTAAACATTCTGTGTGTTCTGTGTCCTTTAGTAATAGCTATCCACTGTAACCAGATTTTTGTTATTTCTTCATTGGAAAGGTGATACAGTACTTTTCGGTAGATGTCATAGAATCAATCTAGTCAAGCCGGTCGGTGGTGGCGCACGCCTTTAATCCCAGCACTCGAGAGGCAGAGGCATGCTGATCTCTGTGAGTTCACAAGAGCTAGCTCCAGGACAGGCTCTAAAGCTGCAGAGAAACCCTGTCTCGAAAAACAAAAACAAAAAATAAAATTAGTCTTGTCAAGTTGACAAAAAAACTAATCAGCACAACCACCAAGAAAGACAGACAGACATGCTTAATGATGGTTGATTAACCGCAGGGATCTATTCTGAAAATACAATGTTAAATCATCCCATCGTATGAACATCATCAGGTATGCTTACACAAACTAAGATGGCTGATGTCACTGGATGATATGGTCTTATGAGGCCATCACCCTGTAGTCAGTGCATCCTTGTTTGTAATGTTAATACTTGTGCATGACCATACATATATTTGGGCATCCGTGCAAGTATGTCTCTTTAATCTGAAGTGTCTGTGCACATTGAAATTTTGTTAGGTCACCACCAGATCGTTCTCAAAAGGATGTATTTATTTTACATATTTTCCTCAACTCTTTATACATTAGTAAAACAAGTTGTCAGATACCCCACTGTGGGACCCAGGACAGGACATCTGCTGCGGGGAACGGGAGACTGACACTGAATTGCAGAAGCCGCGTCGCCGTGGAGGACAGCTCAGTTTATATGTCCCCTTTTCTTGTTTTATTACTCCTAAGGTCGGATCCTAAGTCTCAGTTGGCATCCTGCTGGTACCCACATTGCAGCTGGCTCCATAGACTACGTTAGCGTGTTTGATGTCAAATCAGGTGACTGTTTTCTATTTGGTACATTTGTGTTGTGGGTGTTGTCAGATCTACATTTCTCAATTTCTAAGAACTCAACTTTGTCACGTTTTCAGTGAATGTGGTGACCTAACTTCTCATTCATCTCTCCACATGTCCACCACAAATTTTCCCATTTTCCGTGTGTATTCTGTATGTGACTGTGTAAGTCTGTCTGTCTATCTCTGTCTGTTCTGTGTTATATGTACGTATACATGCCTTCATAGGTAGTGACAAGAGAACTTTAGAAGGACTCGGGCTCTTTCTGAAGCACAGTCTCTTGTGAACCCAGGCTGGGGTGAGTCTGGTTTTTGTTTTGTTTTGTTTTAAGAATAGGCCAACAAGAAGCTAGTTCCGGTGATCCTCCAGGCCCCAGGTCCTCCATTCTGGGATGACAGGCCTGAAGGGACCATGTCCAACCTTTACACGTGTCCTGGGATCCAGACTTCTCTATATTTTTTAAACCTGTGTAGTAAGCACTCTTAACCACTGAGCCATCTCTTTAGCCTCTCGTTCCTGTTTTTGATTAGCACTGCTGTACTTGGGGGATCTTATTTGTTATTTCATGCCATTTCTATGTCCTTAGAAATGAATCTCTTTGTTTTAACTTCTTCCAGTATGGCTTAGCCACTTGGGTCATGCATTGTTCGCTAATATAAGTTTGTCATCTTCATATCTTAATGTTCATAGTGAAATTTTCACTTAGCCACCTCCAAAGGTCTTTTCTGTTTTTAGCTGCTGGAGCCTGTGCTAAGTTTGTGTTCTGTGGTTACACCTGCAGCCTCTGAGGCTGTGTTCATTTCTAAGAGTTGGGGTTTTGTTTTTTGTTTTTTTTTTGGTTTTTTAAGGCAGGGTTTCTCTGTAGCTTTGGTGCCTGTCCTGGAACTAGCTTAGCTCTTGTAGACCAGGCTGGCCTGGAATTCACAGATCCACCTGGCGGTGGGGGGGGAGGGGAGGGTTGATTGTGTGCGTGTGCAGGAATCTGCTAGAGCTGTAGTTCAGTGCTGTTGTGGGTGCTGGTAACCAAACTCCAGTCCTGCAAGAGCAGAAAGTGCTCCACAGCTGACCATCTCTCCAGCCCCCACTCTGAAGCTGTTAGTATTAACATTCCGCAACTGTTCTGCACCCTTCCTGGCCCACTGTTCATTTGTTTGCCATTTCTGTTAGTCTGTTTGGCTTTTCTTGTTAGAGGAAGCTTTCTCTGCGTGTGTACTGTTTGTTCTTGTTCCATCAGTGGGACCTTTTTTTTTTTTTTGGTTTTTCGAGACAGGGTTTCTCTGTGGCTTTGGAGCCTGTCCTGGAACTAGCTCTTGTAGACCAGGCTGGTCTCGAACTCACAGAGATCCGCCTGCCTCTGCCTCCCAAGTGCTGGGATTAAAGGCGTGCGCCACCACTGCCCGGCTTCAGTGGTACTCTTGAGCATGGTCTTCACTGAAGAGTCATCTGGGTTGCCTGTTTGGGGAATCTTAGAAATAATTTTTTCTGTCTTGTGTGACTTGGTTTCCAGAAATCAATCAGTCAGTTGGTTTTTGGTGCTGGGGATTAGACAACCCTGGCATTACACATCTCTGCCCCTGAGCTGCATTCTGAGACTCTTTTTCCAGTCTCCTACCTGGTTAAGTGCAGGCCTCGCTGTCCCTACTCTGAGGAGAAGAAATCTTTGTTCTCCATGTTCTTACCAGTTTTAATTTGACCCTGTTTTCCCTCTAGACATCCTGTCCCATACTTAGTTCTCCATACCTTTTACCTAAGATTCTTCGGTTGAGACGGTGTTTGCCTGCTATCCGCTGCTTACTCGGGAGATTGCTACTTCAAGGGTTCGCAGCCTCATAGAGTAACTTTCAACTGTTCCACCTTGGGGGCCTCATCCTCTCATTTCCTCTTCAGGTCCCCATTCAGGAGTTTTAAAGCACAGCTGCCATTCACTGACGATGGACGTCCATGCCTCTGACTCATCACCTTAAGCTTGTCCGGGCAGCTTTGGGAAACTGAAACTAAACACCATCTACATGTGTGCCTTTCTTATTTTTCAGGGAGCATTATCCGTAAGATGGTTTTAGATAGGCAACACCTGGGAGTGACGAAGTCAAGGTGTATTGTGTGGGGTGTTGCCTTCTTGTCCGACGGAACTGTCATAAGTGTGGACTCTGTTGGAAAGGTGCAGTTATGGGACTCAGCTACGGGGACACTTGTTAAGAGCCATGTCATCGCAAATGCTGATGTGCAGTCTATTGCTGTCGCTGATGTGAGTATGCTCCCAGCCCAAGTAGTCCTCGGACTTATGGTCCTCCTGCTGAGCCTCCTGAGTAGCCAGGAATATGACCTTATATCCTCAAGCCCAGCTTTCAAGTCAGCCTTAGGGTCTGGTCTGTCTTTTCTCATATATAGCCTATGTAGTTTAGAAGGATTCAGTTTTTTCTCACAACTAACATGTTTCTTATTTAAATCTATTTTAGGTATTTTATTTCTTGTACTGAGCATAGTTTGTATATAGTTATGTCACCTAATGGCAGGAACACATTCTGAGAAATATATCAGTAGGTGATTTGAACGTTGTGCTAGCATCAGCATATACGTAGGCAAACGGGTAGTAGGAAAGCTACTACGTTGCACAACTAATGTACCGGTTGTCTGTGCTGTTCTTTTACACAACCAGCAGCAGAGAGATCTGATTCCTTCTAAACCACATAGACAGTGACCTACCACCTACCGTGTTCTTTAGTAGAAATGTTTAACTTTAATAAATGTTTAAGCTGTCTGGTGGTGGTGCACGCCTTTAATCCCAGCTCCTGGGAGGCAGAAGCAAGAGGATCTCTGTGAGTTCAAGGCCAGCCTGGTCTACAGAGTGAGTTCTAGGACAGGCTCCAAAGCTACACAGAGAAACCATGTCTCAAAAAAATAAAAACGAAACAAATTTAACTCCATAAAGATGTGATTGCTAGGCTATAGCTCAGCAGATGATGACATTTGTCACCAAGTAAGGAGATTAGAGCAGCCAGGACTACAAAAACAAACAAAATCCAATAATACTAAGGAAATTTATGTTTTATACAATTAAATAAAAATACTAAGTGCCTTCTTGAAACTGTAAGAAGTTTTTATTTTTGTTTATTTTTTTAAGAATTAGAACCAGGCAAAGAGAAACCCTGACACAAAAAGAAAAAAGTATAAATATAATGTTTGTTTGTTTTTGTGAGAGTTTTTTAAGACAGTTTCTTTGTGTAGTCCTGTCTATCCTGGAACTCATTCTGTAAACCAGGCTGGCCTCAAACTCAGAGAGATCTGCCTATCTCTGCCTCCTGAGTGCTGGGATTAAAGGCGTGAGGCACCACTGCCCAGCTTTTTGTTAAAATGTGCATTGGTATTTTACCTGCATGTGTGTCTGTTGGATCCCTGGAACTAGGGTTATAGTTGTAAGCTGCCTTGTGAGTGCTGGTTGAACCTGGGTCCTCTGGAAGAGCAGCCAGTACCCTTTTAACTGCTGAGTCATCTCTAGCCTTTTTTTTTTTTAAAGATGGGTGTGGTTATGGATATGTGCACTGGAGTATAAACGTCAGAGGCTTCAGATCCCTTTGGAACAGAAGTTATGGGAGGTTGTAAACTGCATTCTGTGCGCTAGAAACCGAGCTCAGGTGCTCTGAACGAGCAGTAGTGCCTAACTGCTTAGCCATCCCTCCAGCCCTGTAATTCTTAAGATCTTACAGCAAAATAAAAATTTCCAGCCAAACCAAACTTAGTGTACAATTAAAGGGTGTGTTTGTTCATGTGTTCTACAGCAACAGCATTGTGAATAATGTTTTATACTACTTTTTGGCAGCTGTTGTATCACTGGGTAATAGGAACTTTTGGTTCATTAGACTTTTATGGACCGTGTATTTGGTTTGTCATTGAATTTGTAGCATGTGACTGCATAACACATTGGCAATGCTAAGAGTTAACTTTGTCAGCAGGGGGCAATTGCTGCCTATGTCTGAGCTTGTTCCTCTGATGGAACTGCCTTCCCTGGAAACTTCCTTCTTTCTTCCCCTTCACCATACATGGTTTCTCTTTGTAGCCTTGACTGCCCTGGAACTCACTCTGTAGACCAGGGTGATCTCAGTCTCACAGAGATCTACCTGCAGACTGGGATTAAAGGCATGCACCACCTCGCCAGGCAGGAACCTCCTTTCTAATTCAGGGCATGAGTTTTCTTTTCCCCTGAGCTGCCCAGATAGAAAACCGGAAAGAATATTTTTCCATCTGTACCTGTTATGTTGACATCTACCCCCTCCTGATTTAATTTCTCAGCAAGAAGACAGTTTTGTGGTGGGCACAGCCGAGGGCACAGTATTCCATTTTCAGCTGGTCCCCGTGACTCCCAGCAGCAGTGAGAAGCAGTGGGTACGGACAAAGCCGTTCCAGCATCACACTCACGATGTGCGCACTGTGGCCCACAGCCCCACAGCTCTGATATCAGGAGGCACAGACACCCACCTAGTTATTCGTCCTCTCATGGAGAAAGTGGAGGTCAAGAATTATGATGCTGCCCTCCGGAAGATCACTTTTCCCCATGTGAGTATCCCCTCCCGCCTTTAGTATTTCCCCATCCCTCTGTCCAGTCAGACTGAACAGAGCTCACACTTCCTAAAGCTGTTTTCATTCTTTTCTGAGGCAAGCTTCCTTAAACAACAACAGCTTGCTATGTATATGTACGTGCATATTGTGACAATGAGGTAGACCCAGTTTAGGTGTTAGGGTCTACTTAAACTGTGGTGTTAGGAGGTCTACTCTACTGTGGGGATGATACCATTTACCTTGACAGGAATGCTACAAGCCTAGTTTCTCCACCCTTAAAAACAAGTTAATGAAATTTCTATAAAGTACAGTTAATAGGAGAGGGGTCAGAGATTCCTTCATATGACCTGGGCTCATCTGGCAGCTAGTACCATCAGTTAAAGAAGAGCCGACACGCTGTTCTGGCCTCCTCTGGACTGCATGAATGTGATTCACGGAAGTTCATGCAGGCACAACACCTATACATATACATTTAAAAATATTTTTATAAATTACCCACATATTTCGTGCATGTGGTTTAATGGCGTCGGAGACATAGTCCTCATCCCTCCCCCACCTCTCTTTAAGACAGGATTTCACTTTGTAGCACTGACTGACTTTGAACTCCCTGTGTAGGCCAGACTATTCTTGAGCTCACCAGCCCTGAGGAGCCTTATTATTTCCTGGTTATCTCTTGAATTGAGTCACTTCTGTGCCGCCATTATCCTACTTTGGATCAGTGTCTTTTCTCCTGGATTCCTTTTCAGTGATTTCCTCTTTTTGTTTGTTTGTGAGACAAGGTTTCTCTATGTAGCTCTAGCTGTCCTGGAACTCACTGTATAGACCACACTGGCCCAGAACTTAGAGATCCACCTGCCTCTGCCTCCTGAGTGCTGGGATTAAAGTTGTGCGCCACTGTGACCAGGTTCATTGTCTCCTTTTACTAACATCTCTAATTCTAATGTGTTCTCCTTTGGAACTCTTTGTTTGGGCTGAAGAGATTGCTCAGTGGTTTAAAAAAAAAAAAAAACTGACAGCTTCCAGAAGTCCTGAGTTCAATTCCCAGCACCCACATGGTGGCTCTCAATCTGTAATGAGATCTGGCGCCCTCTTCTGGCCTACAGTCATACATGCAGACAGAACACTATACATAATAAATATTTATTTTTAGCGATCTTTTCTCATTTTATATACCTATCCTAGTTCCTACTCCTTCCCCTCTTCCCATTCTCCCCACCTTCTCTATCCTACCCCCCCATCCATTCCTCAGAGAGGGTAAGACTTCCCATGGGGAGTCAACAAAGTCTGACATATCATTTTGAGGCAGTACTGAGCAAGGTATCCCTCCAAAAAGAATGGGATTAAAAAAAGCCAGTTCAAGAACTAGGGATAAATCCTGGTCCCACTGAAGGGGGGGCCCCCAGACTGCCCAAGCCACACAACTGCTACCTACATTCAGAGGGCCTAGTTTCATCCTATGCAGGTTTCCCGCTATTAATCCGGAGTCAGCTCCCATTAGCTCGGGTCAGCTGTTTCTGTGGGTATCCCCATCATGGTCTTGACCTCTTTGTTCATATTATTGCTCCTTCTTCTCTTGGACTGGTCTCCAGTAGCTCGGCCCAGTGCTTGGCTGTGGATCTCTGCATCTGCTTCCATCAGTTGCTGGATGAAGGTTCTGTGATGACATTTAAGATAGTCATCAGTCTGATTGCAGAGGAAGGCCAGTTTAGACACCCTTTCCACTGTTGCTTAGGGTCTTAGCTGGGGCCATCCTTGTGGATTCCGGGGAATTTCTCTAGTGCCAGCTTTAACGCTAGCTCCCTAATGGCTCCCTTAATCAAGATGTCTCTTTAAAAAGAAAAGAAAAGGCACTTTGATTATTCCTCTTATTTAAAAAGCCTTTGCACTCGGGAGGCAGAGGCAGGCGGATCTCTGAGTTCGAGGCCAGCCTGGTCTACAAGAGCTAGTTCCAGGACAGGTTCTAGAAACTACAGGGAAACCCTGTCTCGAAAAACCAAAAAAAAAAAAAAAAGCCTTTGGTTATTGTCTTCAACTTAAAGCCCCCCCCCCCTTTTTTTTTTTGAGACAGGGTTTCTATGTAGCTTTGGAGCCTGTCCTGCCTCTGCCTCCTGAGTGCTGGGAGCCCTAAATTCTTTTTTTTTTTTTTTTTTTTTTAAATATTTATTTATTTATTTATTATGTATACAATATTCTGTCTGTGTGTATGCCTGCACGCCAGAAGAGGGCACCAGACCCCATTACAGATGGTTGTGAGCCACCATGTGGTTGCTGGGAATCGAACTCAGGACCTTTGGAAGAGCAGGCAATGCTCTTAACCTCTGAGCCATCTCTCCAGCCCAGCCCTAAATTCTTAATGTGGCTCTAGATTGTGTGTTGATCTTGGACTGGCCCATTCCCCCAGCCTGTCAATTCTAAGTTACTCTCCTCAGTGTTTTTGCATCTGACCTGTTCTGTGTGTTCTTTCCTCCCTGGAACTTCTTACCCTGCCTTCTCTGCTTGACTAATCTTTTCCAGGAAGCCTCATCTGTGTTTGTTCCACTGGGCTAGGGTAGGCGTCCTTTCTGCTCATCTGTGTTTATCCATGTTACATCTTGTGGCATGCTTGTCACTTTTAGAACCATCTTGAGATGAGTGGCTGTTTCAGTCACCGTTGTGTTCTCAGATCCTAGTACAGTGCTAGACTGTGATGGGCTGGGTTGGGGAGGTTGGCTGTTTGTTTCTGTTTTGGAGGGTGGGTGGGTTAGGCCTGGGTCTCACTATTGTAGCCCAGTCTACCTTGGAACTCATTATGTAGACTAACTGGCCTTGAACTCACAGAGATAAACCTTCCTCTGCCTGGGGGGTGAGGGGGCTGGCCACAGTGGATTTCAGCAATAGAGAAGAGAGGCTGTTAGGATGCTGCTCTTGCCTTTGGAACTGAAGCAGCAGATGACCACATTGGCCCATTTATGAGATTTCAATTCTTGAATGCAGCGTCGTCTCATCTCCTGTTCAAAAAGAAGGCAGCTTCTCCTCTTCCAGTTTGCTCATCACTTGGAGCTTTGGAGACTAGGATCTACAGTTGCAACCGGTAAATTGGCAGAAAGGTTTGTGGGGGGGGGGGGTTGTGGTTTTTTGTTTTGTTTTGTTTTTTGTTTGTTTGTTTTTGACTTAGTTTTAAAAACTGGCAAATTTCTAGAGACAGTAAAAGAGGAAAAAAAAACCAAGATGGGCTGGTGCATACCTCAAAAGTAAAGTGCCTGCCTGGAAGCACATGTCTCCAGGTCTGAGCCACAGCATCATCCAGCACGCCTACACAGAAAGAAACTGGGAAGAGAGTGAAACAAGAGAATCCAAAGTTCAGGACCAGGGAAGCAGGGACAAGAGGACAATTGATCAGCTCCTAGCTCAGTGAAGCCCCTGTGTCACAAAGTAAAGTGGAGCTGGCTATGGTGTGTACACCTTTAGTCCCAGTCTGAATACTCTCCCTTGGTGCGAGCACTCAGCTGGGAGTTCAGGGCCAGCCTGGTCTCCCTAAGGAATTCCAGGCCATCCAGGGCTACATAGTCAGACTTGAACTGTGAAAAAAATAGAGAGCAATTGAGGAAACACCCAATGCCAATCTGACCTGCACACACATGCATACATTTAGAAGGGTGGATTTTTTTTTTTTACTGCGTCTGTGGGAAATTACAGTTTTTTCCATATACAAGAAAAAAAATTACTAAATGTTAAAACCTTGTTTTGGTTTTCTGAAATAGGATCTCACTCTGTAGTTGAGATTGGCCTTGAACTCAGCAATCCTAAATGATGAGATAACCATGAGCCATTGTGACTATCTAAAATCTTAACATAGATACCAATTTTTTTTTTATGTCCTAGAATTCAATCTGTAGACCAGGTTGAGTTCAACTAGGCCTTGAGCTCACAGAGATCTATCTTCATGCACAACCACTACCTGGCCTTTTATTTTCCCCTTTTTTTTTTTTTTTTTTTTTTTTTTTTTTGTAGTTTGTGGGTTTTGTTTTTTGTTTTAGAGCGGGGGCAGGGCTTCTCTGTAGCTTTGGAGCCTGTCCCTGGAACTCGCTCTGTAGACCAGGCTGGCCTCGAACTCAGAGATCCCCCTGCCTCTGCCTCCCAAGTGCTGGGACTAAAGGTGTAGACTGCCACAGCCTGGATTTGAGGCCAACCTGGTCAACAGAGCGAGTTCCAGGACAGCCAGGACTATACAGAGAAACCCTGTCTCAACCCCCCACCCACAACCCCAAAGAGTTTAAGCTTCTACTAGACACATGTAAGAGTTAGTTGAAATGACGGTTGTGGAGTCGTACTTTGCCCTGGCCTGACTTCTGTTGAAAGCTGAGGAGGTGGAGAGATGTGCAGTATGGAAACAAAGGCCTCACGACTCGGGGATGAGTAGCCAGTTTGGGAAGGGTTTAGAGTATACTGAAATCTGCCTCTACCCACTGCGAGTCTGGGAGAAGCTATGGCAGACTGCCTTAGAGTCAGTCTTTGCTGCTCCCCACATGGCTCTTCAGATTGTGATTGTGTGTGTGGGCAATGTGGGTAAACCTGACCTCCTGCTTGACTTTAAAATGAAAAAAGGACAAATTTTCTTTGATGAGAGAAAGCTCAAAGTTTCTGTTTTTAGGCAAGAACGGAGATACTCTTCCACTCTCTAAAAACGCAGACCATCTGCTGCACCTCAAGACAAAGGTGAGGAAGGTTCATGCTCCGCCCAGGCCCAGAGCCCCTCTCCATTCTGAGTCTGAGCAGCACTCGGTCTGAAGCCCAGACTTTGTCATTATATCTGAAGGATGTGTCAGCCGTGTTTATAAGTTAGATACTGAGAATTTGATAAGTGAGTACAGGAAATCGGGTTTTCCTTTTTATATTATAGAAATAGCATGTGTGTTTCTAATAATTAAGACAGTGAAAGGTTGTGTAATCAAGTGGAGCTTCAAGCTCACCCCACATTTTACTGTTTCGCTGTTCACAGATAGGCAGTTCCACAGTTTCTTGTATATTCTCCCAGAAAAACAAAAGAATTTGTGCTCATTTGCATGTATATGTTTCCTTTTTATGTTAGCAACATACCATGTAAATTGCTTTAATCATACTATCTTTTATAAAGATGTCTTTTAGGTGCTTGTAGTAATCCTACCTGTAATCCCAGTACTTGGGACATAGAGGCAAAAAGTTTAGGAGTTGAAGGCTGTTTTGATTAGTAGGGAATTTGACTAGCCTTAGAATTAACACACCTTGGGCTAAGTTAAATCCTGCCTCAGAAATGCACTTGTGAGAATGTGAGAGCACTGTGAGCGTAGAGCCCTGGCATGGGAACCTGGTCACAGGAAGCTTTACCAGGCCATCTACTGTAGGGAGGTTGTCGTGAGACTCCGCCTAAAAGATGGTTGGTTGTTTTTTTGTTTTTTGTTTTTTTTTTTTTTTCACTCATGTTGCTTCCTCCAATTGCCAGGGCCCTGAGAACATTAGCTGCAGTTGTGTTTCCCCGTGTGGAAGTTGGATAGCCTATTCTACAGCCTCTCGGTTTTTTCTCTATCGCGTGAAATATGAACGTGACAACATAAGCCTCCAAAGAGTAAGTGAGGACAAAGTATATTTCTGTAAAAGAGTAAACTTCCTAAATGTGTACTTTTGTTTGAAGTGGAAATGAATTAGATAAGAATCCTTAGGGCTGCAGAGATGGCTCAGCAGTAAAGAGCACTGGCTGCTTTTCCAGAAGACCTGGGTTCAGTCCCCAGCACCCACATGGCAGCTCACAACCGTCTGTAATCTAGCTCAGAGTGATTTGTCACCCTTACACAGACAAAACACCAATGCACATAAAGTAAAAATAAATAAATCATTTAAAAAATAAGAATCCTTAGTGAAAGGATTTTTCTTTAGCTGTACAGAGCAGTCTTTCAGGGACTGCTCCGTTTGACAACCTGAGTTCCATCTCCAGGACCTACATGGTGGAAGGAGAGACTCCCACAAGTTAACCTCTGACCTCTATACACACACATACACACACATTTTTAAAAATGTTTTATTTACATATGTGTATTAATGTTTTATGTGTATATATATATCTGTTTACCGTGTGTGTGTCTGGTGCTTTCAGAGTCCAGAAGGGGACAGGTCACTGGGACTAGAATTACAAGAAGTTGTGAGCTGCCATATAGGTACTGGGAATCAAATTCCTGTCCTCTGGAGAGCAACCAGTGCTCTTAACCACTGAGCCATTTCTCAAGCCCCTACACACAGTTTTTATTTGTTTGTTTGGTTTTTGTTTTGTTTTTTGTTATTTTTGAGATAGGGTTCTTCTACGTAACCCTAGCTATTCTTAAACTCACTCTGTAGACCAGACTGGCCTTGAACTCATAAAGATCTGCCTGTCTCTGCCTCTCAAGTGTTGGATTGATTTCTATCGTTGGTTTTTGTTTTGTTTTGTTTTTTAAGATTTATTTATTGTATATGCAGTGTTCTATCTGCATGTATGCCTGCACATTAGAGGAGGGCATCAGGCCTCATAGATGATTGTGAATCTCCATGGGGTTCCTGGGAAATGAACTTGGGACCTCTGGAAGAGCTGCCGTTGCTTTAACCACTGAGCCGTCTATCCAGCCCCCAGCTTTGTTTTTAAATCTTATAGAAGGTTCTAGATTCAATCTTCAGCACTACCACTGCAATGCTAAGTACTTGTTTGTTTTTGCTATTTTGTTTACTTTTTATACATTTTTAATTAAAATAGAATTATATTCTTTTCCTCCTTCCATTCCCTCAGGTCTCCTCACCTAACCCTTCTCATAGCCCCTCCACTCTCAATATTGTGTTTATATGTGTGTGTTTGCACAAATATATAAATACAGATACAGCCTGCTGAGTGTTGTTGTTAGTGTGTGTATGATTTTAGGGCTCATTTATTTATTAAATACATAAAATGAAAAAGAAATAGGGAAATATTCCTAACAAAAAATGGTATTTTATTCCCATTTTAAGTTATTTCCAAGGTGGAGAATTGAGCATTGCAGTCTGGATGGAGAGAAAGCTAGATAGGTTACAGGAAGCGTGGCGGTATTCTAGGCCTTTGTGGGTCCTCTCTCGGCAGGCTGTGTCAGGTTGTGGCATGCCGCTTTCTCTAACTCGCTTTCACTGTTGATTTACCCAAAGGTTTCCAAAATGCCAGCGTTCCTTCGCTCTGCCCTCCATATTTTGTTTTCTGAAGATTCGACAAAGCTCTTTGTGGCAACAAATCAAGGGTCTCTGCATATCATTCAGCTGCTGGAAGGAAACTTCAAGCATTTGCATACTTTCCAGCCTCAATCAGGTGGGATTTCTAACCCAGCAGGGAATTCTCCGTCTCTGGTGACTTTTCCTCTTTAGACCTCGGTGCCAGGGTGCCTGCTACTCTTTCTTACCTTGCAGATACACTTGCTCACATGTTTGCCATTTGAAGTAGGAGGAGATCTCTGGCAGATGAAGACTCTCGATGAGCTCTGAAATGTTCCTCACACCTACTTCTTTCTCACTGGGCTTTTGATTCCTTATTTGGACCAGAGGAGTTTCATCATCCTTAGGTTTGTTGGCAGAGTTAGGAAGAAAGTAAAAGTCATCTGCAATCCTGACACCAAATGACTCCCCTTAGTGTTCTGGTGTTTTCTGGTGCTTCTGTGTAGAGATTTGGGGAACATGCTACCTTTGTTTTTATGAGATGTTTATTTAAGATGAAAATATTGTTAGGCTTATAGCTTTATTTGGGATCCTTTGTGCTTGTGACTTTTTTGTGTTCCCTAAGAACATAAGATTGCGTCAGGTGACTATATATACTAGCCAATGCTGAGTTAACTGTTGGCTTCAACGTCTTATCCAGTTACGTTGGTTGTTGAATACATTCCACGATCCTGTCCCTGTTCTTGCCCTGGCATATAGCTACTTCATTACTGTTTTAGGTTCCCATCAGCCTGGACTGTAAGTATTTAACATTAACTCATTGAAAAGCTGCTTTATGCCAGGCATGGTGGTGCACAACTTTAGTTCCAGCCCTTGAAAGGTAGTTTGAGGCCAGCCTGGTCTACAGAGTAAGTTTCATGTTAGCCAGGGCTACATAAAGAGACCCTGTCTCATATCCGCCCCCCCCCCCCAAAAAAAAAAAGTAGCTGCTTCAGAAGAAGCTGACCATTCAGGAGTTAGATGAGTTAAAACAACAGTATTTTTTATTTTTATTATAAATCTTAGACTATCTTGCCATTACCTTCTCTTTTCCCTCTTTCAAGAGATGGTTTATGACCTGTTGTAAGGCTTTTTTCATTGTTTGGGATTGTTAAATGCAGCACATATTTTAGCATATAATGTCGATGTCTGATTTTCATTTTGTCTTAATGTTACAGATTGATTCAAAACCCTTTGACAGAGGTGTCTCATCTGTTTCCCATAGTGTTAAACAGACAGCAGGCACTTAATAAATTAAATATGTGCTTCAAGACTGTTAAACATGTATCCCTAACTGTAATTTTAAAACATTAAAAAGGAAAAAGTAGTCTGAAATAGTTAACTTAGGGTGTGGTTTTAGTACATGACTCGGGTCTGAACCAGTGATGCCTCTAGTTTTATCTTTCTGGATTCTCTTCACACAAGAGACAATAGTATTTATATTTATAATATATATTTATATTTTTTTTTGCACCACATCTCATGATGTAGACCTAACTGGCCTTAAAGTTGCTGTATAGACCATGCTAGCCTCGAACTCATATTCTTTACCTCCTGGGTCCTAGGATTAAAAACTTATGCCACAAAAAACTAAAAAAAAAAAAAAAAAAAAAAAAACAACCAAAAAACTTGTGCCACCATGCTTAACAATCACTAATTAAAGTTTAAAAAGTAGGGAAAGCATAGTTACCTAACATTTGGAGGCTGAGGCACATGGATCCTAAATTTAAAGAAGCTGTCTTGGGCTACAAAAGTAATTTCCTGTCTCAAAAATATATATTAAAAATTGGTTAACATTTAGAATTAATTTGCAAAACTCTAGTAAAGTCTTCTATAAATGATTTATAGCCATGTGGGTTTCTCATTGGTTTCTCCAGGGCGGGGCAGGCTGTGGGTGCCTAATTCAAGAACTTGTTTCTTCTGTCCTCAGGGACAGTGGATTCTATGTGTCTTTTGGCAGTCAGTCCAGATGGGAATTGGCTAGCTGCATCAGGTACCAGTGCTGGAGTCCACGTATACGATCTGAATCATCTAAAGGTGAGCATCAGAGTTCATAACCATACAGGAAGCTGGTGCTAGGCAGATCAAAATGACCTGGAAATTTACTAGGCTTTTCTTTTTTTCTTTTTTCTTTTTTTTAAGAATTTTTCCTGCTTTAGATTTCTATTTTAGAATTCTTTAGAACTGCCGGGCGTAGATGGTGCATGCCTTTACTCCCAGCACTTGGGAGGCAGAGGCAGGCAGATCTCTGTGAGTTCAAGGCCAGCCTGAACTAGTTCCAGGACAGGCTCCAAAGCCACAGAGAAACCCTGTCTTGAAAAACGGGGGGGCGGGGGGGGGGGGGGAGAGGACACAAAAAACTTTAGAACTGCAACACTGTACTAACATAATATTAAAATCACAAAATATTAAAATTGAAAGAATGGTATAAGCTATACTCAAACTTACTTTAGGGATTTATATGTGATGAATCCATTTCCTGACTAGGGAGATATATAGCTCAATAGCAGAGTACTGACCTAGCATTCATGGTACCCTAAGGTCAGTCCCCAGTACCATACAGCAGACAAATAACAGCAAAAAAATGATTTGAAAAAAAAAAAGACAAAAGTGATTTTAGATTAGATAGAACCAGAAATTTAAGGCGGATATCACCGTTGGGGAGTCCTTCTGAATCATATATCACGGTTCTGTCCCTAACATTGACAAAAACCATGTTTCTTTCTAATGCCCACAAACATGCTTTATAGTTGAACCCAAATGTCCATTCTTTGGCAATACTTTTTTTTTTAAAAACCAACCAGTATAGAGCTATGTGTTCTCAGTACAGTGGTATATTTGGGTGATTCATATTGACACATTTACTCAGAGAAAACTGCTCTTGAGTTTTCTGGAAATGCTCTATTTTGTAAGCAGTTAAGCATAATCTGTTTGTTTCTTTGAGAAAGGTCTTCACTGGCCTAGAGCTCACTATGTAAGCCAGACTGACCTCAACTCAGATCCACCTGCCTCTGCCTTCCAGAGGAGAATTAAAGGCCTTTGCCACCACACCCATCCAAAATTTTCTTTTTAATGAAATTAAAGTAATTTGTTGTTGTTGAAATGCCTGAACTTCCATAGGATGCTTTTGAGTTCCAAAGAACCTTATTTCAAGCACCTGACTTGGGCTTAGGGTTTTGTGTAGTAGTGGAGTGCATGTTTAGGACTCAAAGCCTCGTCCAGAAAACAATGAAGGAGCAATAATAAACTACAAAAGTTTCTGACATCTAGCTTCCTTTTGTTCTCCTTTGTCTGTGTGTGTGTGTGTGTGTGTGTGTGTGTGTGTGTGTGTGTGTGTGTGTGTGTGCGCGCATGTGTGTGTGCGTGCATGCGTACGTGTGCGTACGTGTGCGCGCGTGTGTGTGCGTGCGTGCGTGTGTGTGTGTGTGTATGTGTGTGTGTGTGTGTGTGTGTGGTGGTGGTTGAGACAGGCTCTCACGGTGTAGACCTGGAACTGACACTGCCTGCCTCTGTCTCATCACCATGTCCCGCTCACCTAGCCTTTCCTGAAGGAGGATGAGACACACACACACACACACACACACACACACACATATATATATATATATATATAGCCTTGTCCCTTGTCTTTCTCCCCAGCTCCACTGCACAGTCCCTGCTTACAACTTTCCAGTGACTGCTTTGGCCATCGCCCCCAACACCAACAACCTTGTCATTGCTCATTCTGACCAACAGGTAAGAGATTCTAGTGCTTTCTTCCAGTTCCCTTCTGCTAGATAGTTTATGTGAGTGAGGCTTCCTTGTGTGACTTGAGCCCATCTCATAGGCCAGCAGAACCCACTGGTTTGATGGGCACAGCTTGCGTTGCCGTTCTAGAGCTAAGAAGCACAAAGTGATGGGAGAATTTTGAAGCATTCTGCTAATCCCTGCCACCACCTCCACTACCCACACACAAGATTTCTCTGTGTAGCCTTGGCTGTCCTGGAACTATGACCAGATTGGCCTTGAACAAAAAGATCCACCTACTTCTGCCTCCTGGGTGCTGGGATTAGACTTGTGCCACCACTATCTGACTATACTCTACTTATTTAAACTAGAGATAACATGGGCCCAGGTATTAAACTAGATATGAGATGTAATAAAATTTTGGAAGTAACCTAAAAATGTTTGGTTTGCTTTCATGAGAAAATCAGACCTTACCAAAATTCAGGTATCTGATCTCAGCCGAAGTGAGAGCTTCCTCCACAGCACTTCTTATGCCAAGTTGGGACGAGGTAATTCTGTCCAATGCTGGGGCTGTAGAGCACATTATGAACTCATCAGTGCTTGTGTATTCTCGTCTGTAAAATGTGGGTGATAGCCTCGAGTACACTGTACCGGACTGTTGGAAAGAGTCAGCGTATCTGGGAAGCATATTTGATTAGATTGCTAAGCAGATGATGCTTACTGTTTTGAAACAGTTTTTACTTTTTTTTTAAATATTTATTTATTTATTGTGTATACAATATTCTGTCTGTGTGTATGTCTGCAGGCCAGAAGAGGGCACCAGACTTCATTACAGATGGTTGTGAGCCACCATGTGGTTGAACTCAGAACCTTTGGAAGAGCAGGCAATGCTCTTAACCACTGAGCCATTTCTCCAGCCCCAGTTTTTACTTTTCATGCATGCACACGATATCCAAAAAATGCTTTCTCACTTTCCTGGGTTTTTATTCTTGACCAAGACTATTCGAAGGTGGCACCTTAAGTGTCTTTGTCATTGAAACTGATGCCCTCTGAGTTTAGTGGCAGTGACCTATAATCCTATCATGTGGAATGTTGAGGCAGGAGGATCACAAGTTTCAAGCCAGCCAGAGCTGAACTGTAAAGCTGTGTCTCAAACAAAAATTTCAGGTGACTTGTTGTCTATAACTTACCTTTAACTAAAAGAGTTTTTCTTGAGTGATGATAAAATGTAATGCTAAGGCAGGCCGTGGGGCACGCCTTTAATCCCAGCACTGGGGTGGGAGCACGTAGATCTCTGTGAGTTTGAGGCCAGCCTGGTCTACAGCAGCCAAGGCTACACAGAGAAACCCTTCCTTAAAAAAACAAAAACAAGCTGGGCGGTGGTGACGTGCACCTTTAATCCCAGCATTTGGGGGGCAGAGGCAGGCTGATCTCTGTGAGTTCAAGGCCAGCCTGGTCTACAAGAGCTAGTTCCAGGACAGACTCCAAAGCCACAGAGAACCAACAACAACAAAAAATGTAATGTTAAAATATGGCGCCTTAAGGTTTGCTAATATTTGTGGTTAGGAGAACCCAAGGGAGCAGGAGCCTCTGAGCTCCGTGGGTACACATGTGCACTTGCTTGGTGTTGTGTTCTTCAGGTATTTGAGTTCAGTATCCCAGACAAGCAGTATACAGAGTGGAGCCGAGCTATCCAGAAGCAAGGATTTCACCACCTATGGCTCCAAAGGGATACTCCCATCACACACATCAGCTTCCATCCCAAGAGACCGATGCACATCCTCCTTCATGATACCTACATGTTCTGCATCATTGACAAGTCCTTGGTGAGTTCCGAGACTTCTTTATTTAGGAATCTGTGTGTGTGTGTGTGTGTGTGTGTGTGTGTGTGTGTGTGTGTGTGTGTGTCTGTGTTGCCCACAGAGGCCAGGAGAGTGTTTCAGATCCCTTGGAGTTGGAGTTAACAGATGGTTGTGAGTATCCTGACATGGCTATTAGGAGCAGAACCTAGACCCTCTGCAAGAATAGCAAATGCTCTTAACTTTTCCAGCCCCATTTTGTTTTGGGTATTTTTGTGACAGGATGTTTTAGCCTGGCCAGCCTGACATTAAATTTACAGCAGTCCTCCTGCCTCTGCTTCCTGAGTGCTACTGGAGTTAGTAGCACACCCTACCTTTACTTAGGAGTTTTTAAGTTTAAAAATGCCTGATTAGATAGAGGAAGGAGCCTCCAAATGAGAACTGCTCAGAGGATAGGATAGGCGCTTTTGTTTGGCACGCTCTTGGGTAAGGGGCTAGCCTTTATGGACTAGATTTTGCTGCTGTAGTTATTTCTCTATCTGGCTATTCAACATAGAAACCTATGTAGAAAAGTGATTAAGTTGGTATTCAGAAGATGACCCTTGTCAGGGAATATCTTTGAGCTGACTGACTCACTTTTAACTTCCATTGTCGTGTTACTGAGTAAAGTAGTTTCATTAAAGGAGACACCCATGGATGTTTTGTCCACCCTACCCCTTAGCTGAAGACAACTTCAAAAAGTTGGTCTTTGTGTTTTGAGAAAAGTTTAGTCGGGAAAACCCCAGCATCGGTGACTGTTATTTAAGTAGGGACACAAGTGTTTCCTTTAGTTTAAAATGCTGGCTGCTGTTTTGATTCTTCCCAAATATACATCTTTTCTGGGTAGGGCCTTTCTTTCCTAGGAGGCCTGTGGACCACAGCCATGGCTGTACTGCACTTTGGGTTTCAGTTATACCCAACACCAGCTGTTGTGTGGATCTGTGAAGGTGGGGGTGGAAGGTGCGTGGTACCACAGCAGATGGCTCTCAAGGAGGTGTGCACAGGGATGTGTCACTGCAGCTCATCTCCTGGGCCCTGTGTCCTGGGATGTGGGAAGCAGAGCTGGTGACAAGTCACTGCTGTGAGTGAGTGGCCCAGGAAGAGCCCTCCCACTCCCTCACTTGTCTCTAACTCAGCCCAGAGGCTTTCTCCCAAGTGCTGCTGATGAGTCCCTCATGCCCTTGTCTAAGCAAAGCTGGTTCCCAGGGAAGTGAGAGATGAAGTGCATCATTTATTTGGCCATCTCTTGAAGTGTCGGTGACATCACTGGGGGTGGTTTATGGTATTTTCCCTGGGGGAGAACCTTCACCACTTGGCCAGTGTACTGGATATGGCTGTGGGGGGAGGAGTAGAGAGTGCAGTGTCTGTGTGGCTAAGATCCTGCACGCGTCCATTTGGTCTTGTCTTACAAAGGGCTACTGACAAAACTGGCCCAAAGCTTTTGTCTTTAATTTTGCCATGTAGTATGAAGCCCGTTCTTACTCATTCTGCCCATGCATGATCCCTTTTGCCTGAGACATTTTTATATGACCTTAAGTATATTAAAGAAGAACTATTATCAAAAAAAATCATTTTTTAAAAATTTGTGTGTGTGTGTGTGTGTGTTGTGGGGGAGGTTTGAGGCAGGTTTCTCTGTGTAACAGCCCCACAACAGCTGTCCTAGGACCACTCTTGTAGATCAGGCTGGCCTTGAACTCACAGAGATCCACTTGCCTCTGCCTCCCAGGTGCTGAGAGTAGTGGGCTGTTCCCAGCACCCTTGAGATGGTTTATAACCAGGATCTGGCTGCTGTGGGCACCAGGCACACACATGGTACAAATACATACATGTAAGCAAAACATTCATAAACATAAAATAAATCTGTTTTAAAAGTGGGCTGGTGAGGTAGCCCTTCGGGTAATGGCACTTGCCACCAGACCTAACACCCTTAGTTCTATCCCTTGAACCTAAATGGGGGAAAGAGAGAATTGACTCAATGTAAGTGTGTGCATGATGGGGTTGGGCTGTGTGTGCCCCTGCATGTGTGGAAGTCAGAGGTCAACTTGTGAAGTTGGTTCTCCTTTCAGACCTTCATGTAGATTCTGAGATTTGAACCTAAGTGTCCAGGCTTGCATAAGAAATACCTTTTCCAGTTCACATGTTTGATTTTCTATTAAATTTTGGTCATTTTACATTTGGAAACCTTTCCTTTGTCAAGTTTTCATGATCCTACATCCATTTTATATGGCCCTCCTACGGGATAGTGATCCATGGGTGAAAAACCTGAGGGCCTAAGACATACACAGTTGTGCGTATCTGTAATACTAGCCCTCAGGAGGATCAAGAGAACTACAATGATACTTTGTCTCAAAAAAACAAAACAAAACAAAGAGTGAACTGGGTTCATAAAGGGCAATGAAAGTAACGTTTTACTCTTCTGTTTTTATGGTGCTAGGATCAAACACCAGGTCTTAAAAATGCCAAGCAATAAAGTAATAGTTCAAATAGTATGTCTTGTGGTTCAAGCCTGTAGTCCCAGTCACCACAGAAGACTGGGGCAGGAGCAACACAAATTCAAGGGCACAGAGTGAATTCATGGGCAGCCTGGGCACCTTAGTGAAACTCTCGTGAAGTAATAACTGAAAGATTGGCGATGTCGTTCAAGTACTCCTGTGTGTGGGTACCTAGACTTGACCCCTATACCACCCAGTGAATAAATAACATATCTTTGTCTTTTAGCCACTTCCAAATGACAAAACTGTGCTCTATAATTCACTTCCTCCAAAAAATGAATCAGATGTCTTCCTGAGGCGCACAGCCCATGCATTTAAAATTTCTAAGATATATAAGGTAAACAGTTCTTTTTGTATTTTGGATGGTTGCTTCCCTGGGATGTTATCAAAATATAATAACTAGCAATTGAGAAACTAGTATATTTTCCTTTGCATGTAGAGACCCTGACTTGGTGGAGACTAGTAGCCTTGAAGTTATCTGTATCTGTAGCTGTGCTTCATTGCTTTTGACTCAGTAAGTTAGAGACAGGCAAATCATACTTCCTTATGTGAGAGAAATTTGTAGTAATCTTGGTGCTCATGTGGGGTTTCTTAATATGACTATTCTTCTCTGTGAAACTTCTGATTAAAGAATGTTTTAAGGATTAAAATAAAAGTAATGGAAATTATTGAACTTCCATGATTTTCTTTTTTCTGGAGAATATTCTCAGTGTCTATAAAACCAGTTGTCCATTGAGCTTATGCTACTACGACTGTCTGGCCCAACTCAGGTTCCCCTGTCATACTCCTCCTAAGCCAGCTCCACTGAAGTGCTGGCTTTCCACCATGCTGAGTCCAAGAGCAGGGAAGATTGGAGTCTTGCCAGCACTGCAGTTACTCTGTTGAGCTGGTGGCGAGTGACTCCCTGGTGATGTCACTGTTCTCTCTCCGCAGCCCTTACTCTTCATGGATCTCTTGGATGAAAGGACCCTTGTGGCAGTAGAACGACCCCTGGACGACATCATTGCTCAGCTCCCACCACCCATCAAAAAGAAGAAATTTGGAACTTAAAAACAGGGCATTGTGTGTGTCTTTTCTTGAACTGTCTACCCTGTTGTTGCTGTTGTTTGTTTGTTTGTCTTCCCCAGAATCATGATAATAAAGCAGACTTACTCTTTAGGACTAGTCACCGTAAACATTATTTTCCAGAATAGTGGGCAGGAGTGTCCTCTCATTGAGTGAAGCAGAATGGAAGGTCTCTGTAGGCCCCAGCGGCTTGGCTCTCGGGAACAGCACTTGCCACCCAAGCCTGATAAGACCATTAGATCCCCAGAACCTACGGCTGAAGGAGAGAACCATCTCTGGAAAGTTGCCCTCTGACTTCGTGTGTGCTATACATTACACAAGCACACGATAGTATTTGTAGCTGCAGTAGTGAACTGAACTAGTTACAGACTCATCCTGCCTTTTTGGAATCTTGTCTGTTCTTGGACTATATAGTCTCAGGAAAGAAGCTAGTCCATGCTATTTGTTCCGAGGAATCCAAGAACTGGGGTATCACTGTGTATTAGCCTGCAGCCTTCAAGCATCACCCTGGAGGGTGCTAATAGCCATGATCCACTTCATAGTTCAAGGAATAACGTCAACTGCAGCATCATAAATTCTCCATCTGAAAATTAGATGCCATTGGAGTCACAGAGCTGGGGGTCTACCATGTACAAGGCAAGGCTCAATCCTTAGTGCCACGTCAAGCAAAAAGATGCTACTAGTCCTTTTGTCAGCCATACGGCAGCTTCAGAAGGTAAGGAAGCATTGGGCAGGGATTTTGCTGGAGAGTGAGAATCAAGGTGGGGACCTGTGAGGCAGCCAGGCGTGTATGTCACTCTCTGCTCTGTCCGCTTTGACATTGTTATTCCCAGGGGTGTTCTCAACTAACCAGTTGTGACTGTGCTCTCTAAATTAAAACGTGAAGAACAGTAGTTAATCTGAGCCAAGCAGACCGATTTCTTTACCATCTCAGTGGTTGTACGTAGAGTCTTCTGTGGTTAGGAAAGGATGTGGGCTCTAGCAGCATCACGTAAAGTGTTGGGGGAAAGCATTCTGCTGCACTGAACCCCCCACTCTCTAGTCTGAAAAGAAAAAAGTGAGAATTTAAGGCAGATCTGTGGGGAGCAGTTTAACAGGATGGAAGAGATCATGTACAGTCACCAGCTTCTGCTTAGCCTGTTTAGGGCTTACAGTGAGTAGGTTCTCTTTGGTTGGTTGGTTTGGTTTTTTGAAATGGGACAGGGTTTCTCTGTGTAACAGTCCTGACTGTCATGCAGTAGACAAGGCTGACCTCGAACTCACAGAGATCCTTCTGCTGCCTCCCAAGTGCCAGGGATTTTAAAGGTGTGCACCATCCACTCGTAGTGGGTGGTACACACCTATAAGTCCTGGCACTTGGGAGACAGAGGCAAGGAGGAGTGCAAATTCAGGGCTAACAGGCTGAAGGATGAACGCCTATCCCACAAACGAGATACAGAGGTGTTCCAGGCTAGCCGGGGCTATGTAGTGAAATATTTTCATCGTCCCCTCCAAAAAAATGTGGTTAAGCCAAAATTCAAAGTGGGTTGTGGTGGCACACACCTTTAATTGGAGGCAGAGACAGATGGATCTCTGAGTTTGAGCATGGTCTACAAAATTTGGGACAGTGAGAAATACACAGAGAAACCCTATCTCAAAAAACAAGACCAGAGTTCAAAGCTGGGTGTGGTAATGCATGCCTTTTATTTTAACATGTATCAAGCATAGTTCTGATTTGAGGCCAGCCTGGTCTACTTAGTGAGTTCCATGATAGCCATGGCTACACAGAAATCCTGCCACAAGAAAGACCAGAGTTCAAGTTACTAGTCTGCACTGAATGTGAAGAGTCAGGCTAGGATGTTGCAAGACTAACCTCACTCGGTTCTCTCTGGCTCTAGAGCTGTAAAGTCAAGGGGTTCATGTTAACTGGAAGCTAGTTTATGTATGGTTCAGCCTACTTAACTGTCACTGTGGTGCTGGGGCTGGAACAGCCTGAACAGCTCGGAATGTGTAGTAAGTACTGTGCCACTGAGCTATACCCCCAGCCCACTGACCCGGACTTGAAACCTCTTGATTGTTGAGGATATGTTTCTGATGGAGAGGGCTCAGAGGGAAGTAATACTTCTGAAAGTGGCAAGCATTCTTTTGCAAGGTTTCCAGGCAGCGATTTGAACTTCCATAAATGGTATGGGAAATAAGAGCTTTAGGCCTTGAAAGTCTTCCTAAGTAGAGAACTGGATACAAACAAATGAAGCCCAAACGGATTGGGGCAAGTCAGAGAAATTAGGCGAAGGCAAGATAAACCGGTGTTAAATAACATTAGGTGCACATTTCCCACACAGGTTTTGTGTAACCGGCTGTTGGAAGAGTTTCATCTTTGGCATCGTTTGTAACGTGCTGCTTTTACTTGAGTTCTACAGAAAAATTCTGACCAGAGACTGGCCTAGACATGGTCTTTTTTGCCAACACTACTCAGATGGTTTAATAACTCATTTCTCCCATATAGTGGCAGGTAATCTGATCTCTTTGCCATGGAAATAACAAAACATAGACTAAGAATAGCTAAAACTTTGGAATATGGAATACCGAAAGTTAGAAACCATCCAGTTCTGGAGTTTTGGTAAGCTTATTTTTTAGCATCAAAACTTTGTCCAGGCCAGGCATGGTTGTCCACCTCAAAGGCAGAAAAAGAAAATCGGGGGTTCAAGGCCGGCTTCTGCTGCTCCTCGAGACCTGCCTGTTTCAAGGCCGGCTACTGCTGCTCCTTGAGACCTGCCTGTTTCTGCCATTTGGGTGTTAGAATTTTTTTCCTTTAATGTGTCATGCAAATGATTCCTCAAAGAGATACATGATCCTGTTTTGTTTTCTTATAAGTTTTAGGCATATTAAAGAGTTCCACAATAGCCCCGAATGGAGTATAACAAAGATTTATTCGGGGACAAAACTCAAAGCAAAGGTAGAGATCCACAGTCCTCTGTGTGCACTGGAAGCTGAGAACCAAATCCAGCAGGGAAAAAAAGGGGGGGGGGGGCGGGCAAGCATGCTTTTCATCTGCACTTATAGTACCTCAGATCATGCCCAAAATGGGCCGGTATCTAAAAGGCTCTTGGCTGAAGGAGTTCCCACAGCACCAAGTGCTTAAAAATCCAATAAACTTTAGATTTATCTTATGAGTGTTTTGCATGCATGTATGTCTGTGCCACATGCGGCTCCTTAAAGGAGGAAAGGTTTCTTGTGGCCCACAGTTTTCAGTCCTTGGTCCACTGGCTCCACTGCTGGGATCCTGTGAGGAGGTAGAGCATCATGCTGGCAAGAGCAGGTTCACAAGCAAAAATATTCACCTCGTAATGACCAGGAAGCGAGAAGACAAAAAGTCAAAGGATGTCATGCCCCAGTGACTTACTCCCATCCCGGTTCACGGAAGAATCTCACTCCCATCACACCATCTCAGAACAGCACCACTAGCTGGGGACGGGTCCTCTAACACAGGAACTCATATGGGACATGCCTATTACACAAATCGTAACATCCCCTCGTAACATCGCCACCTGCAGTACTGAGACACCATAGGCATCACTAGCTGTGGTGGCACATTTCTGTGCTTGTCCTCGCAGTACTCAGGCGCTGAAGATGATGAGTCCAAGGTCCTACTCAGCATTGTGGCCAGTTCAAAGCCAGCCAGGACTATTGAGAACCCTGTTTTTAAAACACGTTGGGGCTAGCAGGATGACTCAGTAGGTAGAGGTGCTGACGGACAGACTGGATAACATGAGTTCAACCCCTTGGGCACACGATGGAAGGAGAGAAGCAACTCTTATGTTTGTCCTCTGATTCCCACATGCATGCTGTGGTATGCATATGCCCCCCCAAATAAACAAGTAAATTTTAAGTTGTAAAAAACCAAAAAGTCCAGTGACTCGTGTGTAAAAACAGGCAAATATCACAAGTTCAAGGCCAGGAGGGGGTGGCTACACAGTGAATGCTAGCTTGATTCTGGGTTTTTTGTTGTTGGATTTTTTTTCTTTGATTGTTTTGAAATAGGTACCCACTATGTAGCTCAGGCTGGCCTCAGAATTACTAAGATTCACCTGCCTCGCAGGCACTGAGTTTAAAGGCATGTGTCACTATACCCTCCTGGTTTTCATTTTGGGGTTCATTTTTTTGTTTTTTTTTTTTTTAACCAAAAAAATAAGCCATCAAGATAGCTCGAGACAGGTGTTGGTGGAGAATGCCTTTAATCCCCTGCAGAGAGGCAGGCAAATCTCTTGAGAAGTGGAGGTCAAGCTGGTGTACAGAGCAAGTTCTAGAACAGCCAAGGCTACACAAAGAAACCCTGTTTTGAAAAAAAAAAATGCCCAGGAGGTAAAATATATCACGCATGTTGACTCAGTGGCTGCTGGGGAGAGAGAGAACTTACTGAGTTACGGTCTGTGAAGTTGTGTGAGGCACTGAAAATGGTTAGGACTGATGAGGGGAAAGTGGACATTTATTTTTAGACCTTATTTGAATTTCATGGCAAATTATGTAATTTCCATAATTGTCAATAAAAAGCACTGGTGATTTTCCATAACTAAGTGGATTCAACGAAACTAAATTGCTCAGCCTGTCCTTGCTAATATTTTCCTATAAAGAAAGTCACAGTTACAAAACTGTCCCCAGCTGCTTCCCATTAGGAATGTGGTTAGCAGATGTGGGCTTTCACAGTCCTGAGGCAGGAGATAGTTAATCCATTTTTGTGGGTTTCAGATGGGTAGTGATTTATCTTGGTGGGATGAATCTTTAAAAAATGTGCCTGCATTGGCTAAAGCGTATTTCTCTTAGTGTGTTTGTATTGGAGAAGAAATAGATTGTAGAACAGTTCTAGCGAGGGCAAAGTAAAACTACCTTAAAGGGGACACTGACCTCACCTCTTCGAGGAACAGTACTGTGTGGATGTTGGGATGATATTTTTACAAGCTCATTTCTCCCTTGGCGACTTCCTTGATAGTACTTAGGTTACTTTCTTGCGGCTTTTGCTTTTGTCTCCCCCACACACACCCTCCCCTCCCAAGGGGGGGGGGGAGTGACCTTCAGGCTTGCTAAAAAGCTGCGATTTTGCCTGGGGCCCTCCTTTCTGGTGAAATTACACAACACTCAAGCCTTGGAAAGCAGCATCAGCTCCACTAATTCTTTTCTTTGACAGCTCTTGGCGATGTGTGTTTCCTTCCAGCCGAGTGTAGCTTTATACCAGATCTGTTTGTCACCAAAATTAATTTGCCCATTTGTCCTTTATGCCTAGAATCAAACGGTGTTATGGCAAACTCATTCCTCAAGAAAGGAGAAACTCCAGGCAGAGAACTGAGTTTGAGGCCAGCCTGATCTACAGAGCGAGTGCCAGGACAGGCTCCAAAGTTACACAGAGAAACCCAGTCGCAAAAAATCAAAACAAGAAGGGCTGGAGAGATGGCCCAGTGGTTAAGAGCACTGGCTCCTCATCCAGGAGATCTGGGTTCAATTCCCAGAACCCAAATGGCAGCTCACAACTGTCTGTAATTCCAAAACCTGATACCCTCATGCAGGCAAAAACACCAATACACGTTAAATAAATGTATTTTTAAAAAGAAAGGGAGACTGAAGTTTCTCCACCACAGATTTGATTGTTTGCCACTGCAGAAGGCTAACAGGTAACAACAGTTGGTGCCTTTTAATGCATTCTGTATACTTCACCTCTCAGCCCTCCAAGTGCCCTAAGAGGCAGAAGTAATCTGAATTTTTTTGAAAAAGATACTAAGGTTCATGACCTCATCCCTCTTTGACCATTGTACAGTTAGTAAGTGACCAAACTGGGTTTTGGTTTTGGTTTGTTTTTTGAGACAGTCTCGCCACGTAGAGGCTAGCCTGGAACTCGGAAACTAAACTGGTCTTGAACTCAGAGATCTGCCCGTCTTTGCTTCTTGAGTGCTGGGATTAGAGGAATATGTCACCACCCGGTCCAAACTGTTCTTCAAATTCTTAATTATCAAGCTCTGCACAGTCATTAGGTTTTGAAGCAGCATACAATCAGAACCTGACTTGAATTTTAGGATGGAATTACAGAACCCAAGGAGCTACTGACATTCCCTCATTTTTGTAGTAATGAGCGCTGCATGTTCTGAGAAATAGATAACAATGGCTAGCAGAGAAGGGCTATTGATATTGGTGACAGGAATGAAAGGTTGCAGAAATTACCTCAGCCATTTCCTCTTTTAGAGGTAGGTAAAATAATAGGCTTGCCAGAAGAATTCTCTAAGCTCGTCTCCCTGTCCTTAGGAAACATGGGAACAGATGTGTACTCTATGTCAGGTTTCATGATCCTCAGTAAGTAGATTTCACCGACTGCTTGAGGTTTCCTAGATGGTAATTTTCACCCTGCAAGGAACCCATAACTTCCATAGGGATTATTCAAAAAGATGACAGCACAGGAAACACGGATGCCAATCAGTCGCATGTGTAATGAGTTTCCTCTCTGCAAGGCAGTATTTTTCAAATAGTGGGGAGCAAAAATAATTGATAGGTAGTCTTTGCTTTCCTGGAAGATATAACTTAGGCATTCCAACCTAGGCATAGAATTACATTGTTCAAAGGAAAAGTCCCAACGAATTAGGGAGTCACAGAAAGCTGGAATGAGGTCTTGCTGGGCGGGAGAGAAGTTCAAAGGTACCAGAGGTATTCTGAAGGGCCCGGGTGGAAATGTGTGGGGCATCCCTGGAAGGTACTGGCTGGGTGAGTGTCTGAGCTGCAGGCAGTGCTAAAAGAATATGGAAAAGCAGCTATGAAGATGAACATTATGTTGGAAGGAGGAAACAATTCAAGGTCATTCCTGGCTACACAGCAAATCTGGAGCTAGCTTAGGTTGCATTGTCTGGGGGCAGAAGACATAGGGGCTGGAGAGGTGGCCCAGTAGGTAAAGTTCTTGCTGCATAAATATGAGAACATGAGTTTGGATCTCTAGAACCCAAATTAAGCACAAGGGGCAGCTCAGGCCTACAGGGCTCCTATAGCAAGATAGGGGCAGAAACAAGAACCTCTGGGAGCTCATGGCTAGCTAAGCTAGCTTGGTATGTGCAGCAGTGAACAAGAAATCTGTCCCAGAACATGATGGAAAGAGGACTGACAACCTGAGGGCTTTCTCTACTGCTGTGTGTGCCATGTCTTCTGTGTTACCTGTACTCACATATATACACATATATACTACACACACACACACACACACACACACACACACACACACACACACACTATACTCAATACGTAGAGACAAAAGGGTTCAATGCCAAACAGGCCTATGAGGAGGGGTCTAGGCAAAAGACACTGTTTCAAAATAATTTTTTAAAGGAAATACTCCCAAGTAATCTCTTATTACCTTCCCTGTTCCCAGGTTTAAATATTTTGTTATATAACTTGCTATCTTACATAAGTGTCCTCACCAATAATTTGTGACTTCCTCTAACTCTATTGACGAGAAGTCCTTCATACTCTTGGAAAGAATTTCTGGCACTTCCCTTTTGCTAAGAAAGGTGTCCTCGATTGCCTAAGCCCCTGATGATCACATATGCAAAAGTGTTAAAATTAGTGCTCAGACCCAGAGGAATCAGCTGCCAAATGCTCTCTAACAAGCAAAAATTTCACATAACTCAGGCCTCTGGGGGCTCTGGCGCGGCTGGAGTGAAGCCAGAAATGCCTGTGACTGCAGGTGCACTCGGGCACACTGGGACCTGCTGGAACAACAAGCCTGCTTTACTGCAGTTGATTTAGGAGAAGGCCAGGGGCTGAGCTTCCGCTGACATTTGCAGCTTGGAAAATCGTGCCCCACGCACTGCAAAGACCTGTCGGAACGATCTTTTTCTTTTGATAAAAAGATACATTTCTCATTTTGAATTTTTTATTCACACAGGCTCTGAATGCTTAGCATCTGTGCAAACGACTCATTGGAGTTTGTCTGCACGTGGACACGCTTCGATACAGTTGTACGTGGACAGCTTCGGCTCGTCAACACATTCCCCGAGCAATCCTTTGAACCTCCTCTTTCACGGGAATTGGTGCACATTCCCCCATTTCTGCCCAGATGAAAGCATGGGAACTTTACATCAACTGCTGAAGAAAAGTCAGAGGTTATCTTGGTCCCAACGATTTTGTTGAAAACTTACCTTCTCAGTAGTAGGACTTTTTTTTTTTTTTTTAAGACATGGTCTTGCTGGGCAGTGGTGGTGCCCGCCTTTAATACCACCACTTGGGAGGCAAAGGCAGACAGATCTCTGTGAGTTCAAGGCCAGCCTGATCTAAAAAGCGAGTTCTAGGACAGCTAGAGCTGCACAGAGAAATCTTGTCCCAAAGGAAAAGAGAAAGAGAGAGAGAGAGAGAGAGAGAGAGAGAGAGAGAGAGAGAGAGAGAGAGAGAGAGAGAGAGAGATGGTCTTACTGTGTTTGTCCCAGCTGATCTGGAACTTGCTTCTGTCTTAGCATCCTGAGTACCCTGAGTCCTGGGATTTCAGGTGTGAGCCACAATTCCTGGCCAAATCCTCCTTTTTGAGGTATGAGGTGGCTAGTAAACAGGACACTGAACCAGATGTGTCTTCTCTTGGTTTTGGTTGTGTACTCTGTTATGTCAGAGTCTTTAAGCTGGAATCTTCATTCAGTTCTTCTACCCTATAGAGCTGGAAGAAACAGTGGATTGTAGTCTTTGGTTATTGGCTCCACAATTACACAAAATCACAAACTCTTTAAATAAATCTTTATACAGTTTCTGGGATGTTCATCCACATATACTCAAAATAATGGAATCGAGACAATTAGCGAGCCTACGAAATCAAGACCAAACTTTTCAGGATTTGGTTATATGAAGCTTTCCACACATACTCTCCCTTCCTAGGGTACGATCATAGATGGTTAATTTTTTGTGTTCATGAGACTGGACTACAGATGCCTGGACAGACAGCTGTAAAACATTTGTGGGTGTGTCTGTGGTTTCTGGAAGAAATCATTTGCCTAGTGACCTGAGTAAAGAAGACCGTCCTCACCAGTGTGAACAGGCATTATCCAGTCAGGTGAGAACTACACGGAACAGAAAGGCACAGGTGAATTCACTCTGAAAGCTGGGCCACACTCCTGGTTTTCCACAGGACTGGCCAGCTGTTTTACAGAGTGGCTTTCCACTCACGCCCCTCCTCGGGCCTCCTCCAGTCTTCTGATGTCTTCAGGCTCCTACCATTGGCTCCTCTGGTTCTCAGGTCTTTGGGTTTGAACCTAAAGGATATCAACTAACTTTTCTGGGACAGCAAATGGCAAGTTGTGGAATTTAGATTCCATAATCTCGTGGCTAATTCTGTACAATCTACATTGACTATATATTCATTGGTGTTTCTATGGAGAACCCTAAAAACAACACTATTCTGTAAATGTCTTTGCCCCTGCACATTGAGGCTTCCTAGTGCTTAAGACATAGTCCCCTCTAACTACAGGCAAGTAAACAGGTGGTTTAAAAAAGGATGGAGACAGCAGGGTGATAGTGGCACAAGCCTTTAATCCCAGCACTTGGGAGGCAGAGGCAGGAGGATCTCTGTGAGTTCAAGGCCAGCCTGGTCAACAGAGTTCCAGTACAGCCAGGGCAGTTACACAGAGAAACCTTGTCTCGAAAAAAGCAAAAACAACAACAAAAAGAACTCTGGCTGCTCTTCCAGAGGACCTGGGTTTAGCTCCACCTGGTAGCTCACAACTGTCTAACTCCAGTTCCAGGGTCTCTGACGCCCGTACACGTAAAATAAAATTAATTTTAAAAAGTGACAAAGCCTTGGATTTATGCCTTTGGACCCACGTTCACTTGTGTTGCATCCTCTGTGCTACTCACCCAGGGCTAACCAAATACTCTTTTTATCCTGTCTTAGGGACGTTTGTACAGTCTTTTAACCACAGAGAATCGCACCTAGTTAGCTGCCTCTATTTTTCTTTCCCACTAGACCACAAGCTCTCTCAGCTGCGGTGCATTTTATTCAGCCTGTCTCCAGGGCCTTAAAAGGAGCCCCAGCACACCTCTGAGCGCTTAGAGCATTTGCCAAGAACCAGTCAATGTATGAATGAGTGAGCCGCCCGGACCCGCAGGGTCGCAAAGTGCTTCTCCATCCTGACTTTGCTCTCCGTGCCCGGGCAGCTCTCGTAGAAGTCAGGAGTTCGAGGGGGTCACGGAGAACCCACGCGAAGGACTCTGAAGAACCTCACTTCGCTAGCTGCTGCCTACCTATCGAGAGCTTTCCGCAAACCCGGACAACTTCACCTCCCGGAAGCCGCCTCGCCGGCCTTCCCCCGCCCCTCCGGAAGGTGGGCGTGGCCCTCATGAATAATGAATCGCCGGGGGGAGGGGAGGGGTACGCCCCCCTCGGGCGGGAAGGGGGAAGCGCCGAGGCTGCCTGACTGGAATCCCGGGAGCTGCAGCGACGGCGGCCGCGGGAGCAGGGCCGGCCATGGCGGTGTGGACGCGGGCCACCAAAGCGGGACTGGTGGAGCTGCTTCTAAGGGAGCGCTGGGTGCGGGTGGTGGCCGAACTCAGCGGCGAGAGCCTGAGTCTGACGGGTGACGCCGCGGCGGGCGAGCCCGAGCCGCCGGCTGCCGCCTTCAACGGTCTCCCGAACGGCGGCGGCAGCGACTCGCTGCCCGGGAGCCCGAACCGCGGCCTGGGGCAGCCCAGCCCTCCCGCACCGCCTCGCGACCCCGCAGGGGAGGCGGGCGCCTCGCCGCCCGTGCGCCGAGTGCGAGTGGTGAAGCAGGAGGCGGGCGGCCTGGGCATCAGCATCAAGGGCGGCCGCGAGAACCGGATGCCGATCCTCATCTCCAAGATCTTCCCGGGGCTGGCGGCCGATCAGAGCCGGGCGCTGCGGCTGGGCGACGCCATCCTGTCGGTGAACGGCACCGACCTGCGCCAGGCCACCCACGACCAGGCCGTGCAGGCGCTGAAGCGCGCGGGCAAGGAGGTGCTGCTGGAGGGTGAGCGGGGCCCGGCGGGCGGCGGCGGGCGGCGGGCGGCGGGCGGCGGCGGTGGCGGTGGCCTGGGCTCGTCAGCGCGCACTTTGTTTCTGCCACCCTGACGCCTGTGCGGGGCGAGCCGGTTCCCTCCGCTTCAGCCACCAGACCTCTTCTGCTGGGGCTCTGGAGTGTGGAAAAACTGATGCGCGCGCCCTGCGTGGAGAAAGTTGGGCAGTCTCCGAAGTGTGGCTTTGCCGCCCCTCAGCGAGACTCAGCGGAGATTTGGGGGTGGGGGGGAGAGCAGCAGGCGCCTGCGAAGCTCACCCCTCTTGCAGGATAAGCTGACACTAAGTACTAACTACGGGGAGGGCGATCGGGGAGGGGGAGTGCTGTAGTCTCCTTTTTGCCTGCTGAGAAGCGTCGGTTGGGCGCTTTCTCGAGTCACCCCGCGCTCCCGGGGCAGGCGGGTCTATTAAATCCATCCACACCGATGCCAGCAGTTTGCTTGGGCAAACCACCAAAGCACTGGTTAATTTATGGGAATTTAACCCATCATTGGCTCTCAACAATAACCAGAGGAGATCATAGCACTTCATGGAAGGCAGAGAGCTGAAACAGCAAGTTTGTGTGGTTAATGAGCCTTGTTTAACAGTGGAGGCTCACGTGTTGGAGCATTTTACTGCCAACTAGAGTTTCGCCCCTTTTGCAAGAGACTAGTGCCAGCTTCCTACCGCTCGCAGGCGTGCTGCCTCAAGACCAGTAGGCATTTTATAAGAATCCAGAAACCGTACCATCTAACCAGTTATTCTTTACCTTCGATGTAAATGTGATCTGTGTGCTGTGTTTCATATGAATTGATGCAACTGAAATAAAATTAAGTCTCATCTCCAAAGACTCGTGCATGTTGAAGATGATGGAGTATTGTAGGTGAAAAGCCAGTTGCTTGCTTTAGAAATAATTGCACGTCCAGCTTCATTTCCTCTGTTGAGTCAGTCATTCCAGTGACATTTATTGCTGCTGTATAATAGAGAATATGAAAGGTGCTGTCCCTATTTTATCTCTGTGTGGGGAAATGATAGGAAATGCAAAACAACTTCTTAGGAGGAAAACATTAAATACTTGATTTCATAATACAAACTATGAGGGGCTAAAGGATTACAAATTTAAGAAGTCATGGTAGTTCACACCTTTAATTCCAGCACTCAAGAGGCAGAAGCAGGCAGATCCTCTATGAGTTGGAGGCCAGCCTGGTCTACATAGTGAGTTCCAGGCCAGCTACTTCTACACAATGATGTCAAAGAAAAAAAACAAAAAACCAACAAGAAAGTATTTGATGGAAATGAGCTTAGTCCAGGCTTCCCAAGGAGCCAGATTTTGAGCCAGATCACAGATTCAAGGAAGTGATGATCTTAAATGTGCGGAGATGAGTCAGAAAGGGAAGGATTACTGGCAGAAGAACCGAAGGAAGGATTGGGGTTGGGTAGAAAATCATCAAATAAGAAGCCCTAAGTATAACTTGACAAAATCATTTTCATCTTTTTATTTAATGTTGTTGACCTGGAATTCACAGAGGTTGGTCTGCTTCTACCTTCCAAGTGCTAAGATTAAAAGCAAGTTACAGCATGCCCAGCTTGTGTGTGTGGGGGGGGGGGGGGGGGAGCCTGGCCTCAAAGAGGTCATCTCACTGACTCAGCCTCATGAGTGTTGGGATTTACAGGCAAGTACCTCCATATCCAGTTCAGTTTTCACTTAAAATTGTTTTAAATTATTATTTTTACATAGAAGTGTTCTGCCTACCTGTCTGTGCCCCATGTACATCCCTTGGAGGTTAGAAGAGTGTCAGATCCCCTGGGACTAGAGTTACAGGTTGTGAGTCATCCTTTGTGGGTAATGGGAATCAAATTTAGGTCCTCTGTAAGTGCGGCCAGTGTACTTAGGAGCAGTGGTGGCGCATGCCTTTAATCCCAACACTCAGGAGGCAAGAGCCTAGAAGGACCTCTGAGTTCGAGGCATGCCTGGTCTACAATACCTAGTTCCAGGACAGGCACCAAAGCTACAGAGAAAACTCTATCTTTAGAAAAATAAATAAATAAATAATGAGCAGCCAGTTTTCTTTAACTGCCAAGCCCTCTCTCCATTTCTTTCTTTATTTAATATTTTTGAGACAGGGTTTCCCTATGTAGGGAGCTCCAATGCTACATAGGGAAACCTGTAACTTGCTCTGTAAACCAGGCTGGTCTCCAACTCACAGAGATCCGCCCGCCTCTGCCTGCTGAGTGTTGGGACTAAAGGTGCACACCACCAGCACTGGGCACCATCTCTCCTTTTTATAAATTTGTGATACTTGGGGGAAAATAGCTTATAAAGAAAAAACATGGGCCAGGTGGTGGTGGCATACCCTTAAATCCCAGAGGCAGAGGCAGGTGGAAATTTGAGTTCCAGGGGCAGCCAGAGCTACACAGAGAAACTCTGTCTTGAAAAACAAAACAAAAAGAAGTAACATAGGGCTGGAGAGATGGCTGAGTGATTAAGACCCTGTACTCTTTTTGTCAGAAAAGCCCAGTTCAGTACCCAGCATGCACATCAGATGGCTCACAACCACCTGGAACTCTAGTTCCAGGGCATCTGACACTTTGTCTTCCAAGGGTACCTGAATACACATACACATGCTCACACACAGACATGTACACTTAATTAAAGACTGTAAAAAAATTGTGATTTTTTTTAAAGTGCTCTAATTGTGAAATTGCAATGCCCCACTTTTATAATGTCTTATTTATAAGTCTTGTTTAGGTAGCAGACACTGCCCAGAAATTAGTGTTGACGAAAGGAGTAAAATACAGCAAAGTTCACATAGGTCTGTAAAAATAAACTACCTTGATTGACACTGGTCTTGATTGACACAGGTGAGTATTTAGGTGTAAATTTTTAGAGCCAGATTATTGAATTTTGTGGTATGCAGTAGTGATGGATAGACAGCTCAACTCTTCATTCCATATTAAAATACAAAACAAAAGGTTTTTGTTTACCAGTGGCTTGAACCTGGTATTATTCATAGCTGTAAAATGACAGCCATCTAGTAAATTCTTCCCACTATTCATTAGTTCAGTCATAGGCCTTATGTGCTTTTAGAAACAGGTTTACAGATGGTGGCATAGTAACATTTATTGAAAGCCTTTTTACTTAGCCTCTAGACTTGTTTTCCCATCTTGTGTAAGACAAGCAGTTTTTGTCTATATAGGTGTGGGTAAGTCAGTATGGTGAGTTTGTGATGTTCCCTTTTTAAACCAAGGAATGTAAAACTAAAATTGCTCAAATACTACATCCCTAAAGAGTCATTTAGTGAGCCGGCTAAACTATTTAAAATGGAGAGGTGGTGCCTCCTCCAGACAGGCTTTTCCTAAACCTCCTTAAGCCAGAGTTTCATGTAGCTATGCTCTCTCTCTTCAGACATATAACTGGTAAGTTTGATCTTGAGTTTGTGTTCCTCCTGCCTCCACTCCCGAATGGCTGCAGTTATAGGCCTGTGCTACCATGCTTGGCTTTTACCACTTGTAAAAGAGTTGAAAGCCCAATATGGTGGCATGACCCTTGAAGCCCAGAACTTGGGAGGCAGAGACAGGAGGATTTCTGAGTTCAAGGCAGCCTGGTCTACATAGTGAGCTCCAGGACAGCCAGGGCTATGTAAAAAGACCTTGTCTCAAAAGGTAACAAAAAACGCCCCAGTGAAAAGAGTTTAGCCTGCTACATGAGAAATTAAAGCAGGAAGAAGGGTTGCTTCAAGTGCACCATTGGCATCCTGATGTAACCACTCTTTTCCGGGTGCTGCTCTGTGTCCATAATCCCCACACTCAAGGGATGGGCCAGGAGGACTGACAGTTGTTTGATAATAGCGTAGGTTACAAAAATCGGATGGAGTATAGAGTGGGGTACATTACTCCTAATGTAATGATTTGTCCCTCCGTTAGATGCCTGAAACCTTGTTTTGACGTAGCATAATAATGTTCTTTTGGTGGTGTGGGCAGGAATTTCAGGCATATTTTTGCCACCCACATGTCAACAGCAGCCTTAGTGTCTGGTTGCCTGAGGTTAGAGAATGGAACTAAAGGATTCTTTTTTTAATCTTGGAGAGGTGAAGAGATTGTTCCTCCAGTCTCTGTCAAACATTTACTTAGCTCCTTTTCTCTTACCCTCCCCAGTCTCAAGGAGAAAGCCCTGTTAGTTAATTTTTTTTTTTGAGTCAGATCATTATGTAGCTCTGACTGGCCTGGAACTCCCTGTGTAGACCAGGATGGCCTTGGACTTAGATCTGCCTGCCTCTGCATATGCCACCATGCTCAGCTTTATATTTCTTCATTAATCTCTTAAAGAACAACCAAATCAAACAAACTGTAGTCAGACAACACCACCACCACCACCCCTTTCATTCTGAATTTTTGAGTGGGATCTCCTGTAGCCTAGCCTGGCCTTGAATTTGATGTGTAGCCAAGGATGACCTCGAATTCCTCCTGGTTTATCTTCTACTTTGCAAGACATTTCTGACAGAAGCTCCTTCATGCTAAATATGCCCTCTAAATTATTACCATTATGTGGAAAAGTAATTAATTAGAATAGAATAGTAATTGAAACTTCTTGTTTTTGTTTGTTTGTTTGTTTGTTTGGGGGGCAGATAGGGTTTTTCTCTGTGTCCCTTGCTGTCCTGGAACTCACTCTATAGACCAGGCTGACCTTAAACTCCATATTCGCCCCCCTCTGTCTCTCCAGTGCTGGATTAAGGGTGTGGTACACCACCGCTGGGCTCAGTCATGAAACTTCTAAGAACATTTTCCAGGAACCATAACCAAGCTATAATTTAGGTCTCAATTGATAACTGCTAACTTTCTACCATACATTACGTTCTGGGTGAAGGTTACTAGACTTTTCAATCAAAATCTGTTTTTGTTCATGACGATGAGATGTAGCTCATGGCTAAGAACATTCTGTAGTTTGGAGCTGATGTTAAAGAACCAGTTAGTGTTCTCGACTTGATCTGTACATTGTGCTAACCAAATAAAAATAATGCCCTATCTATGAGGGGCTTTTCACAGAGACAGGGTTGTTTTTTTTTGTTTTTTTTGTTTTTTTTTTTTTTAATCCTGACTGTCTTGGAATTCCCTCTGTAGTCCAGATTATTCTTGAACTCAGAAGTCCTGCCTGCCTCAACCTCCCGAGTGCTGGGAGTAGAGGTGTGCACCAGCACTGCCAATTTTTTCATTTGTTCTCCATATGGCCCTTTAAAGTAGGGTGTTTATTTTTGTTGTACAGCTAACTAAACTGAGGTTCACAAAGAATATCTTTTGATTTGGTCAGGGAGTGTTGATGGGGAGATTTTGTTTTCTTTAGGCAAAATTCCTCCCCTGGAATTGCTCTTGTTTTAATTTATTTTTATTTTATGTGCATTGGTGTTTTGCCATGGGTGTTGGGTCACCTGGAACTGGAGTTATAGACAGTTGTGAACTGCCATATGGGTGCTGGGAATTGAACCTGGGTCCTCTGGAAGAGCAGTCAGTGCTCTTAACTGCTGAGCCATCTCAGCCCCCCGCCCCCGCCTGAATTCCTTTAACGATTTATTTAAGTGTATGTGTACATGCAGCATGGTACATGTGTAGAGGTCGGATGGCATCTTATGGGAGTTAGTTCTCTTCTTCACCATGTAGGCCAGAGATTGAACTCAGGTTGTCAGGGTTGATGACAAGCACCCCTACCTACTGAGGTACCTTACTGACTTTTCCCAGGCATTTTAAAAGCTGAAGTCTGGTCTGCAAAATAAGGAGCAGGCAGTCCGTGACATTAAATGAGATGGTTGAGGATACCTAGCAGCCTAGTGGTGGAAAGGGAGTAAAACCTATTCTAGTGCCTTCTCTTCTCTACAGTCCACTTACAAACTGGCTCCTGTGTCTCCATGTCCTGAGCCGTTTGTGTGCAAAAGTAGTTGAAGATTATTCTTGGCATCAAAGAATGTAATGCAGTTGAGCGAACTAGGTGTGCTGGCACATGCCTAATCCGAGCCATCAGGAGGCTGAGGTGGTGGTGGGGGATTGCAAGTATAAGACCTGCCTAAGGCCATATAAGCAAGATTCTGCCTTTAAAGGAAAAAGAAGTTGGGGAAACAGAAGACTATCAGTTAGAGAATAATTGCTAAAATGTGTAATCTGCTGAGGTTTCTCTGAAGTGAGTAATCAGTTGGGGGATGAATACTTGAATGTGACTTGTGGAGGGAAGGGGAATTTGATCTCAGACTTGACGTCCAGACAGCTTCTCTGGAGATGGAAGTCAATCCAAGTTGAGAGGATAGTTTGAACAAAAGCCAAATGAGCATGACATGTAGTAGGAAACAGAAGAGAACTGACTGGTACAGACCCACGGGAAGAAAGTAAAACCAGTTAGGTTTATGCAAGACTTTGAAAGAGCCAGAGGAGCTGGGTCTTTTTTGTTTTGTCACTCGGCATTTAACAGGTGCCCATAGCAAACAAGGTAAGTGGTGAATGCTAGGAATTCCAAACTGGGAGTGGTCCCTATCCTTTCGGCTAATAAGGGACAATTATAGCTTGTGATAAATATTTTCACAGGGGTAAGACTCTGCCATGGAAAGAGGTAGATGTGTAAAGGAGACAACATGGAGGTCATAAGAAAGCTGAGGCTGTGCTCACGTGTGCAGACACACGTTCCCTCACAAAGCTGAGGCTGTGCTCACGTGTGCAGACACACATTCCCTCACAAAGCTGAGGCTGTGCTCACGTGTGCAGACACACGTTCCCTCACAAAGCATAACCAGGTGGTCGTTTTGAGACAAGATCTTGTGCAGCCCAGCCTTGATCCTGCTGCTTCAGTCTCCTGACTGAGATTATAGCCTGGAGTTAACACATGAGAAAGATTAGGAAATGTATGCTAGGAGTCAACACAAAGTAGGCAGAGGCAGATCATCAGGGCTGTGGTTACAGTGCTAATTGGTGGTCTCTTAACATAGAAAAAGAAGTTGAGCTTTGTGAATATTTAATAAACTAATGTGCCAAGGGAAGAGAGGAAGCTTCATAAAGGAAGAGGAGTTGGTCCTGGTGACCTTACTCATACGCTTGCTGCTGTCAGGTTGGAACTTCTCTTGTTGAGTAGCTTCATCTTCTGTTATCTGCCCTGAACTAATCTTCACAAGATGAGCATATGACTGGCAGCAGTTATCAACCTGTGGATCATGACCACTTTGGGGAATTGAATTACCCTTTCACAGGGGTCTCATATCAGATATATACATTATGAATTATAACAGTAGCAAAGTTACAGTTATGAAGTATCAATGAAATTATTTTATGGTTAGGGGTCACCACAGGAACTGTATTAAAGGGTCGCAGCATTAGGAGGGTTGAGAACCACTAGCTTAGAGCCTGTCCTGGAACTAGCTCTTGTAGACCAGGCTGGCCTCGAACTCAGAGATCCGCCTGCCTCTGCCTCCCGAGTGCTGGGATTAAAGGCGTGCGCCACCGCCGCCCAGCTAGCTTAGAGGTTTGTATGTAGGGAACCATAGGTAACACTGTAAACTAGAACAAAAAGACTAAGCTGACAAGAACCCCCTTTTTAAATTAAAAACAATTCAGATTTATTTATTTAGGGTTTTTGAGACATGGTTTCGCTGTGCATCTTTGGAGCCTGTCTTGGAACTTGCTCTGTAGACCAGGCTAGCCTGAACTCACAGAGATCCATTTGCCTCTGCCTTCTGAGTGTTGGGATTAAAGGCATGCACCACCACCTCTTGGCTACAATTTGAATTTTTATTTGTTTGTTTTATTTATTTTTGGCCTTTTGAGACAGGATTTCTCTTTGTAGCCCTGACTGTCCTGGAATTCAGATTTGTCTGTCTCCCAAGTGCTGGTGTACACCACCATACCCAGCTTCAGATTTTTATTGTGTATTCATGTTTTACCTTGCATGTATACCTGTATACAATGCATGTATAGTGTCCTCAGAAACCAGAAGAGGATGTCAGATCCTCTAGAACAGATTTATAGATAGTTGTGAGTCACCATATGGGTGCTGGGACCAGGTCCTCTGCAAGAATAGCCAGTGCTCTTTTTTTTAAATTTTTTAAAAATATCCCCCTCTTTTTTTTTTTTTTTTTTTTGAGACAGGGTCTTTCTGAATATTCCTGGGCTGTCCCGTAACTCCCTGTGTAGGCAAAGCTGGTGAATGCAGAGATCTTCCTGCCTCTGCCTCCCGAGTGCAAGGATTAAAGGTATACACCACCATGCCTAGACCAATATTTCCATCTTAAAACTTTTTTAATAAATTTATTTTTATTTTGTGTGCATTGATAATTTACCTGCGTGTATATCTGTGTGAGGGTTCCAGATCCCCTGGAACTAGAGTTACACACAGTTGTGAGCTGCCATGTGGATGCTGGGAATTGAGCCCGGGTCCTCTTCAAGAACAACTAGTGCTCTTAACTGCTGAGCTATCTTTCCAGCCCCCAATATTTCCATCCCATTATGAGCTCTTTGTCACATGATGAGGTCATTAGATCTGTCAGGAAGTCTATCTGGAAAGTAAAATTGTCAAGGAAACCACTTGAAATACAGATATTGCCCACATTATCATTAATAATGAACTTCACCCTAACATATATTGCACTCTGAGTCACTTAGCTGCTGATGCTCGAATGACTTCATGTCATTTTACTTCCTTTTTTACTCATTTGTTCTTGATTTCTGTATTTTATTTTGTTATTATTTTATGTGATAGGCGCTTTGGTTGAATGTATGTCTGTATACCACGTGTGTGCCTGGTGCCTACAGAAGCCAGAAGAGGGTGATAGAATTCCCTTGGGACTCCAGTTACAGATGCATGTGAGCTACCACATGGGTACTAGGAACTGTCTCTCCAGCCCTATTTCTGTATTTTTATACACTTTTATAATATATAGCACTAAAAGATACTCTTGAGAGTCTGCTCAAATTGTTACTGATTAGAGATGTACTGTCAAAAAGGCTTAGGCCTAGGAAGCCGCACGTGTTCTTTAAATGAGGGAGGGTTGTGGAAGGGTGAGGGCAGCAGAGGAAGCTGAGAAGCTCATCTCAATACCATTGAGTTAGAGACTAGGTGGGATAGTGTGAACCTGCGGGGTTAATATTGGTCAGGGTGGTGGCACAGCCCTGAAGTCCCAGCCATCTGGGAGGCTGAGGAGGGAGGACACAAGTTCAAGGGCTTCTGGAGCTCCCTGCAGAGTGGTCAGCCCTGTTTGAAGACAGAAGTGAAAAGGAACAGCTGGTAAGCAGGCTGGTCTCTGTGAGCTCGGGGCCAGCCAGGGCTGTCACACAGAGAAACCCTGTCTTGAAAAACCATAAAGAAAGACAGAAAAAAGGAAAGAAAAGGGGAAATCTGGTGGTATAGTTTATTGCTAGATCACTTGTCTGGCATGTGTGCTGTAGGTTTAAATAAAAGAAAAAAGTTGAACTGACCAGTCATGATGGTGTTTCTCCTTAATCCCACCTCTCAAGAGGCTGTGAGTTGGAGGCTAGCCTGGTCTACATAGTGAGTTCCAGGATAGCCAGGGATATGTAGAGACTCTGTCTGAAAAACACCAATTAAGAAAGAAAAAAAAAAAAAGGAGAGAAAGAAATGGACCAAAAGTCAAGCTTTCTGTCTTGGGAAGCTGGACAGTTGTGAAACCAGCAAGAACAGGGAGCATGTCTCACATGCTCTTATCCTTGGGAGTCAAAGGTAGAAGACTGAGACTTTAAGACCTTGTCTTAAATAACAAAAGAACACAGAAAAGAGGGGGAGCCCCATAAAATGAACATGAAAGAACTAGTTTGAGGTAACAATAAAAAGCTTCATTTTAGCCGGGCAGTGGTGGTGCAAGCTTTTAATCCCAGCACTTGGGAAGCAGAGGTAGGGGGATCTGTGAGCTGGTCTACAGAGGAAGTTCCAGGACACGTAGAGCTGTTTTTTCTTGTTTCAGGGAGATAGGGAGAACTTCATTTTAGGGCAAGTTGCACTTGAGTTACCTGTGTGCTATCCTGGAGAAAAAGGCCAGAAACTGGTTGGAAGTACATCCAAGTCTGTACTCAAGGGAAATGTCAGAACAGCATTGAATATTTATGAGACGTCAGGGTAGAGGTGGTAATTGTGGATGAAGTCATCGAGAGTAATGCAAATGAAAAAGAAGTAGAACCGGGGTGGAATCCTGTAGAAACTCTGCTTTTAAAGCCAGGGTAGAGGAAGAATCTAGGAGGTGATGGCACAGGAAGGTGGGGGTGGGGTGCAGAGAATGGCATAACGGCATTCGAACAGGCAGACGACACATTTACAAAGGGGAAAATTGTGAAATAGAAAGTCTACTAGGTCTGACAGAGAATAAGATCGTTACTGTCCTTGTCCCCTGCTTCATCAGGGAGCAGAGGGCAGCAAGTAGACTATAATTTTTAAAGCTCAGCAAAATGAAAGAAACAAAGGTGGTGACAGAACTGACTGATGCAAACAGTTTCACTTTCGGGGTTGTTTCTACATTGTTTTAAGTAGGGAAGAGTCGGCATATTTGTTGAAAGGACAATAGAGCGAGGGAGAGGTTGCAGAGATGGAGGGGTGGTGCAGTCTGTTTGTGAGCCAGGAAGTGACATGATGGGAACAGAATTTTAGGTTGGCAGCAGTGGATGCACTGGAGGCTGTGCAAAGAGGAAAGAACAGAGCTAGGAGAAACTTCAGCTGTTGCAGGAAAATCATCCAAAACATAGGTGACAGCCATGGAGTGAAACTAGAGGGAGACTCTTGCCAAAGACATAGCACACACTAGGGACCTTCTCCTGCCTAGACAGCCTCTTCCTGGCTGGCTGTGCACCTACGGATTTGACACTTGGGACAAACTTCTGCAACGAGTTTCTGTTAACTAAGCACTGGTGCTTTGATCCCAGAGATGCTTAGTCAGGAAAGTAAAGTCATAATTTCAAAGGAAGCTAGGACAGGATATGGTGACAAGTGGACTGTGACTTGCTGTGATAGTTCTACCCAGGAACAGTAGAGGAATGGTCCGTTGCCAGTGAAGAAATGGAGGCTATGGCACTCACACTGTTCAGCTGTGTTCTAAAGCAGGCAGGCAGTCTAAGTCTACTGTGTGACATTTGAGAAGGAAAGTTTTGGTTTACAAATAATACAAAGGGAAGGCGCGAGCAAGTTTACCACTGGCCTGATCCTTACAGTGAGTTCCAGGCCAGTAAGATCCTGTCTCAGGGAAGAAAAAGAAAGAAAGGAGCCTGGAGAGATGGCTTAGCAGTTAAGAACACTGGCTACTCTTCCAGAGGACCAGGGTTCAATTCCCAGGACCCACATGGCAGCTCACAACCATCTGCAATTCTAGATCCAGGAGATCCAATGCCTTCTTCTGGTCTACAGAGAGTACCAGGCATGCATGTACTGCACAGACATACACACAGACAAAACACCTATCCATATTAAAGAATATAAAAGAATTTTGGGGTTTTGTTCTTGAGACAGGGTTTTGCTGTGTCATAGCTCTTACTGTCCTGGAACTCTCTCTCTATAGACCAGGCTGGCTTCTAACTCATAGAGATCCACCTACTTCTGCCTCCCATGTGCTGGGATTAAAATTGTGCATCACCACTACCACCTTGAATAATTTTTTTTTCCCAGACAGGTTTTTCTGTCCTGGAACTCTCTTTGTCCCCAGGCTGGCCTCAAACTCAAAGATCTGCCTCCCAAAGTGCTGCAGTTAAAGGCGTGCACCACCAATGCGTGGCTTGGAATAAAATATTTTTTAAGTTTATTTTATTATTTTATGTTCATTGGTGTGAGGGTCAGATGCCCTGGAACTGGAGATACATACAGTTGTGAGCTGCCATGTGGGTGCTAGAAATTGAACTCAGGACCTCTGGAAGAGCAGCCAGTACTCTTAACCTCTGATTCATCTCTCCAGCCTCATAAAGTAATTTTTTTTTTTGGTTTTTTTTTGAGACAGGGTTTCTCTGCAGCCTTTTTAGAGCCTGTCCTGGAACTAGCTCTTGTAGACCAGGCTGGCCTCGAACTCAGAGATCCGCCTGCCTCTGCCTCCCGAGTGCTGGGATTAAAGGCGTGCACCACTACCGCCCGGCTCATAAAGTAATTTTTAAAAGGAAAGAATAAACTTATCTAGGCAAAGGAAATGGGAACATTTATTGTGTTTGTTATTGACAGCATCTCACTGTGTAGTCAAAACTGCCTTCTAATTTGCTGTTGTAGCCAGGCTGGCCTTTCTGTTATAGAAATGTGGTGTGCTTAAATTTACTGTGTAGCTGAGGATGACCTTGATATCTGATTCTCCGTCTCCACCTCCTGAGTGCTGGGATTCCAAGTGTGTGCTACCATGTCAGTTTTTTTCTGGTTTTATTGGTTTGCAAGGATTTTTTTTTTTTTTCTGTCCTCTCCCCCAGAGTTTTTCTGTCTTTTTAGGAGAACTCCTTTGCAGCAGCTTTGTTTCAGGCTTTCTATCGGACTGATGGACTGCCAGCTGTGTTAAGGAGGCTGTGTTCTAATCTCTAAAGTTGTTTTGCATTTACATTTATTTACTTGTTGGTTGGTTGATTGTGTGTGTGTGTGTGTGTTTGTGTGTGGGCGCATGTGTGCCATGGGGGTGTGATGTGTCTAAGAGTTCATAGGAGTCAGTTCTCTTCTACAGTGTATCAAACTTGGGTTTATCAGCTGGTGATTAGGGCCATTTTGCCAGGCCTGGTTTCTTCCTTTTATAGTTTCTTTTCTGTTTTCTTTTGTTTTTCAAGACAGAGTTTCTTTGTGTAACAATCCTGGTTTTCCTGGAACTCGGTTTGTAAGCCAGGCTAGCCTTGAACAGAGATCCACCTACCTCTGCCAGTGCTAAGATTAAAGGTGTGTATCACCACACCCAGATAAATGGTTTCATTTTTTATGTTTTAACTTAAAAAAAATTGTATTGGTGGAGTGGGGTGATGCTTGTGGCGGTCAGTGGAGAGCTTCGTAAAGTCAGTTTTCTCCTTCTGCCTTTACTTCAGGATCTGAACCAGGTCACCAGCCTTGGGAGACAAGTACCTTTTACCAGTGGAGCCATCCTTGTCGGCTCTGTTTAACTCTATGCACACAGTGGAGTGAAAATCTGGAAAGACCACATTTTTTCAAATAGTCAACTGATTATTTCAGCGTTATTTGCCAGTCCTTATGTAACCAAGTGTGATAATTGACGGTGGTTACCCCAAGTGCCATGTGGAGAAAGACAGGCCAAAGCCATATGTGTTTAATTAGTGCTGTCTCCTGCCTTTTTATCATTGATCTGACATACATTTTTTATTTAATTTTATCATCATCATCATTATTTTGAAACAGGGTCTCTCACTGTGTAACCTTGGAAGTCTCTGTGTAGACTAGGCTGGTTTAAAACTCTAGAGATTGTCTTACCTCTCCCTGGTATTAAAGGTGTGCTACTCTGTGCCCAGCTATTGCATCTTTCTTTGTGTGTGTGGACTGATTCTGCTGATTCTAGATTTTCTATTCTTTTTCTAATTTTTTTTCTATTTGAGTTTTTGAATTTAGCACATTGTACTGTATGTTGTAATGTAATATTTAATATCTAGCAGTTAAAGTACTTTGTAATGGCCAAGAAATTTTGAAAAATAATAATTTTTTATTGTTGTTGAGACAGGGTCCCATGTGGCACAGCCTGGGCTGGCTTTGAATTCATGAGGTAGCTAAATCCATTATTTACTTGGAGAAAACAAATTGTTTTGTAATAAACTTTCTATCATATCAACGAATAGTTTGTAATATCCCTTTTCTTTCTTTCTTTTTTTTTTTTTTGTTTTCTTTTGAGACAAGGTTTCTCTGTAGCTTTGGTGCCTGTCCTAGAACTAGCTCTTGTAGACCAGACTGGCCTCGAACTCAGAGATCCGCCTGCCTCTGCCTCCCAAGTGCTGGAACTAAAGGCGTGTGCCACCACCAGTAATATCTCTTTTCAATAAAAAAAAGCAGTAGACCTTAATCGTCCATTCATCCATCAGATGGCCAATGAATGTTCTATATGATGATTGACAGGTCAGAAACTTATCTTACACCTGGAAACATAACAGATAAGCTGGGGGTGAGAGTTTCTAAAAGGATAAAGGTGGTGCTACCAAAATTGAATGGATGGTTGCAGCTATAAGCAATAGATAGCCATTACATTGTTCTAGAACCATCAGAAGATGATAGTAGAGATTTAGGAGTCTTTTTTTATGTATACAGTGCATGGATACATAATATACTTACGTATACTATATGTATGTCTGCAGGTCAGTAGAGGGCACCAGATCTCATTATATATAGTTGTGAGCCACCATGTGGTTGCTGGGAATTGAACTCAGGACCTTTGGAAGAGTAGCCAGTGTGTTTAACCTCTGAGCCATCTCTCCAGCCCTGAGATTTAGGAGTCTTATAGGCAGCTGTGAAAAGAAAGTAGAATAGATTTGCTGGAGTATAGCAAATAGAGCTTTTGAAAAAACCCTTACCCTTAAGAGAATGACTCTTAAGTCATTCTCAGCATTTATTTTTAATTGTACTTTGAACATGGTTTTCTATGAATTTCTAATAACTTTACAAATATTCATTATCATCTATTTTCCAGCTAGGCCAACGAAAATATATAGCATCTAGGCCAGGGATATAGCTCAGTTGGTAGTACTTGCTTAGCTTGAAAAAAACCCTAGTTTTTTCCCAGCATTCCATAAACCTGGTATAGTGGTACATGCCTCTAGTTCTAGCACTTGGAGGCAGAGAAAGTTCAGAAATTCCAGCTCATCTTCATCTACATAACAAGTCTTGCCCTGGTATATGAAATCTGGTGGGGTGGGAGGAGCACTCTTAGGCTAGGCCTTTGAGTCAGAAATAGATTTAGATAGAAATACTTGTTTATCAAAATAGAATATACACATTTATTTTAGCAAGAACTATTTGGTTGTAGAAAACCAAAACACACTAATTTAAGCTGAAGTGGCATGTGTTACCTCAGGTAACTCCTAAGACTGGGGGTGGCTCTAGGTTTAGATTCAGTAGAATCCAAAAGCTCAAATTACCTTGTTTGGCCATTACAGTTCCTGTTGTGGAGAGTCTAATTCTGTATAGTCAACTAAAATGGCACCAGCAGTTCTAGGAATATCTAGCCCTAACCTTTTTTTAAACAAGATCTCTCACTGGATAGCCAGGTTGGCCTTGAACTCTCTGCCTCCTGAATGCTGGGATTATAGGGAAGAGACACGACACTCAGCTGTATGTCATCCTGATTTAATAACTCCCACCGGATACGTGACTTCCTACTTGTCAGCTTTAGAAAAGGATTCTGATTAGCTCTACTTTTCTGCTTCTTGGACTATGCCACTGTAACCAAGATGATAGAGACTGGTCTAGGCCTGGGTCGTGTATATGGAGATTTGAAAAGGCATCAGACTAAAATATTAATGCGGTGGCTGCTATACAGATTTATATCCATTGTAACAGCACAGACAGTGAAACAAATAGGAAACTAAAAGTCCTACATTTTATACCTAAATTTTACTTTAAAATTTTTTTGTCTTTTATATTGTAAATTTAAAAAAATTAAAAGATGGGGATGCATGTTGTGTATATAATGAGTGCAGACAAAGCATTCATATATATAAAATAGGTTTTTCTTTTCTTTTCTTTAATTAAAACAGAACCAGTGGTGGCACATGTCCTCTAGCTCACAGAGATCCTCTTGCTTCTGCCATCTGAGTGCTGAGGTTAAGGGCATGTGCCACCATTGTCAGGTCCCAGACCTGTGTGTTTGAAATGGAGTCTCACAGTGTTGCCCAGCTGGTCCCAAACTCCTTGATTAAAGTGGCTCTTCCAGCCTTAGATTCTAAGTAACTAAAATTAAAAAGCACATGGTACCACCATTCCTAGCTCCATGCACTTTAAATATGAAGAAATTGAGTATTGGAATCTTAAAGTACTTATCTAAGGTTATAGCATTGGTAGGTGATAGAAACAAGGTGCACTAGTTCCAATAGCTCTAACCATTGTAATAGATTGCCTCTGTGGTAGACAAGTGGATCAAGAAACTAACAAATGCCAATGTACTTCCTGTTTACTTAGGTAATATTATACCCTTCTGGAGTCTTTGATGAGGTTTAAGAGTAGATAGTAATAATATAGCTTTCCTTAGTTATAATAAAAGATAAAATAGATATAAATATTATAACTAATTATTGCTTGATAACTGCCTCTTGAGTGCTGGGATTAAAGGTGTGTGCCACTCCAGCCTGGCTGAGGGTCACAGGTTGTTTGTTTGTTTGTTTTGTTTGCTTAATTTTGTTTTGTTTTTTGAGACAGGGTTTCTCTGTGTGTTTTTGGCTGTCCTGGAACTCGCTTTGTAGACTAGGCTGGCTTTGAACTCAGAGATTCTCCTGTCTTTGCCTCCCAAGTGCTGGAATTAAAGGTGCAAGCCACCATGCCCAGTGGGGATCATAGTTTTTTCTTTTTTGTTTTATTTATTTATTATGTATACAGTGTTCTGCTTGCATGTATCCCTGTGCAGAAGAAGAAGATCTTATTATAGATGGTTGTGGTCCACTATGTGGTTGCTGGGAATTGAACTCAGGAACCTGGAAGAGCAGCCAGTGCTCTAAACCTCTGAATCATCTCTCTAGCCCGAGGATCACAGTTTTAAGGCCCACCTAGGCTATAGAGTAAGTTCAAGGTAAGCCTGGGAAATTTAATGAGACCCTAAGTAAAATAAAGAGTACTGGAAATAGAGCTAAGTGGTAAAAGTCTTATCTTGTATGTGCCAGGCACTAGGTTCAAGCTCCTGTAGTGCAATACATTGGAAATCTTTTAATAGTCTTTAGTAAAGTGTTAATTTGTGCATTTTTTCTATTGTTTCTAATTATGTGTGTGCATGTGTATGTGTGCATGAGTGAGTTTCCTTTCCCAAAGGCCTGAGGAACCAGATCCCCTTGGAGTTGGAGTCATGCTGTTATGAGGTACCCAACCTGGGTGCTGGGACCCAGGATTCAGGTCCTTTGCAAGAGCCGTAGCCCTCTTAACCCCGAGTCATCTTTCTTGTCCTAAAGTATTAATTTCAGCAATTTGAAAAAAAAAGGGAAAAAACCCTAAAATTCTTTATGAAAGGAATCCATTTTTCAACTTGAGGTGGGGAGGGGAAGCATTGCTAAATCACTGGGTATTATCCGGGTTTAGATAGAGTACAAACTGAAAGGAATGTTAATCTGTTCACATTGTTGTACTTACTGCCAAAGACAATGAACTTCAAAAACCTGAGCAAAGAGAAGAAAACCAGAAACACCTGAGAAATTTTTGTTCTTGGGTTGACAGAAAGAAAAGTTTGAACGGTATTTTGTACTTACCTGTAAAGTTATGATCTTGAATTTGACTAAAACATCTATGAGCAGTCTTCATCATTTATGTAATATGATCAATTCTGCAGGTAATTTTCCTAAAATATTTTACCTTAGACTTCTCTTGGCCTGTGGTTCTGGTGGAAGAGGAGTTGCACACACAGGGTATGAGGAAGTAAATGGATGGGTTCTCTGTGGTGGAGGAAAATACCAGTTTGTGATCTGTTCAGTAATCGTGAACCATCAACTAATGATGAAGGGTGACAAAGTCCATAAAATTCCTACCATGTAGGTATTTATTTATTTATTTTTAGTATTATTATGTATACAGGGGTCTGCCTGCACGTATGCCTGCAGGGTAGAAGAGAGGACGTCTCAACTTAAGGCCATCAGCCTAAAGAAGCCCCTTTAGATTTAAGTTTGGGGATCCTTAAACATATTTGAGAATAGTCTCAAACTGAAGGAAGATTTTTCAAATGACCTGCCTACATATGGAAGTTTCAGCACTGGTCCACTAGTAATCCGTCTCAGTGCAGTGCCCTGTGGCCCAGACCCTTGTTTTCACTCAGCCTCCAGGTGACCACATTATTTTTGGCCTTCTGTGTAATTTAAGTGGAGCTTGTTTGTCCTGGTGGTGGTAGTGACTGCTCTGACTTTCACGGGAGATCAAATTCTTAGTGTTTTTGTCATTTTGAAATAGGGTCTCATGTATCCTGTGGCCCAGGCTGGCCTCCGTACTCCTGTGTCAGTACTGCCTACCCAGGTCTTCTTATTCCCTATTGATGATCTTGCTTTGCTTCCATGCTGTTAGTTTTAAGTTGGCTAGGAATACAGTGTAGAAGACTTCAGTAAGAAGAGTCTTCCTATGCACGCACGGTTGACTGCCCTAAAGGGCAAGTGCTTTCTTCATAGTCCACCATCAGTTCCACCCTGTCCAAAGACCGTTTTACTAGAATTCTTATTTGACAGATATGTCTTCTGGCCCCTTCTAACAGAGGAAAGGATCTCCTCTTTTATCTTTTTCCTTCCCTGTCATGTCCACTGTTCCTTGGATGTGCCCTCTTGCATCCTGTTTGGTGAGTATATCACAGCCTTTTGTTTGTATAATAGTCTTTCCATTTCCTCTTCCCTGCATCTGAAACAACACATTTCACATGTATGGCCCCTACTGACCCGAATAAAGAATGTTAAAACCCGGTAACATGAGATGGATTTGAAAGAGGGAAAACTGTAATATAACTTTCTCTAAAACAAAAAAGAAAACTAAACTTTCTAAGGATGCTTACTAAAAATGCTTTAATGCAACCTGTGTGTTGCTAAACACAACTCATTATATACCATAAAATCCTTCTTTTTATATATCCTATACACAACTCTGCTTCTTTTTTTGTTTATTTTGTTTTTTGAGACTGAACCTCTATAGCTTAGACTGGCATTGAACTCACAATATAACCATGGTGACTGGTTTTTTATTTTTTAGCTTGATTGTCTCTTTTGTTTGATTGGAGTTTGTTTGGTTTTTGTTATTACATTTATTTGTTATTTGAGTGTACATGAATGATTATATGGAGATCAAAGGACAACTTGGTTCTCTACTTCTATATAAGTGCTAGGGATTGAACTTAGGTCCCCAGGCTTTGTGGGATCTTCACTTCCTCAGCCACCTCACCAGCCCTGTTTTGTTGTTTTCTTTCTGTTTGTTTTGTTATTGTTTGTTTTTTGTTTTGTTTTGAGGGAGTGGGGACAAGGTCTTAACTGTGTAACCCAGGTCAGTCTTGAATTGGAGGTCCTCTTTCCTTAGCCTCCCACATATTGAGGTCACAAGGACATGCCACATGTACAGTTGGCTGCATTGCATTTTGTGTTTTGGTGTGTGTTGTTGGAAATAATCCTGGGGCAATTATACATGTTAAGAAAACTACTGAGCTCCACTCAAGCCTTTCTTAAACTGTCTTTATTTCCATGTTTAAGTTATTGTGTCCTGTAAACCAGTGAATAGAAAAGCAGATTGAGCTCTGAGCAGTTTTGACATGTTCAGAGAGGAATTTCATCCTTGTGGAGTGAATAGAGAAGATCCTACAGAGTTACACAGTAGGTGGAGCATATTGCTTCCTAGCAGAGCTGAGGTCAATTCAGAATCTTCTTTAGAAATCGAAATATTATGACAAGTCTCGAGAGCATTAATAAATGCTCTCAGCACTTAGGAGACAGAGGCAGGCAGATTTCTGTGAGTTTGAGACCAGCCTGGTCTACAGAGAGAGTTCAGGATAGCCAGAGCTACACAGAGAAATCTTTTTATACGAGAGAGAGAGATCCTGGGGAGTAGAAGAGGCACTAGATCCCCCAGAACTGGACACAGACATTTGTGAACTGCCATGTGGTAGCTGGGAATTGGACCCAGGTCCTCTTGAAGAGCAGCCAGTGCTCTTAACCACAGAGCTACTTTCCAGCCATGGTTTATTTTCTATACAACTAAAGTGAAGTTAGGAACTTTGAGGGACAGTTACAAGCTCTGTATTATTTACATGCCTTTGGATGGAGAATCACTGAATGAAAGAGGAGAAAAGACATAATGTTTGAAATAAACCATGAGGAAAAAAAAAAAAAAGAAGAAGCAACAAAGATTAAGTCAACTTATCCAGATAAAGCATGCCCCTTCTAATGATGTCAGGTAGAATCACCTTATGTGCCAACTATGATCTCAAAAGGCTAAATCTAGACAATTGGTTTTTTGTTCTAGAAAAATCATGAATATGGTTTTATATATTGCATTGAATTTTAGAATCTTGAGATCAATTAAATTCTGCTTTGAAATGTAGTGACCACAGAAAACACATATGATTACTCTATGTGCCTCTTAAAACTGACAATTTGTTTCCTGAGCAAAGTTCTAGTTTATCATATAAAATTATACTCATTCAAAGTATAAAGTGTTAAGAGGACAATTTCTAATAGATTTTATTGTGATCTTTGTGGAAGTTTTCATACAATATGATACTTCTAAGTAATAAAACTAACTGGAATTATTTAAAAAAAAAAGAGAGAAAGGAATAAAAGGACTACATTGACTGGAGAGTCTAATTTTTAGTTGCTTTGCTACAAAGGAACTAATTTATTTACTTAAGATGAACCTCCCGAGATGCTCTTTGGACCTTAGTTTTATTTCTTAGACCCAAAATATCTATCGTATTTCAGAATACTAATATTCTTCAGAAGGTGGGTAGTGATTAAAATAGCTAACATTCATTAAGCATGGAGAGCTTGCTAGGCCCTGTTCCAACTGCTTTACAGCGGATGCTTCTGACTCTGAAAGAGATATTCTTGTTTCCTCCATAAGTAACTTGAGGCTTTGGGTTCTGCCCAAGAAGGAAAGGTCTGAGAGAAATGCAGGCAATATGGCCCAAGAACCTACATTGTTTACTGTGCTAACTGTGGATAAGGATGCATCCCAAATATTGTTGATGCTAAGATTGTCACGTAAGTAAGAATACGTGCAACTTTGAAGAGCAAAAATGTGCAATGTGTATTACAGGAAAGGGCACATTGATAAGAGTATATTATTCCACCCTTCTGGATGTTTCTGCAGTACGTGATCCTTTGTCACGGGGGTAGCTATAGGAGAACATCCTGTATTCTCATACTGCTCATTCACAGTGATTGTGTAGGTCAGTTCTCTTTCATCTATTATGTCCTGTTACTGCTACAGTATTATTATGGCTACCCGATGCTCAGTTCCTTTACAGAAAAAAAAAAAAAAAAAAAAAAAAAAAAAAAAAACGATAAAGTTAAATGCAATGAAATAGAAATTTTTGTTTGCTTGTTTTTGGTGTTTTGAGACAGGGTTTCTCTGTAGCTTTTGGAGCCTGTCCTGGAACTAGCTTTTGTAGACCAGGCTGGCCTCCAACACACAAAGATACGACTGCCTCTGCCTCCCAAGTGCTTGAATTAAAAGTGTGTGCCACCACCACCCGGCCTTAGAAATGTTATATCTGGACAGTGATAGTACTCCAGCACTCAGGAGGCAGAGGCAGGTGAATCTCTGTGGGTTTGAGGCCAGCCTGGTGTACAGAGTTCCAGGACATCCAGGGCTACACAGAGAAACCCAGTCTTGAAACCCCTTCCCCAAAAAAAGGAAATGTTATTGAATCAAATCCTAATATAATCTTCCAGGATACTCTAGAGAAACAATGTTTCTTTTAAGGTGTATGTCTGTGTGCATGAGTAGTATGTTTATGCATTTTGTGTGTTTGTGTTTCTGTATATGTGTGTGTGTGTGCATGTGTTTGTATGTATTTGTGTGTTTAAGTTTTTTTGGATTTTTTTTTTTGCTTCCTTGCTCCATTTTTGTTTTTCTTTGTTTGTGACAGTGTCTTAATATGTAGCCCAGGTTTGCCTCTATCATGCTATATAGACCTGACTGGCTTCATTGATCCTCCTGACTGTGCCTTCTTTGTGCTGGGATTAAAGGCATGAGCCACCACATTCCATTTTCAAGGTGTTTTATTAGCCATTTCAAATGTAATTTCAAATGTTAGCTTTCTATTACTGTTTAAAAAATTATAGATAAATTTATGGTTTGTAATGAGCAGAAAAGTTTATTTTTGCTCAGTGTTCCAGAGAGTTCAATCGATTGAATTGTTGGCCTCATTGCTTTGGGACCTGTGAGGCCAAACATCTGGTGGGAGAATGTGGTGGAACAAAGCTCCTCCTTATTCTGGTAGAAAGCAGAGACAGAAGGGGCCAGAGAGCCCAATTTTACTTTGAGAACACGTGCCTGATGACCTGACTTCCTGAAACTGTAACCCCTCTTCTAAAGATTCCATCATCTACCTGTTTTAGAGGCTAGGGGCCATACTTCAATACGTGGGCCTTTGAAGTATATTCAATATATACTTAATATATAGACAGGCAGTGGTGTCTCACGCCTTTGATCCCAGAACTTGGGAGACAGAGAGAGAGAGAGGCAGATCTCTGTGAGTTCGAGGCCAGCCTGGTTTATAAGCTCCAGGACAGCCAAGGCTAAAGAGAGACCCTGTTTGAAAAGACATTCGACCTATAACAAGACCATTTATCATTATCTTTTTAATCATTCTTCCGTTATTCAACAAAAACTTGAGATTTAAAAAACAAACCAACCAAACAAAAATTAATGCTGAACTGAAAAAGATTTCCTTTGTGGTTGAATGGTTTTACTTGGATTTATGGATTAGGGCTAAACTGCCAGTGTTTTTAGAATGATTAGGGCTAAACTGCCAGTGTTTTTAGAATGTATGGAAAACTCTTCATTTTACTACTGGGCAGGGGGAATCTTTAGCATATTCTTACACCTCTATTCCTTCAGCAATAAATGAGTGATAAAATCCTTCTCCAAGATGGAGTTTCTCTGTGTAACAACCCTGACTGTCCTGGAACTTTGTAGACCAGGCTGGTCTCAAACTCACCAAGGTCTGTCTGCCTCTGCCTTCCAAGTGCTGGGATTAAAGGCCTGCACCAACAAACCCAGCTGTCTATTATCTTCTAAAGTTGATGAAGTCTGTGTTGTAGAGGTGATTTCAAACTCTGCTCTGAAGGAACTGGTTTTTGATGTTTGAGGAAATACTTCATTATTTTATCTTTGTATTTCCTTAAAGAGGAAGACCCATAACAGGCAAGGCTATCTTTCAATCTGATAACGCTTCAACTGGTGACTCAGCAGATGACTTCTTTTGACCTTGAGCCTTTATCCTAGACTTTCCTAGCAGCTTAGGTTTCTGTGGCTGTGACTTCCTCCTTGTCTGTGTCTTGGCCTTTGTGCTGTAAAGCCTGCGTGTGCTAGCTCATGTCTGTCTTTTTTGCTTGGACACGTGTATTGTCTTTCCATGACCAAGATTTGACAAGAAAGATTTTTTTTTAATTTTATGTGTTTGGGTGTTTTGCCTGCATGTAAGAAAGTGCCCGTTGAGGCCAGAAAAGTGCCTGATTCCCTGGAACTGGGGCAAAAGAAAGTTTAGAGACAACTTGTGGGTGCTATGTTTCAAAACCTGGTCCTCTGGAAGAGCAGCCATGTGGTCCATCTCTTCAGCACCATTGTTGTTTTGCTTTCTTCCTCAAAATATTTATTTGTTTGTTTATTTATTATGTATACAATATTCTGTCTGCTTGTATTCCTGCGGGCCAGAAGAGGGCACCAGACCTCATTGCAGATGGTTGTGAGCCACCATGTGGTTGCCGGGAATTGAACTCAGGACCTTTGGAAGAGCAGGCCATGCACTTAACCGCTGAGCCATCTCTCCAGCCCTTTCTTTTTTTCTTTCTTCCTTTCTTCCTTCCTTTCTTCTTTTTTTTAAGGTTTATTTTTAATTATGCATATGTTGGGGGGGAATGAGGGATGTGCTTGTGAGTGGAGGTTCCCACAGAAGTCAGAAGAGGGTATTAAATCTTCTGGAATTGGAGTTTCAGGCACTTGTGAGCCACCTTATATGAATTCTGGGAGCTGAACTCGGGTACCCTTAACTCTTCAGTCCCAGACAATACTTTTTGGAAGGAGTTCCTGACTAGTGGTGCACAAATTCATACAAGAAACACTATCTGAGCACATGCTCCTTGCTGTGCACTGTGCTAATTTCTGAGCATGTAAAAATGTCAAGAATAGCCAGGCAGTAGTGGTGCATACCTTTAATTCCATCACTTGGGAGGCAGAGGCAGGAAGACTGCTGTGAGTTCGAGGCTGTCCTAGTCTACAAAGTGAATTCCTGGTCAAACCAGGACTGTTTCACAGAGAAACTCTGTCTAGGAACAAAAACAAAAACAAACAAACAAAAAATCAAGTCCAGATTGCTGCATTGGGAAAAAAGTAATGATATCCCACATCTTTATGGCTTTACAGTTTCTGAAAATCCCTCTCCAAACATTATTTAATGCTTGTAATGACTATCTTAAGAAAGCTATCATAATTTTACACACAGAAAAACTGAAACCCAAAGATCTAGGATGGACACGTGGGATGCATAATTTCTTCGACAACCTTTTGAGAAGTAGGTTGACGGGTTTTCACACTGCTTTCTCAGCCACTCTCTCCCCCATCATTGCCTTTGACGAGGAAAAGGTGCCAGTGACTATTCAGGCTCCTCTGTACTGCTTTTGGTGACTCATAAACCATTTGGTGCTTTTATAGTGGACAGCCTGGTAAATATTGAGACTGGTTTTAAGTCTTATGTCTGATAGTCAAAAGATGCATTGCCATAGGACGAAAAAGCTCTGACTAAAAGGGTCTGTTTATAGAAACAGATGAAAGGGTTGGCCCTTTGACAGGACTGGTGGCAGCATGTGAGAGGTTGAGGCAGCCTGAATGACACACGCAACAGATCCCAGTAAAAATATACCCTTGTCAGATCATTATCTTAGATACATGTTCACTGTTTAATCCTCATTCTTAAATGGTCATTTATTTGTTGTGTAAGTGCAGACATGCATGTATGTATGAGATCGGAGTACAGTATGCTAGAGTTGTTTATTTCCATTGTGTGAGTGTGTGTACGTGCAGACATGCATGTGTCACACTGTATGTATGAGAGTACAGTATGCTGGAGTTGATTCTCTCCATAATGTGCATTCTGAAGAGTAAACTCAGGTCATCACCCTTGGGACCAAAGCATCCTTATCCTTATCTGCTAAGTTACCTCACAGAGAGAGAGAGAGAGAGAGAGAGAGAGAGAGAGAGAGAGAGAGAGAGAGAGAGAGAGAGAGAGAGAGTCCACACAGTATACCCTTCTTAGTACTGGGCATGAAAACCAGGGCCTTTCACATGGTAGACAAGCCCACTAATTACCACTACATCTTCAACTCCACAATGTACTTTAAAAACCATTTCATACCCAGGCAGTGAGTGGTGGCACACACCTTTAATTCCAGTACTCAGGAGGCAGAGGCAGATGGATGTCTGTTAGTTCAAGGCCAGCCTGCTCTACAGAGTAATTTCTAGGACAGCCAAGGCTACAAAGAAACCTTGTCTCAAAAAACAAAACAAAAAACATTTTTTGAGCCTGCCCCAGAACTCGCTCTGTAGACCAAACTAGCCTCGAACTCGGAGAGCATTTCATTAATCTTATCAAATGTGATCATTTATAGAGCTATATGGAGTTTAGATATGTACAGTACAGTAATGAATCTTTCTCCTTTCCTAGAATAATCTCTTGGAAACAGAGGAGGATTTGCCATGCACAAAGATAAATATAATCTCTGGATAAGCACTCTTACTGATTTGTAAGCTGCTGTTATTAACAGGTGGGCTGTCACTTCCAAGGACAAACTCACACACATCCAGAGATATTCCAGAGCTGAGCATAATGGTGCATGCTTGCAGTCCCAACACTTGGGAAACTGAGGCAGGAAGCTAGAAAATCAAGACCAGGCTTTATTACATCGTGAATTTGAGGTCATCCTCAGCTACTTAGTGAGACTCTTCTCAGAATAACCAAATAGGGACTGGAGAAATGACTCAGCTGAGTTCTTGCACAGGTTGTCCTGACTTCCCCAAAGATGCTGTGGCATGTGTATATACACAAGTGTATATAGGCAGGTGAACAAATAAAGTGTCATGGCCTGTTCATTATTCTAACATCTCTAATTTACCCTGGCTCTGTAAGAATGAGGTGAGAGGAGCTGGACAGAAGTGGTGGGTCCTTGTAATCACTGTTCTGAAGGTGGAAGCAGGAAGATTGCAAGTGAAAAGCCAGACAGAAATACCATGAGGAAGCTGGTTCAAAGAACCAGAAAGCCAGGCAGGTGGTGCAGCTCTTCATCCCAGCACTCAGAAGGTGGAGAAGCAAGGTTTGATTCTTAGGGCTCACGTGACAGCTCACAGCTGTTTGTAATTCCAGTTCTAGGGATTCTGATGTCCTCTAGAGACTTCTATTGGTACACAAGAACACACATAGTACATTCAAGCAAACATGCACTTAAAGAGGGAAATGAGTGATGTTTTCTGTCTCTCTCTCTTTTTTTTGATACAAGGTTTCTCTGTAGCTCTGGTGCCTGTCCTGGAACTAGCTCTTGTAGATCAGGCTGGCCTCAAACTCACAGAGATCCACCTGCCTCTGCCTCCCGAGTGCTGGGACTAAAGGCGTGCACCACCACCACCCGGCTTTAAATAAGTCTTTAAAGATTTACTATGATTTATATGTAAATAGATTTGTGTGTGTAACTGCAGAGGCCAGAAAAGGTTGTCTATCCCTTGAAGCTGGAGTTACAGGCAGTTGTAAGCCACTTTACAAGGGTGCTGGGAACTCAATTTTGGTCCTCTGGAAAAGGTAACAAGTCTTTTTGGTTTTTCCAGACAGAGTTTGTCTGTGTAACTTTGGAGCCTATCCTGGAACTCGCTCTATAGACCAGTCAGTCTAGCCTTGAACTCACAGATATCCACATGCCTCTGCCTCCCGAGTGCTGGGATTAAAAATGTGTGCCACCATTGCCCAAATTTATGAAAACACTTTTAAAATTTTTATTTATATATGTTTTAGGTACGAGTGCTCTGTCTGCACATATGCCTGCCCGCAGACCAGAAGAGGGCATCCGATCCTATTATAGGTGGTTGTGAGCACCATGTGACTGCTGGGAATTGAACTCAGGACATCTGGGAAAGCAGACAGTGCTTTTAACCATTGAGCCATCTCTCTGGCCCACAGTATATCTCTTAGCTTCTGATCTCTTTTCCCTTGCTTTCTTTGGGTAGGGTTTCACATATGCCAGACTGGCATCCAACTTTCTATATAGCTGAGGATGACCATGAACTTCTGATTCTTCCACTTCTAGGATTAAAGTGCCATGAAGTTATGTGCCATTACACATAACTTTTTAAAAGTGTGTGTGTGTGTGTGTTTATCACATGTGTATAGACCATAAGAGGGTGTCAGATCCACTGGAACTGTGGAGTTAAGGCAGTTGTGAGCTCCCAACATGGGTTCCAGGAACTGAACTTTGGACCTCTGGAAGAGCAGTTCACACTCTTAGCTGCTGAGCCATCTTTCCAGGCCAAGAGCAAACATTTTGAAAGAAGACTTGATGACTGTTGCTCATCTACCGTCTGTGTATTTATATTTGAAGAGTTGGTATAAACCAAAGCTAGCATTGGGTTTCTTTTCTTTTCCTTCCTTCCTTCCTTCCTTCCTTCCTTCCTTCCTTCCTTCCTTCCTTTCTTTCTTTCTTTCTTTCTTTCTTTCTTTCTTTCTTTCTTTCTTTCTTTCTTTCTTTCTTTCTTCCTTTCAGGGTTTCTCTGTAGCTTTGGAACCTGTCCTGGAACTAGCTTTTGTAGACCAGGTTTGTCTCGAACTCAAAGAGATCCGCCTGCCTCTGCCTCCTGAGTGCTAGGATGCTAGGATTAAAGGTGTGTGCCACCACTGCCCGGCTAGCATTGGGTTTCTAATTTGGGCAACTAGTGATACCACTAACTGTGTCAAATAATTTAAACATTGGAGGTATGATGTTGGAGAGAAGAGTTGAGTTTGGACATCATGTAAATTAGGAGTGCACTTGGTTACAAGCAAAAGAAGACACAACCAAGAAAGGCGTAAGTGTCAAAGAATGTTTTAAGAGGTCTGAAGTTGGTTCTTAAAGGACTGAAGCAACACCTCATGATGTCATGTTTGTTATTTGTAGTGAGTTTGTTTGTATTATAGTTGTAGAGTCTGACACATCTAAAGCTGCCTTGAGACAGAAGTTCAAAGTAGAATGAGAGAGAGACACTCGGGAGGCAGAGGCAGGCGGATCTCTGTTAGTTCGAGACCAGCCTGGTCTACAAGAGCTAGTTCCAGGACAGGCTCCAAAGCTACAGAGAAACCCTGTCTCGAAAAACCAAAAAAAAAAAAAAAAAAAAAAAAGAATGAGAGAGAGAGAGAGAGAGAGAGAGAGAGAGAGAGAGAGAGAGAGAGAGTGTGTTCTGGTGGGATCTATTCTCTGTACCAAGAGATTTCCCAACTGAACGTGATGACTCATACCTATAATACATCATTTGGGAGATGGAGGCAGGCGAATCACCTCAAGTTCAAGGTCAGCTTTTTTTATATATAGTGAGAGGCCAGGCTGGGTTATAGAATAAAATACTGTCTCTAAACAAAGGAAGGAAGGAAAGGAGTGATGGCTTTCTTAAATGCAGCATGTTTCAGCTGTGAAAAATCTCTTATTGACTAACAGTGAGCCTGCAGCAAAGATTGCAGAAGTATGTGATTAATTTTAGCAGAAAGAACTGAGGATTGGAGAGTTGGGTTTCTTCAATGAACTCAAGTTTTTAGTATCTTTAAAACCTCAGATGAGGCTGGGCTATGGTGACACATGCCTTTAACCCCAGAGCTCAGAGACACAGGCAGATGGGTCTCTGTGAGTCTACAAAGCAAGTTCCAGGACAGCCAAGGCTACATAAAGAAACCCTGTGGATGTTCAACCCCTGTGGCAGGGGTTGAGGGGAGTTCTCAGATAAGAGTGAGAAACTCTTCATTATTTAGCCTTGGGTTCCATACAGAACTATAATTGATTGGTATTGTGAAGGATTAACTGGTTTAATGATAATTAGATTAGTACCTGGAAGGGCCATCATGGAGGAGCTAGGGTGTAAGGATGTGTTTGTTTAGAGTCTGAGATGTCACACCGAGAAGTATTCTTATATACTCCTGGAATTATAAGGTCTCCCCAAAGGTTGAATGAGTAATGATACTGCAGTGTGTGATTTATATTTAGCTGAGACTCTTAATAGCATGTAATAGCAATATAACAGTCATTACACAGGTGATTATAATACAAGCCTAGAGGTTAAGTAATTTGTTTATGGTTGGGTAGTGAGTCAGTAATAGAGCTGGGTCAGAGTGGGGAGGATCTCTGAGGCAGTGATATGTGTTCTAGGTGTATTAGAAAGAGCCCTCTCATTTGGTTGTATCTTTTTTCTAATATTTAATGGTTTGTACCAACCAGCTGGGTTTGGTAGTGCTTCATGAGGCAGAGGCAGATGCAGATGGATATCTTGAGTTTAGGACAGCCAGGGCTACACAGAAAAATTTTCTTTCATAAAGACAAAAAACAAAATTGTACCAACCATACATAATTCTTAAAACCCCATCACTTATTTAAGCTTCTTGGTGGTTTTATGTTAACAAATATATCAAATATATTTTCTTGTTTCTTTTCTTCCTTTCTTGTTTCTTTTCTTCCTTCCTTTCTTTCTCTTTTATTTTTTTCTTGTTTTTTTTTTTTTTTTTTTTTTTTGAGACAGGGTTTCTCTGTAGCTTTGGAGCCTGTCCTGGAACTAGCTCTTGGAGACCACGTTGGCCTCGAATTCACAGAGATCCGCCTGCCTCTGCCTCCCGAGTGCTGGGATTAAAGGTGTGCGCCACCACGGCCCAGTTTAGCAAATATATTTTCTTCTGCACGAAAGATACTTGGTTGTTTTTGTTACTTTTTCTCCTATTATTATCTTTGTGATTATTTTGGATATTCTCCTGCATCCCAGTCTGGCCTTAAACTCACCAGTAGTCAAGGATGACCTTGAAATTCTAAACCTCCTGTTTCCTCTTCCTGAGTTCTAATTACAGGTGTGTACTGGAGTTGGATCTGGGTTTCATATGTACTTGCCAGTCTTTTACCAACTGAGCTATATCCCCACCAACCCCCTCTGGTATTTTTTATTTAGTGTTCTTTTGTAAGAAAGAGCTTATTCTTTCTGTATTTACTTAGTTATTTGTTTATATCAGCATGAACTTATGGTTTTTATTTTATGGGTTATAATTCCTACCATTTTACTAATAATTTTAATGGTGGAATTGTTCTACTCTTTGTTTTCATTATAATTTAGCCAAGGAAACTAGTATAACATTGTTATTCATTGTTATTGATATATAAATATTACACTATAGCTCAACATTCAGTGTTGGTCTCAGTGTGCTGCAGCCACAGTCCTCCATTATGTTGTATAAGGAGGAGAGAACACAGTCAATCACATCTTTGTCTTTAAGATCTCCTCTTCCTGAACTTGGTTATTCCACCAAATTGTTCAGAAAATCTCTAATGACAATAAAAGCCTGGCAGTTACAAATAGCAGTTCTTTGTGCAGTTTAAAAGTCAGAGTGATTGCAGATATGGAAACTTGGGTGAAGTCCTTATCCCAGAGGTGGCTCTCTCTGGGTGTTCAGGATGGAGTGCTTGCTGACCCCGTGAAGGCCGCTATTGTGCTGGGTTAACACCATGTTTCCGTTCAGTGCGTCACTCAGTGTGCTGATCTAAAACAAACCATCCGGTCTATCCAGCTAGTCCAAGATACATCCACTTAGGAGCAAAGAAAGAGATGAATTTCCTTGTACTTTACTGGCTAGAGCTTTTTTGTTTAATGGAGAACATTTTGCGTAGTATTTTCCTAAGTATTTTTCATTGTTTTGCTAGTGTTACATTTAGTTATATGTAACATTTTAATTTTATATTTCTATAGCATTTTTACTATGTTTTACATCTCAATTTCTATTTTATCTGCTGGCCTAAAGTATTTAGGGGATTGCTTTCTTTGGAGGTGAGACATAGCTTTCCTTTTGTTTATTTTTTTTAATTAATTTTCTCTGAGTCAGGGCCTCATAGCCCAGGCTAGCCTTAAACACCTCATCCTCCTGCTTCTACTTCCTGAGGTGATAGGAGTGGACTGTCTTATCTGGTCTAATCTTGTGGTGTTTTATTCTTGTGGGTGTGTCATCAGGCAAGCAGAATAGATGACAAAACAAAACAGGGACATGACAGGTGCCAGGGTGGTGATCTACAATGATCCGGGAATTATAAATTAAAAAAAAACCTGTATACTGTTAAAAATTGTTCTTTTGTGAAGGGGAAGCCAAAGCACAATTAGCTTGCTATTTTTTGGAGCTGTCTGGAGTCCCATCTCCGGATGTCATTAGTTTTACATAATGACGTCATTCTACAGACCATTTATGTTTAGTGCCTGCTGTCTTTTACACAGCTCATATATGTTAGTGTATGTATTAGGTAAGTATCTTAGTATTAGGGTTAGCATTACATTTTTATATGTTCTCAGTGGGGTTATGAAAAAATAAGAAAAATAATTCAGGCAGTCGTGGTGCACACCTTTAATCCCAGCATTTAGGAGGCAGAGGTAGGCAGATCTGTGAGTCAGAGGGCAGCCTAGTCTACAGAACGAGCTCCAGGACAGCTTTCAACAGAAACCCTGTCTCAAAAAAAAGAAAAAAATTTAATATATTAAAAAGTGTAATTAAATTAGATTATGGGGATATAATATAGCACATTTGGGAGAGTGCTTGCCTAGCAAGCATGAAGGCATGGTGGTGGTGGAGATGGAGGTGGTGGTAGTGGTGGTGTGTGTATAAAGTTTATAAGTAGCGGGACTAGAATCTGCACCTGTGTCTCAGTTCAAATCTTAGATTCTGGGCTTGGGGGTATAGTTTAGTGGTAGAACAATTGCCTAGTATATGCAAGGCCCTGGGTTATGGAGTATTAAATATCCATCCACTACAGTGCAGTCTCAGCACTTAGAAACTGAAGGACATGAGAGGTATTGAAAGGTCTGGTTTGGGCTGTAGTGTGACCCCTCATCTCTTAGGGAGGTGGGAGAAGGAAGACCGTTACAGGTGGCTTTCAAAAAGCTGAGGCAGGAGGGTCAATGCAAATTTGAGACCAACCTAGCCTACAAAATAAAATCTTTTTGGTTTTTCGAGACAGGGTTTCTCTGTGGCTTTGGAGCCTGTCCTGGAACTAGCTCTTGTAGACCAGGCTGGCCTCAAACTCACAGAGATCCACTTGCCTCTGCCTTCTGAGTACTGGGATTAAAGGCGTGTGCCACCAACGCTCAGCTCAAAAAAAATCTTTAAAAAAAAAGAAGGGGACTGCAGAGATGACTCAGTGGTTAAGAACAGTGGCTGTTCTTTCTGAGGACCTGGGTTCAGTTCCTAGCACCATGAGGTGACTCACAACAATTTAAGTCCAGTTTCAGAGGACATGATGCCCTCTTCTGATCTCTGTAGGCACCAGGCATGTAAGTGTGGCACAGACATACATCAATACATTGTATTTGTTTTATAAAGATTAATTTATTAATTATGTATACAGCATTTCCCTGTATATATGCTGCAGACCAGAAGAGGGCACCAGATCTCATTACAGATGGTTGTGAGCCACCATGTGGTTGCTGGGAATTGAACTCAGGACCTCTGGAAGAGCAGTCAGTGCTCTTAACCTCTGAGCCATCTCTCCAGCCCCACATTGTATTTTTTTTTTTCCCTTGAGACAGGGTTTCTCTGTGTAACCCTGGCTGTCCTGGAACTCACTCTGTAGCGTGCTTGCTAATATGCAGGGTTTCCTGGGCTCTGTTCTCAGCAGTGTGGTGCTGTATGTAGTTCATCATGAGAGACGGTATTATTTCAATAAAAGTTTTTGCTTCTTCTTTTCTCAGAGAGGAGAAGACTCTGCAGGATAGCTGCAGTAATTTCTAGCATAGCTGTAATTCCAGCACTTTGGAATTAAAGCCAAGATCTCAATTTTGAGGTCAGCATGGCCCTGTAAAAAAAATCTTTTACATGATCAGAACATTTCACTAAGTGTAGTAGCACAGACCTATAATTTCCAATACTCAGAAGGTTGAGGCAGGAGGATGGCAAATTCAAGACCAACATGAGCTATATATATGTCACCCAAAAAGGTAAACGGAAAAAGAAACAATACATTGTTTCATATAAAGCAGTACTTCTTTGTAGGGAAAGAAGCAGGAAAAGCATACTTAACTACCAAAAAAAATCAGGAAGGCCATAGAAAATAAGTATAAATTGAGGTGGGTGTGGTGGCCTGTACTTGTGATCCCTGCACTTAACCTGCAGAGACAGGAAGATTATTGCAAGGGCTCTGTCAAAAAAAAAAAAAAAAAAGCAGAACTCCAGAGAAGAGGCAGAAGATCTGCCCTGCTGAGGAGAACAGCAGATCTGGTGGTCCTCTTCTGCCCTCCTCACCTTCAATCCCCTGAAGAAGATGATTTAACTATAGAGAGGAGGAGGGCAATGAGTGAGTGTGGATCAGTATCAAAGGAAAGCGATTTCCTGTTTCTTTATTGCTGTAAGGGTCTTAAATAATCACACTTACTGTGTGGCAGTTTCCAAAGGTGGATTTACGGGGGCTGACTATCTCAAAAAACACCTACAAATGCCCAACCATAGAGATGTTTTAAAATACATTCATGTATTCTGTTACAGTTTGAGGGAACTTTTACAGAGAAAAAAAGTTAAAAATCTATTTAAGAAGTATTTATTTATGAATAGCCCACAGCTACTTAACCCTATTAGATTAGTAGATAAAAGCCTACCAAGAAGAATTAATAACCGTAAAAAGCCCCATATTATTTCAGTATAGTTGGGGTTTGTGTGTTTCCATATGTGAAAGTGTGAAAAGCCGGTGGTTTCTGTGCTAATGGTAAATAAACCATGTAGAATTGAGCTGAGGACGTAAACCTTTTTGTCAGTTTGCATAAAACTCCTAAAAAAAAAAAAAAAAAGCCTTGTTTTGTTTTCCTTTCTTTGTTTCCCCTTTCCCCAAGCAGGGTTTCTTTGTGTGGCCTTGGTTTTCCTGGAACTCACTCTGTAGACCAGACTGGCCTCGAACTCAAAAACAGATTTACCTGCCTCTATTTCCCAAGTGCATGCTCCACCACTACCTGGCCCTTGTTTGGTTTTGAGACAAAGTCTCATTATGTAGCTCTGGTCGGCCTGCAACTCACTATGTGGACCAGGCTGGGTTGGAATTCACAGAAATCTACCTACCTCTGCCACCCTGGTGGTGCTGGTGTTTGCTACCATGCCTGAATTTTAATTCCTGGAGGCAAATTTCCTCTCTTTCTTACTTCTGGTTTATTTTGAGTTATTCCACCATAGCCCACAGATTTAAAAGAAAACCTAAATTCTTTGTCTTCCTAGTAGTAATTTGAGATCTTTAGAGAATAGTTGTGGCCTGTCTGGTGCACGCCTTTAATCCCAGCACTCAGGAGGCAGAGGCAGGTGGATCTCTGTGAGTTTGAGACCAGCCTGTGGAGGGTGAGAGTAGTTCTCCGTAGATGTTCACAGGGCTTTGGTTGCACTAGAAAGGAAGCGTGTATAATAAACTGAATGGAAAATTCTAGGACCTAATAGACTGCATTTGCTTCCCCCACTCACCCTCTTCCATGATTAAGTAGATCCTTGGGTTTGCACATGCTAGGCAAGCATTCTACCACTGAGCCAGAGACGCATCCCGTTCCAGAAAGTGTTGTGATCCTGTCTTGTATGGGTAAGTGCATGTCCTGCTTCTCAAAACAGTCCCTTTTTCTCACTAAGCTCTTCCCCTCCAGGGGTCTGGCATGATAGGTCTGTGTACTTCCTCATGCCAGGACAGAGTCTGTGACTACCGCAGCATAAGGAAGGAAAGCTCTATTTTGGATTGTAGTTTAGTCACAGTACATCAGGGTATGTCATGGCAGCAGGAGCTTGAGGCAGATGGTTGTGTGCCCACACTCAGGAAGCACAAGATGAACACTAGTGCTCAGTTCAGTTTCTCCTTTTTTTTTATTATTTTTTAAAAGATTTATTTATTTATTTATTTATTTATTTATTTATTTATTTTATTGTGTATACACCATTCTATCTGCGTGTATGCCTGCAGGCCAGAAGAGGGCACCAGATCTCATTACAGACGGTTGTGAGCCACCATGTGGTTGCTGGGAATTGAACTCATGACCTCTGGAAGAGCAGCCAGTGCTCTTAACCTCTGAGTCAACTCTCCAGCCCCCAGTTTCTCCTTTTTATTCACGCCCCTGTCCCACAGAAAGCTGCTGCCTAAGGTGGGTCTTCTTATCTCAGTTAGCCTAGATAACCCCTCACATGCATGCCCAGATCTTGTTTACCAAATCCTGTCAAGGTGACAGTTTTAACTGTCACACCAGACTACATGATAAAGTGATAAGGTAATAGGAAACTTAGGAGAAAACAGGGTACACCAAGAAATATAATTCAGTGAGAGAATGTGTGATATGAAAATAAAGGAGGGATTCTATGGAGGGAGGCAGGGATGGTGGAATTAAAAAGACAACATTATATTTTCTGTCATGCAGAGTCTGCATTTAATAATAATAAAGAGCTGGGCAGTGGTGGCTCACATCTTTAACCTCAGCACTTACGAGGCAGAGGCAGGTGGATCTCTGTGAGTTTGAGGCCAGCCTGGTCTGCAGAGCAAGTTCCAGGACAGGCTCCAAAGCTCCACAGAGAAATCCTGTCTCAACCCCCCCCCCCAAAAAAAAAGGAGGAGAAAGAGAAAGAAGAAAAAGAAAAAAAATGTAAAGATCTGTAAGTCACGGATCTGGCGAGACGCTCTTGTAGAGGACCTGAGTTTTAGTTCATGCACCTGTATGGTGGCTCACAACTATCTATAACCCCAGTTCCAGGGGATCCAGCAGACATGAGTGCATGTGGTGCACATAGATGTATGCAGGCAAAACATTCATGGCATAAGGTAAAATAAAATTGAAAATATTTTTTAGAAAAGATTTGTAAGTCAGGCATTTTGCTCATGCCTATCTATAATCACGACAGTGGGGAGGTAGAGGCAGAAAGATCATCAGAAACTCAAGGCTAGCCTGAGCAAGATCTTGTCTCAGGGAGGGAGGGAAAATTTTGTGTGTGTGGTGAAATGAGGACTATTTGAGGGAAGGGAGGGGATAGAATAAGAGGGAATATACAATGATAAAGGTAATAGAAGACTCACTTTATGGGGCTGGAGCCATGACTCAAAGGTTAAGAGCACTTGACTGCTCTTCCAGGGGTCCCAAGTTCAATTCTCAGAAACCACATGGTGGCTCACAACCATCTATAATGAGATTTGATGGTGTGGGATTCCCCTCTGTATGCTGTGAATATGTTTTATTACCACTGGTTAATAAAGAAGCTGCTTTGGCCTATGGCAGGGCAGAATAGAGCTAGGTGGGAAAACTAAACTGAGCGCGGGGAGAAAGAAGGCTGAAAAAGCTGAGTTTAGTTGTCAGCAAAAGATGACAACGGAGACAGCAACAGGGTAGATACATGCACCAGCACGGATCAGAGGATAGCAGGTGGAGTCAAACAGCTTTCCTCTCATATCTCATATCTGGGCATAGGAAAGATCTCCTCTCTGCCAGTCCTTCCAAGAAAATACCCTCACATACCCACTCAGAAGCATGTCTGTCTTTTACCTTACTCCAGATCAAATTAAGTTGACAATCACGATTAACCATTGCATATCACTTTGGACATGCTCAGAGTATAAAATAGCAAAATCTGGCTTTGGGGGAAACAATTTATCCATGTCTATTCAGGAATCTTGAATATTTCTTTGACCCAGTAATTAATTTCTCCCAAAAAAATGTTCATTGCAGCTCATTAAAGCTAAATACCCAATAATTAGGGAATAACCTATTAAATTATGATGAACACAATGGAATGTGATGTGGTGATTCTTGAATAATACTTAAGAGTCGATGTGGAAACTATAATACCAGAATGTTTGGAAGATAAAGTAGAATTGGGATTTCTCTTTTCCTTTCAGCATTTTTTATTTAATTATCTTAGATGGAAGAAAGGGGATTAGAGCCATGACTTAGTGGTTAAGAGCACTACTGGCTGCTTTTGCAGAGAACCTGAGTTTGGTTCCCAGCATCCACTTTGTTGGCTCACAGCCACATATAACTCCAGTTCTAGGGGATCTGAGGCCCTCTTCTGGCCTTTGTGGGTATTGAGTGCAAGGGGTACACATACAGACAAGTAGGCACACATGAATAAATAAAAATAAACATTTTACAGGAACTGGAGAGATGGCCCAGTGGCTAAGAGCATTGGCTGCTCTTCCAGAGAACCTAGGTTCAGTTCTTAGCACCCACATGACAGCTCACAGCTGTCTGTAATTCCAGTTCTAGGGAATCTGACACCCTCACACAGACATAAATGCAAGCAGAACACCAACATACACAAAAATAAATCATTTTAAAAAATAAATAACTTAAAAATCTATATAAACATTCCTTTCTCTTTTCTTTCCTCCTCCTTCTTTTCCCTCTCCTTCCCTGTTAGAGATAGTCTTAACTTACTACTTAGTCAAGTTGGTGACCTTATTTTTAAAAACACATAACACAGGCATTACATTTATAATGTACAGAATTATATATTTAAAATCAACATATATACAGTCACTGTAATATTTTGATAAAAATTCTTTCCAATAGATTTATAGATAACATGTACAGGACAGATAACATTTATTAATTACAATTATTTACTTTGTGTGTATGCAGGGATCAGAAGACAACTTGCTTGAGTCCTTTCTCTCTTTCCATTCTGTGGAGTCCCTGAGAATGAGGTCCTCAGGCTTGGTGGCAAGCACCTTTACCAGCTGAACCATCTCATAACTGCCGTGGTTTTTGTCATTTGAAAAGGAGAAAGGGCAAGTGGTGTTGGCACATGCCTTTAATTCCAGCAGTAGGGAGACAAAAGCAGGCGAATCTATGCGAATTAGTGGCCAACCTGGTCTACAGAGCCAGTACCGGAACAGCCAGGACTGTCCAGAAAAACCCTACCTCAAAAGACCAGACAAAGGAGAAGGTGTCAGACTGATACTTTTCAGGATGCGCTTTCACGTTGGTTTTTCTTCTCATGTTTTTCTGGATGGAACCTAAAGCCTCAAGGCCTAGACAAGAATTCTAAGACTACCTAGAGACTTCCCCTTGATTTTAATAAGTGATCAGTGCAGGTAAGATAGAACATTAGCTCTAATGTCTGAGCACTTGGAGCAGTGACAAACAGGGGTATATGGTTATTCTGAGGATGACTCCCCCGCTACCCATAAAGGGATTTTCTGTGTAGCCCTGACTGTCGTGAGACTCGCTCTATAGACCAGGCTGGCCTCAAACTCAGATCTGCCTGCCTCTGCCTCCTGAGTGCTAGGATTAAAGGCATGCGCCACCATTGCCCATGATTTTATTTATTTATTTATTTATTTATTTATTTATTTATTTATTTATTTATCTATCTATCTATTTATTTATTTATTTTGGTTTTTCAAGACAGGGTTTCTCTGTGGCTTTGGAGCCTGTTCTGGAACTAGCTCTTGTAGACCAGGCTGGCCTTGAACTCACAGAGATCCACCTGCCTCTGCCTCCCAAGTGCTGGGATTAAAGGCGTGCACCACCACCACCTGGCATCGCCCATGAATTTTTAATCCTCTTTCTACTACTTGAGTGCTGGGATTACAGGCATAAATCACCATGCTTGGTTTGTGAGGTGCAGGGGCTGTGTGCATACTAGGAAAGCAGTCTACTGTCTGGGCTGCTCTTTCAACACCGTGGCCCTTAGGTTGGTGTATGTCTGCTTTGCTTTTGTTTTAGCATGTTTGTAGTAATCATATTATAGATGGTAATCCTGAGTAGATCATTAAGGACTCTTCTAATCATTGTACTTTTCAAGGGTACTCATTTAGAATGGCTTTGTTTCCCCTAGTTGGTAGCCCAGTAATTGGCATGGTGCTGTAAGTGTTCAAAAGCATGGCTCTGCCATTGGCATTGATTGAAACCCTTAGGAATTTCTGCCAAGTTCTAGTGACCTAATCCTCTCCTAAAAGCACAGAGCTCAAGTGTGTATTGAAATGCCTGAGTCAGCTGCACAAGGGATATACTGGCTACACTCCTGCTCATTCTTTCAGGATGAAAAATCTCCCTGGTGACCCAGGGCAGCAAGCATTTACTCTCTCCACCCAGAAATGCATTTATAAAAACATACAGGAGAAATACATACATATATGAAATATCTGTACTATATCTAAATGGCAGCATTAGAATTATGTTTCCTCGCTGGGCAGTGGTGGCGCATGCCTTTAATCCCAGCACTCGGGAGGCAGAGGCAGGCGGATCTCTGTGAGTTCGAGACCAGCCTGGTCTACAAGAGCTAGTTCCAGGACAGGCTCTAGAAACCACAGGGAAACCCTGTCTCGAAAAACCAAAACAACAACAACAAAAAAAAAGAATTATGTTTCCTCGTATGCTTGGTTTTAGCAGATATTGGTATGGTGTTTTTTGTTTGTTTCATTTGTTTGAGACAGTCTCACTTTGTAGCTTTGGCTGTCCTGGAACTCTCTAGATAGACCTATCTGGCCCTGAACTCACGGAAATACACCTGTCTCTGTATCCCAAATGCTTAGATTAATAACATATGACAATGGCTTCATCTCTTCTACTGATCAGGGTTAATTTCTAAAACTTTCTCCGGGTTTCTAAGTCAGGAAGGCAAAGAAAGGCACCGGCTGTTTATCGTATATTCACCGTGTGCCTGGAGCTTGCACTTGTGTAGAATCACTCTTGTTTTTAGATGAGGACCTTAGAAGCAGCAGGTAAAGCCAGAGAGCTTTGAAGCAGTAAGAACTGAACCAGGCAAAGCCACAGCTGTCCGAATCAGCAACTGCAAGTCCACCACCATCAGCAGCGTTTAGGCTGCAAGAGCCCAAGTCTGAGGGAATTCTGTTCCATCAGGCACCAACTCTTTCAGAGCCACTAAGGGAACCTATGTAAATCTCTGTCCCTCTAAAGAACTCAAGAGTCAAAGGTTGAGATGGAATTTTGCTCCTCAGAGAGGCTGCATAGCAAGTACCTCACCTCCTCTCCTTGCATCTCTCCAGGCCTCCCACTTCTCCTCTCCCCTCCTTAAAAGCCCTTCTCCATCTGGCTCCTCCCCACCACTTCCTGTCAGCTAGTTGCTAATGCAACCTCCTGACTGAATTTTATTTAAGCAAACACATCTTTGCATCATTAAACAAATGTTCCACAGCATAAGCAAAAGTAACACACCTAGCCAGGTGGTAGTGGCACAGTCTTTAATTCCAGCACTTGGGAGGCAGAGGCAGGCGGATCTCTGTGAGTCCAAGGCCAGCCTGGTCTACAAGAGCTAGTTCCAGGACAGGCCTCAAAAGTAACACGCCTTCCTTAAAATAATATTCTATAACAAAGGTATCTCCATTGTGTTGAGTGTTCAATAAAAAAACATTATTGGATGGCATGGTGGAGGATAATGACCAGCTGAGTGCTGTCCACATTATTAAACAAAATACAAGTAGTAAACAGTAAGCATAATATACTACCATTGTGGGAAATTGGTGGATAGGCATACAAATGCATCTGTTCTTACATTGTGCTTAACACATGTAGCATCTTTCCATGATCACACAATAGTTACCTTTAGTGATGGAAATCTATCATTATTATAAAACCTCATACTCCTGAGTTTTGTTTTATGTGAATGTATATCAATTATACCTCATTCAAAACCTAAAACCTGAAGCCTTTCGAGCACAACTATGACACAAGTGGAAAATTCCATACCTGACCTAATATGGTCGTCCAGATGAAGATGCTCTTGCCTAAGTTGCTTTCAAGCATATGTATACTTTTTATATGAAAATGGATTTCTTGTTCATCCTCTCATGTATATACAAATAGTTTTATCTCTGTGTATATATGAATACTTCAAAATTTGTAAGGCTTCTAGTGGCTAGCATATCAGATATGGGATACTCAACCTATATTATGTATTTGAAAGAATTTAGTGGGAGTAGACTTTTGAAAAGGCAAGGGGTTTCAGTTTAGTTGATTTTGTGCTTATATGTTTCTTGACACATTTCTTTAAAACACAGCAATAATGTTTATATAAGTTCCTGTACCCCATCCAGGTTAAGCATTCCTTTAGGGCAGGATACAACCCTTATTTGCCCTTGTATCAATTGAGTTTTGTTTTCCATAAAATTTGTTTATTTTTATTTTATGTGCATTGGTGTTTTTCCCTGCATGTATGTCTGTGTGAGGTGTCAGATCTTGGAGTTACAGTTGTAAGCTACCATGTGGGTGCTGGGAATTGAACCCAGGTTCTCTGAAAGAATAGTCAGTGCTCTTAACCTCTGAGCCATTCCTCCAGCCCCATCAATTGAGCTTTAATACTTTCCTTTGTATAGGGAAGAAAGAGACATATTTTTCCGATATTTGAAAAGTTCTCATCCACGAAAAGAGATGGAGATTGTTAGGTTTCTCAGCGGGTGAGTCCCCGAGTGCGAGTTCAGGAGATGTGGAGTTAAGCTCAAGAATGTCAATAGCATTTGAAGTTTGCTTTTCACTTCGCTCCAGATGTTGCCTGTATGTGAATAGTCCCGTTTTCATTACATCAGAAACAAAAATGCTAACCCCCTTTGCTTTTTGTTTTTTTCATAGTCAAATTCATCCGAGAAGTAACACCATATATCAAGAAACCATCTTTAGTATCAGATCTGCCATGGGAAGGTGCCACTCCCCAGTCACCAAACTTTAGTGGCAGTGAAGACTCTGGTTCTCCAAAACATCAGAACAGCACCAAGGACAGGAAGGTCATCCCTCTCAAAATGTGCTTTGCTGCCAGAAACCTAAGCATGCCAGATCTGGAGAACAGGTGAGCGGTGACTGTCATCATGCTCCCAGCATCACAGACTCAAGGACGTACCGCAGTGTCAGTGCCTCCTGTCGAGTAAATGATTCTGAGATCAGAGGTTTGTCTTTATTTTTGAAACCCTGGATGGTCTCAAACCCACCAGACTCCCAAGTCTTTTTATAAAGATATTATTTATTTATTTACTTTTGGTTTTCCAAGGAAAGGTTTCTCTGGGAAAACCTCAGCTGTCCTGGAACTCACTCTGTAGACCAGGCTGGCCTTAAACTCACAGAGATCTGCCTGGCTCTGCCTCCCAAGTCTTGAGATTAAAGGTGTGCACCACCACTGCCCACCTATAAGGAAATTTCTTAATTGTGAGGAATGTTGTAGTTCAGAGACCTATGATAGGTGGATCTGGGACACCACCTGACAATGTGACTCTGACAAGCTGGTTTCACAGACCCCCCCTTCTATAAAATGCAAGCAATGGAATAAATAATTTATAATTTTCCTTCTTGTTCTATAGTCATTTGTGTTCTATAATGACTTTAATTTTTGAAAAAGTACTGTTAGACTCAGTGTTAAGCCAGAGTTTTGGCAGAGTGGGGTAACTTTTCATTCTTTTGGTCTCTGATCTGAATGCACCCATGTGCCTAAGCAGAGTAGGACAGAACTTGGAAAACAGCACGAAACTGAAGCCCGGATCTTCTCATCAGGCATAGACACACACATACCTAAAGTTACAGCACTAGGGAGGAAGAAGCAGGCAAACTGGTCTACATTGTGAGTTCCAGACCAGACAAGAATCATCTTCTTGAACATACATGTAAAGCTTTTATGTGATTAAAACTTTTTGGGAGCCAGGCAGTGGTGGCGCACACCTTTAATCCCAGCACTCCGGAGGCAGAGGCAGGTGGATCTCTATGATCTACCACAAAGGTCAGCCTGGTCTACAGAGCAAGTTCCAGGACAGGCTCCAAAGGTCTCAAAAAACCAAATAGAAACACATAAACAAACAAATAAATAAGCTTTTTGGAGTGTTTTATGTAGTATCTCAAGATTGTAGCTTATTTTAAAGTCTATTATTTTTTTATCCCTTTGTATGTGTGTGGGTGCCTACAGAAGTCAAAACTGGAGTTACAGGCAGTAGTAAGGTGTCCAGCATGCTACTGAGAACCAAACTCAGGTCCTTTGCAAGAACATCAGGTGCTCTTAACCTTGAGCCATGTTCTTCATTCCATAAAATTGTAGCATAAAGTGTCATAACTGAGACAGTTGTGGTAGCTCTCATGTAGAATCCCAGCTCTTGGGAAGCTGAGGAAGAAAGATCACTGTGAATTTAAGGCCTGCTTAGGCTACATAGTAAGTTACAAATTAGTTTAGGTTATAAAAAAATTGAATAAACCAGTTTCATAAAAATCACAAAGTGGAGCCGGGCGGTGGTGGCGCACGCCTTTAATCCCAGCACTCGGGAGGCAGAGGCAGGCGGATCTCTGTGAGTTCGAGACCAGCCTGGTCTACAAGAGCTAGCTCCAGGTCAGGCTCTAAAGCCGCAGAGAAACCCTGTCTCGAAAAACCAAAAAAAAAAAAAAAAAAAAAAAAAAAAAGTCACAAAGTGGGGCTGGAGAGATGGCTCAGTGGTTAAGTGTACTGACTGCTTTTCTAGAGGACGTGGGTTTAGTTCCCAGCACCCACATGGAAGCTCACAATTGTCTATAATTAAACTTCCAGGGGACTTGACACCCATGGCAAACCACTAATGCACATAAAATAAAAATAAATACATTTTTTAAAAAATCACAAAGGGGCAAAAAGCCTTGATTCATCTAGTTCTCTCTCTCTCTCTCTCTCTCTCTCTCTCTCTCTCTCTCTCTCTCTCTCTCTCTCTCTCTCTCTCTCTTTCTCACACACACACACACACACACACACACACACACACACACAACCTCAGGCCAAGGAGGGCAGAAATGCTAAGCCCATTCATTATAAATCACTTCTAGAATAGATGCCCATGGTGTTACTGCTGCAGCTAGAAACTGGAGAAAAGAGCAAAAACATAAAATTTCTGTAGAACAGGGGTTGTGGGGATAGGGAAAGAAGGAAGGATGAAGGTGATTATTATATAAGCTAAGGGTTCTGCTACCTTTATTATTTACCAAGACATCTGTTAGAACCCAGTCACCTTGACTTTCTTTGAAACTCAAGGACTGCACTCTCGATTCAGTCATATGCTGCAATCTTTTTTTGTGGCTGGAGAGACAGCCGTGGGTGCTGGGAACTGAACTCTTATATTTTTGGTTGTGAGCCTAGTCTTTAATGGCTGAGCCATCTCTCCAGCCCACTGCAAACATTTTTAAAGATTTATTTTATCTGTGTGAATGTTTTGCCTGCATGTATGTCTGTGCACCACATAAATACTTATTGCCCATCGAAGTCAGAAGAGGCATCATATCTCCCTGAAACTGGAGTTGCAGACATTTTAAGCCATTTATTTGTAAGTCATCATATGGGAATCGAGCTTGGGTCTTTTTTTTTTTTTTTTTTTTTTGTCCTGGAAACTCAGGATCTGCCTGCCTCCACCTCCCAAGTGCTGGGACTAAAGGCATGTGCACAACTGCCTGGTATGAGCCTGGGTCTTCTGCAAAATCAACAAGTGCTCTTAAGCACTGAGCTATCTCTCTAGCCCCAAATGCTGGAAACATTTGTTAACCGTCAGGCTTGAAAGAAATCCTCAGAACCAAATGTGGAGAGCAATATAAAACCGCTAAAATTATAGCAGGCTATCTGTTCTGTATGTATGTTTGCAGGTGAGGAATCTAGAACAGATATAACGAGAGGAAGAAAGTGATCTTATGGGAGATATGTGATGGTAATGGATTGCATGTTAAAGAAAGCAGAAAGGAGGACTCAGTGGGGCAGAAAGGGAGCCAGCTGGAGGAGGGAATGACTGAGAACAAAGTATGAGGATAACACATACAAGGACGCGATGATGAAACCCAGTACTTTCAGCTTTGCAAAAGTCAAAACTGCATGATATTTGGGGTGGGGGCATGTGCCGCACCCTTCATTCCAGTTGGATGATCATCATACTTGGCCATGACGTGCTGTACAGGCCCGGTCTCGGGTGGCTGAGGCTAGTATAAAAATTCTCAGTCTTACTACTGAAAAGGGATTTGTTCCTACTTGAAATACCACATTTGAAAATGTCCATCTTTTTGTAAGATGCAAATGAAAAGAGACTGAAGGTTATTCTGTGGGGGTGAAGCTCGACTCACATTGCAGTGTTCTCTAGAGAAAAGTAGCTGGCGGGGATTGCACGCGGCTTTGCTTATTTCCAGGTTGTGGGCATCTGTCCTTTGTGTCTTGGCAGAAAAAAAAAAACATACAAAATTATCACCTAAGCACACTTCTGTTTTAAGACCTAGAAAACAGAGCTAAGCAAATGGGCTCTGGCACTTTGGCCAAACTATTTGTCTTCTATAAACCTCAGTTTCCTCTTGAACAAGATAAAAATTATGAGGGTTAAATAAGAAAATGGTTATAAAATTGGCACAGTAATTTCTTAAAAGTGTGTGGGTGCTGTCAGTTTCCCTTGGCCAAAATGTTTACATAATTTTTCTGTCATGTTTTCTGTCTATAAAATGAAAACACAGCCTGATTGTATCTTTTAGAGCCACATCAGGAAAGCCGGGAAGATGGCTCTGTGGGTAAAGTTTTTGTTGTGCAAGCATGAAGACCTAAGCACAGATCCCAGCACACATGTAAAAAGGCAGATTTGGCAAGCACCAGGAATCCCAGTGCTTAGAGACAGGAAGATCCTAGGGGTTTGCTGACCAGCCAGCCTAGCCAGCCAGTGAGCTCCAAAGAGTACTAGAGGAAGACAACCAACACTGACCTGGCCTACATACACATACGCGGCATGCACACGTGTATACACACACACACACACACACACACACACACACACACACACACACGTATTAAGATAAAGGAGATACCTGTAAAATCACTTGGAGCTCTTTAGTTCTTAAATTTATCTAAGCCCTGTCAAAACACATATCAATTTATTTATTTGTGGGTTTTAAAAAATTATTTTATGTGTGTTTTACCTATATATAAGCCTGTACCCCACATGCATGCCTGCTGCCCCACAGGGACCTGAAGAGGTCAATGTATCCTCTTCTGGCCTGGAACTGGACTGGAGTTGCAAGTGGTTGTAAACCACCATGTGGGTGCCAGGAACCAAATCCAAGTCCTCTGGGAAAGCAAGCAGTGCTCTTAACTGTTGTGTACGATGTTTTACTCCTTTACTCTTTTGGCTTTACTCCATGGCTGGCTGTGTGGCTGGCCCCTAGCATCCTGTCTCCTTTTCTTGCTCCAAAAAGTCCTTGTGCTTCTCCTCGCCCCTCCTTAAAATTCCTTCTCCATCTGGCTTCTCCCTGCCACTTCCTGTCTGATAGTTGCTGACTCAGCCACCTGACCACAGGTGAATTTTATATTATCAGACACATTTTTGCACCTTTACACAGATGTTCCACAGCCTAAACAAGAGTGTGTATACATAATAAGTAAAGAATCTTTAAATCATGATGTGGTCACCTGATGATGGCTACCTGAGCAGTTTCAGTTGGGAGTTAGTTGTCATGACTGTTATGTACATCTTTTTTGGTCATGCATTTTCATTTTGCTTGTGTGAACTTGGTGGAGTGGAGTTGATACAGGTGGCAAGGCATGGTGGTGTATGTCTTTAATTTCAACAGTAATCCCGGTACTAAAAAGCAGAGGCAGGTGGCTTTCTGTGAGTTTTAGGCCAACCCAGGCTAAAGACCTTCCCTCAAAAAAGCAAACAAACCAAACAAGCAAATGGTAGATGTGTGTTTTATTTTAGAAGGAACTTCCAAGGCTAGAGAATGGCTCAGTAGTTAGATTTCTCTTCCAGTGGACCATTCATTCTGGCACCAAATGGCTCACAACTGTCTCCAGTCCCAAGGGGTCAAATTCCTTCTGACCTCCACACACATGGTGCACATACATATATGGAGGCAAAACACTCAACACTTTAAGTAAATAAAATAAATGTAAGAAAGAAAGATTTCCAGGCATTTTTCCAAAGTGACTATGCCATTTTATACTAATAATCAATAAGAGTCAACAGTGTGAGAGTTTCCCTTGCTCCGTGTTCTTCCCAGCATTGTCAGTAGTAACTTTTCTGAAGGGTATGTGGTAGAATCTCATCATGGTTCATCTTTCCTTTTTTAAATATTTATTTATCATGTATACAATGTTCTGCCTGCATGTATGCCTGCACACCAGAAGAGGGCACCAGATCTCATTACAGATGGTTGTGAGCCATCATGTGGTTGCTGGGAATTGAACTCAGGACCTCTGAAAGAACAGGTAGTGTTCTTAACCTCTGAGCCATCTCTCCAGCCCCATTCTTCATTTTTATGTGAAGTTTCACTAAAACCAAAAGGGAAATGGCTTGTTTTTATTGTCATTATTTTACTGCTTTGATTAGGTTCTGTATTTATAAGGCTGGTGGGTGTTCTGTGAGTAAATGCAGGTTACTGCCTTTTTCCACCTGAGCTTCTGCTGCCTCACTAGATGCTTCTGATAATTGTGTTGTGTTATGAAACTTGAAAACTAATTAATTAATGATGAAGTCCAGTGAAAGAACATGAGCCTATTCCTTAGCAAGCAGCAGTGTCCTATAGGAATGTGGCAGTTTTAAATCTGTCTTTTTTATATTGGCTCACACTTTCCCATCTTCATTCTGACTTTTTAGTAAAAGGTATATTTGAGATTTGTGACAAAAATTACATGATTATTACTAAATTTAACTAATAAGTTATGTTAAAGACATAACCAAACAGATAAAGTAATATAAGCTGAACTTACAATTCCATGCTTCTGTCTACCTAAATATTGATTTGACTTGTCTGATCAAACTGGAATTAAATTTCCTAGGAAACTCTCAGTGGTTTGACTACAGTCCAAAACCTTTAACCTTGTAGCTGCCTCCTATCTCCTATGGGCTCAATTACTGGCAGACTGCCTCCGTGTTTGCTGTTAGCAGGGTTTTTGCTTTAATTTTTCCTTTTAAATAGCTCATTTCGAGCATTATTATGTTGCCTTGGTTGGTTTTGAGGACTGCTCCAAGACAGACTCTTCTGATCCTAGACTCAGTTCTGGTTGGGAGGTTTTTTTTTTTTTGTTGTTGTTGTTGTTGTTGTTGATTAACTTTTCCCCAACCCCTGTCCAAGAAGCTACAAGATTTCTCTTTCCATAAACGCTGGTGATCACACCGGAAAATCAACTTCCTGACCCTTTCATCGTTTGAGCCCTGTTGTCCTGGTGCTCATTCCTGATTAGTCAGGTTTAGCTTTATTCTATAACAGGTTTATTCTTATTCTTCCAATAATTTATAATTAGGATCTAATACCAAGAGTTTTAGAAGTTGTTCTGTCTTAATAGGATACTCAGTGTCCAGTGGCTGCCATGACCTGAGAGACTGTTTTTAGGACTGTATACAGTGTAAAGGTTTTTTGTTTTTTTCCCCAGAAAAGAATTGGCTTTTGCCTAAAGAATATAAACTGATTTCTATCTTTAGTGCTAACTAGGTCAGTAGGAGGAGTGAAGGAAATTTCTTGTCTGGTTCTTGCCAGTGATTTTAGCATGTTTAAAGAATGTTAATGCTGGCCTCAGTGACAGAGCAACAGGGTGGAAATAAATAAGTCCTTCTAGAAGATGGTCAGCCTAAAGACATGCAGTTTGAACTACGAATTGCTTCTCCCAGCCAGTTTGGTGGGGATGAGAATGGCTCTGAATCTTTTGCTAGGATGAGGTCATGGAAGTCATTGGCCACTTAGTATGGAAAATTCTATTTGTTCGTTTGAGATAGTTTCATGGTATTTCTTAGGCTGCTCTAAAATTTACTATATGGCCCAGACTGACCTCAGATTTCTTGAAATTTTGCCTTAGCTGCCTGAGCACAGGAGCCACGATGCTCAGCTAGGTGCGTTTTTATTTAGAGGTGGATATTGTTTGTTTGGCCTTTTTGGTTTTGTCTTTGCAGTGGTGGGAATTGAACTTTCGGGTCAAAAACTCAACTGAGACACATTCCCAGTTCCTGTTTTTATCTTTTGAGATATAACTCACTAAGTAGGCCAGGCTGGTGTGGAACTCACAGTCCTCCTGCCTCTTTGTCATGCATGCTTTAGTCTTACTTTCAGAAATAACCTTGCTACCAATTCACTACCCATTTAGTGATTATGTAGTAGAGTGGCTGGGATTTGGGCCTTTCATCTCATTTTAGTTAGGATTTCTATTACTTATGATGAAAAACTATGACCAAAAACAATTTGGGGAGGAAAGACTTTATGTCATCTTAGAATCCTCAGGTCATACTTCATCACTGAGGAATTCTGCAATTCAAGGCAGAAACTGAAGCAGATGCCAAAGAGGAATGCTGCCTACAGGCTTGCTCCCTGTGACTTGCTCAGAACCCTGACCACCTGCTAAGTCCTATGGCTGTTTGCCAGCTTCCCATATTTTGTTGTAATGAGCTCTCTAAGCTTATAGGATTATCTTTAAATTTTTTGTTAATTATGTGAGTTTGTGCATGCCACAGTGTATGTGTAGAAGTTAGAGGACAACTTGCAGGAGTCTGTTCTTTGTACCAGATGAGTTCTTCAGATCAAAGTCAGACCATTAGGCTTGGCAACAAATATCATTACATGCTAAGCCATCTCATCAACCCTAGAATTAGCTTTTTAAAAAGCCTCCTTAGACCTTGCAGTGGTGGTACAACCCTTTAATCCCAGCATTTGGGAAGCAGAGGCAGATGGATCTCTGTGAGTTTGAGGCCAGACTGGTCTACTGTAGACCAGTGTCGCAGCCATTCAGTCTCAAAGAAACACACAGAGGCTTATATTAAATATAAACTATTTGACCTATTAGCTCATGCTTCTTATTAAATAGCTCTTTTTTCTTAAATTAACCCATAATTCTTGTCTATGTAAGAAAAGAAAGAAAAGCTTCCTTAGGAGAGGTACCAGGTTTATAATGAGCTCACCACATAGAACCAGTTTGATGAGTGTGCCCAGAAGTGTAAAGCATCCCCTGCAGTCCTACTTTGCCTTTACTACCACACACAGAAGTATCTGTTTTGTTTTTTGGTTTGGGTTTTTTTGTGTGTGTGTGTGTGTGTGTGTGTGTGTGTGTGTGTGTGTGTGTGTGTGTGATATTTCAAGACAGGGTTTCTCTGTAGCGTTGGCTGTTCTGGAACCTGTTTTGTAGACCAGGCTAGCCTGAAACTCACAGAGATCTGCCTGTCTTTGTCTTTTAAAGCACAGTCTTCATAATAGCCAGGACTAACTGTTCTCTATAACATCTTTTGTGACCTATAATTAATTGTGATTTATCAACTGTTCATTTTCTGCCTTCCCTGTTAGACTTAGGCTCAATTAGGGTAGAGACTGGATTTTTTTTCCCATTGATCTGTGTTTCTGCAGTGACAATACCTGTCATTTAGTAGGGACTCAATTAATAATGTATCTAAGGAAGGATTGGTTGGGGGCCAAAGAGGTGTCTCAGTGTTTGAAAATGATTGCTTTTCTCCCAGAGGTCCCAAGTTCAGGTCCCAGCCCACACCTGTTACTCCAATTCCAGCGCATCTGATGACCTCTTCTGGCATATGTGGGTACTTCACACACCATAAATACAAATAAAATAAATCTTAGTAAAAAGTATAGACTCAGTAGAATTTGAGAATAAACATTTGCAATATAAAATAACAACTTAAAGTATTTGGAGCTGGCATGGTGGTCGAGACCTGTCATCCTAGCATTTAGGAGGATTATCATGAATTTGAGGCCAACCAGTGCTATATGATGAGATCTATCAAAAAAATAAAAAGTAAGGCCAACAAGATGGGCCAGCAGGTAGAGCTGCCTGTCACCAAGCCTGACAACCTCCATTTGATTCCTGGGACTCATGCAATGGAAGGAGAAAAATGAGTCCCACACTCAAGACTGTGACACACTCACACACATAACAATAATTGAACAACAAAAACCCCCTGAAGAATTTTAATACAAAATGAAAAAGTGAAAACAAAAGTAAATAAATAAAAGACTTGTAAAAGTACTCGCTGTATAAACCTAATGACCTTACTTTGACCCCATCTCACTCTAGAACTAGTAGAGCAGGGCAAGGATGCCTGATGCATGACTGGTAGAAGCCACGAGGCAGCTGATGTAAAGGTAACTTTAGCCAAGTGTAGTAGCAGCAGCAGCAATAGTAGTACATGTCTTTAGTCCCAACACTTGGGAGGCAGAATCAGGGGGATCTCTGTGAGTTTGCGGCCAGCTGAGTCTATACAGCGAGTTCTAGACCAGTCAAGACTACATAGTGAGATTCGGTCTCAAATAAATTAATAAAATTCCAATTTTTAGCCGGGCGGTGGTGGCGCACGCCTTTAATCCCAGCACTCGGGAGGCAGAGGCAGGCGGATCTCTGTGAGTTCGAGACCAGCCTGGTCTACAAGAGCTAGTTCCAGGACAAGCTCCAAAGCCACAGAGAAACCCTGTCTCGAAAAACAAAAAAAAAAAAAAAAAAAATTCCAATTTTTATAAAGAATAATATTCACAAAGAAAAATATCCTGCTAATATTCCTTTATTTCAAATAAAAGAATTTTAGTTCATTGTTAGGCTTTTATACTTTATACCCGTATTACCTAACTAAAAAAAATTTTTAATGTGTTTTTTGAGACAGTTTCTCTGTAACAGCTCTGTAACAGCTGTTCTGGAACTCTGTAGACCAGGCTGGCCTCGAACTGACAGAGATCCACCTGCCTCTGCCTCCTGAGTGCTGGAATTAAAGGCATGCACTACCACCTGGGTTTTTCTTTTTGGTTATGTATGTGTTTTTGTGTGTGTCTATCCACATAAGTATAGGTGTCCATGGAGGCCAAAGAACTTGGCTCTCCTGGAGCTGAAGTTATAGTCAGTTTATATTATTATTATTATTATTATTATTATTATTATTATCACCTAATTTGGGTGCTGAGAGTCAAACCTGGGTCCACTAGCCGAGCAGCAAGTGCTCTTAACCACTGAGCCATCTCTTCAGCTCCTAATTATTTTTAAAATATTTTTAAAAATTAAATATAAAATTCTTTTAGCTTTGTCTGGTGAAATTCAGCTGTAATGCCAGCACTTGAAAAGTGGAAGCCAGAGGAGTTCAGTGTCCTCCTCAACTACATGGCAAGTGTGATGTCAGCCTAGAGTGCATGGCATACATATAACCCTGACTTTTACATGCTTAATATACGGATTTGTGCCCATGTGTGGGTGTTGATGTTGGTGTTCCTGCCTGCGATGTCCAACAGACTTCTATTTCTTTGACACAGAAATTAAGGAAAAGTGAAGTGCACCACTGTTGGCCATCCCACAGGTGCAGTGCACCAACAGAGCCAGCTGTTAGTCCCAGTTATTGTGTTTTCTCTGGGATTGGACTCTGGGAAATTAAAGTATCTCTGCTTGAAAATCACATTCCTATATTAGATTTGCAGTTAGCGAGTTAACTCTGGTAGTGTGATGGCTTGGAACCTGGCTCATTTCTCTCTTTTCTCTCTTCATACAGATTGATAGAGCTACATTCTCCTGATAGCAGGAACACCTTGATCCTACGCTGCAAAGATACGGCCACAGCACACTCCTGGTTCGTAGCTATCCACACCAACATAATGGCTCTCCTCCCACAGGTATTGGCTGAACTCAATGCCATGCTTGGTGCAACCAGTACAGCGGGAGGCAGCAAGGAAGTCAAGCATATTGCCTGGCTGGCAGAACAGGTAGGTGGAAGGCAGAACAGGGTTTTACTCATCCCCACTCAGACTTAGAATGCTTCCCTTATGACATATATCTAGACTATTTATATCTGTACCCACCTACATAATCTCTCTCTCACTCTTTTTCTCCCTCTCTCCAACGTGTGTGTGTGTGTGTCGGGGGGTGTCTCACCATTTAGACCAGGCTGGCCTTGAACTCACAGAACCTCCTGCCTCTGCTGCTCCAGTGCTGGATTAAAGGTGTGCCACCATGCCTGTCTATAGATCCATTTATAGGTTATGTATCACTCAGTTCCTGAACACCCACATTGCAGCACTTCTGCTTGTCTTGTTTCTCCTCCACCACTCCTTCCTACAGTCTAGCCCTGGTCTCTACTCATCCCTCCAGCAGCAGAGATAGCCTTTGTGGTTTCACCATCACAATACAGCGAAAAGGAGGTTCCTGTTACCCCTCTCGAAACAGCATGGGGTGCTTGTTATGATTTAGGACTAGGGTCAAGAAACCGGAGAGCTATCTTAGTGGCTAAGAGTGGCACATGCACACACAAATATGGGTGTCTGGGTCAGTGAACTCTGTGTATTGTTAGCACTTAGCAACATGCTTTGACTCTGCTGTAATAGCAAGCAAGAGAATAAATGGACATGACGGGGCTGGAGAGATAGCTTAGGGGTTGAGAGCTCTGGCCGCTCTTCCAGAGGACCCAGGTTCAATTCCCAGCACCCACATGGCAGTTCATAACTATCTGTAACTCCAGCTCCAGGGGCTCCGACACCTTTGTACCAATGCACATAAAATAAAGTTAAATAATTAAAAAAATGGACATGACTATGTTTTTTAGTAAAACTTTAGAATAAGTTGAAGGGTGGATTTGACCCAGAGGTCATAGTTTCTCCACTCTTTTTGTAGACTATTGATAGTGTTCCCAGGGGCAACAGTCTGTAGTTTATATCCCCAAAGTAGAGAAACTTAAAATATACAAAATATAGGGTTGATGATATAACTCTATGGTAGAGCACTTGTCTGATACTTACAAGGTTCAAGGCTTAATACTAGAGGAAGAATATAAATAAAATATTTTACAAGCCATTAAACAAGATTCAATGTAGTCCATAACTGAAAAATGAAAAGAAAAATACCATGAAAACCTAAGTGGATGCTGAGGGGAAAGAGAGAACTGAAGAGCACAAGTTTTTAGATCCCAGGTCCAGCATAGCAGGGAAAGGGTCACACATAATATCAGATTACATCTTTCATTGTCAACAAGGACAGAGTGAGTTCCAGGACAGCGAGGGCTATACAGAGAAACTGTAGCCAGAGCTGTTTGTCCTGCCCACCAGTCCCATGGCTACTTAAAAGTAATCACTCAAAGACTTAATATTTGTTAATTATAAATGTTTGGTTGATGGCTCAGGCTTATTAGTTAGCTCTTACAACTTAAATTAACCCATTTCTATCAATCTATGTATGCCACGTAGCCTATGGCGTTACCTCTATTTTTACATGTGTTGCTTTCTCCACAGCTGACTGGGTGGCATCTCCTTGATTCTACATTCTGTCTCTCTGTATCTCTGCTTGGCTTTTTTGCTGAGCTATATCCTGCCCTGCCATAGGCCAAAGCAGCTTTATTCATCAACTAATAAAAGCAACACATATTTGCAGCATACAGAAAGGCATCCCACATCAAGAAATCCTAAAAACTAAAAAAGGGGAAAAAAAAGACAAAATTCTTGCTCTTTTTACTTACTGTCCCTATCACTGTAATTCATATGTCCTTTTCTCTAATAAATCTTTGAATATTTTCTTTATGCAAATGAAAGAGAAATATGAGTACATATTCTTTCTCTTAAAAAACTGTGTATGTGTATGAGTCTGTGTGTGTGGATGTGTGCCTGCACATACTGCAGAGAACATGTGGAGGTCCGAGGATAAAGGACAATTTTATGGAGTTAGGATTTGTTTTTGTTTGTTGATTGGTTGGTTTTTTGTTGTTGTTGTTGTTTGTTTGTTTTGAGATAGAGTTTCTCTGTGTAATACCTTGGCTGTCCTGGAACTCACTCTGTAGACCAAGCTGGCCTAGAACTCAGAGATCTACCTGCCTCTGCCTCCAGATTGCTGGGATTAAAGATGTGCACCACAACACCCAGCTCTGTGGAATCAGTTTTGTTCTTCCACTTTTAGCGGGTTCTAGAGTTCATACTCAGGTCACCAGGCTTGCTCATCAAGAACTTTACCCACTGAGCTACCTTGTGTCCCCCTCCCCCTTTTCTCATACATAGAACTTATATCTTGCTTTTTATTATTTATTTAAACAGTTTGTCTGGAGAGATTTCCATACAGTACATTGAGAGCTACCTTATTCTGTAAGATATTCTGTTCTGTAGCTAATAAGAATGTTTCCAGCTTTGTTGTCCTAATATTTTATCATTACAGACAATATTGTAGTAGACTTTTGTAGTTTATCTTGTCATACGTACATTATCTAAACTTTTTGGTCCTTGTTCACACAGATCAGATAACAAGGGTACTTATTATTTGAATATATTTAGGCCTTAAAATTATTTCTGGGAGGACCCGGCAGTGGTGGCACATGCCTTTAATCCCAGCACTCAGGAGGCAGAGGCAAGTGGATCTCTGAGAGTTTGAGGCCAGCCTGGTCTACAGAGTGAGTCCAGGACTGGTTCCATAGCTACTGAGAAACCCTGTCTCCAAAATAAAAACAAAACAAACAAAGAAACAAAATGGCCGGGTGGCAATGGTGTACATCTTTAATCCCAGCACTTGGGAAACAGAGGCAGGTAGATCTCTGTGAGTAAGAGGCCAGCACAGTCTACAAGAGCTAGTTCCGGGACAGTTAGGGCTGTTACAGAGAGAGAAACCCTGTCTTTTTTTTTTTTTTTTAAATATTTATTTATTAAGTATACAATATTCTGTCTGTGTATATGCCTGCAGGCCAGAAGAGGGCACCAGATCTCATTACAGATGGCTGTGAGCCACCATGTGGTTGCTGGGAATTGAACTCAGGACCTTTGGAAGAGCAGGTAATGCTCTTAACCACTGAGCCATCTCTCCAGCCCGAGAAACCCTGTCTTGAAAAACAAAATAAAACCAAAGAGATTATTTCTGGGAGCAGGATGTAATGGCACACACCTTTAATCCTAGCAGAGGAATTTTGAGTTCCAGGACAGGCAGGGTTACACAAAGAAACTTTGTCTCAAATAAGTTAATAAAGTAAATAAATATTCTTTCTGGGCCAGGGCCCACGAAATGACTGTAGGTTAAATGTTTGCTGCCCAAACCTGATGACCTGAGTTTAATCTTCAGAGCCTCATAAATGTAGAAGATAACAAACTCCACAAAATTGTCCTCTGACCTTCATATACCCAATATTTTTTTCAAAACCTTTGCTTAAAAACTTTGTCAAAATCTACTGCCTTGCATGGAATGTTTTGAGACGATAGATGGAAAGCAGAAGGGGCGTGGGCGAAAGCTCACTTGTCTGCTCCATTAGCCCCATCCACCAGGTAGAATTGTTTCTTTAAAGATTTGGAGGGGCTGGAGAGATGGCTCAGCAGGTAAGAGCTCTTGCTGCTCTTCCAAAAAACCTGGGCCTGATTTTCAGCATCCACATGGCAGCTTATAATGATCTGTAACTTCCCTTCCAGAATCTGGTTCCATGGGCATGCAAATGCATAGACATATGCAGGCAGAACACTCATACATGTAAAAGAAATAAAAAGAAAAAAATTAGTTTATATCAGTTCTTATATTTGGACAGTGAGATTTTAGAAAGTAAGGGGATATTTCTCCATCTGTAGGATAATCTCCAGAAATGACTGGTCATAAGGAATGCTAGTTATCCACCTCTAGACCGCAAATATTTCCACAATTTACTACTGACTTAAAATAACAGTCATTGACTTCATACAGTTTCTAGGGTTCATGGCCTTAGCTGGATAGTTCTAGCCAACCAAGGCTTTCTCATGAAGATAGAGTCAAGCCATCAGCTAGCATGGCATTCATCTGAAGTCTTCAAGACCCCATCTCAGAGACAGATCGATAGGATCATGGGGTTTCAGAAATATTAATAATATATTAGTAATATTTAGTGTTGCCTGTTTATTAGAAAATATATTTAGAAAAAGCTGATGTTTGCCAGGTGTACATGTGTGGGTGTAGAAATACAAGCAAACTGAAAACCCTCAAATTGTTATCCCCTTTTTCTCTAGCCAGAAACTTAGTAATAGAGCCTCAAGGCTGTTTGTGCCCATACCACAACTGAAAACCCATACTACATATGTAGGCAACATTTTGACTCTACTGAAAATAAACAATATCCGTAAACAGTAAGGCAAATAAGCAAACAGAAGAAAGAAAAGGTGTTCTTTGAAAACCAAGGGCTTTGGGGGCTGGAGAGATGGCTCAGCGGTTAAGAGTACTGACTGCTCTTCCAGAGGTCCTGAGTTCAATTCCCAGCAACCACATGATGACTCACAACCATCTGTAATGAGACCTGGTGCCCTCTTCTGGCCTGCAGGCATACTTGCAGACAGAACACTGCCATCTCTTCAGCCCCCAAGAATGACTTTTAATAGCTGATCTCATCCTCCTGCTTTCATTCTCAAGTGCTGGCTGGGCTTATAGACATGTACCACTATGCCTGGTAACTTATATTCTTCTACCAGATTGCAACTAGCAAGAAATGACAGTTTAGAAAACTAGGGTGCATTGGTCCTCTCACAGGCTAGACTTCATTCCTCACTTCTGGGATCAGCCTGTAGCTCAGAGACACAGAGGTGTGTGGTGGCGCATACCTTTAATCCCAACACTCAGAAGGCAGAGGTAGGCAGATCTCTTGAGTTCAAAGTCAGCCAGGGCTATAGAGTGAGACCCTGTCTCAAAAGAATCTGAGACTCTGGGTTAAAGGTTTTCAGTAAACACCAGGCATTGTGGCGCACATGTGGGTCTCTAGGAATTGGGAGGCCAGCCTGGTCTACATAGTGACCAGGGCTCTTGACCACTGAGCCATCTCGTCAACCCCTTTCAGAAGTCTTAAAGAAAAGAAAGAAAAAGTGATTCTGAAGACAGCTATCAATGAGACAAATGATTAGCTTGAGTTCTCCTGGAGGCAGTCGGGGTGGCTTGGAGGGGCAGGGTAAAATACCTTGCTTTTCAACAGCCTGATCTGCTTGAGTCCAGGGTTTGATGATGGCAGGGCTTTTCTTGAGCACAGTCCTTTCCATTTTTGCCCTGGGTCCTTGACATGAATAAGTAGTAGGTGGCTGTTTCCTAGATTTTTAAACTTCCTAGGTAACTGAGCTTTATGCAGATAAAAATATGTGTATTTGAAGCCAAAACATGTACTTCGTAAATAAAATGAAGAACTCCTGAACTTGTGTTTTCCAGAAAAACAGTGTAGCACTGGGAGCTAGTTCAGCGAGTTAGCCATTGCCTAGAATGAGGCCCCTGTTTAAATCAGAGCATCAGAAAAGCAAACTACATTATGGTCAACATTTTTTATTGATTATTATTGTGTATGCATTTGGGGTGTGTGTGTGTGTGTGTGTGTGTGTGTGTGTGTGTGTGTGTGTAGTGCAGGCTTGTACATTTCATGGTGCGGATGTGGAGGAAAACTTCTGGGAGTCAGTTTTTTCTATCCACTGTGGGCTCCAGGGATCAAACTTAGGTTGTCAGACAAGTACTAAAAAGTGATGAACCGCCGGGCGGTGGTGGCGCACGCCTTTAATCCCAGCACTCGGGAGGCAGAGGCAGGCAGATCCCAGTGAGTTCGAGACCAGCCTGGTCTACAGAGCTAGTTCCAGGACAGGCTCCAAAGCCACAGAGAAACCCTGTCTCGAAAACCCAAAAAAAAAAAAATTGGAAAAGTGATGAACCATCTCATTGACCCATGGTCAACATTTTTTTAAAACAAAATAGGCTATAATTTACTATAGGAAATTCTACAACATACAGAGTTGTGTTATTTTGGAATATCATAAATATTCAAAATACTAATTAATACAACAATGTCTTTCTCCTTTTCTCTCTTTCTCTTTCTCTCTCTCTTTTTCTTCCTTTCTTTCTAATGTGCTTTGGTGCTTTGCCTGCATGTATATCTGTATAAGGGTATCAGATCCCCTAGAACTGGAGTTACAGACAACTGAGAACTGCCATGTGGGTGCTGGGAATTGAACCAAGAGGAGCTAGTGCTCTTAACCACCGAGCCATCTCCCCAGCCCCAAACAATGTATTTCTTAACTGTAGGTTGAATTTTTTGTTTTGTTTTGTTGAGGCAAGGCCTCACTATATAACTCTGGCTAGACTTGAGATCTGCCTGCTTCTGCCTCCTGAGTGCTGAAATTATAGGCATACACCACTGCCCCTGGCTTCCTTACTGTACCTGTTAGTCAAGATTCTGCAGTAGAAGACATGAGTTTCCATCATGTTCTCCTCTCTCTCTCTCTCTCTCTCTCTCTCTCTCTCTCTCTCTCTCTCTCTCTCTCTCTCTCTCTTTGGTTTTTTGAGAAAGGGTTTCTCTGTGTAGCTTGGTGCCTGTCTTGGAACTTGTTCTGTAGACCAGGACTCGCAGAGATCCACCTGCTTCTGCCTCCCGAGTGCTAGGATTAAAGGTGTGCATCACCATCACCTGGCTTCCGTCCTGTTCTTAACAGATATCATACACTAGGCATACACATTTTGAAAATAACAGTGTATATTAGAATTGTGAGGGTCAGTTTTTATGGAATGGGGTAAAATTGTCATGTCACTAGATAATGCCTGTGACTTGTTAGCTTTTCAAATACACCCCTCTTCACACTTCCCAGTGGGGAATCCCGACCTATGGGAGTAAACTCATGGGAATGAGTCTGTATCTCGAGTCTGTAGGGTTGGGGAACAAAACAAAGATCCTCAATGTTAGGCCAGTACTCCAGTCACTTCTGCAAAAGGCTCTTCGTGATCATGGTTAGCTCTGATTCTGATCTCACCGTTGTGACAGGCAAAACTAGATGGTGGAAGACAACAGTGGAGGCCTGTTCTCATGGCTGTGACCGAGAAGGATTTGCTCCTTTACGATTGTATGCCATGGACAAGAGATGCCTGGGCATCACCATGTCATAGCTACCCTCTTGTTGCCACAAGGTAAGACAAAAGGGAAAAAATACTCCTAAGTCTACTGCCTTTGGTGCCTAAAATAGCATTTAAGAGACTAACAGACAAAATCTATTTTTTTTACCAACTTATCATTTTGCAACTCCTAACTCTTAACAGAATAAATTGCTTCAATCACTTGTGGGTGTTTGTGTGTGTGTGCACGTGCAAGCGTAAATTGTTGAGGGAGTGGCTGTTCCTTTTAGAACTTGCTTAGTCATGGAGATAATAGGGGTTTGGGGTGGTTTGGTTTTTCTTTATTATTGACTGTGACTAAAACCACTGAAATCGTAGTAACCTTTTGAGTAGGTGATGAAATCATTTAAACCAGACTGTGGTATAGTGGATAAACCGCGCAGTTTAGCCAAAATATCTTTGCAGTGCTCTTTGCAGCAAAAGAGCACATAGCAACAATCATGGCTTTGTTCTGAAGCCACAGAATGTTCCCAGTGTCTCAGGTATATGGACTTGGGCAGGAGAATGATTGAGAAATGTAAATTTGAGGTGTCTTAAGAGATACAACTAGAAGCGTATTCAAATTCTGTTTCCCTTGGATCTTAAAGAGTCAGATGTTGGCATAACTGAAAAGCCCCACAAGACTGCTTTTAGGAATCATTAAGAAGTTTCTCTCAGCCGGGCGGTGGTGGCGCACACCTTTAATCCCAGCACTCGGGAGGCAGAGGCAGGCGGATCTCTGTGAGTTCGAGGCCAGCCTGGTCTACAAGAGCTAGTTCCAGGACAGGCTCTAAAAAAAAAAAGCTGCAGAGAAACCCTGTCTCGAAAAACCAAAAAAAAAAAAAAAAAGAAGAAGTTTCTCTCAGTGCAGTAAACCAGAATCTATGAGAAGTGAGTGTTCTCTGCTGTGCTGAAGTTCCCTTTTGGCAATGTTTTGTTGTAACTGCCATTTGCCCTTGATGGAAAGAAGGAGTGTTTTCATTAGGTGGGGGAGCTGCTCAGAAAAATACTTGGTAGTGAAAGAGGAAAGTGTTGGAACCATCTCCTATGCTCCATAGAGAACACTGGCTGTTTCCTGTTGTGAACAACAAAAGCATTGCTTTTGTGACAGGGTTTCACTATGTAGGCCTAACTGACCTAAAACCTAATATGTAAATCAGCTAGCCGTTAACTCAGAGAAATCCACCTACTTTAACCTTCCAAGAACTAGAAGTAAAGGTGTGTACCTCCACGTGCAGTCTGGTATCAATCTTTTCATGTAAATAGAGTTAAAGTTGTCATATAGCTTTCCTGGGTCACCGGAATAGAGTTAAAGCACCTCATGAGTTTGAGAGCCAGGAAGATGTGCTCGCCTTAATTCCTTGAGGGGAGAAGCATCTTGTAGAAGACAGAGTTTAAATGTCATTCCCAGGCCCTCACTGAAGTAAACATAGTTCTTGACATCAAGAACAATGATGTCATCCAAGAACGTCCCACTGTGCTTGTGTACAGTGTCCCTGGAATCCTGTTAGTGTCACTTATTCTGTTTTGTCTCACGTTCACTCAGAGCAGGACAGGACAGGACTCCTACAAAACCAAGGATGTTTCCACAGTTAAGGTTAGACCAATTAACTTGTATTCCAAAGATTTAGAACACTCTAAACCTTCATTCTGTAAAGCTAGAAGTTACAGTCACCTCATAAACAAGCAGTTTCTGTCTGTTGGATGTTGTTTGTCAAAGGACTTTAGTAGTAAATAAAATGGGGCAGTTGTGTATTTAAGGAGTAGGTCTGCTCAGAGCCTAGGTATGATATCAAAAACAAATACAAAGCCAAACATGGCAGCACATAACTGTGATCCCAGCCCTTGAGAGTTAAAGGCAATAAAACCAGGAGTTCAGGATTGGGCTGGGCTACACGGGAGCCTATATGAAAAAAGAAAAAAGAAGCCATATGAGAAAAAGAGGTAAGGCTCAATGTTTGTGTTTCAAGTAGCTTCAAGAAAATGAAGCCGAGATGAACTGGTGTACAACTCAGTTGGTCCAGTACTTGCTGTATGACCATTGAGAACTGAGTTCAGATACCAAGAACCCCTGCAAAAAGCCAGGATAGATGTAACTCCAGTCCTGGCGGGTGTGGAGACAGATAGATCATGGAGCTCACTACCTGCCAATGCAGCCGAATCAGTGGGCTCCAGGTTCAAATGAACAGACTAACAAATATATAGGAAAGACAAAGCAGTATCTTGATTAGCTACAAAACTAAGTAATCCCAGGTAAATTAAGAATTAATTATTCTTCAGACTTCAAGATCAAGTAACATTGTTAGATTTGTATAAAGTAATAGCTACCATTTATGTTGGATTACATACACATTTAGGGTTTGGAGTTTTTTGTTGTTGGGTTTTTTTGGGGGGGGTTGGCTTTTTGTTTGTTTGGTTTGGTTTTGGTTTTTTGATACAGGGTTTCTCTGTGTAGCTGTCCTGGAACTTGATGTGCAAACCAGGCTGGCCTTGAACTCATAGAGATCAGCCTGCCTCTGCCTCCTGAATGCTGGGATTAAAGGCGTGCACCACCACGGCCAGCTCACATTTAGATTCTTAGGAATCAAAACTGTGTGTGCATGTACATGTTTTCTCTCAATACATGGCATTTTTGGCAATGAGGATTAAGTAATGCCTGGAGGTGTTGAAGGAATTTTTTTTTTTTAGGTTTTTACTAAGATCAAGACTAGGTACTGTGGGTTTTGCAGTCTTTTCCTATAAGCTTTTTCTTTAACCAGGAGAGACAGAACCCAAGGACAGCATGGCTACTGTATCATGTGGAAAATTGAGTGGTATTGAGTTTGTGGGACTAATACAGCCCAAACTGCTAAAGCTCATCTTTTTGTGAGTTTATTTGGCCTTCCCACAAAAGTGGGGGTGGGAAGCATTTGGCAATGTGTCCTAACCAATGGCTGCTCCCCAAGTCCAGCAGCTGGTTTGAATTAGAGTCCCTCTGCTAAATATTTCAAAATCAAATTTAGGGGGAAAATACCTCCTAGACTAATATTTTGTAATGTCTGACATGGGATTAGCAATCAAACTGAATGTGGTAGAATACCCTGTCACTTTTCTCTGTACTCCATCTTACTTGGATCATGTTGAGTAATTCTAAAACTTAACTCTTTCTGAGCTGGCTCATGTTCACCTGGAATGTAAGATCTTCAAGAGTCAGGTTAGTAACACAGTTCTCAGAGGTGACTCCATAGGGCAAGTCTGTAAGTTCAAACGTATCTCATAGTAATATCATATAATCATAAAATGTTTCTTGCGGTTTTCACTGTGCTGACAGTTGCCCTGGGGATAAGTTAAACTGCTGATAACCTTTACAGGTTTCAGGGCAACTGGCAACCCGTCACATGCACAGGCTGTCCGTAGGCACTGTGTTCCCTAAGTGGCCTGTGGGGGTAGGGAGTCGGTTTAATTTAAATGTCTTTATTGAAGCAGTAAAAACTCAGTTTGGGGAGAGAGGTTGCACAGTGGGTGAGAGTGCATTCTGATCCCAGCACCAGGAGAAGCCAGGCATCCCACACGTGTGCCTGTGGGCCAGTGCAATGGCAGCTGAGGCAGGAGGATTGGTAGGACTTTGTGGCTATCAGATTCGCTCCAGATTCAGTAAGAGTCCCTGTCTCAAGGAAGGGTATAAGGTCACAGAACAGGGAGGACACCTGTTCACACCCACACATGGCACATTGACAGCACAAATTATCAGTTTTCTTTTTATCTTAACTTGTGAGTATTCATCTTTTTAAAATTCGACATGATAAAATAGGAACTATTGAGCTGAGAAAAGAACTGTACTTCTGAAGTTCATGAAGCGTTTCCACCTGAAGAGGGCTGATTAGCAAACCACAGTGCTCAGATCTGTGCTTGTAAGGAGCCTGCTCTAAAAGACCAAAGGAGAGTGCTAACTGTTGCCCTGATCAGATTCTGGTTTTCAAGAAAGATTCTAATTTTGGATCAGGTTTGGGTGCTGCATATAAGTAGAACCATGTGCTGCATGGTGGAGTTTTGTGACCTGTTCATTTCATTAACAAGAAGTCCTCAAAGTTCATCCATGTGGTAGATGACCATAGGACTTCCTTTTCTAATTCACTGGTTGGGATGTTACCCCAGGCTGGTTTAAAACTTAGAATCCTCCTGCCTCAGCTCCCCAAATGTTGGGATTACAGGCATGCACCACTACCTTTGGGTGCGCGCTCTCGCTCCCTCTCTCTCTCTCTCTCTCTCTCTCTCTCTCTCTCTCTCTCTCTCTCTCTCTCTCTCTCTCTCTCTCTCCCTCCCTCCCTTTTTCCTCCCTCCCTCCCTTCCTTCCTGTTTCTTTTGAGACAGTGTTTCTCCGTAGCTTTGGAGACTGGCCTGACTGACCTTGAACTCAAAGAGGTCCGCCTTCCTCTGCCTACTGAGTGCTGGGACTAAAGGGTGGGCCACAACCGCCCAGCTTCTTTCTTTTTTTTTCTTGTTCTTTGTGCTTTGATTTTCTTTATATGAATGTTTTGCCTGCTTGTATGTCCATGCACCATCTGTGTACCTGATGCCTAGGGAGGCCGCCAGGTGAGGGGTCTTGGAGATGGTGTGAACTGCGGTATGTCAAACCTAGGTCCTCTGGAAAAGCAGCAAATGCTCTTAACCCAAGTCGTCTCTCCAGTCCCTGGCAGGATTTTCTGTATCCCTTTTCCTGTTAGTGGGTTATGAAGAGAGTAAGTAGTATCCTGCCTCTTGGGACACCAGGATTATTCTGTGGGATTAAAGAATAGTATCACCTTCAAAATATCACAGTCTGGTTTTGAAATATATTCATCTAAAAACTGCTGAAGGTTTTATAAGTTTCTGCTTACCAATGAGTATAAATTTCTGGCATTTTCTTCCAGTAATGCAGCTCTCTGTTCTATTTGTGGTCCTAGGTTGGTTCATTCAGGTTCTGGATGTCGGTCACCCTCCCTTGGATCTGACCTTACCTTTGCTACAAGGACGGGCTCTCGGCAGGGCATTGAGATGCATCTCTTCAGGGTTGAAACTCATCGCGATTTGTCCACCTGGACCAGAATACTTGTTCAGGGTTGTCACGCTGCTGCTGAACTGGTCAAGGAAGTCTCCCTAGGTAGAGATATGTTTGTTTGTTTCTGTCTGTCCGTCTGTCTGCAACAGGTTCTCACATAGCCTGTTCTACCAAGGATGAGAGGATGGCCTTGAACTCTTGATCCTCCTGCTCTACTCCCCAGTGCTGTGATCACAGGTATACACTATCATTCCTGGCCCTGATGCTGGATTTTTAACAGCAATTAAAGTATTTTTTCAGGATTTATTTTTAGTGATGTGTGAGGGTGTGTATTTGTCTGTGTCATGTGTGTGCAGGTGCCCCTGGAGACCAAAAGAGGGAAGCTGAAGAGACAGGATTTGCTTAAAAACTGAATTATCTCTCCTACCCTCTAACATTAAGTGAAACTGCTCAGCTTTAAAGTAAAACCACCATTGTTGTGTGTGCTCACTATAAACTGCCTTAAAACGTGAGCTCAAATGGTGATGGTGGAAAGAAACCCGGTATCTGTCTCACTGGCGAAGCTTTACCATGCTTGCCACATGGCATTAACCACGTGGCTTTTTTACTGTTCATCTTTTAAAATCTACATTTAATAGTATAAGATCCCAGGCAGTAAAAGTTAGAACCACTGACTATAGTTAAGAAGATTTTAGGGTCAGTCATGGTGGTGCATGCCTTTGATCCCAGCACTGAAGAGACAGAATCAGGAGGATCTCTGTGAGTCTGAGGACAGCCTGGTCTACAGAGAGAGTTCCAGGGCTACACAGAGAAGAAACCCTTTCTCAAAAAAAAAAAGAAAAAAAAAAGATTTAGCATCTAAGATATGTCTAGACACCCTTAAATACAAGCATCTGACAATATTGTAGCTACAGAGAATAAAGTGTTTGGAATATAAATTTCTCTTCAAAGGTTTGAAAATATTCTGTCCAACACTGCTATGCTTGAAGGGGCTGGTTGCCGTAGTTTCACTCTGGAAGCGCCCCTAGTGGCTAGTCCCTGTGAATTTGAGGTTTCACTTATGCTCTGCAAGCATACAGGTACTTCAACTGGCCTTTCAGTTTCACAAAAGCTAGGGCTAGTGTGGCTGGGACTTGAGCTGCAGTTCTCATGGAACCAGTGCGTTATGCCCCTCCTTCTTTCTCCAGATGACTCCTGCTCATGACTGGATTAAATGCTTGAAGGATACACAGTGTCAATCCCCTTCATCTATTACATCAGCAAATATTTGCTGTGTACTTTAGTGTTTACCCAGAGCTGTGCTTTATAATGAGAGAGATAGAAGTAACTAAGACCTTATTTCCTGTCCTTGACTAAGCTGTGAGAAGAGCACAGGGTCCTATTGTCCTCTGTGATTAGCTTGTTGATAGACTTGGTCTGTCTGTCTGTCTCTCTCTCCCTTTTCCCTCTTCCTTTCTTCCCCTCTCACTCTCACTCTCCCTCCTGTTCTGCTGTAGGGTCAGGCCAAAGAACTTTTCCAGAAACACCCAAACTCCCTAGAATTACGAGGTAACAAAGTAACCGATCCCAGAGTAGTAGAAGCAGGATTTGTGGCATAAAACATCTGTATCATGCTGGGTGACGGTGGTGCACGTCTTTAATCCCAGCACCAGGGAGGTAGAGACTGGCGGATCTCCTGTGAGTTCAAGGCCAACCTGGTATACAGAGCTAGTTCCAGGACAGGCTCCAGAGCTACAGAGAAACCCTGTCTTGAAAAATGGGAGAGAAAAAAAACTATGTCAGTAGATCTTCACCAGTGTTTGGATTTAAGAAATACAAAGGTTGCCGGGCGGTGGTGGCGCACGCCTTTAATCCCAGCACTCGAGAGGCAGAGGCAGGCGGATCTCTGAGTTCGAGGCCAGCCTGGTCTCAAAGCGAGTGGAGTGCCAGGACTGTTACACAGGGAAACCCTGTCTCAAAAAAATCAAAAGAGGGGATACAGAGTAGGGATAAGAAGTGGAGCTCAGTGGTCCATGCAGAGACTAAGATTCAGTCTTCAGCACTCCAGACAGACTAAATAAAAAATATATTGGCAGAGAAAATAAAGTGCTTGCCATACCACATGAAAGCTGAAGTTCATTCCCCAGAACCCATGTCTACAACTGAATCCAGCTGTGCTGGCTCATGTGTGTCGTTCCAGTTCCTCCCAGAAAGATAAAGGTTACCTGGGAGTCCATGGCCAGACCAGCAAGAGAACTTGCTTGTTTCTAAAAATATAAGATGGATAACAGTTAGGGAGGAACAATCCCAAGGTCTGGCCTCTGACCTCTACACACATACACATAGAGGCACAAAATAGACAACATGATTAACATTCATTTCAGTATAGCACCAATGGACCCCATAGTGAATGAATCTCTTCTCCCTCTGGCTTTACTAAAGTGTGTTAATATTAGGGACTTCTTCAGAAGTTACCTTTAAAGCAGGTGGTGGTGGTACATCCCTTTAGTCAAAGGCAAAGGCAGGCAAATCTGAGTTCAAGGCTAGCGTGGTGTACAGAGCTAGTTCCAAGACAATCAGGACTACACAGAGAAACCCTGTCTCAGAAAAAAGAAAAAGAAGTTGCTTTTTGTTGTTGTTGGTGGTGGTGGTTTTTTTGTGACAGGATTTCTCTGTGTAACAGCCCTGGTATCACTATTGCTGTGATGGACACCAGGACCCAAAGCAACTTGGGGAAGAAAGAGTTTATTTCACTCACAGTTCTGTATAACAGTACATCATCGAAATCAGTGAGGGCAGGAACTGAAGCAGGGCAGGGACCTGGAGGCAGGAGCTGATGCAGAGGCATAGATGGGTGCTGTTTACTGGCTTGCTCCCCATGGTTTGCTCAGCCTGCCTCCTCCTCCTCCTTTTTCTTTCTTTCTTTTTTTTTTTTTTTTTTTTTTTTTTTGTTTTGTTTTCCGAGACAGGGTTTCTCTGTAGCTTTGGAGCCTGTCCTGGAACTCACTCTATAGATCAGGCTGTACAGAGATCCGCCTGCCTCCCAAGTGCTAGGATTAAAGGTGTACGCCACCACTGCCCAGCTTGTCTTGTACATTTTTTTTAAGGTTAATGGTGGCTGGAAGCGCAGCTCTCAAAGACAGAATATTTGCCTACTGTGCATGAGGACCTGGGTTTAATCCCCGGTACCACTTAGGCCAGATATGATGGTGTGTGGTGTAATTCCAGCATGTTCTAGTTTCCTGTCTGTGACTACAATAAAACACTGTGACCAAAAGCAACTTTGGAGAAGAAAGGACTTTTTTTTTTCTTTTGGTTTTTCGAGACAGGGTTTTTCTGTAGCTTTGGAGCCTGTCCTGGAACTAGCTCTTGTAGACCAGACTGGCCTCGAACTCACAGAGATCTGCCTGCCTCTGCCTCCCGAGTGCTGGGATTAAAGGCGTGCGCCACCACCGCCTGGCTGAAAGGATTTATTTGGTTTACATTTCCAGGTCATAATCCATTGATGATAGAAGTCAGGACAGGAAGTCAAGGCAAGAATTACAGAATTATAGAACACTGCTTACTGGCTTGCTCCTGGGTTTATACTCAGCTAGCTTCCGTGTACAGCCTGAACCCGTCCACATCAATTATGAATCACATCCTTCACAGACATGATCACAGGCCAATCTGATCTGGGTAAATCCCTAATTGATACTTCCTCAGATGACTCTAGACTGTATCAGATTGGCAGCTAAAGTGAACTAGGACACTGCGTTTAAGAGTGGACAGGGGAGAATCTGAAGCTGAGGGTCATTCTTGGCTATACAGACCAGCCTGCGCCACACTAAGACTGTCCCTAAAATAAAACAAAATAAGGGGCTGGAGAGATGGCTCAATGGTTAAGAGCACTTCCAGAAATCATAAATTTGATTCCCAGTACTTTCAACGAATCACAACTATCTGTAATTCTAGTCCCCAGGGATCCAATGACACCTTCTGGACAGCAGGCATATCCATGGTACACAGACATAAATGTAGACTTTAAAACACTTAGCTACATAATTTAAAAATAAAGCAAAAAGTGTAAAATAGGTTTAGTGAGATGGCTCAGTGTATATAATCCCTAACAGCCTGAATGCAATCCCAATATCCACTTGTTAGATTGAGGCAACCAACTCCCAGACTTGTCCTGTGACTTGCACATGCCCACGGTAGTGTGTGTGTGTGTGTGTATATGTGTGTGTGTATGCACATGTGTGTATCCTACATACAGTAAAATAAATGCCCAGTGTCTAGACCTAAGCATATTCAGTATGATCTTTCCTGCTCCTTTTCAAGGTTGAAGTTCCATAAACAAGATTTTCAGTCAGGCACCAGTGGCTCAGCAGGTAGTCAGAGGCAGAGGTAGTCGGATCTCTGAGTTCAAGGCCAGCCTTGTCTAAAAGTGAATTCTAGGACAGCCAGGGCTACACAGAGAAACCCTGTCTTGGGGGTCAGGAGGATTCTGTTTTTCCAAGTACCTCTTCTCACATATGTGTTTGCTTTCCTTTCCTTTCCTCCTGAGGCAACACAGGTCAAAAGAACATGTGAGAAATCTCAGGGCCTGGGAATGTAGCTCAGTGCTTGCCTACCACATGAGAAGACTCTCACACAAGCCCAGTGTTGGGCTGATTGCTTGCCTTTCTTGGCTGTGACTGTCTGGCCCTCACTCACCTGCGTGGCACCTTCTACAACCAGGACTGTAAGAACTTGGGCCATCTTTGAACTGTTCTAGATTAGAGCTAGCCGGCTCCCCTTTAGAGCCCGGTCCCTCCTGCACACTGGCTTTAGAGATGTTAGGACTGTAATCTGGATATGTACTTTGGTTAGGGCGTGAGTCACCCCCACCTCTCCCGCAGCCATTCATTTAGAGAAAGTGCATGGGCTACTTCTACAGGAAGCTGATTGCATCCATGTTTACTCCTTACCCAGTAGGTTCCTCCTCTATGAGGATAACTACTAATTTGTTGTCCAAAGCTCACTTCAAATAGTGCAGAGAAGGACACCACCAATATTTATCTGTTTTTCTTCTTCCCAGTTTCCTAAACACACAGCTGCATTAACTAATTTGAGCTTCTGCATACCCAGTGAAAGATGATGTTGGTTACGTGTGCTGACTGCTGGGGTCCACGAGAAGTCCCCCAAAGCACCAGACGCAGGAGCGCTTTATTCTAACACGTGCATGTGGGATCACACGGCCTGTAGGGAAGGGCGGCGACCTTGAGAGGGGCTGTGAGCTCCTTCTAAGCTCAGCTGCAGGAATTTTAAAAGCAGTGTGACCACTCTATTTAGGATCGGCTTGCACAGGTAGCGATCATATTAGTACATTACTAGTTGGTAGGGCTAGCAGGGGTGGGCCAAGGCTATAGCTTTTCCATTGTTGAGCAAATCTGGACAAGTCCTTATTTGATTATCACCTGTGGTGGGGTTTGGGAGATGGCCCAGGCCTGATGTGTGCAGGCAGAGGCCTGGCTAAGTTATTAGGGACCTGGCCCTCTCAATTTCTTCCTTCAAGTGCCATTCTTGTTAAAATAGAGAAGCAAAACTCAGCTTTAATCTTTAGGTGTAACTCTGTAGCCCAGGCTAGGCTTAGATTGTTGGTTCTCCAGTTTTAGCCATTTAGCTAAGTGCTGAGATTATAGGCGTGTGTCTCCATACCCAGTGACCAGAGTTTCTGTGTTTCTGTCAATTCAGATGTATTTTTGGTTGAGCTTTTAATTTGTTTTATTACGTTAGCCTGTGAGAGTATGCGTGCATGTGCTGCATATAGAGGTCAGAGGACAATTTATGAGAATCTGTCCTCTCCTTTCCACCTTGTGGGTGGGGTTAGAACAGGCTTGGTGGCAAGCACCGTTTACCTGCACACTCTTGCAACCAATCTTTGTTGGGGGGGGGGGGGTGGCTCGCAGTGTTTGTTTTATTCTTTTCTCTGTAGAGAATTGAGTTCTCTACCACTGGGCTGATCTCCAACCCTAGATGTTGAAAGGATTGACCTCATGATGACTCTTGCTGAGCATAAACTTTTGATAGGCATTATCTCCTTCCCGATCCCAGCCTAAGCGTGTTACAACCCTGAAGGCTATCTCTGCCTTTGTTCCTTCTTTCTTGCCCACATGAACACGTCTGTCCACATCTCCCTGTCTGTCTAGTTTTATCTCTTCTTTTTGTTTGGGTGTTTGATTGGTTTTTCTTTTTCTCTTTTGTTTTTTGAGACAGGGTTTCTCTGTAGCTTTGGAGCCTGTCCTGGAACTAGCTCTTGTAGATCAGGTTGGCCTCGAACTCACAGAGATCCACCTGCCTCTGCCTCCTGAGAGGCTGAGATTAAAGGCGTACGCTACCACTGCCCAGCTTAATTGGTTTTTCGAGACAGGGTTTAGGTGAGTAGTAGCTCTGGCTGTTTCAGAACTCACTCTGTAGATCAGGCTGGCCTCGAACTCAGAGATCCACCTGCCTCTGCTTCGAAGTGCAGGGATTAAAGATGTGCGCCACCACCACCTGGCTAGTTTTTTATCTTTTCCTTGGGGCCTATCTGAATTTCCATCCTAGAAATCTTTTTCTGACTTCAGCCTTAACTCAGTCTCAAGTATAATTATGACTTATAGATTCTACCTTGTACGGTTAGGGCTTCAGAGGAATATCCTGTCTTAAAAAGAAAACTCAGACTGGCTTTGTAGTCTATGCTTATAATTCCAGCAGTCAGGATACACAAACAAGAAGATCAGAAGCACATAATTACAGGTCAGCCCAGGGTACACTGAGCCCTGTCTGAAAAGAAATATGATAAGAATAATAGGTCTTTTAAAAAATATGTACTCCTCATGAATTTTCTTCCTTCGTGAGGTTATGCTAATCTTCTCTGTTTCGTTCCAATTTTAGTATTTGTGCTATCAAAGTGAGTGCAAAATAATAAATCTTTTAAAAATTATATTTTAGGAAGTTTTAAGCAGCTTAGGCCTCATATTCTCAAGAAAAGATTGTTTTTCCTGTTTGAAACTAGAGGAATTCTTTTCTACTTGATAACTAAAATAGAATCTTTATTATATGTGAGTTTTTTCTTGTTTTTGATAGGCTGCACCTTAAGTGGCCAAGAGGTAAGATTCACTGTCCACTATGAGCATGGGTTCACTATCTCCAGAGACAATGGCGGCTCCAGCAGCATATTGTACCGCTATCCTTTTGAACGGCTGAAGATGTCTGCTGATGATGGCATCAGAAATCTCTATCTGGATTTTGGTGGTCCTGAGGGAGAACTGGTGAGAATGTTTCTGAAAACCATGAACATGCATATTGGGTGCCATCCTGAATGACATGAACCTGTCTGCATTAGTCATTTCTGTCTTTCACATTGCTTCTGGTTTGCTTGCTTGCTTGTTTGCTTTCCTTTATGTTGCTGGATATTGAATTCAAGGCCTCTGCATGCCGAGCAGTTCTTTACCACTGAGCTATATCCCCAGGCTTCTCACTGTTTCTTACCTCCTGTGGCCTAACATTTGACATTCCATTACTGCTAAGACATTGTTCATTGATTTTCAGGATGGCACTGGGATTGTCTCAGTTTTATTTTTTGTTTATTTCTATTTGTTAGTTTTCAAGACAGGGTTTCTCTGTGTAGCCCTCTGACTGTCTTGTAACTCGCTCTGTAGATCAGGCTGGCCTCGAACTCAGATCCCCTGTCTCTGCCTCCTGGGACTAAGGGCGTGTCCAGCCACCACCTGGCAGGATTGGGCTTTTGTTGTTTCATTTCTCCACATTATGGAGCGATTCTCTTTTTCTAAAGTTTCGTCTGAGAACTGGAGAAAAGGTAATGTGTTTCTTCTACATGTATGAAGACCTGAGTTCAATCCCCTTTTTTAAAAAAATCTACATTAAAGAAGCTGGGTATGTAGCACACTTGTAATTCCAGCATTGGGGAGGCAAAGATAAATAGATCCCTGGGTCTTGTTGGCCATGCAGCCTAGCTTAAGTGGCAAGTTCCAGGCCAATGAAAAACCCTCTCTCAAAAAAGGGTATGGAAGGAGCCATAGAGGTGGCTCAGCAAGTAAAGACAATTGCCACCAAACCTCATGACCTATGATTGGTCCCCAGGATCCACATGGTAACACAAGAGAACCAACTTCCATAAGCTGTCTTCCATGTGCTGTGTCACCCATGTGCTTACTGTACACAAACTCGAGTTGTATACACACAATAAAGAAACGTGATTTAGGCATTGAAATGGAGCTCACTTAATCGAGTGCTTGCCTAGCATGCACAAAGCTCTGTTTGATCCCTTGCACCACATAAATCTGGGCATGGTGATGTGCCATGCACCGCACCCCCGTGTCTGCACTCGGTGCACTATTACCCAGTTACTGAGCTTCGGGCAAGGGGGCTGGAGGTTAAAATACAGAGACACACACGGACCGAGAGACAGCGACATGGGTCAACCTTGAGTTCCCCAAGAATGCCCCCCTTATTGTGTTCAGGGGCAGATTATATAGATAACCATGCCCCAGCCAAACCCACCAGAAACCACTCTCCGCCATCAGGAACTCCTGAAGGTCTCGTGCTCAGAGCAGCTGTAGGCACTCAGATCAAGGGATTACAGGAAATTCAGGATCTGGGGTCTCACTGCTCCCAACAGTGATGCATCCCTATAATCTCAGAACCTTGAAAATACAGGCAGGCAGATCAGAAATTCAGAGTTATCCACAGCTATGCAATAAATTTGAGGCTCACCTGGGCTTCAAGAGACTGCATTAAAAAACAAAACAAACATGGAGTCAGCTGGGTGGTGCACACCTTTAATCCCAGCACTCAGGAGGCAGAGGCAAGTGGATCTTGGTGAGCTCAAGGCCAGTCTGATCTAAAGAGAGTTTTCAGCCAGGGGTGTACAAAGAAACCCTGTCTCAAAAAACCAAAAAGAAAAAAAAATTGGAACATCATATCTAAATTTGTTTAATGCCTTTGCTTATTAAAGTGTATGTCCTTTCTCCACAGACTATGGACCTGCATTCTTGTCCAAAGCCGATTGTATTTGTGTTGCACACGTTCTTATCCGCCAAAGTCACTCGAATGGGACTGCTCGTATGAGCAGCAGCAAGAGTCAAGAAAGCTTCGACTGTCACAAGAAGTATTTCCACCTCAAAAAAATAAAAATCAAAAAAAGCAACAACAAAGAAGCACAAAAGAAGCCCTGCTCTCCTCCATCACAGTGCCTTCCCACGAACCTCAGATCACTGCTGAAACCACAGGGTTAAAGCAGGGCCAACCTTTCCCACGCAGCCTTGGTCAGGAGTTCTAGAACTGTAATAAGCTCCAAATTGAAGCTGTTGATTTGTCGTCTCATATTGTGATCGCTAAGTAATTGTGTTTATTTCCCCTGTTAGGAAAGCTGGCTCTTTGGTTATAAACAGTCAGAGAAGTTCTCCTTTTCTTCCTGCAGGGTTCGTGTGGGGCTTAGCCCTGAGCTCTTGTTAGGATAACTGTGGCTCCCCAGATGCTAGTGTCCAGCAGCCCAGCATCCCACACAGTTCAATTGCACACAGCGTTCCTGTCTTTACCTGTAATTCCCCAATGGTTCTTCCATCCACCCTTGCTCTCACTGACCTCACCCTGCCCCACACCTTACCTGACACCAGCTCTGCCGCTCGTGAGTGCTACCTTTGCCTTCACTCACCTTTTTGGTGATTGGCCAAGTTGAAAATCTAGTTGGAAACCGCTTCTCTGAAAAAGGAGTTTACTTCCTTTAGTTTTTATTGAGTTTATATTTGGTAAGAGCCTGGAGATGGTCTAAAGTTTATTTTGCAAGAAAGATTCTTATTCTAAGCTAAGCCATTTCTTATTGCTTACCAAATGTGCCTTTGGTTAGGGTCTGTGGAGCTTTATTCGTGACTGTTTAACTGATTGGATCTCACTGCCATTCTAGGAAGACCATCTAGCTTTGAGGAGTCAACCTTTAGGTCGCTTCCTAATGGCATCTTTCAGTGGTGACTTTGTGGGTCGTTAGCTTTGCAGCACAGATGCCATGTCAAGTGGCACTGTGGGGCCAGGAAAGATCCTGGCACTGGACAAGTCACCTGCAGCTCTTCCCCACACACCCTGAGTGGGTGGAGTGATGAGACACGCGGCAGCCGCCTGCTTTGGTTCAGCTCAGTGTCATCAGGACTCAGCCTCAGGGTGCTTTCTGATGTTGTGGCCTGGATAAATCATATCCAGCTTGTTTTCCCTGGCTTGGAAGAAAATAGATGTGTGTAGAAACATTTCAAATAGTCTCACTACATAAAATACCCATATTAGCACAAACCCTAAATCAGAAAAAAAAGAAATATTGACTTAGAGTTTTCTATGCTCTCTGAAAAAAATGTCTAGAAATAGCTCTCCTTTTCTAGATTTCTCTGGAGTGTGCTACATAGCCATGTAATGCTTCAAATGGGTTAGGAGAGAAAAGGAAAGAAAACACAACTGTTCACGCAGAGCCTGAGGTGTGAAGTTTGGGTGCCTTGACTGACAAGTGGTCTAGAGGAAATGACAGATTCCCAAGTAGAGCAGGTGCCCACTGTCCTCCGCCTTCTCGGCGACAGGCCTCCCCCTGCTCTGTGCAGTCAGACTGGTGGTGCACAAAGGCTAAGGAGGAATGTCCCCCACCCCAGCTTCAGACAGGTATTGGCGCACCAAAAATGACTGTTGGGACCCACTTTAAACTAGAAACTAAGATCTAAAGGACATCTTTCTAGAACTTTTTATATTTTAAGTAGTTGTAATCCTGAGATTGGATCCATCCACGATACATCTTCTACTCAAAAAAAGAAAGAAAAAACATATTTCAAAGGTCCCCCCGAGTTCAGAAAGCAGAACTACAACAGATAACCTCAGGCGGAGGCTCAAATGCTCTTGTTATTAGGAATTATGAACGGCACCAGCTTCAGTGGTAGAGTTGAAGTCTTCCATATTGGTGGGAAAGGCTAAGCCACCAAGATTGACGGGAGCTTCTGCCACCCTGTCCCTAGGAGAGCGTGAGTGGTGTGACGACTGGGCAGGTAAGGTGAGCATCTGCTTGTCTGAGACTGCGGCCCATGGGGTCCTTAACTCTACCATTCGGTCCTGGTGGAAGATGAAGGCGTATGGGTGATTTTGTGTCATTAACAGCCGGGAGAACCAGGGCTCTGAGCGCTTGTTTGAGAAGCTGTCGCCGCTCTCCCACAGCTCTCCCAGGCACACGCTCAACGAGTTGTGTCACATTAACTAAAAATGGGCATCCCTGTTAATTCACCTCTTTTATAGAATCAGCTAAATTGTTTTTTTTCTTTTGACTATTATTGGGATGTTGTGGGATCCTGGGTGTTGAGTAGAAAGGAAACTGCAGAGTGCGCCGCTCAGGTGGACCATTTCCTAGGTATCTTTGCATTCCATACCTGGATTGCTGGCCCTGGGCAGAGAAGTCTCCTCCCCCAGGAAAGAGGATAAAGGGAGCTGGTGTTATCTACAAGCCTTGCCCAGAAATTGGTATCAAATATTTTATACAAGAAATGTGCATGTGTGTTTGCTGTGCCTACTAGAAGATTATAAGTAAAGGCACCAACTTGTAAACAGTTTCAGGTTAAATTCTGGGATATTATGGGCAATCAGAAATGTTACTTTAGTTACCATCTGCTTATTTTGAAGCCGTGTTTAGCACTTTTCAGCCCAGGGTAAGTCTGATCGTGCCTGGTGGGGTTTCTTGTTTTTTTGTTTTTGTCTGAACTCTTAGTTTGTTACTGGAAATTATTTGCATGGTAGGAGAGATTGAATTATTTATTTTTTATATGTAGAAAAATCTCTCTAGCCAACAGAAAGCTAACATTGTTTCTGATTTATTTGTTTTACTAACATCCTTCTGAAAGAATAGTAGCAAAGCTTTTGTTCAACTGAATAAATGCACTTAGCTGATAAACCAAAATTTATTCTTTCAAAAGAAGAAATTATCACCAAAAAATATTAAACTTGAACTTTGAACATGAATATGCTCCCCCCCAAAAAAAAGGTTTTACTATGAATGATTTGGATGAACAAAAATGTGTAGAGAAGATTACTGATTTCTTAAAATTTTGTAAGAAACTCAAAGTCTTCTTGTTTAATTTAAATTCGTGTGGATTTGTTTTCAAATTCATCGAAGACTCTGCCAGTGTGTTAATGCAAATTACCTTCCAAGCTGCTATGCAAACTTGTATTGAAGCCTCACCTGCTAAGAGGGTTCAGCTGTTTTGAAGTGTTCAGGAAAGAGACTCCAGCACTTTCTCTGTTCTTTTGTATCTTTGTTGGACACTTACCTGGATCATAATTTATTATTCTCACTGGTTCAAGCTATTGATTGTACATTATATTTAAACTATCCATACATTCTGCTTTTATTCCCAAGTAGCTGCCAGCAGCTCTAGGTACCAAGAATGAACTGAGTCCTTAGAAAGCTGGGCTCGGGACAGTGATTGCACACACCTTTAATCCCAGCACTCAGAAGGTAGAGACAGGTAGATCTCTGTGAGTTTGAGGCCAACCTGGTTTATAGAGTGAGTTCCAAGACAGACAGAGCTACAAAGAGAAGATAAACAAAACAACAACAACAAAAAAGAAATCTGGGCTCAGTGGTTAAGAGGGCTTACTACTGAACCATGAGGAATGGAGCTCAGATCCCAGCACCCATGTCCAATTACCCAGGAAAGCAAGGAAGCTTTCTCTACTGAGGAAGTCAAATGCCAGGTCACTTAGTTCTTAAAAGCACATTGCTCTGGATGGTATTTAATATGTAGCACTACAGTGGGAATCAGTGCTTGGAAAGCTAAACCAGGTTTGCCAGGCACCAGGGCTACACAGCAAGACTGTTTCAAAACGATAAAATTCTAGTACCTGGTAGCTGCAGGCAGAGAATTAAAGATTAGTTGTATAGCCAGTTCGAGGCCAACTGGATTATATATGATACTGTCTGAAAAAATAAAATAGATAAATTTGAAATTGCGAGAACCTTAGTTGAATTTTACTTTAGTTGAATTCTACAAAAATCATACTTATTCCTTCAAATGTTTGGGTCAGGCACATGAACCAGGTGGAGTTATGGTCATCTGTGAGCTTAGGAAGCTTTCTGTGCATTATGGTTGTTTTGTGGCTCTTCCTCTGCTGAAGATAAAAGAAACTCTGCATTTTCCCATTGTTCCTTCTCCATGCCCTTTTAAAAATACTTGATAATCTATTGATTTTTAGTTTCAATAGAATCCTTAGAAGCTGATAGCAGTTACCCTGAACCATCTTTAAACGCCACTCTTCTCTGTGCTGGACATCTAAACCCTCACTAGAGTGTAATGGTAGATGGAAGTCATGCTGCGTGTCAGCGCTATGTGTTTTCGAGCAACGTAGTTGTCCCATGCTATAGTGTCGTAAGTAGAAGTTATTCATTCTAGCAGTAGACTACGCAAGTAGCTGATCTGAAACCTGTTCTCTTTAAAAAATGAAATGGCCTGGAGGTGTAGCTCAGTACTAGAATGCCTGCCCAGCATGTGCAAGGCCCTGGGGCTCTCTGGAACACTGCTCAAAACAACACAAACCCATATCTAGCTGATCAGTAATACAAGTTTATCAAAGGCAAGATTTCAGGCTGAGGTTCAGGAAATGGCCACAGGGGGCACATTATTTTCTTTTTTCTTCCACATTATTTTCTTATCTCTTATCCAGCAGTGGCCAAATCAACTAGAAAAATGGTTGTTATATTAACTCAGAAAAACACGAGTTCTTTTTCTTTTTACTGCTAGACATTGGCATTGACCCCAGGCAGGTCCTTAGTTATGCTAAGTATACAGTCAGTACTACCGTGTGATATATTCTTATATTCCCAGCCCCTTTGATTTCAGAATAACAAGTTTTGGTTTTCTTCTTGGTTTGTATATATACTCTCTCATATGACCTAGGTCAGCCTCAAATTGCTGGTCCTTCTGCCTCCAACTTAGTACCAGGAATCACAGCTGTGTACCAGCTTCAAGCTAAACTTGAACATCATTTCTTGCCACCTCTATTTTCCCATCCCACTTTGGGTGACTGGATCAAAGCGTTTTCTAAGATTTATTTTTCTTTTATGTGTGAGTGTTTGCTACACGTGAATCCAGGTCTTCTGCAGGTGCAGCCAGTGCTCTAACCACTGAGCCATCTCCAACCAGTTTTTGAGGTGTAATTCCAGCACTTGGGAGGTGTAAGGCAAGGAAGATCAAAGTCATTCTTAGCTACATAGAGATTTGAGGCTAACCTGGAATACATGAAACCTAACTCAACAATTTTGTATATGTGAATTTAATGTAATATCTAAATCTGCCTTTTTGCAAATTATTCTTTGCTGTCAAATATCAATTGGGGTGTGTGTGTGTGTGTGTGTGTGTGTGTGTGTGTTGTTTGGTTTGGTTTTTTTTATTTGTTTGTTTGGTTTTTCAAGACAGAGTTCCTTTGTGTAATAGCCCTAGTTGTCTTGAAATTTGACCTGTAGACCAGGCTGGCCTCGATTTCACAGATATCAGCCTACCTCTGCCTCTCTGAGTACTGAGATTAAAGGTGTGTGCCACCACACACAGCTGATTTTTTTATTATTATTATTTTAAATAGGCAGCAAAGCTTATTTCTAAACATTGCTGACCTCATTTTATTTTTTAAGGTTCTTATACACATCATAGCTGGACTGTTTCTCCATTAGTAAGCAACCAAATTGCATTAAAAATTAGCGCAATTCCAGGGCTGGAGAGATGGCTCAGCAGTTAGAGCACTGGCTGCTCTTGTAGAGGTCCTGAGTTTAATTCCCACAACCCTCTATAATGATAGTCATATAGTTATAGGATCCAGTGCCCTCTTCTGGTGTGTGGTGTACATGGCAGACAGCACGCATATACATACAATACATAAACAAATAAGTCCTAAAAATTAGGAAGATTCCACTTATTCTAGAACACTGGCATTCAAACTCAGTGGAAAGAGACCTAGAAAAAGTGAGAGAACTTTGCTGAATTTTCCTCAGTGGCATTCCCTTTTAATCATCTTGCCTTCTATTAACCTTTCAGGTCAACTTTTCAAACAAGTTTAATCCTTCGCAGACAGCACCTGAGCTCTCTGTGGTGGGAGTGGCATAAGGATGCAGTTACATGGACTTCTTACCCTTGTTTTCAAGTGTATTGGAGTCCTGTGTGAAAATGAGGCCACACCTTCAGTGTCTTGCTCTTTAAACCTGCCCTTTGACAATCAGGTGCTAATGACTGTTTTTATCAAAACCAGCACATAGTATTGCTGCCTGTCAGGACAAGTCTTGGTAGTGGTGGGTACTTGCTGCATCTTGCTGGTGGTTTCTGAATTAGTAGGACTGAAGAGAGAAAAGTTCAGGTTTGATAGTCTCTGAGATCCTCACTTATATCCTAGGCACTGGGTTCAGATCAGTATAGGATGCCGTGTCACGGTTACAGTCTGTTGCGAGTTCAGCTTGAAGATCTCAGTGCCCGAGCAATCACTTTTCTTTTTGGTGCCAGATCTGAAATCTTTTGGAGCAGAGCCTATTTTTTCTCCTATGCACACTCTGATATTACCCACACGTATGTCTTATTTCCCATGCTGCTCTTCTTTGCTAAGTGTAAAGACTTGAAAGCTAGCTTAGGTAAGGCTGGTGATATAGCTCAGTTGGGAGAAGGCTTGCCTCACATGCAGGAAGCCCTGGGTTCCAGCCCTACACCATAGAAAACCATGTGGTAGTACATTTGTGAACCCAGCAGTCGTTTGGAAGGTGGGAACAGGAAGAAGCTATCCTCAGTCACATAGTGAATATCGAGCCAGCTCGAATTGTGAAACTGTCTCAAAAAAGAATAAATTTTTACCAGTTGGTTGTTTGGGGTTTTATTTGTTTTCTCTTTTTAGACTTTCATTTAAATAAGACCTCTGTTCAAGTCTTATCTAAAATGTCTCGAGTTTTCTGGCTACCAAATCAAAGACCCATGACCTAAAACAGAGAAGTATGTGTTCTTAATTTTTTAAAAAGCTTTATGTATACTCTTATTAATATAGACGCTTAGACAACACTTCCCTTGGGTTGCACATCAACATTTAGCATTGTATATTACAATGAAAACTTGTAACTTAAGGATATTATATATATAAGTATATATGCCTTTGTAACCTTTATATTGTAAATAAAAAGTTGCTTTTAGACATCGTTTCATTTTTTAGAATGTGCACATTGTTTCTGACTTACAGCAAAGTTTCAAAAACACTGAAGAAACAGCTTGGTGTGGCTGCACCTCCAGCACTCGGGAGGCTGAGGCTTGAGACTGTGCGAGACCTGCCTGATGTGTGTTTCCAAAGCTTGCCTCCCCTCGGCCACTTTTCTACACTTATTCCATTGCCTTTACGTATTTGTTTCTAGCAGACATTCTATTACCCTTAACTTGCTCATAAATGCCTGTCGTGATGCAAGGCACTGGGTGGCCACTGTCTGGCCTTCCTTGCCAGTTAATCAACATGAGATCAAGACCAACACCTCCAAGCAAATGCAGATGTTGCTATGCATCCATGCAGGCCTCCCTTTGTGCTTCTGGGCCTCTTATGCCAGGACTACATGTTACCTTTGGTTGTCATGTCTCTTCAGTCTGGGACATTCTTTAGTCACTCCCTAATCAAACACAGGTGTTTGGACCCATGGGAGGCTCATCAGGTACCTCCAATCTGATGAGTTGGGTTCCCAACCTGTACACAGAGGCACACCCCCACACAAATGCACATAATGCATTTTACATAAATGTAAAAAAGAATATAATAGGTGGTTGTTGTGCATGCCTTTAATCCCAGCACTTGGGAGGCAGAGGCAGGCAAGTTTAAGGCCAGCCTGATCTACAGGACAGCCAGAGTTAAACACAAACCCTGTCCCAGAAAGAAGAAAAAACCCTCATAAGTGTGCCCAGCCATTTGGGTTTTGGTTAATTCCAGATGTAGTTGACAACCAAGAATTACCATCACATCTGCTTACTATAACTAATACCTCAGCCACTGAAGCCACTACTCCAACTTCCTTGGACACCACCACACCCAACCACCCTGACTCCAGGACACCTCAGCTGCCTCTCAGAAACAGAAGTGTCAGTAGCAGGGAGGGGTACAGAGCAATGGCACAGGTGGTAAACAAATGGATTGGCGCCATTCTGAAGCAGGTTCTGAACAGCTGCCCTCTGCTTTTCAATATGTATGGGTGCTTTGCCTGTACATATGTAAAGGCACCGTGTGCATGCAGTACCCATGGAAACCAGAGTGTTGGATCCCTTGGAGCTGAAGTTACAGATGGTTGTGAGCCATCATGTGGGTGCTGACTATAAACCCAGGTCCTCTGGAAGAGCAGCCAGTGCCCTTAACTTCTGAGCCATCTTTCCAGCCCAGCAGCCCCACTCTGAGAACTAGTTTTGGAGTCAGACATGGTGGCCCATGCCTTTAATACCAGCACTCGGGAAGCAGAGGCAAGAGGAGCTGTTGAGTTTAAGGCCAGCCTGGTCTACATAGTTCTATTTAAGATACATCATTTAAAAACTTCATTCTCACGGACCTGGTGTCCTCAACCCCTCTGGCTCCTACAATTTTTCCTCTTCCAGGGTGGTTCCCAGAGCTCTATGGGAAGGACCTGATAGAGATCTCCAATTTGGGCTCTCTCTTCACCTAATGTTTGGCTGTGGTTCCCTGCATCGCTCCCATCAGCTGCCGGAGGAAGCCTCTCTGATGACGATTTGTCTAAGCACCTATTTACGAGTATAGCAGAATATCATGAGGAATCGTTTCATTGATTTTTTTTTTCTATCCCGGGTCTCTGGGCCATCCAGCCTCTGGTTCCTGGCCATCCACGCAGTGCCTGACATGGGCTCCCTCTAGTGGTACGGACCTCAAAGCGGACCAGAGAGTGGTTGGCCACTCCCACAAGTTCTGTGGCTCCATGGCCCCAGCACATCTTGTGGGCAGGACAGATTTAGGTCGAAGGTTCTGTGTCTGGGCTGGTGTCCCAGTTCCACCAGTGGAAGATCCCTGGTTACAGAAGATGGCAGTTCAGGCTCTGGTATCCTCCCTGACGAGGAGTTCTTGCTAGGGTCACCCTTGTAGACTTCTGGGGGTATCTACCACACTAGGTTTCCACATCGTCCCCCAAACGCCCTCGGATTCCAGTCATTTTTCCCTGCACGCTCTCCCTCCGTCCCTCCAAAAAAATAAATATTTGTTAAAAGATATATATGCGGGCTGGAGAGATGGCTCAGAGGTTAAGAGCACTGGCTGCTCTTCCACAGGTCCTGAGTTTAATTCCCAGCAACCACATGGTGGCTCACAACCATCTGTAATGAGATCTGGTGCCCTCTTCTGGCCTGCAAGTATACATGCAAGCAGAACACTATATGTAATAAATAAATAAATCATATATATATGTGTATATATATATATATTCATCTTTATTGAGCCCTAACTTTCTTTCAGAAACTGACTAACTTTAAATTCTTTTTGCATCAATGCCACAGTCCCAGCTTGGTCTGCATCAAAGGGAATAAAATTCTAGGGGACCCCCTAAGGCTGCTGAGGGTGACAGTGGGAAGCTGTGTCTATTGCCTCTGACACCCCAAAATTCTGACAGCACCATTGGATTTTTTTTTTTTTTGAGTCAGGGTTTCTCCATGAAACAGCCCTGGCTGTTCTGGAACTCACTCTGTGGACCAGGCTGGTCTCGAACTCACAGAGATTCACCTGTCTGCTTCCTGATTACTGGGATTGAAGACGTGTGCCACCATTCCCAGGCAACCCACTGGATATTTTTATAGCGGTATTTCAAAGGTGCCTCAAACTAAAAGCCTCCTCATTCTCTGCTGCAGTGCACCCCCATCTCTATCCAGCATCTGCATCTAAGTAGCCCAGCCACCCTGGGGACCAATCATCCCTGCCAGCTTACCTTGTAGTCTATATTCAATTCATCACCAAGTCCTTAGGGTCAGGTCCAAAGAAACTTGAGACAAATGGCAACTGTGGTGTATTAGCATACCAAATCAAATGCTGGTCTCAGACTCTCTCAGCATTGGAAAACACCTGCACAGAGTCCATCCTGGCTCTCCTCACCCTGCTCCCACCCTAAACTTCTCCATTTCACGGGCTTCTCTTCCCCCAGCTTCTCGTCCCTATCTAACCCTGCCATTTCAGCCATGTGCTCTCTTGACTTCCTCTCTTGCTGCCCCACTAACACCTCCTCCGATGGCCCTGTCCACCCTGCTGGCCTCGTTCAGCCCACTTCTTTCCCTTCTGCCCTGGACTCTTCCAGATGCCTCTGGCTGTAATCTCCCTCATATCTACAATAAAAGCCTTGCCCTCAATCCTACCCTGGAGCGCTCATATCTCTCTTTATACACTTAAGAGTTCACCTTCTCAAACCTCTCCCTCTGTGTTCTTCCATGCTGCCCAAACCACAGCCATCCCTGCAAGCTGTTTCCTAAATCAAGGCTAGATTCAACTATTTAAAATGCATACAAAACAAACCAAACTCACATCTGTGAGATGGTGGTAAGAGGATCAGGAATTCCAGGCCAGAAGAAGAAGAAAAAATAGCCTTGCCTTGTCTCTTCTTTTTAATAATTTTTAAAAATTATTTTATTTTTTTGCATATGGCTATTTTGCCTGCATGCATGTCTGTGTGCCTGGTGCTCACAGCGGCCAGAAGGCCTTGGATCCCTGGAACTCTAGGCATAGACAGTTGTGAGCTACCGTGTGGGTGACTCAGGCTCTCTGGAAGAACTTACACACTAGGACATCTCTTCAGCCCCTGACCTTGCTTTTTCAAGTTTCATGACATTTTTAGCTACCTAGGATGATCAAGGACAAACCTGGACTACAAAAAATACGAGAGCTTTGGACGAGCAAGATGGCACAGCAGATAAAGGTGCTTGCCATGTTACACCCAGATTGTGGGGCTCCCCCTAAAACCACCACAGAGTCCACACTTGTATGTAAAAGCAAAGAGCCTTTATTCAAGCCTAAGCTTGGATTTTCCATCTGTCCAAAGCAGTAGTTGAGAGCAGAGAGTGCCCAGTCCCATTGGGATGTTTTTTTTTTTTTTTTTTTTTTTAATCATAGTAGAGGTTGGGGTGAGGTTGTTTCCAGGGTTCAGGACCCTGATTGGATGACATTTGTCTAGCAGTCTTGGCAAAAGGGGAATAAGTGAGTCCTGGGCTCAGGGACCTCTGGTGACCTTATCTAATGGTTGGACTGGCAGGTCCTTCCCTTTAGTGCTGGCTCTCCCTGGGTGGTGTCAGCTTATGGCTTTTCCTGGAACGTAGTGCTGCCATGGCAGCTGTGTGGCATGGGTCCCATGTGTGTGACCAGGATGCCCTGGGCCCCACAGTCACAGTCACCAAGCCTGTCAAGCTGGGTCTGATCCCCAGGATCTATAGGTAGGAGGGAACTGACTCCACTGTCCTACACACAGGCACACAGACAGACAGACAGACACACACACACACACACAAACACGTGTGCACCATGTGAAACAGGCTCTCTCTATGTGGTTCTGTCAGTCTTGGAGCTTGCTTTGTAGACCAGGATGACCTCGAATTCACAGAGACCCTTTTTTGGCTTCTCAGTGCTGGGATTAAAAGTGTGCACCACCCACCATGGTATGGTTAAGGAGAAGGTTTTTATTATAGCTATGAGGGAGGTAGCAGCCAGAGGCATCTAGAAGAGTTCAGAGCAGAGAAAGTGGCAGATTGAACATGGCCAGCAAACTGAACCAGCCCACGAGAGAAGCAGGAGCAGAGCAGAGAGGGAGAGAGAAGACAAAAAGAAAACAGGAGTGCACATAGCCGAAATCAGGAGAAGGAGTAGCTGGGGGAAGGAAGCCCACGAGCTGGGGAGTTTAGAGGAGGGGAGCGCCTTGATGCCAGGATAATAAGATTGGCTATGTTAGCCGGGTGGTGGTGGCACACGCCTTTAATCCCAGGCTGTCACTATCAGGACAGCCAAAGCTACACGATCAATATCAATATATATATATATATGTATATATATATATACATATATATATATATATATTGGACAACATGTGTGGGAGAGAGAGAGAGAAGAAAGGAAAAATTTTTTTACTACTGTGGGTTGACTCGGTGGTACTGCTGAGTCCCCGAGTTCAATTAGAAGAACCATGAAAACAAAATGAACAAAATACCAGTTTCCTAAGAGAACAGTAGGAAGGTTAACATAGAAATAAAGAAGTACATTTATTTATTTGGGTGGGCGGAGAATGTGGAGATGAGAGGACAACTCTAAGAAGTCACTTCTCTCCTTCCAGCCTGGTGGGAACTAGAGACGGTACTGGGTCATTAGGCCTGTGCACAAGTGCTTTTACGTGCTGAGCCATCTCTGGTCAGAAAGGTTAACATTTAAGAACTAGCACAAACCTGGCAGTGATGGTCACGCCTATAATCCCGGTACTTGAGAGGCAGAGGCAGGTGGGTCTCTGAATTTAAGGCCAGTCTGGTCTAAAGCAAAACAAAACAAAAATAAAAACTATCACAAAACTGTCGGAGTCCTTGTGTCATAACAGTTACCAGAGCTCATATTGTAGCATTCATCGAGTGTACGCAAGTTTTTTTCATCGCTCCCTAAAGCCAGACTAAGTAGATATTAATTATCATAACCTATTGAATAGCCAGAAAACAGAGCTCCAGAAGTTAGATTTACTCTTCTGGTGATGTTAACTCAAGTGGGGTCCTGAGTCTACCTGATCCCTCCTCCCCGCCCCTCACTCCCGGTCCTCCAAACCCCACCCTGTTTGCTCCCACCCCACTGGGATCCTACGAACACCGCCCTCTGCCCCCCCAAACACTGAGCATCGACCCGTCCGGCCCCGCCCCTCAGGTTCATAGCCCCGCCTCTCACCTGGAGGCCCCGCCCCTTTCGCCTCCCCTTCATCCGGGTTCCCCTCCACCCCCCGCCCCGCCTCACCTCGCTCGGCCCAGCCTCTCACCCGGAGCCCACCACGCCCCGCCCCCGACAGGCCCCGCCCCTCTTGGAGGAGAGATGCCTGCAGTTCCTAACCATGGCCGCTGGGTGGCAGCCGCGTGGCTCGGGCTGGGCCACTCTGGGCCGCGCTCCTCGCTCACCTTCGGACTAGGCTCCGGCTGCTAGTGGCACTCTTGCCCGCGCCGAACACCGCCTCGCCCGGCTTCCTGGTCGGACCCACCACCTCGGCTCCTTCGGGCCGGACCGAGGCCGCAAGCAGCGCCGCGGGGTGTGGGGCGGACCCAGGAGATGAAATGACAACGTCAACCCTCCAGGTACCTGGGCGCGGCGCGACCGCGGAGGCCGAAGGCGGCAGGGCCTGCGGGCCCCTGAGCGGGCGGGCGGCGGCCTTCTCGGAGCCCGGCCTGGCGGTCCCGATGGGGCCGCCTCATCCCACCCGGGATGTAGCCTCTCCCTCCTCGGAGCCCGAGAGATGTCTGCGCCGAGCCCCGGCCCAAGCTGAAGCGGCGTAGCCCCGAGCCCGCTACACGCACCCGGTGCTGAACTGCCGCCTTGCAGCGGCGCCGCCACCCCGCGAGAGCGCCCGGGTCCGGCGCCGCTCACTCGCTCCTGCAACGCGCCCTGACCTGACCGCCCCCCTGACCGTCTGCCAGCGAGCCCCCAATTTCTTGACCAGCCACCCTTCATTCATTCCCTAGATCGTGCGGGGTGATGCTGGGGTGGCGCCGCCCAAAGAAGGAAGGGCTCACTCTAGAGCTGTCAGAAAGCGTAAACAGGTTCAGGCCTCAGGCTTGGGGCCACTCACTAGTGTGCCTAGGTTTTGGGTCTTGTAATGTTGGGTTTCCTCATCAGGAAAATGGGCAGTGCCCTTGTAGGGTGGTTGTCAGACGGCCCGAGACTGAATAATTCAGGAAGAGCGTTTGTAACATAGGTTCAGCCCATCATGTTCTCGATAAGCCTTTGCAAATAAAAGTCAGCGCTTGGGCGGAACCAAGTAAGACTTCATGAAGGAAGGGACTTTAGCCAGAGCATCAAAAAAGTGGGTGTCTTTCACATACCTGCTGGAGGAGGGGGCGTGGAATAGCTGTTCCATATGGAAATACAGGAGTTGGGATAAATTGGAGTACAAGGTTTGGAATGAGATGGAATCCAGAGCCAGAACCCATCATCTGCCTGCAGAATTCCTATCTGTTTGTTTACTAGGAATTAAGCAAACTTCAGCCCGAGCCCACCTGCCTGGCCACAGTTAGCACACCTAAGAACCAGGAATGTGGGGTTTTTTTTTCTCTTCTGGCTTTTTTGAAACAGTTTTTTTTTTATGTAGAGCATTCGTGCTGTGCAGTTCACCCATTTGAAGTGTGTGTACCATTCAGTGCTTTTAGAGGTTTGTATCATCACCAAAGAAACTACGTCGTCAGCCATAGTTCCCCAGCCTTTCTGTCCGTGTAGCACACCCTGTGGAGTTGCCTGTTCTAGACACTTTATGTGTATCTGTGTGTGTGTGTGTGGTATGCATTGTGTACTGTTACACCACTGCCGGCACACCCATTCCACTGCCTGTGTAGGGAGGTCAGGGGTGACTTTCAGAAGTCAGTTCTCTCCTTCCAGATGTTGAACTTGGGTTGTCAGGCTTGGTAGGAAGCAGTTTTGTTGTTTGTTTTCTTTCTAGGATTTCCTTTATTCTTTAACATTTCATAAATGTAAGCAGTGCCTCTTGGTCCTGTGCACTTCCAGGTCCCACCAGGAACCCCCAAGCTCTTCCCCACTCCCCTCAGGCCCTGCCAACACATCTCCTACCCCTCTGTGACCTCTGCTCTCCTTTATTAATATCCCACTGAAGAGCCCAGTGCTTCCGGGCAGGTACCCGTAGCTTCAGTGGCCATGCTGTGCCAAGGTCAGTGCTTTATGGCACTCTTCCACATCCTCTGACTCTCTCTCCTTCCTCCTTCCTCCTTCCATGTTCTTCCTTGAGCCTTGGGGACAAGTGTTGATATAGATGTCCCCTCGGACTGAGCCCTCTGTTAGGAGTCTCTGCATTAACTGCTGACCACTGCGGAGAGAGAAGCTTCTCTGGCCTAGGTAAAACCTATGGATACAAGCATAAATATTTAGAAGACAGTTCAACAACATGTCACCCATCAAAACAGCAGCATTAGGTTCTTCTGGAGGGGCTGTGATTCCAGGTTTTCAGTACCAGGCCTGAATTCCCTCCTATAAAGCAGGCCTCAGATCCAAGCCAAACATAGTTGAGTACCCCATAACCTTTGTTCTGCTGTCGCACCAGTGAGCGCAACCTCCCTAGCACGTCAGTGCTGTAGCAAGCATGGCTGACTTCAGGGATACTGCTGGTGTCTTTCCTGCCCCAGGGACCGGCACTGCACCTTTTAGGGCTGTGAAAGCTAGTCAGCAGGTCAGTTTCAGCTTGGTTTCTATTTTATTTTAGATAGGCTCTCAGTATATAGTCTTGGCTGGAACTTGCTATGTAGCAGGCTGGCCTCAGACTCACAAATACCTACCTGCCTCTGTCTTCCCAGACCTGGACTTAAAGTCATGTACCACGACACCCAGCTCAAGCTCAATTTGTCTTTATCCTGAAATTAGGCAAGCACTTTTACCTGCTGAGCTATCTTGCTAGCCCAGGATTTTGTTTGTTTTGTTTTGTTTTTAAATTGGTTTTTCTGTTTCTTTGTAACCCTGGCTAACCTGAAACACTTTGTAGACCAGGCTGGCCTTGATTTCAGAGATCTGCATGCCTAGATCTCACAAGTGCTAGGATTAACTGAGATTTTCTTTAAATAGAATTATACAGTTTGGTTCTCTGTGACTGACTTGCCTGGCTTAACTTAATGTCACAATCTTTTACATTATTTAAATGGCTTGGGGGGGGACTTTCATGACAAAATTTGAAATTCAGATTTTGGTGTCTATAAAGTTTTATTGGATGACATCCCAGCTCATCCTTTTTTCTTCTCTATATATGTAATCCTTTATTGATTCTTTGGGAATTTCACATCATGCATCCCAATCTTGCTCACCTTCCAGTTCCTCTCTTCATATCCTCTCCTCACCCCTGCAGCATCCCCCTCACAAATCAATTAAAAACAAAACAACACAAACAAACAACAGCAAAAACTTCACTCCTCCATCTTTCCCGTCTTTCCAACCTCTTCCTTCACCCTAGTGTACTGGGTGCTGCGGTGTGCCACTCAGCACGCCCTTTTGTCCAATCAGCCCCCCACAAAAATGTTCATTGCAAAGACTCATTGGTATGGTTCAAGACCTCTGGCACATATCATCACTGGATCCCCGCCAAAACTCTTGTTGAATATCCTGCCTTTGTACTGAGTCAGGGAGATCCTGTGGTTATTTTCTGCAGGACCAGTCTCTTCACATTCCAGCAGGCCATAGATGGGGTAGACGCTAGGGTGGGCCAACCCAATGTTCAGGTGAGGGGCAGGCCCAGCTCTCCCACACCCATGGTGAGGGGTAGGGTCACTCTTCCACAGGAAGGGTGCCAGCTCATTCTTTTATATGCTGTCTGTGACTACTTTTGTGCTGCAGAGATTATATGGCCCACACAACTTAACATACCTGCTGACTGGGCTTTCATAGAAAAAGTCTGTTAGCCCCTGCTGGGCCAGCTTTGCTACTCCTTCACCTCAGCCCTTTCCATGCTGTTACTAGAGAGGTGGCAGGGCTGGCAATTTAATTTGTCACCTCACCCTCCTGTTACGTGCTTGTGGAGCTGTTTCTTTCCTTTGAAATTAAGATCTGCTCTGACAGACAGCATTGGTGGGTTCCCTGATAGTGCTCAACAGAGAGGAGACAGACCTGCTCTTCTCTGAGCACAGAGGAACCTCAGATACTGTTCTGAGCCTCCACCTTATGTATTTATTTAGGTTTTTTGAGACAAGGTTTCTCTATGTAACAGCTCTGGCTGTCCTGGAACTCACTTTGTAGACCAGATTGGCCTCAAACCCACCTGCCTCTGCCTCCTGAGTGCTGGGATTCAAGGCGTGCGTCACCACTACCCAGCTATTTATTTTTTTATTTTTTAATTATTTATTTATTATGTATACAATATTCTGTCTGTGTGTATGCCTGCAGGCCAGAAGAGGGCACAAGACCTCATTACAGATGGTTGTGAGCCACCATGTGGTCGCTGGGAATTGAACTCAGGACCTCTGGAAGAGCAGTCAGTGCTCTTAACCGCTGAGCCATCTCTCCAGCCCTTATATTTTTATTTTTATGGACGTGTTTTACCTGCATGTACCTTGTTGCATGCTTGGTGCCCTCAGTGTCCAGAACTGGAGTTACAGACAGTTGAGCCACCACATGGGTGCTGGGACTCAAACCCAGGACCTCTGCAAGAGGACAAGTGCAGCCAGGCTTGGTGGCATACAGCATTATCTTGGCTCCTCTCGCTACATCCAGAGTTCTAAACGAGGCAGAGCCACATAGAGAAACCCTGTCTCAAAACAAAATAAGAGCAACAAGTACCTTTAAATGCTGAGCCATCTTTCCAGATTATTTATTTTGTTTTATTTTGTGTAAAGATGTTTTGCCTGCTTGTATGTCTGTGCACCACTTACGTGCCTGGTGCCTGAGGAGCCCAGAAGAGGGCGTCTGATCCTCTAGAACTGGAAACAGTTGTGTGCAGGTGCTGGGACTCAAACCAGAGTTCTCTCCAAGAGCAGCAAATGCTCGTAACTGCTGAGCTATCTTTGTTACTTCTTCCTCCTTCTCCTCCTCCTTATTATTATCTTTGGTTTTTCAAGACAGGGTATCTCTGTGTAATAGCCCTAGCTGTCCTGGAACTAGTTCTGTACCCCAGGCTGGCCTCGAACTCACAGAGGTCCACCTGCCTCTGCCTCCCAAGTGCTGGGATTAAAGGTGTGCGCCACCATCACCTGGCTCTTACCTTAATTAAAAAAAAATACTATTTTATTTTTGTTTTTCGAGACGGGATTTCTCTGTAGCTTTGAAGCCTGTCCTAGAACTTGTTCTGTAGATCAGGCTGTTAAATTTTAATTTTATACATTATTTATTTGTCTGTAGGAAGGTCAGAGGACAACTTAAGGAGTAGTAGATTCTTGCGTGTGAGGTCTCCTCAGGAGTTAGGCGTCTCCTTCCTCCATGGCTTCTAGAAATTGAACTCAGGGCTCCGGGTTTTTGGAGCTAGTGATTTATTTCACCTACCGAGCCATCTTACCAGGCTGATGCTTTCCTCTATCTCCTGCTTTAAAAAGGAAGGCCGAATAAGTCACAGAGAGTGGAAAGTCCACAGCACTGAGGGCGTCAACTGTAGAGAAAAGAAACCCCAAGACCAGGGACTGTCTCCATGGTTCCTAGGGAGCTGCGGGGGGATTGGAGGGGAAGACTATTATGTTCACCTGCGAGGTAGTTGCCTAGACCGTGTCTAGCATGACAGCCATCCACACTCTCGTTTTCCTGTCTCTTCATTCTAGTAAGTTCCTCTCCTGTAGCCCGTCTCCTCACCCCTGCCTGGCCGTCTTACAGAGCTGTCTGTGTGCCCTTCTTACAGGATGGTTAAACAAATGCCCTGGCCCTGCCAAGAGCTGGTCAGTAGGTTATTGTTTGCTGTGGCTGAAGCAAGGTCTGCAGTGGGATCTGCCTGCCAGGCGGCTAGTGCCACAGCAGATGGAGAAGCCCGGCCAGGCGTTGCCAATTGAGGAAGTTGCAGTTTTTGGACCTGGCTGTACAAGGCCTGCAGTTCAGCTGGGAGCATGGCCTGCAGAGCCTGTTTGTTCCTGGAGTTCCTGACATGTAATGGAGTTGAGTCTCCCTCTCAGGCATCAGCTTTAGTAGTTCAGGAAACCTCGGTTCTGAGCCTAGAGTGATCTGGGCATTAGAGAGGGCTAGCGCTGTCTCCAGATCTTTCTATTACATTGAAACTGTCAGGTCCGTCGAGGACTTTCTTAGCTAGCTACATCTTTTTGGCCCCTGAGCCAAATGTGGTTTCTGGCTTTGTAGAGCTACAGGGGGCTGTGAAATAGAACATGGACTTGTTCCAATCCCAGACATTAGTCAGTTTCCATTTGCCAAGGTCCAGAACAGAATGAGGAAGGGGTGGCTTCTGACCATTAAACTCCCGGGAAGGACAGCTGTCTTTTCAAGCCGTTCTAGTTGGTGTCAGGAAAGTAGGGCAACATAATGACCTGCCACCAGTAAATCCACAGGCCTGGCACTAGCTCTCTTCTTATCTCATTGTGCTGCTTGTGACCCCACAGGCTCTCTGGATCCCATGGGGAGCACTGAGCTATATGCCTTGTCTTTCCAGAAAGCCATCGATCTGGTGACGAAAGCCACTGAAGAGGACAAAGCCAAGAACTACGAGGAGGCTCTCCGGCTCTACCAGCATGCTGTGGAGTATTTCCTTCACGCCATCAAATGTGAGTCACTCTCGGGTCCCCTGGCTGCAGGGCCCTGGAAGAGGGGGGCAGCACTTGGGGCTTAGGGAGGCCACTGGGTTTGTTTGTTTCTTTTCTCCTTCTTTCTTTTTTTTCTTTCTATCACATCTGGCTTGCTTGCATTTCTTTATTTGTTTGAATAACTAGAGACCAAACTTAGGTCCTCAGAGATAAGAATAAGTGTTAAGAAAAGGAGGAGGAGGAAAAGGAAAGAAAAAGAAAGAAAGGAAGGAAGGAAGGAAGAAAGCAAGCAAGCTGAGTTTCTTACTTTGCAGATGAAGCACACAGCGACAAGGCCAAGGAGAGCATTCGCGCGAAGTGCGTGCAGTACCTAGACCGAGCAGAGAAGCTGAAAGATTATTTACGAAACAAAGAGAAACATGGCAAGAAGCCAGTCAAGGAGAATCAGAGTGAGGGCAAGGGGTGAGTATGTGGAGATACAGCTATGGGGCCAGAGTCCCCGAGTGCATGTTCCTACTTGACGTGTTGTCATTCTTGATGCTAATGCTGCCTTGGACTTCTAGTGTGCCCTGCTTACAGGGTATCGGTCTGCTCACAACAAAACACCAGTCTAGTGTCTGATTTCCAAGTATGAAAGACAGGTTGGGGAAGGGACAGGAGACAGGTCAGCAAGAGGGTTTGCAAATGGGAAATAGGTGACGCAGGTCTGGGCAGCAGACAGCTGTTGGCATGGGAGCACGTTCCCCTTTAAGGTTTTTCTTTAGTTTTGTTTTGAGACAAAGTCTCACTATGTAATTTTGAACTTCATGCCTTCTCCGCCTTTGAATTCTCTGGGTCGTGACTACATGTTGTCTGTTTTTGAGTCCATCTGAAAAGTCTGACCGTTTGCCTTGGTGTTAAGTCCAGCCGAAACACATTTCCCTTAACAGCCCTTGGAAAGGCAGCTGCTTCTGTCATTATTCCTTTAGTGAGGAAGCGGGATAGGTTGTGAGTGTTTGCTGGAGGAGCATGGCCCTCACGTTGGGAGATCTCTGCTTGCCTATCCATCAGTGGTGCTGAACTGGAACAAACACACCACACACACACACACACACACAGTACACACATACACACCACACACACTACACACATACACACACACTACACACACACATACTACACACATACACACACACACTACACACACACACCACACACACACCACACACACCAGCCCTACAGAGCCTCCTTGCTCTCAGAATAGAGAACCAACTTGATCTTCTGTTTCCTTCCTTAGTAGCGACAGTGACAGTGAAGGGGATAATCCAGAGAAAAAGAAATTGCAAGAGCAGTTGATGGGTAAGAGGCCTGAGGTCCATGAAGATAGGGTGTGGCATGGGGCCTCTTCTGGGTCCACTTGAGCTCATGGGTCGGTCTGGTTCTTCTCGCAGGTGCTGTTGTGATGGAGAAGCCCAACATACGGTGGAATGATGTGGCTGGACTCGAGGGGGCTAAAGAGGCTCTCAAAGAAGCTGTCATTTTGCCAATTAAATTCCCACACCTTTTTACAGGTAAGGAAAGAATGCAGCATGGCACGCATAACTTTTTTTTTTTTTTTTTTTTTTTTTTTTGGTGTTTTTTTTTTTTTTGAGACAGGGTTTCTCTGTCTTTGGAGCCAAGGCTGTTACAGAGAAAAATCCTATCTTGAAAAACCAAAAAAAGAAAAAGAAAAAAAAAGTTTTTGTGGGCTGGGAATACCTCTTGATTTGTTTTTCCAGCAGTTGTAAAGCCCTGGTTTGGATGTACTGGTATACCCCTGTAATCTCGGCCCTTGGGAGGCAAGATGACTGGAAGTTCAGGGCCATTCTTGGCTACATCATGAGTTCTAGGTCAGTTTGAGATACATAAGACTTGAACTTTGAATAGACCATCTCAGTGAGCAAGCAGGGTCAAGAACCAGGGCTGGCCAGTATTTGAGGACTTAGGGGTCATTAACAAGATGTGGTTTGAGCTCCCAATAGGTGTTTGGTTCTCTTTACTGTAGCACAATTAATAAAAACTCAGAGATAGAAATTGGGGTTCAACCTGAAGGTCAGAAAAGCAAAACAGCCAGCCACTGTTTTGCTCTCTGATCTTCAGGCAAGCATTATTTATTAAAATACAAATGAAATGCCACTACACTTTACTTTTTTATTTTATTTCGTTTTATTCTTATTTTGTTTTTTTTTTCTTTTTAGAAACAGGGTTTCTCTGTGTAACAGTCCTGGCTGTCCTGGAACTCCCTTTGTAGACCAGGCTGGCTTTGAACTCATTGAGATCCACCTGCCTCTGCCTCCCAAGTGCTGGGATCAAAGGTGTGTGCCACCACTTCATGGCCTCTTCTAAAACCAGTGGTTTTATAGAACTTTCTCTTTCTGTAACTTATTTTAACATAAATTTTATAACTTTATTTTATTTTGGGTTTTTTTTTTTCAAGACAGGATTTCTCTGTGTATCCTTGGCTGTCCTGGAACTAGCTTTGTACAATAGGCTGGCCTTGAACTCACAGAGATCTGCCTGCTTTGGCTTCCCATGTGCTGGGATTAAAGGCGTGTGCCACCACCACCCAGGCAATAACTGTTTTTAGATTTGGTTTTATTTTATGTGTATTGGTGTTTTGCCTGCATGTATGTCTGTGCACCATGTTCATGCAGTTCCCTCGAAGGCTAGAAGAGGGTGTCAGATCCCCTGGAACTAGAGTTACAGTTGTGAACTACCATGTGGGTGCTGGCACCAAGCCTAGGTTCTCTGGAAGAACATCCAGTGCTGTTAGCTGAGCCACCTCTCCAACCCCATGACTTTTATTTATTTATTGTGTATGTATGGTATGTTCATGCATGATTATATATATGTTCCCTATGTGGGGATGCATGTATGGTATGTGTGCATATATGGAGGTAAGAGGAGGGTGTCAAGTGTCTTCCTCAATTGCTGTTGACCTTATATATTGAAGCAGGGTCTTTACTTGAACCTAAAACTCGATGATTCAGCTAGTATAGCCAGCTTCCTCTAGGGATCCCCTAGCTCTCTTCCCAAACGCAGGAGTGACGGGCGGGTCACCTCTCTCGCCTGGCGTCTCCCTGTGCGGGGGGGCTGCACTTTGGTCCTCGTGTGTAGGGCGAGTGTTCTGTCGCCTGTGCCAGCTTCTCCAGCCCTGCCTTCAACTTGTTACCTTTGCTTTGCTCATTTCTCCCATCAGAAAGCAGCTGACTTCTGTCCATTATTTATTACAGGCAAGCGCACCCCTTGGCGAGGTATACTGCTCTTTGGGCCCCCAGGCACAGGCAAGTCCTACCTGGCCAAAGCCGTGGCAACAGAAGCCAACAACTCCACCTTCTTCTCTGTGTCCTCCTCGGATCTGATGTCTAAGTGGTTGGGGGAGAGTGAGAAGTAAGTCAGCCGTCAGCTGTGCTGTGGCAGTCCTGGCAGCTGCTGGGAGTCCAGCTTCCTGGCCCCTTGAGATCACTTCCCAGAGACGGGAAAGGATGCCAGGCAGTTGTGGTACAGACCTCCAGCCCCAGAACTTGTAGGCAGAGACAGAAGAATCTGAGTTTAAAGCTAGCCTGGTCTACAGAGCGAGTTCCAGGATTTCTCTGCTACACAAGAGAAACCGTTTTCAAAAACCAACAAGAAACAAACACACACACACACACACACACACACACACACGCACGCACGCACGCACTCACGCACGAAAAGAACATATTGTTTTCTTTTTGGTTTTGTGAGACAGGATCTCATGTACCCCAGGCTAGTCACAAATTCCCTCTGTAGCTGAGGCTGGCCTTGAACTTCTGATTCTCCTAGTACTACCTCCTAAGCGTTGGGGTTACAGACACGTGCCACCAAGCCTGTAGAGTCAGTTTCTGTTGTGTATCCTCTTTGGGGCATCTGTGGGTTTAGCTTATTCCTCAATCTGATCTCCATTCTTTGCTGTGAAGCTGAGGCCTAGAGAAAAGGAAAGGATTCTTCCCGCGTCCAGAGCTAGCGAATGGGGCTCCAGGACTTGGGGCTGATGCCACAGCAAGTTCTTGGTTCAGTACTATTTGAGGGCTTGTCTGACCTGTTTTCCCTGTTACTGGATGTAACAACTGGATCTCAGGGTGGACATGTCTGGGAGTGTCCATGTCCTGACCCCTTTCTGACTCTCACAGGCTAGTCAAGAACCTGTTTGAGCTGGCCAGGCAACACAAGCCTTCCATCATCTTCATCGATGAGGTGGATTCCCTCTGCGGGTCACGGAATGAAAATGAGAGCGAGGCTGCCCGAAGGATCAAAACGGAGTTCTTGGTCCAGATGCAGGGTGTGTGCTGGCGCCGTGTCACTCCTTGGCCGCCTTCCACCTAAAGCCAACCCAGAACTCCATTCTGTAGCTGCACTGGCATGGCAGAGAGGCACTTATGATGCCATCTCTGCCAGCCTTATATGGGCTTGCATCAAAGAGAGGGTTGAGGCCTTTACCATGTTGGCTCTCCATCACTCCCAGAGCATGTGGTGCTATAGGTCTACCCAGGAAAGCCCCAAGACATGGTTTAGTTTCCCATGGGTCCTGGCTGTCTCTGTAGGCATCTTCAGTTGCTTGTCTCATTGTCCACAGGAGTGGGGAATAACAATGATGGGACTCTTGTTCTTGGTGCCACAAACATCCCCTGGGTGTTGGATTCAGCCATTAGGAGGAGGTGAGTATAAACTAGGAGCTTAGGGCTGATATCTTTGTCTAGCAATGGTCATTTCGTTACTAGCTGATGTCCATCCCATGTCTGCCCTTGCCTTGATGAAGTTGGGTATTGGACCTGGGTCACTCATTTTAAAATGCATGCTGCCTTTCCCTTCACATAATGCTGTGATCAGCTCTCATTTGATAACATGTATATATCTCTCCAGGTTTGAGAAGCGAATTTATATCCCATTGCCAGAGGAAGCGGCCCGTGCCCAGATGTTTCGGTTACATCTGGGAAGCACACCTCACAACCTCACGGATGCTAACATCCACGAGCTGGCCCGGAAGACAGAAGGCTACTCAGGAGCAGATATCAGCATCATCGTGCGGGACTCCCTCATGCAGCCGGTTAGAAAAGTACAGTCAGCAACACACTTCAAGAAGGTGAGTGGCAGCAGTCAGGAGGTAGGGTAGACTCTTGTGTTTTTGTTTTTTTAGATTCTTGACTGCTAAAGGTACATTCTCTGTGAGAGAACCAAGGATAGATTCCCCCCCACACCTCCCGAGACAGGGTTCCTCTTGTAGTCCTTACTATCGGTCCGGTCCTAGAACTTACTCTGTACACCGGCTGGCTTTGAACTCAAGAGATCTGCCTGCCTCTACCTCTGCCTCCCGAGTGCTGGGATTAAAGATGTGCGCCAACACCACCCAGCTCCAAGGGTAGATATTATGTACCCTTTTGCTCTAGCACTGAAGCTGTGCCACACATCCTCCCTGCAGTACTGCTGGAATATAATGATCTTCAGCTGAGGGAAACAGAAGCTAACAGCCAGCACCGAGCTGGAGGGCAGGGTGCACACAAACTGAATACTTGCCAACTGCCAGACACACAGTGGATGGACTTGCCTACTCACTCAGGCACATCTTTGTTGTGTGTCTGCTGTGGATCCTGCGGTGTGCCAGCACTGTCCTGGGTATAGGGAAGACAGTAATACAAACAACCAACAAGAAAAATGCTGGAGGCAGGTGGATCTCTGAGTTCGAGGCCAGACTGGTTTACAGAGCAAGATCCAGGACAGGCTCCAACACTACAAAGAAATCCTGTTTCGAAAAAAAAATAAAGAAAAAAAAAAGAGAGAAAGAGAAAGAAAGAAATGCTGATTTTTCTTTAACAAATAGTGACTGCCTGTCAGAGCATGTTGGAGACTGGGAGTCCCAGAAGTTTGGAGGGGTGGGCAGCTTGCTCTGTTAAAAGACACACTGTTGCGACCAGAGCCAGAGCTTGGAGTTGGGAAAAGCAGTCTAGGGGTGCATGGGCTGTTTCCCCAGTGCAGCTGACTTCAGTGGTGAAGCACAGCTGCTGCAGTTCCATTTATAGAGATGAATCTTGGTGGCACTGGAGACCAGCAGCTGAAGAGCTTGCTGTCCGCGGACCTCTCAGTGCACGTAGAGGGCAAACAATAACTTTCAGGAGTTGCTTCTTTCCTTCTGCCACATGTATCTGGGACATCAAACTCAGGTCCGCAGGCTCGGTTACAGGTGCCTCCCCCATCTCACTAGTCGGAACTCCTTTGTTTGAGACAGTTTCAATTAGTCCAGGCCAGAACCAAACTCTCCCTGTAGTTGAAAAGAACCTTAAATATCCTGCCTGTACCTCCTAAGAGCTGGGATCACAGGTGCTTGCCACCAGAGGGTTCTTATTTGTCTTGTTTTAGATGCTAATGTGGGGTCAGGGGCTATATGCATGGGTGTCATGACAGGTTTTTTAGGTAAAAGGACAATTCTGTGAATTTGGTTCTCTTCTACTTTCACGTGGGCTCCACAGATGGAACTCTTGTCAGGTTTACGTGGCAGGTGCCATTACCACTGAGTCGTCTTTCAGACCTCAGACCTGAGTTTTTAGGGACTTTCAAAGGAACTCTGCCCTCCTCCAACCTTGGTGACCTAGAGATCCCAGTATTCCCTTCAGGCCATCCTTAGGACAGCCACAACAGCCTGACAGTCTCTGCTTGGTTTCAGGTTTGTGGCCCTTCCCGCACCAACCCTAGTGTTGTGATTGATGATCTTCTGACCCCATGTTCTCCAGGGGACCAAGGGGCCATAGAGATGACTTGGATGGATGTCCCTGGTGATAAACTCTTAGAGCCTGTGGTTTGCATGGTAAGTGACTTACTGGGAGAGAAAACTGGGAATCTGAGTCTAAAAATACAAGTGAGTGTTTTCCTATTGTCCTGGCTCATAGCTCTCCCAGGGTAGCCTTTGGGGTAGTGGGTACTGAGGTTTTTGCTGAGACTCTGGGAACCTTTAAGAGGAAGAGTAAAGTCCAGACACTGATTGTCATTCCAAGGCCTGGCCTTTTGATCCATAATGAACCAGTGAAAATCTTTTCACATGGGTCTTACCCAGATAGCCTAGTGCTCTCCTAGTTTCGAGAGTTGTGGGGCCTGTTCTCTCTGGCAGCAGCCTGTGCTGTGGGTGAATGCAGTAACGGAAGCTACCGATGGGATGGGGTGAAGTAGTCCTGCAGAGGGAGAGGTGTGTGGACATGATATGCAGTCTGCACTGGGGTGACCTCAGAGACAGGCCTCTTGCCAGTCTAGCCAGCACAACTAGAGAGGAGGCGCTGAGGACCTGGAGCACTGGTTTTCAGCTGTATGCTTGCTTGTGTCTCTGCAGTCAGACATGCTCCGGTCTTTAGCCACCACCCGGCCCACAGTGAATGCAGAAGACCTCCTCAAAGTAAAGAAATTCTCAGAAGACTTTGGACAGGAGAGCTAAAGCTTCACGTTGGTCATGAAATTGGGAGTTTGACTGGAGCAAATTCATGGGACTTCCTACACCAGTGGCCAGGCTGCCTGGCTGCCAGCCTAGTGGGATGATGGAGGGGCCTCCCCAGCTGCAGAGATGCTTGGCCATGGAGGACACTCGGACACTGGTTCTGCACACTCCACTCTTGGATGCTCACACTCTTTGCCCTGATCTATTTTTTTTTGTTTTGTTTTTGTTTATTTTTAACTTTTGTTCCCCTAAATTAATGCTGCTTTGATTTCTGTCTTGTTTATAAATAAAGAGAAAAAACATCTGGAAGCGTTAAGGGTTGGGAGCCACTAGGCCCCTGATCCCACTCCTTTCTTCTTAAGTCCGACTACTTGAGAGCTGACCATGGGAAAGTAGGAAAAGCCATCCCATCGTTCTAAGTTTCATCTGGAGCTTCAGGTCTTCCTTGCGGGAGCTGATGGCTTCCATCAGGAGAGATGAACAGTCATGCAGGGTTTTATTGATGCCTTTCCTGACTGAGAACTGAGCCAGCCTCTGCTGGTCCTTCCCCGGAGATGTCTAATAAACCCTTTCCCTTCTTGAGCTACTTGAGTCTTCTCATTTTTTATTCTACTATGGGATTCTTTGAGAGTGGAGCTTACTTCTAGCAAGGCCCTCTTCACTGTTTTCTTTCCTTAGCAGGACAGGAAGTGGGAGTGTTCTTCAGGCCTGCAGTCCAGTCAGGTGATAAGTCCTACAGGCCCTAAGGCTCAGAAGTGCGGCAATAGTTTTGCTATCTTTTGTTTTGACACAGGGTTTCAAGTAACTTTGGCAGACCCTGAACTCACTGCCTAGGGGAGAATGACCTTGCTGGGCGCCTTTAATCCCTGCACTCGGGGAGGCAGAGGCAGGTGGGTCTCAGTGATCAAGGCCAGCCTGGTCTACAGAACTCGTTCTAGGACTGGCTCCAAGCTACTGGGAAACCTATCTCGAAAAACAAAAACAAAAAAAAAAATTTTGAACTCCTGATCCTCCCGCTTCAGGCTCCTAAGTGCTGGGTTAGGAATGGTAATGTTAGGTCTCTGTTCCCATAAACAACTTAGTAACTGCTGCTGAACAGATGTTGCCCAGTTTAGGTCTCCAGATAAAGCAGCCCCAAAGATGCTGTGTGACACAGATCACAATAGAGGCACGTGTATACACTGTAAAGGAATTGTTCTAACCTCCAAAAACTGCTATTATTCCTCTATATTTTACCTTCCTCGTGCCAGGAATCAAACCTACATCTCTACATTAAGTACTATTGTACCCATGAGCTTTATATGCCCCAGCTCTAAGTGTTCTATCTTGAAAACCTGTTTTCTTTGCTGATTGAAAGTGGCTGATAGAAGTTTTGGTCTTTTAGATCTTAATTGTGTGTGTGTGTGTGTTTTGTGTAGTTATTTGTACTGAGAATGTTTGCCTGCCCAATTCTGTTCATGCAAAATTGTCAGGGAATACCCACTCCTTCAAGGGTATATTTCTACCCATGCTGTAACATACTCTGTCGAAATCTGCTTTCAGGACAAGCATTTCTATAATCTTCCTTTATCTCAATCCAGCACACACTGGCAGTCCACTGTTTACTGTTAGATTGGAACCAATTCCAAGTTGAAGCACAAAAAGATGTGCCCGTCTTAACCCGAAGTGTCTGCACGCCGATTTTCCAGACCCTCGGGCAGTCAAGAGGGATTCAGTCATTGACCTCCACCCAGTGGAGGTTGGTAAATGTCCCACTGTCCATTTTGTCAATGAACAAGCAGCCCTGCAAATGATCCATCTCGTGCTGGATGATTCGGGCTGTCCACCCACTTGCTGACCACACCACCGGCTCTCCTCTGGGGTCCAGTCCTGCAAAGAAAGTTACAGGCTGGCTGAGGTGAGGCTCTTCCCAATGTGCTTAACCTCCTGTCTCTATTTCCTAATTCCTGCCCTGGTTATGCCTATTTATATTCTATCTACAGAGGCAGCATCCGAAAGTGAATATGGACAAATGCCAACTTTTTTATTCAGCCTGATTCCCAGCTCTACTACAGGACAAGGATAAGAAACCCCCTCCTCAAAGCTTTCTCGGGTGCTATGTATCAAAGATACTTCAGCTTGGCACAGTAGCAGATAATAACCACATTCTATAAGACAACGTGGACAGGCATGGAATGGTTTGTTGCTCTAGCTGGATAAAGCTGGATCCCGCTTTCTTAGACAAGCCCACCATGACATGTAAACTAGGAAAAACGTACACATTTATATGGGAATCTATATACACACCTATGAGAGAGGAGAGACAGATACAGGCAGATTCCCTATCTAAGTCTCCCCGGCTGGCACCCTGCGTTCCATCTACGCGGGTTTTGCCCTGCTCTTCAGGAGTCCTTGTCATCAGGACTTCGGGAATCCTGAGTTCCCTGTTCTCTCGGGTCCGGCTAAGTAGAGCACGGCCACCCCGCCGCCCCCGTCCCCTGCACCTGAGATCTGCACAGCCTGGAAGCGAGGCACACACGCCAGGAAACCGGCAACGCTCTCGCAGCCCTCGGGGAAGGTGACCAGGCGGTTGTCCAGCACCCTCAGGCTGGGGTTCACCAGCACTCGAAGCGGGAAGGGCTCCATCTGACGCAGCTCGCGCAGGCGCGGTGAGAAGGTGCGGAAGAGCGCGTCGGGGAACTCGAGCGCCAACACTTGCAGCGGCACCCCCAGCTGCGGCGCACTCAGACCCAGGCAGCGCCGCCGTCGCATCACCTGCACCAGCCGCCCCACGAGCCGCTGCAGCTCCGGCCCCGCCAGCTGCGCGGGTTCCACCGGGGCCGCCACAGTGCGCAGCACTGGGTCCCCGACCTGGCACACGCGCGAGTATGGCGGCTGCGGTGCGCCCCATACGAGGCGCCTCAGGTACCGCCAGTAGGAGCGCGTGCGCGCGGGGCCCTCTAGGCCGGCCGACGAGCTGCAGCTCCGCACCCCGCCCAAAGGGACCCGCGCCGCTACCAGCAGCCCACCCAGCAGCCCCATGGCGCCGAAACCGCCGCGACCCGTCCTCCAGCTAGCGCCAGGGACGCCGGGAAGCGTAGTTCCCGCGCGACTTCTGGGACCAGTCATCGGAGACAGCAGCCAGGTGGCGGTAGTCGGTCGGCTTTATTAAAGCTCCCATATACCATAGTGCCCCGCGATATCCTAGGCAAAGCAGTCTCAGCCTCCACACGAGCGGCGACCTTCCCTCTCCAGATGCCGCGGGCAGCGCTGTGTCTTTAGTCCTGCTCCCCAGCCTGGATGCAGGGAACACTGCCTATGGTTCCTCATTGGGTGGCTGGGCGGGCAGCGGCTCCCCCTCCACTGGCCCCCCAGGCAGAGGTTCCTCTGGTTCTCCCTTCTCTGACTCGCCCTCGGGGGCCGCTGAAGTAACTGGTTCCAGGCCAGGCTGCTCCGCAGAAAGCTCTTGAGCTGGGGCCACGAGGTCGGGCACAAGCTCCTGGCCATCTAGACAGAAGACTGTCTCTCTCTTAGGCAGGATAAACGCGAGAGGCTCCTGGATAGCGCTGATGTTCACATGCCCAAGGTTTCCGTGCTTGGAGAGCTGGGTGGGTGAAATGCCTAACCCAGATGGTAGGAAAAATGAAACGGCAAATAAGTTATTAAATTCAACGCAGAGACCATGGTGGGGGCGCTTAGGGTAAAGAACTGACACAATACATATTCCAATACTGCGAGAACATACTTGTAATATATTAAGACTGTTTTGTTACACTGGAGCCCCACGGTAAGGGTGGTTGGAGCAGGAGCCAAGAGCCATTAGAGTCCTGGGATAGACACCAAGAGAAAGGGCTTGTGGAGAACAGCCACCCTTAGACAAGGTCATCACTGACCCCGCTGCCTGAGGAGGAGCTGTGTCTCCCCTCAGTCCTACTCCATAAGAGATCTGTAACTGAGGGAGTTTTGTTTTTGTTTTTGTTTTTTTACTGGTCTTATTTTTTGAGACAGGGTCTCTCTATATAGCAATGGCTCTCCCGGAATTCACTAGACCAGGCAGGCCTCCAAATCACAAAGATCCACCTGCCTCCTGTCTCCCAAATCCTGGGATTACAGGCCTGTGCCACCAAGCCCAATGAGACACAGAAAAAAAAATTTTGGTTTTTTTTTTTTTTCTAGCCAGAGTTTCTTTCTGGGTAGCCCTGGCTGTGCCGGAACTGACTCTGTAGACCAAGTTGGTCCCAAAGTTAGATCCACCTGCCTCTGCACCATTTCTCTAGGAGGTGGAGGTATGCAGACTAGGAGTTTAAGGTCATCCTCCAATACACAGCAAGGGCTACAGGAGACTCTTGTCTAAAAAAACAAACAAAAAACAACAAAACCACTTCTCTGAATATTTTATATAAAGGTAAGCACACAATAGGTGGTCCTTTTGTGACTGGCTTCTTCCGCTTGCCCTGATAATCCACATAGTGTATGATTCCATTTCTATAAAATGTTCAGAAACGACAGATCAACAGCAAAAGTTTGTCAGGTACAACTGAAGAGTGTCTACCAATGGGATCTTAGAGTGACAGACTTCTAAAACAGGTGCTGGTAACGGCTAACCCACCTTTGTGTGTTTTCAGAAAGGCACTGACTCATGCACACAACACTTATGTAACTAAATGCCTGTAAAGCAATTTAAAACTTCATACTCTCAAGACAGAAGTGGTGTGTGTCTGTGACCCCAACCCCTGGATGGGAGAGGCAGAATGACCAGAAGTTCAAGAATGACTTTAACTACATAGCAAATTCAAGGCCAGCTACATGACTTAAATTAAAAATATTCACATACTCATACCCACACACAGACTTTACATCAATACATAATTAAAAATAATAAAAATAGGCTAGGTGGTGGTGGCACACACCTTTAATCCAAGCCATTCAGAAGGATCTCTGAGTTTGAGGCCAGTCTGGTATACAGACTGAATTCCAGGACATCCAGGGCTACATATGAGACCCTGTCTGAAAACAACCAAAAACAACAATTATAATAAAATCATAGAAGAAAACCAGAGCTAGGTGTCATGGTTCATGCCTTTAATCCCACTCTGGAGAGACAGAGGAAGACAGATCTCTGAGTTCCAGGTCAGCCTGGGCTACACAGATCCTGTAACAAAAGGTAAAAAATTTAAAAATCTTTCCTTTTTCTTACCTAGAGTCTGGGCTATCTGAGCTGGCGGGAACAGGACTTGAAGACAGCGGTTCAGATACGGAACAAGGTCTTCCAGGAAGGCAGTGCAGAACTGGACGAAGATTTCAAGCTCCCCACTGCTGAACGCAGCCTCTTCAGCACGATGGAATGCCAGGATTGTTTTGGTTACCTACAAGACAAGAATGACAACCTCAGAGAAGTCTGCTGCTGCTGACGGTATGGACAGCACAAACGTGCAGCATGAAGAAAGGTCTTTCACAGCGGGGTGGTGGGGGAGCACTCAGGAGGAAGAGGCAGGTTGATCTCTGTGGGTTCAAGACCAGCCTGGTCTACAGAGCGAGTTTCAGGACAGCTAAGGCTACACAAAGAAACCCTGTCTTGAAAAACCAAAAAATAAAAAAGGAAGTTAATCATTCTCAACACTACATTTCATTGCTATCTTGTTCAAATTCAGCACTGGGTCAACAGTGACACTATTGTGTCACATCACTGGTGGATTGATGACCCAACTTGTTACGTTCTAGTATGGCTCCCAGTTCCAGTAGAGAAACATCATGAAATAATACAGGGGAGATGCTCTCCTGTTCCCTGAGGAAGAAACAGCCATGAGCTATCTATGGTAGATAGCCTCTAGAAACTGAGTTCTGTAACTTTTCCAATGGCATGGGGTGACACCGGACAACTGGAATGAACTCCTGATGGAGCCAGAGAACTAACTCCAGCAGACACCTGGACCCAGCTAATGCCTCGAATACGGCCTGTGAGACCCTGAGCAGAGGACCCAGTGGGCCTGGATGCCTGGCTCACAGATACTGTTTTAAGCTGCTGAGTTAACGGGAATCTGGTTGAATGACTGCCACAGGTACTCTACCTCATAGCTTCTTCCAGGATCATCCCCACAGAGTCATCATGCTCTATCAGAAAACCATTAAGACCACACTGAACTTCTCCAATCAGCAGGCACCATGCTTATATGGACTGGTTTAACACAAAAGCCTGGCTGGCTGTTAACAAAGGCAGACCAAGGTAGAAGAAAATCACCCACCTTGGCAAGGGCATCCTCCAGGGCCCGAGTCACATCCTGTGCTAGGGCCACAGGGCAGCAGAGACGCAGATCGTTGAAAGCAACCAAAATGTTGTTGAGGAAGCAGGCAAGCGGCGGGAAGTCTAGGAGTACCATGGGTGGCTGCAGGGTCCCGGGTTGTGTGGTCGGCACCGCAGCAGGCATGTTACTGCTGCCCAGGATGGCTGCAGCTGAGATGAGGGTGTACGAAGTCATTTCATCCTGGAATTTCTCTACTGCTTCCTCAACTGCTTTCTGGAAAGAGTTGAGTGCCACTCTCTGGAAAACAGGAGCCAACTGGCCCCGGAAATCAGCCCCCACCCGGCTGAAGGACAGCCCAAAGTACATGCACTGGCCCAGCAGAGAATCCAAGCGCCCTCCTATACCCCGGCAAAGATCAGTCTCTAGCACTTGCAGGAACTGTGAGATTTTCTGCAGCACCCAGCCATGGAAGATGGCACCCTCATTCACGGTGTTCTCTCCCATGGCAGATGGCAGCAAGGGGTCCTCATCCGAGAAGATGGCACGGTACTGAGTGATGATATCAAAGAGGTGGACCCGGCAGGCCTCAATGGTTTTTGTGATATGGAAATAAGGATCATCATTAGGAATGGCAGTCAGGATGGAGCGAAGCCAAGCATCCCGGGCCTGAAGAAACTTCACCCTCAGCTCAGCCTCAGTGAAGACATCCATGCGCCGGAGATAGCCAATGACACGCAGGCAGGCTGGGAGCTGGATGTTGGTCCTCAGTTGCTGGATCAGCTGGCTCAGCATCAGCTGCATGGACTGGCGCACTTCATTCACGATGCTCTGACAACAGACACTGGGTCACACACTGGGAAAAGAACTCTGAGACCCATCCTGCTAACCTGGACTCCAGGGGCCAACATTCTTACGGCTTTCCCAGCAAATAGTGGATTTCTAAAGCTTACACCTGCAGGTTTACAGACATCTGCTTGCATAACTCTCTTGCTCAGAAATCCTCCTACGATTTCCCATTGCAATCAACAAACTACCAACTAGTCATCATGACCTCCAGGCCCTGCCTGATGCTCCAGCATTTCTCATTATAGTCTAGGGAGAGCGCTGGTTTGGGATTCCTCAAACACTCCAGTTTCTTTCCACCTCGCCCTATCTGCTTCTCCTCCTTGCTGCTGTCTCCCTCGATCTTCAAGCCCTGGGTCTTTCTCACCCTGACCATGCTGGCAAAGCAGCACCCCAACAACCTTTCCCAGCTCTTTACCCTAGTCCCCAACACAGTTTATTTATTTATTTTCTGAGACAAGGCAAGCTGGCCTCAACGTCACTAAATAGCTAAAGATGGCCTTGAAGGGTTGATCCTCTTGCCTCCACCTCCCAGGGGCTGGGTTTATAGGCATACCCCCACCATGCTTGCCTGGCTTTCTCTGGCTTATTTCCTCAGATGTTTACCAATATCTGCAATACTAGTTTTTACATTTATTTATTTTTCTTTAACATGCATTGGTGTTTGCCATGGCTATCGGGCCCCTAGGAACTGGAGTTACAGTTGTGGACTGTCATGTGGGTGCTGGGAAATGAACTCGGGTCCTCTAGAAGAGCAATCAGTGCTCTTAACCCCTGAGCTATCTCTCCAGCCCCTGCAATATTATTATTTGTTAATTATCAGACTTCACTAGAATAGAAATTTCGTGGGAGCCATGGCCTTAACTTTGTTCACCTGGTAATCCTGCTACCTGAGGCAGTGTCTGGCACATAAGCAATATGATCTTTGGCCAGGCGGTGGTGCACGCCTGAAATCCCACTACTAGGGAGACAGAAGCAGGCAGATCTCTGTGAGTTTGAGGTTAGCCTAGTCTGTAGAGTGAGTTCCAGGATAGCCAAGGCTACACAAAAGACAAAACACTGAACAAAAACAATAAAACCAAAACAACAACAGAAAAGATCCTTGAATGAGTGAGCCAATATCTTCTGTTCAGTTTACCTGGCTGGCAGAAATTGATAGGAAATATGCAAAGGTTTCTACTTTTAAGCTTAGTCACAAGCACAGAACTAATAATTACGAGACGTCAGCTTGAGGGCCCTCTGGGCCAGCTGGCTACCTGGATGACAGGGATGGTGGAGTATTTCCTTTCTAGTCGGCGAACGTAGGCGGCAAGCTCCAGGGCCTCTTCGTAATAGCTGTTTCGGACACAGGTGTCCATAAGCTGGGGAATCTCTAAAATCTCCAGGATTTCTGTGTGCCGGTTTAGAGTCAGGGTGTTCATCCGGCGGTTAGAGCTGATCTCCTCGGCCTCCTTCACAAAGTTCCTAGAACCCATTAAGAAAATGTATTTCCTCACTGTTTTGCACAGTAGTTACCAAGCATTTATTGGACATTGGGCTCAATAGTCCGCCTGGTTTATTTAAAATCTTCCCACAGGGCTGGGTGTGGTGATGTACACCTCGATTCCAGCCTTCCAGAGGCTGAGGCTGAAAGAGTTCATGGCTCTTTTTCTACATAGTGACTCTCAGGCTAGCCAGGGTTACAGTTAAAACCCTGTTTAAGAATCCTCATCTCAAACCTATAACTCCTATTATAATTCAAGAAACTTTTTTGAGACAGGGTTTCTGTTCATAGCCCTGGCTGTCCTGGAACTCTTTCTGTAGGCCAGGCTGGCCTCAAACTCACAGAGATCTGCCTCCCTCTGCCCTACGAGTGCTGGGATTAATGACATGACACCACCAGCTGGCTAAAGAAATATTTTTTTTAATACTTTATTTTTGTACCTTGTTGCAAAGGTGTCAGATCCCCTGGAACTGGAGTTACAGACAGTTGTGAGCTGCCATGTGGGTGCTGGGAGTTGAACCTGGGTCCTCTGGAAGAGCGGCCAGTGCTCTTTTTTTTTTAAAAAAAAATATTTATTTATTTATTATGTATACAGTATTCTGTCTGTGTGTATGCCTGCACACCAGAAGAGGGCACCAGACCCCATTACAGATGGTTGTGAGCCACCATGTGGTTGCTGGGAATTGAACTCAGGACCTTTGGAAGAGCAGGCAATGCTCTTAACCACTGTGCCATCTCTCCAGCCCCTTGAAGAAACTTTTCAAGACCGCATCATCAATTGATGACTTACGAAGTCATCGAGATGGCTCAGTGGGTAAAGGTGCCTGTGCCAGGCACCCTGTCGACCTGAGTTTAATCCCTAGATCCCACATAATGGAAGAAGAGCTGTTTTCTGACTTCCACATGCACGTGGTGGCACCCATCTCCCTCCATGGCTTGTAGATCTGGATGGCTGCAAGGATGGCCACATTTGGGGCTGAACTGCTCTAGGCCCATGAAGAACTAAGGCAAGGCAAGGCACCTGGGCTCTCTGGACCTGTCTCTTCGTTGGTTAAATAGTAAGAAGACCCCTCACAAAGGCATGAAAGTTAGAGACAGGTAAGATGGCATGGATGGGGCCGGGTGGCAGCAGAGGTGCACCCCTTTAATCTGAGCACTCAGGAGGCAGAGGCAGGCAGATCTGAGTCTGAGGCCACCCTGGTCTACAGGGGGATTTCGGGACAGCGAGGGTTACACAGAGAAACCCTGTCTTGGGAGGGGTGGGGGGTAGACATTCATGAAGTACTCAGGACCTGACAAAAGCAAATGTATAAAAAGAGTAAACAATTTCCTTACTGGCTGTTGGGGCTGTAGAGCTGGCTCAGCAAGCACTGCTCTTGCAGGGACTCAGGCTCAGGTCCCCACACATACCACCCCAGTGCCAAGGATCTGACACCCCTTCTGGCATCCTTGGGCACATATGGTGCTCAAACATACGTGCAGGCAAAACACTCATACACATATTTTTAATAGCTATTAATATTTTCTCAACAGAGCCCTAACTAGCCTACAAGCCACACTCTTGCTGAGTCCCTCAGGTCTTCATGTGATGAGCTGCTGTTCGGCCTTTATTCTTTCTCTTTGGCTTTCTCCACTTCTCTATGGTAACTCTAGAAATTGGCTTGTAAGTCCTGAATCTCTTTTCAGGCACAGAGGGTATATAAGGCTGGATAACTAAGGGTATAAGAGCGGGAACCTACGAAGCAGTATAGCTCAAAAAGAAAATGTTTTTTACGACCTATAATGTTCCCAAATAGGATTTCCATGTCAGCCTCATTATCAATGGAAGTTTCAAAGCAGATAGCCTCCAACCCAACCTGTTGAATATTCCTAATTATAAAGATGCATATATAGTAAGCAGACGTTTATAGTGTTTTATATATATATAGTTATTTATATATATATAGGTAGTTATATATATATATATAGTTATATATAGTATGCCGGGCCCAATGTGTTGATACAATGTCTAGACACGTAGCTCAGGATGGCCTGAACTCAATACTCAGACTTGGACTTCAAGACCTTGCGCTTCAAGTGCTGGAATCACAGTTTGTGTCAACAAGACGGGCTGAATTTTTATTATTATTTAATACAACAGCCTATGAGGGAGTGGTGGACTCCTGGCTTCCAATTCTGACTTGGAAACTTACTAGCTGTGTTCTCGGACAAGTCAGTTCACTTCGACGTCCTCGTCTGTAAAGTTAACAACGACGGTACCTACCTAGGTGGCTGTGGTGAAATTTAAGTGGGTTAATAAGGCGACAGGGAGAGAGCTGTGCGCATCCTGTCAGCTACAGATATGGGCCTCTCAGCATTAGGCCAGCCGCACCTGCAGCTCTGCTGAAAGCTGGGCAGACGGTCGAGCAGGTGACCGAGGGACGTCTCCACGTCGCCAAAGAGACGGTGGATGCGCTCGGTGCATTCGGCACCGCGAATGAACGTCTTGTAATTGGCGAAGGCCAGGTCGCGCGTCTGCTGCAGCAGCTGGGCCCTCTCCTCCGCCAAGCGCTCGGGCTCCCGTCGCAGCCGGTCCAGCCCCGAGCCGCTCAGCTCCCGGAGGTAGCGGCCCACGTCCGGCCGCTCACGCCACTGGGCCTCGGGGAAGCGGTCGCGGAAGAGCGACGCCAGAAGTCCCTCATCTTCCACCTCCCCCAGCGCGGCTGCTGTGGCCGTCGCCATGGCCGAAGGAGGTGCGGAGGACTGGAGAGTCACAGCAGTCGCCATCTTACCAGCCAGCCAGCTAGCCACACGGTCACTTCCTCTCCAGACCCGGGAGGGCGCTGGTTTCGCGCCTGGAACCGGAAACGGTTGGGAAACAGTTCCTTTCTCTATAGTTCCGCCACCCAAGCCAGCTTTCCGGTCCCCGGAGGTCCACCGAGGTAGGTGGCACTAGCACAGAGAACACGTGGCACAGGGCTAGAAAGGCACGCTTTGGTGTTGCCAGGAAGCCGGGTAAGGTGACTTCCGTTTCCGTCTCTCCGGGCACGAGGATCCCGGGAGCCGGGCTAGCAGGAAAATGCGGCCCTTGACAGAAGAAGAGACCCGAGTGATGTTTGAAAAGATCGCGAAATAGTAGGCACCCGAGAGGCGGACGAGGGGCGGGCGTGCGGGGAGCGGGGAGCGGGGACGCGGCCCTGGGGCGGGACGGTCCCGGCGCAACCTCCAGTCTCCTTTCTGCCCTCAGCATCGGGGAGAATCTGCAGCTCCTGGTGGACAGGCCCGACGGCACCTACTGTTTCCGACTGCACAACGACCGCGTGTACTATGTGAGGTGAGGTGGGGCTTGGCGCGCACCGTGTAACCGGGCTGGAGGCTCGCGTCCGTCGGTGGCCGTCACCCAGGCACCTTCCTCCCTCGTCCTTGTAGTGAGATGATCCTGAAGCTGGCCGCCAACATCTCCGGGGAGAAGCTGGTTTCACTGGGGACGTGTTTTGGAAAGTTTACCAAGACCCACAAGTTCCGGTTGCACGTTACAGCGCTCGATTACCTTGCACCCTATGCCAAGGTATGTGGAGCTGGTCTACTTTCTGCCATCGGGGATGGAGTCGAGGAGGACGGCTAGGTCAGCACAGACTCATTTACATGGAGTTCCTGCCAGTGTCAGCTCCAGATGCTTGTAGGTATTGCTGCTTGGGTATGCTTAGGAAGGGATGTGGACCTAAGGATGCCGCGTGGCTGCATAGCCTAGAAACTTGTAGGGAAACAGACCTCCACAGTATCAGCCAGTGAGCAGAGAGCAGAAGTGGCTGTAATAAGAAGGATCCTGGGGGGGGGGGGGGAGGAGCTAGAGAGATGGCTCAGAGGTTAAGAGCATTGCCTGCTCTTCCAAAGGTCCTGAGTTCAATTCCCACATGGTGACTCACAACCATCTGTAATGGGGTCTGGTGCCCTCTTCTGGCCCGCAGGCACACACACAGACAGAATATCGTATACATAATAAATATTTGTTAAAAAGGATCCTGGGGTCCAAAAAAAGAAACTGTTAAGCTGTCTGTCATGTAAATTATAGTGTTGAGATGTAGAGTTGAGGAAGGAACTCCAAGGCAAAAAGTTTAGGGTCCAAACAGTTTAAAGGGAACGTGTCTGTTTGTCCGTTTGTTCAACCCGCTCCTCTCCTTTAACACAGAAGCAGCAGCTACTCTCACTACAGGGTAGAGCTAGCGTTTTTGTCTCTTTGTTTTTAACCCTCTTTCAGTATAAAGTGTGGATAAAGCCTGGAGCAGAGCAGTCCTTCCTGTATGGAAACCACGTGTTGAAATCCGGTCTGGGCCGAATCACTGAAAACACTTCTCAGTACCAGGGAGTGGTGGTTTACTCCATGGCGGACATTCCTTTGGTGAGTAGAGACGGGAGCATTTTGGTAGGGGTGTTGCTTCAGTCCGCGCACCTGTGAGAGTTACCTCTCAGCATCCTCAGCATCTCAGAGATACAGCTGTTTTAATAAAGCTTTTTGTTTGATTTCTTTTTTTTTTTTTTTTTTTTTTTTAAGTGAGTGAATTGGTGTCTGTTCAATTCCAGGGTTTCGGGGTAGCAGCAAAGTCTACTCAAGACTGCAGGAAGGTGGACCCCATGGCGGTTGTGGTGTTCCATCAAGCAGACGCTGGGGAGTATGTGCGGCATGAGGAGACACTGACTTAGGATGGTCAAAGGACTTAGCTTTGTTTCCTGTGTGCAGACATCATCATGTTAGATTTGGACAGCACTGATATATGCAACTTGGATTCTTACTCAATGGAAATGGCTAAAAATAGGGTTCCAGGCCCACTTTGACTACTTGGCAAGTTCAAGGCTAGCCTGGACTACGTGGTGAGACCCTGTCACAAAACTGAAAACAAACAAACCAAAAGCTGTTGTGCATTGAGTAAATAGTGTCTCTTCTCCATCTGCATCACCTTTAAATCAACAGACTTGTTCTGGTAGCGAGTTCTAAGTCACTGCACTAACGGCAGGAGCCTTTATTGTTATCTGTGATAACCCTTTTGCAGGCTAGTAAGAGCATCTTGGACTTTTTATTAGCATCTTAAAGATAGAAGCAGTCATATAAGAATAGTAGGCTCTGCTGTGATCTTACAGATGGGATTTAGTAAAAAGAATAGAAGTGGTTCAGCTATTTTTCTTTGTGGTAAGCGGTGTGTGGTGTGGAAGATCCTGCACTCCAGCCTCGATTCTGCTGCCTGCCGGTTGTGTGGTAATGGACAAGTCGCTCCACTTAGACACGCTTCATTTTCTTCCTTTGTTAAAAGGGGGGAAAGGCCATGAAACTATTGAGTGTGGTTGTACACACCTTTAATTCCAGCATTGTGGAGGCAGAGGCAGATGGATCTCTATGGATTCAAGGTTAGCCTGTTCTGCGTAGGGAGTTCCTGACCAGCCTAAAAAACAAACTCAAACCCCACAAAACTGGAAAAACATCTTTAATCGTCAGTGTAACAGTCGTATTCGGAATTAAAAATAATGATTGTAAAGCTTCTTGCATAGGATCTGGCAAATAGTTTTGGAATAAATACTTAAATATATTTTTAAAAGAATTTTAGATTTATTTTTTGTGTATGAATGTTTTGTTTGCATGTACGTGTGTGTATGTATGTGCCTCATGACATGGAGGCCAGAAGAGGGTCTTGGATTCCCTGGAACTATAATTACAGATGTATGTGAGCTGCTGTGGGGGTGCTTAGAATCAAATTGGGTTTTTCCCAGAGCGGCCCGTGCTCTTACACCATTGAACAGTCTCTCCGACCGCCATTTTAAAAAACTATGTGAGCCAGGCATGATGGCGCACACCTTTGCTCCCAGCACTCAGGAGACAGAGGCAGGTGGATCTCTGAGTTCAAGGCCAATCAGTAGTCTATAGTGAGTTCCAGGACAGCTAGGGCTATGTAGAGAAACCCTGTCTCAAAACAGAAAATGGTGTTTGTGTGAGTATATTCTACTTGGATACTAGTATCCTCAGAGGCCAGTCTTTGGAGTTAAAGGCAGTTGTAAGCTGCCATATGTTGGTGTGTTAGAAACCAAATTCCCGTCCTCTGAAAGAGATGGCTCTTAACTGCAGAGCCACCTTCCCTGCCTGTGTTGAAACATTTTTGTTATTTTTAATTGAAACAGGGTCTCACTGTGTATTTGAACTCAGAGAGAACCATCTACCTTTGAAGTGCTGGAATTAAATGGGTGAATACTACAGTGGGCTCAGAACATTTTTTTCTTTTTTTGAAATGATTTGTCTGTAGCCCTGGCTGTCCTAGAAGTTGCTCTGTAGACCAGGCTGGCCTCGAACTCACAGAGATCCACCTACCTCTGCCTCCTGAGTGCTGGAATTAAAGGCGTGCACCGCTAACACCCAGCATCTTTATGTTTTTGAGCCAGGGTCTCACATTGTATCTAAGTTGGTCTGAAACACTAAGTCGTCAGGCAGTCTGTCTTAGCCTCTCAAGCGGTGGTCTTGTAGGTCGGTGTCACCGCACCTAGTTTCCAAAGGTAACCGCCTTTAAAATATTTTCGACCACGGGAAGGCACTGTAGGGCCCGCAGGGTAGCTCAGTGGGTAGACTGGTAGAATGATGGGGCATGTGCCACCAAGTCTGATGCTGAGTCCAGTCCCTAGGACAAGGTAGGAGGGAATGCTGACCGTCACGGTCCTATCCGATGGATGAAAAACTCCTTAAAGCCGCTCAGCAAAGCTCTGCTTCGTCCCATCAGCTCCCTCTGAGAGCTTTCTAACGTATTTTGAGATACAGTCTTGAACTGTTGAGGCTGATCTTAGTGCTTCCACCTCTGGGATGCTAGGGTGCACACCTGTGTGCCCCACTCATTCATCTGGTGCTAGGATCAAAGCCAAAGCCGTTGCCCGCAAAGCAGGGCCCCTGTCGACTGAGCTCTGCCTTCCGAACCCCCTGCCAGGGCTTCCATTACCTTCTAAGTGGAGTCTGAAGATGAGGGCACAGCTGTGTAGAGGCTGCTATTTTCCAGTGGGGGTGGTGTACACACCTTGGCAGACGCAAGTGAACCTCTTGAGTTTGAGGCTAGCTGGATCTCCACAGTAATTTCTAGGCCAGTCAAGGCTACATACTGAAACTGTCTCAAAAACTGGTATTTCATTTTAGCACATAATATGTATTTTAGAATAATCAGCATCAGAACTCACTTTTTTATTAACACTTGCATTTATTAATGAACACAAATAGGATTTAAGTTGATTTTTTTTCCCCTCCAAAAAAACTGATTGGACCAAAGATTTGGCAAAGATGCCGTAGATCAGCATCTCAGCTTTGTGTCAGCAGTGGAGCCAGAGAAAAGACGTTTCAAGAAATACAGCTGAAGGACCCCAGAAAGAACAATAACGAGGCTCTGGGCTGCGGACCACCAGTTCACGTAGGTGTAGGTGGACTGAAGAAGGAGAAAGTCAGCCACTTTCCTCATCCTGGCAAAGTTGTAGAAGCGCCACACGTGGAAAATATGGATCTCTACCCTTCGTGTACTGTCCTGTGGGAAAGGAGGAAAGCTGCTTTGGCTGCTGCTGGGCCTCTCCTGACTAAGCTAACTTACTTAAGTCATGGTACTCACGACTCTGACATACATAAGGCTCTAGAACTCGGCAGGCAGAGGCAGGTAGATCTCTGCGAGTTCCTGGCAAGTTCCAGGGCAGCCAGAGCTGTTACACAGAGAAACCCTATCTTGAAAAACCCAGCTGGGCAGTGGTGGTGCATGCCTTTAATCCCAGCACTCAGGAGGCAGAGACAGGTGGATCTCTGAGTTCGAGGCCAGCCTGGTCTACAGAATGAGTTCTAGGACAGGTTCCAAAGCTACAGAGAAATTGGGCAAACAAAACAAAACAAAACCCAAAATGGTACTTTGGCTGTATTTGAAAATTTTTGCTGAGGTAGTTTTAAAGTTGGGAGGTATGCATGGGGCCTTAGGCTGTACCTAGGAGGAAGAAGGATTTCCTAGTATCCAGTAGTATCCAGAAAACTCAGGACCCACAGAGTCTTGCACATTTTAGGTAAACCCTATTTCTATCTTATTTAATTAATTAATTTTGTTTTTATTTTGGTTTTTTAAGACAGGGTTTCTTTGTATAGCCCTGGCTGTCCTGGAACTTGCTCTGTAGACCAGGCTGGCCTTGAACTCAGAGATCCATCTGCCTCTGCCTCAGCCTCCTTAAAAACTTACAAGGAGTTTTTAAGAAAAAGATGGCTTCCCCACACACACCTTTCTTCACCGTGTGGTGCTGGTGCTTGTACCTGCCAGGCAAGGGCTAGCTAGCACTGGTTACATCCCCAGCTCCAAGCAAAGGATCTGAGTAGACATTTTCTCAAAGGCCTACAAAATGGTTAATAAGCATATGAAGAGATGTTGGATTTTTTTAAATTAACCAAAGCAGGGCAGTGGTGGTACATACCCTTAATTTCAGCACTAGGGAGGCAGAGGCAGATGAATCTCTGAGTTCAAGGCCCACATGGTCTACAAAGCAAGTTCTGGGACAGCCAGAGATATTACATAGAGAAACCCTGTCTCGAAAATAAATAAGTAAATAAATAAATAATCAAGCTGGGCATGGTGGCACTTGCCTTTAATCTCAGCACTAGCACTAAAGAGACAGATGAATGTCTGTGAGTTCAAGGCAATCAAGGAAGCATAGTAAGGACTTGTCTCAAACAAAGAAAAACCATGCTACATGCAAGCCACCACAACACCACATGTATGATTCTGTTTCCATAAAACTTCAAACTGAAAGCCTATAGGAACAGTTTAATAGTTAGTTGTTGGGCCTAATGAGTCCTGGCCTTCAGCTGCTCTTCCCTGCTAGAACCTTCTAATTGAAGTTACTAGAAGCTGTGCGTAGTTTAGAGGATCAGAGGATGGGATTTTCACCTGTTGACCATTGACTGCAGTGTATTTAAGTCTACATGGTGTTAATAAAGAGGGCTTTTGGTATCAGTGTTTAAAGGTCTGCATGTCGGTCTGTCTCTGCGTGTGTATTTCTCAACCTCCAGCCCCTTGCCCAAAGCTCGCGAACTGGGTTCTAGCGCACAGAACACAGTCACAGGGGCGCCGGGCGGGGCAAATAGTGACTCTAGCGCTGAGAGATTCTGGAGGGAATGGGGCAGTCAGGATGTGTCTAGAGTTTCTTTCGGGGACATAGATTGTTCTGCTTTAGGTACTAGGTGTAGCTGCACAACCTTGAGAGCACGTGTTAAAACAGGCAGTGGCTCGATGGATGCCAGCCATTGTTTGCCCAGGCCTTCCTTGGCACCAAACAGGAGCTCCATGCTGCATGCCGCTGCACTGAAGGATTCGGCTCCCCTTGCCTATCTCGTTTCTATCATGAGTCATCGTCGTTCAGGCGGACCCATGGATGTCAATCCCGTTACCTCGATCGCGTCCAGAGTGTCATTCAGCTGCCTCCTTTGGCTCTGTTTGTGATCCATTTCAAGGCCCTCGTAGAAGACTCCGAGGTTGAGGTACACTTGCACAGAACTGAAGCGACTCTGGTCATTTCTTAGACAAAGCCGATAGAACCCTGTGGGAATTCCTGGATCTCATTATCACAGGTTAGGTGTCCCACCGTCTGAAGGCTCCCTAGACATATTGTTCACCAGTTTGTTTTTTGTTGTTGTAGATTTTTCTTGGAGGGGGGGTGTTTCGAGACAGGATTTTGCTGTGTAGCCCTGGCGGTCCTGGAACTCACTCTGTAGACCAGGCTGGCCTCAAACTCAGAGATCCACCTGCTTCTGCTTCCAAAGTGCTGGGATTAAAGGCCTGTGCCACCACTGCGCAACTTGTTTTATGCTTTTAATTTGAGGCAGGCTCTCACTATGTAGTTCAGCCTGGCCTTGAACCCAGAATTCTCATGCCTCAGCCTTTGCAACACTGGGATAAGTCACTTGCTACTACTTTTAGTTTGTTCCCTGGTTTCAAAATTACTACTGTAACATCTGTTTAGAAGTTAATAGAACCATTTTTGACACAAAGGGAACTGTTCTTGTTTTTGGTTTTGTTGTTGTTGTTGTTGCTTATTTACTTATTTATTTATTTAATTTGAGACGGGGTTTCTCTGTAGCTTTGGAGCCTTTCGTGGAACTAACTCCTGTAGACCAGGCTGGTCTCGAACTCACAGAGATCCCCCGACCCTGCTTCCTGAGTGCTGTGATCAAAGGTGTGGGTCACCACTGCCTGACCCTTATTTCTCAGTTCCATAGACTTCTGATTACTATCATAGCCTGGGGAATGGATACACACCTGTCTCTTGTGTGGCGAAGTTAATCTGGCCCCGGACATCCTGGGAAGTGTCAATAAGGAAGCCCTGTGGCGTATGTACGGTGGCAGCAATGTGATGGTCATGAGACATCCCGAGTGTGCGCTGAACCTTCCGTCACCATTTAAAAAAAAAAAAAAAAAAAAAAAAAGGACCCTGCTCCATCACTCAGACACCAGCAACATGGTAGGACTGATGCACCCTGGGGTCAGCACAGCAGCTCGCACAGATGGTCCCCCCTCCCCTCCCAGCCCTTTTCAGCTGCCTCCATGATGTTGCTGTGGACCCACATCAACGCCGAGCGCTCTGCTGTGTCACACACAGAAGGCGGGATAGAGTCACCCAAGCGATTCCCCAGCTGAGGGAGAAAGCAAGCCTCTGCCACACGGGTATGGATCAGTGCCACACTCCTGGAGTTCCTGGCTGAAGTTGGGGTGATTGAGCTACCTGGGGTGACTGGGATTTGGTGTTTGCTGCTTGAGAGTCCCCTCCCCAAAGCAAGCAGTACCCTCAGACACTTATCCTCAGTAAGCTTAACAGTAGCTCTGGTCTAGCGTAGCACAGATCGTAAAAGTCCGGTAAATTAGGCCAGCTGGGGTGATGTACACCTTAAATCCCGGCATTCAGGAGGCAGAGGCAGGCAGACCTCTGAGTTCAAGGCCAACCTGGTCTACAGAGCTAGTTCCAGGACAGCGAGGGCTACGCAGAGAAACCCTGTCTTGAGAAATAAGACTGGTAAGTTAACTTTGGAGTAAGAGCAGTAGAGTTCACTACTGTGTAAATCAGTCTTAGGAAGTTATGGCTGGGTGTGGTGGCGCATGCTTTGGGAAATGCAGGAACCTTGCACCAGAGAACATGGTTACAGCTCAGTAGAGCGCTTGCCTAGCATGCGCTCAGTATCTAGGGTGTGCTGCTATGCACCTGTAGTCCTAGCTCTGGGAAGGAGGAGGCGGGATCTCAAGTGTGAGGCCACCTCCTTAACTGTATCCTGGGCTACATGAGACCCTGTCTTCCCCGAGAGCCTCCACAACTTAAAAAAAAAGTACCTCTAACTTTAATATTAACCTCAGAATCCTTAGATGGCATAGCTCCTTTGGGTGTACTTGCCCAAGGCATGGGTACCTTCCTAAAAGAAATAGATGGCTCGGCAGTTAAGAGCACTGGCTGCTCTTCTGGGGGTCCTGAGTTCAATTCCCAAAAACCACATGGTGGCTCCCAACCATCTCTAGTGGGATCTGATGCCCTCTCCTGGCATAAAGGTGTGCATGTACATAGAGCACTCATTAAATAAATGCATCTAAAAATAAGTAGAATTGTCTGGTTGCATAGGCAAGCTTTGAGCTGGTTATTCTCAGGTTTGAGGATTAACAGGCAGGAAGAGCTGATGTTGCCCCTCCCCCCTGCATTGATTGAAGTGGTTTCATTTGAAATCTATTACGTGACTCTTTGATCTAACTCTGCTGCAAATATAACTATTTTAGAAGGTATTGACTCTCTCGTCGCCTCAAATCAGAGGAAAAGTGACAGCTGTCTCCTGAAGAAGCATGGGCTTGTCCCTTAGATTTGCTCACATGTCTGTAGCTGCCAGTTCTAGACCAACCCATATGCTCTAGCTCCTGTTGCTGGCTATTCATCCGACTCTCATCCAGAGCTGCCCTCTAACTGATGGTCCATTGATTCACAAGCGGCAACCACAGCATCCCACATGACCTGACTCTCTTTAAAAAACGGTATGGCCGGAAGCCTCCACGCACCTCATAGCTGAAGTAGAAGTAACCCATCTGTTCGGCAAATTGCCAGAAACATTCTGTGTCTCCTGGATGGATCATGATGGCAAAGTCATGTTGTTCAGCTTCACGGAGGAGTGGTTGCTTCTCAGAGCCCACTAGGATACCTGCTTCCTGGCTCTTAGCAGATGTCACCAGGCTCATAGCCACCAGCCCAGCCACACAGAGCAAAGCGAACATACCGATTCCTGTGGATTCTTCTGCAGGTGAGCTGTTCACAGCCCTGTGGGAAGCTTAGACAGCAGCTGGCTAATCATTAACCCCACGAGTCACAGGACCAATTTCAGGGCGATCATAGATATTCTGCAATACAGGTTACCCCCCCCCCCCGCCCCCCGCCACATCTTGGCTCACAGATAGATTTTACTTTCACCTGAAGAAAGTGGCTTGCCAGATCTACTTAATGAGTTCTAGAACACTGTATTGGAAGAGAGCTTTCCATCCATTTCTTTGTGCTGTTTTCTCAGGTTTTGCTTCTTGTAGATTAAATATCCGACAAGTTAATTTATAGCCATTGTGCATACTGACAAAAGCTGGCTGAGATGAAGTTTCGCATATCAAATGGCCAGGTGCCACTTACTGTCTTCTCAACACTAGGGTGGTATCTGGCCCACAGATTTTGTGGCCTAGGGCAAAGCACAGCACATATGTGTGTACCCAAAGTGTTTTTCTCAACATTTGGGGGTGGGGTGCAGGGGTCTCCTATGTAGACCAGACTGCTTTTTAAAGATGTTTATATATATGGGTGTTATGTCTAGATGTATACCTGCACACCAGAAGAGGGCATTAGATCTCATGGGACTACAGTTATAGAAGGCTGTAAGCCTCCATTTGGGTTCAATTCTCACCTCCAGTAGAGCAGCCGGTGCTTTCTTTTTTTAAAAAAAATATTTATTTATTTATTATGTATACAATATTCTGTCTGTGTGTATGCCTGCAGGCTAGAAGAGGGCACCAGACCCCATTACAGATGGTTGTGAGCTACCATGTGGTTGCTGGGAATTGAACTCAGGACTTTTGGAAGAGCAGGCAATGCTCTTAAATTCTGAGCTATCTCTCCAGCCCCCCCGATGCTCTTTCTTTAGGAAAAAAAAATAATTTATTTTTACTTTTATGTGCCGCATTGGTGTGTTGTCTGCATGTGTGTATAAGGGTGACATATTCCCCGGAACTGCAGTTACAGTTGTGAGCTGCCATGTGGGTGCTGAGGATTGAACCCCGGTCCTGTGGAAGAGCAGGGAGTGGTCTTAACCACTGCTCTCTCCAATACCCAGACTAGTCTTGAACTTCAAGATCTACCTGCTTCTGAGTGCTGAGATTAAGACGCATGTCACCACACCCAGCTACATAAAAGTTTTAATATATGAAGAAGAGCTGGCTAGTTTTATGTCAACTTGACACAAGCTATGCTCATTTGAGGGACCCTCGATTGAGAAAATGTCACTATATAATCAGGCTACAGACAAGCCTGGAGGACATTTCTTAATTAGTGATTGATGGAGGAGGGCCCAGTCCACAGCCTCTGCATCAGTGCCTGCCTCCAGGATCCTGCACTGCTTGAGCTCCTGTTCTACTTCCTGAAGATGAACTGTGCTGTGGAGGAATAAACCAAAATAAACCCTTCCCTCCCCGAGTTTACTCTTGGTCATGGTGTTCACAGAAACCCAGATCAAGACAGTAACAAGAAGGTGGTCTACCCCTCCAGAGGTCTCCTGCTGCTGACTTCCACCTGCTGGTCTATCTAAAGCTCTCCAAAACCCTCTGAAAGATGGGCAATGGTGGCGCACGCCTTTAATCCTAGCACTCGGGAGGCAGACAGGGAGATCTCTGTGAGTTTGAGGCCAGCCTGGTCTAAAAGAGCTAGTTCCAGGACAGCTAGGAGTGTTATACAGAGAAACCCTAGCTTAAAAAACAACAAAACAAAACAAAACAAAAAAACCCAAGAAAGATAATCTTGTTTAAACCTTCTCTTCTTCAGCACCCACAGGGAGGGAAAGGCTGTCCAAAATCTACTTTAATACCATTATATATTCCAACCCTAAAAGTATTACGTATCCTAATCTTCAATCTCTCACTGATTCTGTGACAGGCACCAAGCTCAAAATGTTGCCAACATTTTCTCTCATCCCCACAGCAGCACTACAGTTAATACTGTCATCTGCTACACTGGAGTTGAGGGCAGTGACACAAACCTGGAGAGTCATGGCCTCACAGGAACAACTGGCGTAGCTGGAGTCCTTATGTTCTGAGACAGTTTCTCAAGCTGTTCGTTCCCAAATTCTGACATCTGTAACTTGGGGGCAGGTGAAATAGGATCCCACAGTGTGCCCCACGATGGCCTAGCATTTATAATGCCCTGCTGCCACAACCTCCCAAGTACTGGAATCTTAGATGGGTACTGCCCAGCTTCTTAATGTTTTTATTTCAGGGAGTGATTTTAAGTGTTGCACTTACAAAACAGTTGGTGGCACTGTTTGAGTAGGTTTTTTTTTTAAAGATTTATTTATGTATACAATATCTTGCCTCCATGTATGCCCACACACCAGAGGAGGGCGCCAGATCTCATTACAGATGGTTATGAGCCATCGTGTGGTCGTTGGGAATTGAACTCAGGACCTCTGGAAGAGCAGCCAGTGCTCTTAACCACTGAGCCATCTCTCCAGCCCTGTTTGGGTAGGTTTATGAGATGGTGTAGCCCTGCTAGAGGAAGTATGTCACTACAGATGAGCCTTCTCTAGTTTTTTTTCTTTTTTTCTTGAAAGTGGGTCTATCCTCGAACTTGCTCTGTAGACCAGGATGGCCTCTTAACTTAAACTTAAAGATCTGGCCGGGCGGTGGTGGCGCACGCCTTTAATCCCAGCACTCGGGAGGCAGAGGCAGGCGGATCTCTGTGAGTTCGAGACCAGCCTGGTCTACAAGAGCTAGTTCCAGGACAGGCTCCAAAGCCACAGAGAAACCCTGTCTCGAAAAACCAAAAAAAAAAAAAAAAAAAAACTTAAAGATCTGCCTGTCTCTGCCTCCCGAGTACTGGGATCAAAGGATTATGCCCGGCTCTCTCTGCTTTGCAGTTCACGGTAAGTCCTCAGCTTCTACTCTGGCTGACACACCTGCTGATTGCTGCAATACCTGCCTGCCATGATGGAGTTTTTTGTTTTGTTTTTTGAGACAGGGTTTTTCTGTGTAGCCCTGGCTGTCCTAGAACTCAACTCACTCTGTGGACCAGGCTGGCCTGAAACTCATCCTAATGATATGGAATAATCCTCTTGTGCATCATAAAGATTTGCCATTGGAATTGGCTTAATAAATCACTGATTGGCCAGTAGCCGGGCAGGAAGTATAGGCAGGGTGGCCAAACTAAGAATGATGGGAAGAAGCCGGGCGGTGGTGGCGCACGCCTTTAATCCCAGCACTCGGGAGGCAGAGGCAGGCGGATCTCTGTGAGTTCGAGGCCAGCCTGGTTTACAAGAGCTAGGTCCAGGACAGGCTCTAAAAAAGCTTCAGAGAAACCCTGTCTCGAAAAACCAAAAAAAAAAAAAAAAAAAAAAAAGATGGGAAGAAGGGTAGAGTAAAAGGAGATGCTGACCAGATGAAGAAAGAGCAAGATGGGCACACTGTACAGAGAAAAGGTGCCAGCACGTAGCAGAGCGTAAATCAGAAATATGGGTTAACTTAAAATGTAAGAGCTAGTTAATAATAGGCCTGTGCTATTTGCTGAACATTTAAAATTAATATAAAGCCTCAGAGTGGTTATTAGGGAACCGGTGGGAAGGAAAGAAGCCCCCAGAGAAGGAACACATGTCTCTTGGTTACCAGTGGTCTCTCCTTTTCCTCTCAGGTGATCATTTCGGCTTTCCTCCCCACCACCTCAGTGTTCTCCCAGGACTACCTGGGAGCGTTGGCACCCAATTATACCTAGGTATCTTTTAATTGGATCTGACTGGGATTATTTGCCTCGGTGGAGAAGTTTGATGGCCAGAAGAAAATACTTAACAGTAATAAGCAGAGAGAACAGACGTCAGTTCCTCTGAAGCCAGACAGTAAGCATCTTACCACCTGGGAGGCCTGACTGCTCTGGAGCAGTTCTCCCCTGCCCCTATCCCCACAGGGTTTCTCTGTGTATCTTTGGTTGTACTGGAATTTACTGTGTAGACCACCAGGCTGGCTTTGCACTAACTGCTCTGGGGCAGTCTCTCTCTCTCTCCTCCCCAAGACTGGGTTTTAAATGGTTTTTTTTTTTTAAAGGTTTTTTTTTTTTTTTTTTTTTTTTTTTTTAAAGGGTGACAGAGTTTATCTGTAGCTTTGGAACTAGTTCTTGTAGACCAGGCTGGCCTCAAACTCACAGATCCACCTGTCTCTGACTCCTGAGTGCTGGAATTAAGGGTATGTGCTCTTAACATAATTTACAAGCAGCATTCATAGAAAAATTTACAGTTCTATAGAAAGCAAAGCAGTTGTTTCAGGAGCCCTGTGGAAACAGTGAAGTCCTGTGGACACGTGACAAATGCTAGCCAAGGTATTCTGCATCTTTAATCCATCAGTCTCACCCTACTCCCTGGGAAGAGCCTTCTAAGGATGGGATCTGAGGGCAAGAAATCAGGGGTGGAGAGAGGCCACAACTAACTACAACTACAAGGCACCGTGCCGAGCGGCTCCAGGTCTCACTGTGGCTCCTTGTGTTGGCTGGTAAGAGGGTAGGGGAATCAATGCACAGCGACAAGTTCTAGACCTGTACTTTCCATGCTTCGATTAAGCTAAAGACGAAATGGAAGCTTCCATACACCTTTAAACTTGCTTAGCATTCACTCTGAAGACAGGAAGGAGGGACGGTTTAGTCCCTAAAGTAGTACTTGGGGAAGGGACAGATTGAGAAGACACGTTCACAGCATGGCATGGCATCCAAGGCCGCGAAGTGGCTTCACAGCAGCTCAACACCACCATGCAGCAGCTTGTCAACATCCGCTGCCCCATGTGAATACACGCTGCACTGCAATTAACCAGCTATGGAAACTTGAGAGAAGCAAGACTTTAATGAAGAATGCTCTAAGTAGGAACAGTTCATTCTCATATTTAAAAAAAGATTACAGAAAACACTTTACTGAATTTTTTTTTTGTTTTTTGTTTTGCTAAAAAGACAGTTTTCAAGGGTGTCTGAGAGACAGCAAGCACAACACTGTACAAAGGGAGAAGGGCATGTCGGATTCCGGAGCAAGACACAAACACAGCACGACTAGGGAAGTGTGGGTGGGAGCAACCATTCAAGAGGATTGATTCAACCAGGACTGATTTTGAAGCTTTGTAAGTCCAGCATAATAAAGGGCTCCGAGAAGGGGGAGGATGGGGGTGGGGAGCTAAGCTTATCTACAATCACCATTTTACCAAAAACCACACTGTTCAACCACATGAGAAAAGCGCAGGACAAACCTGCCATGTAGCCCAGCACACTGCAACAGCGAGTGCCCAGGCAGTCGGGTCCACGGCTGACGAGGAAGTGGCTAAATGGTTCTTTACAAGGAATCAGATTCCACAAGAACTGAACATCTCTCATCGGGGCTCAGCACAAAGTGCCTTTCTTCTTGAGTCAGGAGGTCAAAACTCAACGAGGATGAAGTTCATTCCAGATAATGCTCACATTGCTGGATTTAACAGATCAGGGATCGTAAGTACTCACAATGGATTCCATCATTTCTTAGGAGAAGGTTCTATGGATGACTAGGAATTCAAGTTGAAGCAAACCACTAAAGGGAAACGCTAATGAGGTTCTGGCACTGTCTAAGCTGTGTGCCTGCGGCCTCTGCTGCAGACATGGGGCAGACCTGGCTTTATTTCTCAGCTCCATGATCTCGGACAACAGTGGTGGAGTATACGTGAGGCCTGCCTGGACAGAAAGGCTGCCCGCACATCTCCTCTCAGTCCAGCTTCTGAAAGAGACATCAGAGCATCAGGGACTATGGTTCAGAACCACGCTCTCGTGCATCCTGTGGAAACGAGAGCCCTTTTCAGTTCATGCCAAGTTTCTTCATGGTCCTCCAGCGGTCTTTAATCATCACAGCTGTCCGGTTGATAAAGGGGTAGCTTTTAGAAATGGCGGCCCAGTTTCCTTCCCCGTACTTCTGCACTCCGGCTTTCACCCACTCGCTCTCTTCCGCGGTCCACTTCTGCAGAAGAAAACCACCGACCTGTCAGAACCTGCTGCCACTTACCTCTTTTCCAATGTGCTGACGAGATAATCTAAGCAAAAATCCTAGGCGAATACTTGGAACCGAACAGCAAGTATAATCCAGGCGGTGGTGGCACAAGTCTTTAATTGCAGCATTTGGGAGGCAGAGGCAGGAGGATTTCTGTTGCAAGGACAGCCAGAGCTACAGAGACAGACACTGTCTAAAAACAAAAACAAACACGTGGGTCTAAATAGCTAGAAACCATGTTCTAATGCTGACATGCCATCCTTTATTGATAATCACTGCTGTGAGCAGCAGAGAGGCTCAGTGGTCATGACCACTTGCTGCTCTCACAGAGGACCCTGGTTTGGGCTCTTGCACTTGTATGGCAAATCACAACCATCTGTAAACTCCAATTTCAGGGAATCAGATTTCTCTTCTGGCTTCCTGGGTCACTGGACACACATGGAACACAGACATACATGAAGGCAAAAAACACTGAAAAAACAAAAAACCCCAAAACGCTAAAAAACAAAACAAACAAACAAAAAAAACCCTGAAACACTGGAACTTAAAACTAAGAAGTAAAAGGGCTGGAGAGATGGCTCAGAGGTTAAGAGCACTGACTGCTCTTCCAGAAATCCTGAGTTCAATTCCCAGCACCCACATGGTGGCTCATAACCATCTGTAATGAGATCTGGCGCCCTCTTCTGGTTCTGCAGGCAGAACACTTTATACATAATAAATAAATCTTAAAAAAAGAAAAAGGAAGCATTTGTGATGCAGCTCGGGGTACAGTGTTTGCTAAGCACAACACAACCCACTCTTTGAACTTAGTTTGAACTTAGAGGTATTTTTACCAGGTGCATGGGTAATCTTTGTCTGATAGGGAAAGTGTATTTTACCTGTTCTTATAAAACTCACATCAGAAAAAGTCTTAAGGGCTGGAGAGATGACAGCACTGGCTGTCCTTTTTCTTTTCTTTTTTTTTTTTAAGATTTATTTATTTATTATGTATACAACATTCCTTCCATGTATGCTTGCATGCCAGAAGAGGGCACCAGATCTCATTATAGATGGCTGTGAGCCACCATGTGGTTGCTGGGAATTGAACTCAGGACCTCTGGAAGAGCAGTCAGTGCTCTTAACCTCTGAGCCATCTCTCCAGCCCTGTCCTTTTTCTTTTTAAATTTATTTATTATGTATACAATGTTCTGTCTGCATGTATGCCTGCCTGCCAGAAGAGGGCACCAGGTCTCACAGATGATTGTGAGCCACCATGTGGTTGATGGGAATTGAACTCAGGACCTCTGGAAGAGCAGTCAGTGCTCTTAACCTCTGAGCCATCTCTCCAGCCCCTGGATGTCCTTCCAGAGACCTGGTTCCATTCCTAGCACCCACATCATAGCTCACAACCACCTATAACTCCAGTTCCCGGTGATCCAATACCCTCTCTGGCCTCTGCAGGACCCCCCCCCCCCATGGTACAAAGATGTAACCAACTTTGGTTTCCAGCACCATTATCAGGTGGTTCTCAATCATTTGTCAACTCCAGCTCTGGGGGATCTGACACCCTCCTCTAGATTCCACGGGCACTGCAGTCACACGCACAAGCCCACACATGTATGATTAACAATAAACTCTTACATCCACACACACAAAGTTTGAACAAGTTCTTAATTACCTGCTTTCTTGTTAAACTGACTGACTTTTCTTCATTTGGTGCTGTTGGAAAACATGAGAGTATACTCAGTTTAAAAAGAAACATAAAACATCCCCAAATGGAAAACTTGATTTAAATTTCACAAGCACTGAAGGCTGGGAAGGCAGGTCAGCGGTAGAGTGACTGCCTAGCTTGAATAAGACGGAGCTTGATTCCCAGAACGGCAAAAACAGAACAAAATAAATTTCACTAATGTTGAGAATTAAAAGAGCATCATTAAAGAATAATTTCCTGTTTTTTATTTGGAGTTATGTCAGGCTCTGAGAACCTGTACAACGAGTTTGACAGATTTCCAATAAATTCTGTTTGAGTTGTTTTTTTTTTTTGAGACAGTTTTTCTATGTAGTCTCTGGCAGTCCTGGATCACTCCGTAGACCAGGCTGGCCTCAAACTAAGAGATGGGCCTGTCTCTGGCTCCTCAGTGCCAGGATTAACGACGTGCGCCACCACTGCCTGGTGCGTTTCACTATTTCCATTAGAATGCAAAATATGTAGTGGGAAAGATTCTAATACTAATGCTAAGAGCTTTAGATGTGCTTACAGAAAGTAAAATTTCCCATCCTATACATATATGATCAGCATACACACCAAAGAGAGCCTTTCATTTTAAGAAATACAGAGCTAGGGAGATGACTCTGTTAAAGGCACATGCTGCCAAGTCTGATGAACTGACTCTGTTATCTAGATCTCATAGGATAGAAGAGAACAGACCCTGCAAACTGTCCTGACTTCTACATGCATACTTGCTACCTCTCCATCCATACACAAAGAAGTAAAATAGAAGTAAACATTTTGTTCTTTTTTTTTTTTCCCTTTCGTTTTTCGAGACATGGCTTCTCTGTAGCTTTGGAGCCTGTCCTGGAACTCACTCTGTAGAACAGGCTGGCCTCGAACTCACAGAGAGCCACCTGCCTCTGCCTCTCAAGTGCTGGGATTAAAGGTGTGCATCACCACTGCTTGGCTAAAATTTTAATACAGGAGACCTAGTGCTCAGGAGAAAAAGGCAAGTGCACGGATCTGTGAGTTTGAGGCCAGCCTGGTCTATATAGAATTTCAGCCTAGACTACATAGTGAGGTCCTGTCTCCAAAATAAACAAAGAGAAGAAATGGGCGAGATAGCGAGCGGATGACTAATCCAACGCTCTGAAGCACAGGCGCGGAGCCCAGTTCATCTTCAGCTGTTCCACAGGGGGTCTACAGACAGACTGCACTACACAAGACCTTTCTCACCCCAGCACCCTACCAAGGAGGAGAAAAAGGAAACACAGGGAGCCAAATGCAGTTACATGCCTGTGATCCCAACCTGGCAGGCAGAGGCAGGAAGATCCTGAATTTAAGAGCAGCTTGGGCGACACAGCAAGAGCCTGTTGCAATAATAACAAATACACCCTGATTTCTGACGATGCCACTGTCTCACTGGGACACAGAGGGTCCCGCAACACGAATGCAACAGTAACATGCATCACACTTCAGCAAACATCCCAAGAGGGCAAGGGCAATCTGGGGCTTACCCCGAACGTCAAACAGCTGGTCCTCTTCCACCCAAATCTCTTTTTCTTCAAGCCCGTTAGGGCTGTTCCACTTGTCTTTGGATACTCTAGGGGAGAGCAATGAAGAGAAGCCATGAGACACTCCCTTCGTCACGAGCTCAGGTCTCTCGGGTTCATCACACTGTGCTCCAGCTCACTGTCGCCTCCCTCGGCCAGCAGGCATCTCCACGCGACCACCGCCCAGGCTGCAGAGCCATGCCTCAACTGGGCTCTGAGTAAAGTACAGCACCATGCTGCCATTTCCTTCAAAAGAGCTTTAATTTCATTTGTTTATTTATTCTGTTTTCCCGATAGGACTAGACTGAACACACGCTGGCTCCTGCCTCTCCCTGCTGAGTGTTGGGATTACAGGGATGCATCAACATACCCAGTCATTCAGGATCCTTAAAGGTCTCAGCATTTCTCCGACTTAGAAGTGCAGTCTTGCCTCTCCTTCAGGGCCATGCTCTAGAGCATTTACACTGACTTGGGTACCCTCCCTGTTCTGGAGTTAAACTCAAGATACCTGTATCAGTATTATATTAGGCTTTTCTCCTCCCAAAGCCAACATCACAGAAGCATACTGACTGGGCACTGTAGCACATTCCTGTAATAACAGTATTTGGGAGACTAGTAAAAATCACAAGTTCAAAGCCGCCCGAAATACACATGCTAGGCTACCTAAACAACGAAGTCAGCACACTTCTCCTCTATGGTCTATGAATCCAGGCTATTTCCTACCTTGGCTCCGCCACACCATTACACCTACTGCAGTGGTCCTCAACCTTCCAAATGCTTCTACCTTTAATACATTTCATGTTGCGCAGACTCCTGACCATAAAACGACTTCATTGCTACTTCACAACTGTAAGTTTGCTAGTTATGAACTGTAAATGTAAGTATCTGATATGTGACCTCTGTGTATGGGTCATTTGACCCTCAAGGTTGAGAACAACTGCCCTAAGCAACCCAGGCTCTCTCTGCTCCTTACCTCTGCCAAAGAGTACCTTCCCTGCTTAGGAACTTATGGGTCTTTCAATACTGTAAAAATCAATCTTTTTCTTTTTTCCTTTGTGGCAGGATTGCCCAGACTGGCCTTGAATGTGCTATATCATCGAAGGGGACCTTGGTCTTCTGACCCTTCTAGCTCCACACACGTGCTACCACAGGCACGTGTCACCAGGCTGTATGTAGTGCAGAGGACCAAATCAAGGCCTTCCACACGCTAGGCAAGCATTCTACGCACTAGGTGGCATCCTCGGCCTAACACTGCCATTCTCAACAACACCTTTAAGTACTGATCGCAACACAGAAAGCCTCTGCTCCCATCTGCCAGGTTGCGGCCATCCAAACCAGCCAAGGTTCCACCAAAGTCCTCTCTGTAGTTAAGAAGTACCTATCCAATGTTGGGACAACGTGTGCTGTTAACTGGGACTAGATCTTGAGAACAGTTTACCTGAAACAGAGTGGCTCCACAAGCCAGCCTTTAGCTACCGCAACTGACTGCTGTTTACAGACAGCTAACAACTAGGCTACTGTTGTTTCTATTTTTCCCAGTCCCGACAGTGAGTTTGAACCTTGGTTCCTGTGGGCTATTATTTGCTAGGAACCTGTCTTACTGAAACTTTCACCCTGCCCTTTCCAGGAGGGATTGCTGAGGCCTGAGCACGCGTAGGGTCCTGCTGACTGCAGAAGGGGCTGACAACAGTCTTCCCAGCTGTCAGGTGCTGTGACCCTGGGCAAGCCAGGCCACTTCTAGATCCTCATACCCCTCACTAATTAAGTCACAGCTTCATGAGCACTGGTCTAGTAAGGACTTGTCAAACAGCCTGCGCTGCTGGGTTTTATCCTGGAAGTGTTGTCCTCTTTCCACTCTCCAAAGGAGACCTTAACCCTTAATGTATATGCGGCCTACATACACTTTAGGGGGTGTCATCCTGTACAGATACCTTCTAAGAATCCCTTTAACTTGATTAATACTCCTAGTAAATACCGACTGTGTTCAAGGTGCTGTGGGGGACAGAAAAACTTAAGCACACAGCCTTGCTTTTCAGGCTACTTTCCCCCTAACTCTGCCTTCCCTTGCTGGATCCTTCTGGCCCTGTCTTCCTCAAACTCTCCCCGCTTACCTGCAGCTGTCTCCAGCTTCCTCCCTGCCCTCAGTGGTGCCCCACAGGCCTGGGAACATAAACTTAAAAAACAACAACAAAAATCCCAAAACAAAACCTTTAAATGTGTCCTCTCCAGTTTGAGGAGCTAGCTGCCTGCCTGACAGACTAAGTACTTAGGACCTGGCCGGCTGGCCTGTCACTGCTGCTGCTCGGTGCTGTAGTCTCAGTCACTAACACTTGGTTCCCATGCCCACACGAGCTGCAGTACTGTCTAGAACCGCTTTCCACACGGCACTCACGACCTCCCTACTCCTCCAAGGCCAGCTCAACATCTGTTCTTCTACAGGATGCAGTCCACCTGACACTGTGTAAGCAGGCTCAGGAACTCTCCCCCAGCTCACAGGGCATCCCATACACTTCCTGGTGCTGGGCTCGCTAGACAGCAAGCCTTTGCTTGCTGTCGCCTCTACTGGCTTCACAGCCTGCTGGAAGTGGCTACACTCCATTTTATTTTATTAACAGAAACAGGTAGCAGGTACCAACCCTTGCTGCAGTTCCCATCAAACTTTAGACCCTGGACATATTACAGCTGGGGCACGTCTGCAACAGTTATGCATACTCCCGTTTACAATCCTACCGCATCCGCAAGGCTCCTGTTTCCTCAGCTGCTCATGGGGCAGTGACTACATTTCACAAGGTTTCTGTGAGAACTGAATGGAGGACGAGGTGTATAGAGCTGCCATTAACTATGTCTGCCTGTGACTCGTTTCTGCATGCAAGAGTGGTGTATACAGTGTAATCCTGTCCGGAGGAAACCCCGTTATCGCAGGCCATAGCCTTCACATTGCAGGTCAGAGCGGGGCTCTCCGAACAAGTCACAGCACCCAGCAGTGTACAGAGACGGCAATGGCCTCGGAGAGCAGCAAGGCGGACTTACACAGGGACAGCGGAGAAGAGCTCACGGGGAGCTAGGAGTGTCAAGAGAGGCAACTGCAACTGATGTATGGGCCCAGCTGTGGTGCCAACACCACATAGATTAAGACCCCGAAAGCCCAGGTTTGCTATTTTCAGCTGTGTGACATCAGATGAGCTACTAACTTTTCTGAGCCTTTCTCAACTACACAACAGGCCTAACATCCTCTCACAGAGACAGCACTGGAGAGTCAGTGAGGTAACACACGGAAGTCTGACAGGCAATGATGGAGGAATGACAGTCCACTGTGAGAATGAGAGGAAGTGAACATACAGCAGGAGAAACAAACAGCATGTTCCAGAGAGAGCAAGCAGACCAGTGCCTGCAGGGTGGATCCACGAAGGGCAGAAAGGAGCCAAACTCAAAACCTGGGCTGGCAGTCACGGTGGGAATAAAATAGAATTAACATATCCTAACCACTGCTCCATAGCAACTGGCAGAACATGAAAGATTAGGAAATCTTTACTGAATTTGCTGAGTCTCATACGCCCATAGAAAGGTACAAAACTAAGTATTCATTCTTTCATAAATATCAAGTATGATAAGGCCCAACTCAGACAAATTTCACAAATAGACTAACAGTCATTGAAGCACTTAGATTGACAGGTAGAAGGCTCAGAAACCCTCCCTCCCTACTCACGCCCTAGGGCAGTGCTGTGTAGCCTACAGTGGGGCTTGGGAACTCAGGGACTGCTACATTGTCACTCCCTGCTCCAGTCTCATTCTAGCAGTCTGAGTAAGCCTTGGTGGAGAGCAACTTAGCTGAAGTAACTTCATTCACGGAAGCAAAACCAGGCCCAACCAGGACCGCCAACCAGCCCCAAAACTGCTACAAAGAAGGTCTTCATACTTGGGATTCTTCTCCCCTGTATGGGGTTGGTTGAGAGCTCTGGACTTGGATGGTGATGCCAACTCGGGCTCGGGCTCCGGGGAGGAGTGGTGGCCTGGGCTGGGCTCAGAATTCTGGCTGTCCTCCTCCAAAACCAATCTGCTTATTGTCATGCGATTGTTCTTGGGCTGCAGTTCTGAGCCTCCCTCACCCTCAGTGAGAGCTGAGTTTTCATTTTCATCTTTCCTGGGTCTCTTGTTTTTGTGGGTTGGTGATGACGGGGATGGTAGATTAGGAAGTACCAGATCTTTCTGGTCCAGTTTTGCAAAAGCTGCTTCTGAGTCTTGTGCAGTGGACAGAGCTTTGAAAGCTGCCTTTAGAGTCCTGATTCCGATGGTGGTTGGAGGGTCCCGAGGCTGTCTGTAAAGAAAGCACACAGGAGAATCAGTCTCCCCAGTGTGGAAACACATACAAGTAAGCAGGACCTAAGACTCTCCATCAAAATAAAACAAAAATGGATGGGGTGGGCCTGCTTTCTCTGAACAGCTGTTGTTTATAAAAGCCTTCACTTAATGAACATACATCTAAGTTGTATCAATTTTAAATTAGAAACAAGAGAACCTTACAGAGGTCAAGGCCAATGCAGTTCTCTCCAGAGGTCTCCAGTCTACCTGTAATCAACCCCTTTACAGCCTGTATGATCAAAACAATGTTTCCCATTATGTAAGAGCTGTGAGCAGTGCCTGCCAACCTCACACCTACCTGGGCAACAGCTGACACCGCTGCAGTCTCACAGGAATCTCCACTCTCTCAGCCATCCCCACCCAGCTCTCATCTGGGGAGCAACTAACGGTCTAGACCTACATTTAGAAACAGTGGCTTGAGACTTCTGGGGAAGTGCTGGCTGTGTGATCTGGAAGCAGTGAGACTGACTAGTACAGAGATTTTATTGATCCTTTGGAACAGCTGATGACTTTAGAGTAAAATCTGTCAGAAAAGGCAAACCGGTAGCCTAAAGGCCAACCTCCCTGATAAGTATAGCGAACTGTCTAGCAAATACAAGGCTGTTTTCTAAAACCAACGTTCAAAAGTTGCAAAGGACCCAATTCAGTCACCAGCACATATGTCAGGTGGCTCCGTATCAGCTGTGCATAACCCCAGCTCCAGGAACTCCAAAGTTATCTCCTGGACTCCACAGGCACCCATATTCTCCATACACACTCATGCACAAAACTAAAGAATAAATCCGTAAAGCTTGAGCAACTTAACCACACACACACAAAGTCATCTCGCACACAAAATCTGAACTCAAGCTTTGGAATGTTTAGATATTCTCAGAAAGTAGCAACTGCCAAAACCAGAAAACCTGGCCTCACCTTTCCAGTGTCCTTGCTGGGACTGTCTATTTTAGGACCCATTTGGCCTCTGTATTTCAAACCAGGGTACTATGATTCAGATGTTGTTTCAGTGAGTCACGTGTTGACATTTAACTCCTGGTCTGAAGAAGGGGCCCCAGCAAGTAACTAGGATTAGAAAAGGCTATCATGGTAGAGCCCCAAGAGCAACTTCCAATGTGCTCGAGGTCGGGGAGGCAGAAGCACACGTGTGCACACCACACATACACACACACCTTCCCCCCTACATCCCCACCATCAAATGGCATGCCAGCAAGAAGGACATTACCACATATGGCCCTCAAACCTCTAGCTCTGAGCGCTAAATAAACTTTTTCTCATATGGTTAATAAAAATGTACCAATACATAGGTCCCCACAGGAATCTACACTTTTGACTTTCATGTTATGTCACCAGACTTAAGATTCCAACTGTCTTTTTCTTTTCTTTCTTATTTTTTAAGATTGATTTACTTATTATGTATACAGTGTTCTGCCTGCATGTATACCTACAGGCCAGAAAAGGGCACCAGATCTCATTACAGATGGTTGTGAGCCATTATGTGGTTGCCAAGAACTGACCTCTAGAAGAGTGGCCAGTGCTCTTAACCGCTGAGTCATCTCTCCAACCAGCCCCCCCCGCCCCCACTTGAGACAGGGTCTCACTATATAGCCTAAGCTAGCCTCTATCATAAGAGTCTCTTGCCTTTGTCTCCCAAATGCTGGTATTAAAGCTATGAACTACCAGAGGCAGGCAATCTCTGAGTTCAAGGCCGGCCTGGTATACAGAATGAGTTCCAGGACAGTCAGGATGACATAGAAAAACCCTGTTTCCAAAAACCAAAAACAAACAAGCAAACAGAGCTATGTGCCACCATGCTCAGCTTCATTATCCAGTCGGGCTCAGTGGCTCACGCTGCAGTCCTAGCACATGGGAAGCAGAGGAGGACTGAGTTCCTGCACAAAATGGGCTACAAAGTGAGGCTCTGTCTCCATAAAATGAAAGGAGTGTGCACATTAGTGTGTGTGAGATAGAGAAGTAAAAACAGAACACGGGGAAGTGCCAATCAGGATCTTCTCTCGGAGACCCCAGAGGGCTAGTCTCATTTTCCCAGGCTATGTACTCACAATGGTATGTCATGGCTCACAATGGCATGTCATCGCTCACAATGGCGTGTCATCGCTCACAATGGTATGTCATCGCTCACAATGGCATGTCATCGCTCACAATGGCATGTCATGGCTCACAATGATATGCCAATAACCTGGTGATGTTATCAAGTCTATTAAGAGAAACTGACCTTGCTAAATGTTTCCCCCACAATCATGAAAGGACACCCTCACCTTGAAGGCTCTCTTAGTGGCTTGTCCACTGCCTCTGGGACTGGCTGCTTTTCTTCCTTCGCAGCACTTGAAGCAGCAGATTCGGACTTCAAAGCCTTTTTGGCCATCTGGGAAAGGAAGGGTGTCATTAAGAAGAGGAAGCCAGAGAAGTTCATTTAGTGTCTCCGTCTTTCACCAAGAACATACACAACACAAAGCACCCCATTTACAAATCCAACCCAGGCACTGGTTAGAGGACACAGATGGGCACAGCATGACGTGGAAAACCTTCAACTTATTCTTCCTTACCATAAAACAACAGACCTACCATAGATGGCTACATGAAGGAGACCTCTCTTACTCTCTTCATTGACTGAACCTTCCAACCTCAGTCCTATCTAGTCCCTGGTTTTCAAGTCTCTTCAGGAGTCAGCTATAAAAGTTAAATTTCTTCTCCTACTTCTTAAAAAGTATTTTTTTTTTTATTGTCTCATGTACCACACATCCACGGAGGTCAGAAGAGGTTATCATCACACTGCCTGGATCTGGAGTTGCAGGTGGTTGTGAGCCACCTTGTCATCTTGTAGGTGCTTGGGACCTAACTTGGGTCTTCTGCAAGAGCAGTCACGTGCTCTTAACCACTGAGCCATTTTTCCAGCCCCCCCCCCCCCTTTAAGGCAAGGTCTCAATATACAGTTCTGGATGCTCTAAACTTGACAGACGGATCAGGTTTGCCTTGGATTTGCTGTGATTTTTTTCTTTGTTTTCCAAGTGTGCCATCATGCCTGGTTCAAATGTTTTTTTTCCCAAACCTTAGGATAACTGACAGATAGGAATGATTTTTAGTTTGTGTATGTAATGTTTAACTATATCTCCACCAATGTTTTGTCTTACTGACAACTATTTGAAAATCCTTACTAAGATTACACAGGAAACCCTAGGCAGGTCATTCTTTCCCTAACTCTACTCACCTGCCCCTCCTACTCTTAAGTGTAGACTGTTCCATTCATTTGACTCGGTGCCTTAAGAGATGAGCTCTATCCTCATGTAAGGAGCAGCACAATATTTTTCAGTTACCCAAAATGCAAAGGAATGAAACACACCTAGACCAAAGTTCCAGCATCCAGATGCTTCCTGGCTAGCTACTCCAACTACCACAAGTGACCCGAGACCTGTCAAATGGCTTATGGGATCCATCACTGCACTACCCTAACAGAGGCCTCAGAACCTGCATTATGACAGGCTATTTTTGTGTTTGGTTTTTTGAGACAGGGTTTCTCAAAAGCTTTGGGGCCTGTCCTGGAACTAGCTCTTGTAGATCAGGTTGGCCTCAAACTCTGACTGCCTCAGTCTCCCAAGCTGGGATTAAAGGTGAGCGCCACCACCCCCAGCCAGTCACAGGCTATTTTTAATACTATCAAAATCTTGGGGGCTGGAGAGATGACTCAGTGGTTAAGAAAACTGACTGCTTTTCTTGAGTTTAATTCCCAGCAACCACATGGTGGCTCACAACCATCTGTAATGAGATTTGGTGCCCTCTTCTGGCCTGCAGGCATACAGTACGCAGACAGAACACTGCATGCATAATACATACATACATACATACGTACATACATACATACGTCTTAAAAACAAAACAAAAAGGGCTGGAGAGATGGCTCAGAGGTTAAGAGCATTGCCTGCTCTTCCAAAGGTCCTGAGTTCAATTCCCAGCAACCACATGGTGGCTCACAACCATCTGTAATGGGGTCTGGTGCCCTCTTCTGGCCTGCAGACATACACACAGAATATTGTATACATAATGAATAAATAAATATTAAAAAAAAACACAAAAACACACAGACACATACAAAAAAAACAAACAAACAAACAAAAAAAAACAAACAAAAACCAAAACCAAACCTGGTTCCCTGACTTTACTCTCTCTTTTTTGGTGGTGCTGGGGTGGGGACCAAACATACTATATCAAGTGTTTTAATATTAAGCTACATCTCCATCCATTAGGTTCTCTGGATAGGGACTGGCTGTGTAGTCTAGGCTAGCCTCAGAACTCATGCTCCTTTTGCCTTACTGTACAGAGTGGTGATGGGCCTCACCACGTAATCTCAAGTCCAACTAAACGATTATTTCATAAGGCCAGTGGAGCACTGTGGCCCATACCTTTAATCCTAGCACTTAAGAGGCAGAGATAGGTCAATAGTGTGATGCCGGCCTGGCCCACACTTTTCCAGGCTAGCACAGTGAGACCCTATCTCAAAAGGGGCGGGGATAGGCTAGAGAACAGCTCAGCAGTTAAGAGCGCTGGATACTCTTGTAAAGGACCCAAATTTGATTCTCAGCACCCACATGGTGGCTCAATAACAATCAGTAACTCCAGCAGTCCCAGGGGATCTGACACTTTCTGGTCTCTAGGGCTCCTTTGGACTGTATCATACTTCTTCTAGTCTCTCCTCCCCCACCTCACGCCCCCATCTACCAACTCCCATCACTCCACGTCTACCTTTCAGCTCAGATTCCACTGCCTGTGGAAACCAGGACTATAAGAGAATGCTCTACTTCAGCTACAAGATGAGTCACATGCAAGAGTCTAAGATGCAAGGAGAGAGAAACCAGGTATGTTCTGTTTGCCGCAGCCACGAGCTCATCTTAGGAATTTCACAGGCATTTAAGAAGGGTAGTGCATATCACCCAGTCAACATCACACCATTCTTTTCACGCCAAAACATGGTTATAGGAAGAGAAGAGAGGCCAAGGCACACCGTGAGGAGGTAGGGCTCTGTGTCATCCAGGTGGCTCTCCAGGAAACGCAACATCTTCTGCTGGAAGGTCTCATAGGAAAAGTTCTGGATAACAGGGTGGGCCAAGTTCTTTTCTCGGATAATGTTCAGGAGATCAGTTCTTAGCTTCTACATGAAAGAATGACGTTTGCAACAGGAGAAAGGAAGAGAACAGGACAACATCAGGGCTGAGCTGAGACAGAATACCACCAACACATCTGTAATAATACTGTCAGACAACTCTGAGTATCGGCTGATGAAATCATGGTTCAGCCACAGTGAATGGGCTACTATGTGGTTAGTCACAAAGAGGGACAAAGAAGCTCCATTGTACGTTAATAAAAAATCCTCGGCTGGAGAGATGGCTCAGCGGTTAAGAGCACTGGCTGCTCTTCCAGAGGTCCCGAGTTCAATTCCCAGCACCCACATGGTGGGTTCTGATGCCCTCTTCTGATATCAAGTTATCCATGCAGATAGAGCACTCTCTCCCTCCCCCCGTCTCTCTCTCTCTCTCTCTCACACACACACACACTAAACAAAAATTTTTTTTAAAAAAAGGAAAAAAAGCAAAAGAAAAGCCCTTGCTACATTAAGAGGAAAAAAAAGTGGTAAGTGTTCAGAATAGGGGTGTCAGTGTGAAGAGCTTGCCCGTGTCCCATCTACAGAAAGAGGAGGAAAATGTGCTCGTGTGTACACAGACAAGACTTGCCCGTAGACAGTAGTATCTCTGAAACGGTAAGAAGGCTGCCTCTGAGAGTAGGTGACAGGCAAAGACAAGGGGATTGTAACTTAAACATTATTATCCCCACTTCATTTTCACTTGTGTGTGTGACTGCCTGTGTGCATGTGTCCTTGTACAATAGCACAAGGATGACGGTCGTAAGACAACTTGCAGGGGCTGGGTCTTGGGGACGGAACTCAGGTTGACAAACATTTCTATTGATTTAACAGGCCCTTAAAATATGTTTTTGAATTTTGTACTACTACACATTAGCTTTTCAAAGATAAAGGGGCTTTTGCTAGGCATGGTGGTGCCTTTAATCCTATCACGTGGGAGACAGAGGCAGGCAAAGATCTGTTAGTGTGAGGCCAGCCAGGCCAGGTCTACATAGTTCAACAACTACACAGCTACATAGAAGCTCTGCTTCAAAACAACAACAGAAAGGATAAAGTGGGCTGTGAGCATGTTTAGTGCCAGGGCTCAAACTCGGCAAGTTAGGCAAGTGCCCTACCATTAACAATATCCCCAGCCTAAAACTAAGTTTATAAAATAATGCGAGTTGGGGATAGAGAACCCAACTGAGGCTGTAGTTCAAAATGTCCTCCACACTTTTAACAGGAAATGGAGTTATTAAGTCTTTTCCAAAGTAGCCTTCAAAGTTCACAGGGCTAACATTCACATAGACAGCTACAAGTGCCATACTTTTTGTTAAGATTCTGGTACTGATTACTTAAATGTTCTATCACAAAACTGACAGAACAGGAAAACAAGTGGTTTGAAAAAGACTGAAGCCAGAGTTTGTTACTTTAGAAATAAAAAGATGTGGGGTGATTTTAAGGCAGTCTCACTGTGTCTTAGGCTGGCCTTTCACCTCTATATAGCCCAAGGCAGGCCCCAAACTTGCAATCCTTTTGCCTAAGGCCTCAGAAGTTGGGATCACAGACAAGATGTTGGGTATTTAAAGGTGAACACTTAGGTGATTTTTTTTTTTTTTTTTTTGATACAAAGTCTACTGTAGTTCTGGCTGGCCTGGACGCACTATATAGACCAGGCTGGCCTTGCAAAGATCGGCCTGCATCTGCCTCCCCAAGTGCTAGAGTTAATGGTGTGTCCTACCGCACCTGGGATAAGTGACAGTCTTACAAAGAACCCTTTTCTTACTGCTCCACAAAAGGCAGTGAGATGGATTAAGCCACAGGAATAAAAATATATCAAATTTACCTGAGTTGTAGGGTCCTTGGACATGTATTTTTTCAAAATTTTTGAAGCCTTTTCAAATTCTTTGTTTTTGATACAAATAATGACAGCCTATAAAAGGGAGAAAAACTTAAAAGTTTTGTAATGACAGATGTCATTAAAATATCAAAACACACTCTGCCGAAAAGCTAACCTTCACGTCACATCAAATTCCAGTACTTAAAAGCCAACATTACTGCTCAAGCACTAAGAGCAACCACAAGTGTAGTTTTTCCTGTTTTTAATGCCCGAGAGAGCAAAATTGGATCCCTTGGGTTACAGACACTTAACCAATCTGAGCTGGACTAAGGAAAGTCAGGAGTCCTTCCATTCCAGAGGCTCAGAATTTCAGGTGCACAGAACAATTGATTCCAATCTTGGTGAGAGAGGATATAATATGGGAAAATGGACAAACGCTGTGCTGACCACAGCATTCAGCTGGTTCTAGTTAGAAAGGGCTGAGGCCAATTCTGTAGAATGGGAACTAAGCCTCTTACACCATAAATGCCAGCTAGTTAATCTAGCTAGTGTGCAGGGAATTCCTGAGACTGACAAACAGCTCACCCACAATGGCAGACTTGAAAACAATCAAGAGTCAGGTAGGACCAGATGTTTTTATCAGCCACAGAGGAATAGGTTTCTGTAAAGAAACCCCGAGAGAACATACACACAGTGAAAGAAACTAAAAGGTAACTGAAGGAGACTTTTAACATGTTAAGGAATACAGCAACCCAGAACAGATGAAACTGGTGTCAAATGCTTTTGAACAAGCAGGCATGTCTATAAATTCTTGGAAGATGCAAAATTAACCATCTGTTGGTGTACAAAAGAGCTCCACACTAACCTGGGATGGAGTATAACAAAAGTTTATTTATCTGGGTATAAACTCACAGAAAAGAGTAGTGATTGACAGTCTTTTGCGTGTGCTGGGAACTGGAACTGAATCCAGCAGTCAAAGAGGCCACGCACGCTTTCGCGTGCATTTATAATGCATGAGACCGTGCCCAAAGTAGGCCGGAATCTTAAAGGCTGAAGGAGTTCCCACAGCACCATCTTTTCAGATGACCATATTTACTTACACATCATTTTCAGAATAAATACTATTATACTAACTTTCTTAAAACAACACAGCTTTTACTTTTTATAAAGCCATATCAGTTCTATTAGGTTTAACTGCATTTAACGGCAAAACTGTTTGGGGCATAAAGCAACAAATATTAACACACCCAGACTTCTATAACCACAAAATATAAAAGCAATACCCTCCCATACCCCCTTTTTAAAACTGTTATTTTTGCTACTCTGTCTTTGTGATATTACAGGAGTAAAGGGCACGACTTGCTCTTTTCGGACAGGGTATTATCACAATAAAACTCAATCCTCCTGCCTCAGCCTCCCAAGAGCTGGGATACAGGCATTCATTACCAGACTGAGCTCCAGCACCAGTTGTATTAAGGATGTTTCCTTTACTCAGCACAAGGTCCTCAAGTCCACCTGAGTTGTTGGGCTGTCAGAAGTTCAGTTTCCTTGCCACTGAGCACTACTGTATAGTTTAGGATATATCATAGCTATCCATTTATGTATGCAAAAACATTTGGATGGGTCAGGGTTTTGGTCATTATGAACAGAGATGCGAAACACGGTTTTTATGTGAACAACTCTTCAACTCTGAGGGTAAATACGCAAGAGTAAGGATCCACAGAGCTAATCATGTTCATGGGGGTGAGCAGCAGTCAAACTGTTGAGGTGGAGATGTGGAGCAATTAGCATTCCACCAGCAGGAGTCCGTCTTACCCATCGTGGGTTGCTTTTTTGTGGCTAATTTTTGCTGCTGTCCTAAGACAGAATCTCACTATGAAAATCAGATCAATCTGCCGTCTTCCCGCAGTCCCACAGTTTCCCCAGTTTGAGGGTTACCAGTGTAATCAGCACTGTGGCTCTTCTATTTTTGCATTGAGCCTTTCTGCCCACTTAAAGAAATAGAGTTGAGGAGATGGATAGATGCTCAGTAACAGTGCTTGTTACTTTGTAGAGGACCAGAGTTCCAGTACCAACACCCATGCCTGGAAGCTCACAACTGCCTATGATGCAAGCTCAAGCAAGTCAAAGGCCCTTTCTGGCCTCTGTGGATACCTAACACACAGAAGACGCCCCGCGGCCGCGCGCGCGCGGCACACACACACACACACACACACTTATTTTAAATTAAAGATGTTTTTAATCTTTATTCTTTACGTGTGTTTTCCTACATATATGCATGTGCACCATGTGTACATCTGGTGCCTCTGAAAACCAGAAAAGGGTGTTGGATCATTTAGGACTGGAGCCACGGGTAGCTTTGAGTGGTGCGGGGAACCAAACCCAGATCCTCTGCAGGAGCTGTAAGTGTTCATAACGACTGAGTCATCTTTCCAGTCCTCACATAGTAAAACAACAAAAACATGTATTAGCCAATTGGGAGGTGGAGGCAGGAGGATCAGTAGTTCAAGGGTCATCCTTCAGCTACTTATTAGCTACGAATCAAGCTCAACAAAGAGTCTTGTTTTATCTCAAAAGAAAACAAAAAGAATACAGTTTTATTGTTTAAAACTTTACCAAATCACAGGGCTAGAAGCTGGCTCAGTGGTTAAGAACACCTGTTCTTGTATTAGACCAGGTTCAGTTCCCAGCATCTACATTGCAGCTCACGGCTCTAACTCCAGGTCTAGGGGATTCAATGTTCTTCTGACCTTGGTGGGCACCAGGCATGAATATGGTCCATAGACACACAAGCAAGCAAAACACTCAAACACATAAAAATAAAATACATTCCAGAGCTAGAGAGAGGGGTCAGCAGTTAAGAAAACTGACTGCTCTCCCAGAGGACCTGCGTTCAATTCCCAACACCCATATGGTAGCTAACAATTGTCTGTAACTCCAAGATCTGAAATCCTCACATAAACATACATGCAGGCAAAATACCAACATAAAATAAAAAGGAGTAAATTATTTAAAAAACAAAACCGACTGTCTACAAAGTAAAATTTAAGTCAGAGACAGCTATACAGGTAGACTGCCTTTAAAAAACTTAAATTCCTAGTGGAGCATGGTGGCTCACAGTTATAATTCCAGCACTCAGGAGGCTGAGGAAGGAGGATTACCAAGAATTCCAGCTATAGACACTATGTCAAAAGAAAAAGCAATCAAAACAAAGAATTAAAGTTCTATGAATGTGTCTAACATACCAGCATTCCTGAACATAACATTTACAATCAACAAATCAACTAAGAAAGCAATAAATAACTTCTAAAATCACATTTTAGAATGCAGGTGTTCATGCATCTCTCAGCTCACATGTGGAAGTTCAAGGACAACGCGCAGGAATACATTGTCTCCTTCCACTATGTGGGCTCTGAGGATAAACTCAGGTTTGGCAGCAAGCACCCTCGCTCGCTCAGCCATCTTGCTGGCCCAATAACTAACTCTTTTCAGTCATAAAAAGAAACTGCCAGGCATGGTGGCACACACCTTTAATTCTAGCACTTGGGAGGCAGAGGCAGGTGGCTCTCTGTGAGCTGGAGGCCAGCCTGGTCTACAAAGCAGTTCTAGAGTAGCCAGGGCTACACAGAGAAACCCTGTGCCAAAAAAACCAAAAATAAACAAACAAATAAATAATAAAAGAAAAAATAAGAAACAACAAAAAAACGGGTGAGGGGAGACCACTGTGGCTCAATATAAACAAATAATAGGATTTTCTCTTTCCTACCTTTTACCGTCCCCCCTCCCCCAGAGTCTATGTCTGACACTCACTATGTAGGACTAGCCTGGCCCTGAACTCATGTCAGTATGTCAATCCTCCTGCCTCCACCTTCTGATTGCTGGAATTAGAAGTGTGGCTTCATACCCAGTGGAAAAAATGGTCCCCCCCACTCCCCCCAAGACAGGGTTTCAATTGTGTAGCCCTGGCTGTTGTGGAACTCAGTCTGTAGGCTGCCTGGCCTCCCGAGTGCTGGGACTACAGGCACTCCGCCCGGGGCGAAGGGGTGCTTACCAGGCTCCTCAGAAAACTGCTGTTCTTCTTTGACTTCAAACTCTTTCTTGGGTGGTAGTACTGGGAACTGAATCGAGGGCCTGGCAATGGCGGAACTATCCCACTGACCCCTATTTTTATTAAATACCGTCGTTACATATTTTGTGTGTCCACAGTGCTGGCTGTTCCTCCCCTGCTACCGTGAGGCTGGGGCTGGGGCTCGGCAGGGAGCGCTCTCATCTGCAGTCGGCTCACTCTCTCCCTCGCTTATAAAATAAGATCTGTCTAAATTTCCAGCTGACCTTGAACTTGTTCCAGTCTCCTAAGCAGTCTGGATTTTCTACAGGCCCTCATTAGTCCTGCTCTTACATCAAACATTAAACAAGCAAACTCTCACTTAAAAAAATTATTATTATTTTTTTAGCACACTCCTTTAATCCCAGCACTTGGGAAGCTGAAGCAGGCAGATCTCTTAGTTGAGGCCAGCCTGGTCTACAAAATAAGTTCCAGGATAGTCAGGGCTACATAGTGGAATCTGGTTTTGAAAATAACCCTCAAAGAGCCAGGTGGTGGTGGCGCACGCCTTTAACCCCAGCACTCGGGAGGCAGACGCAGGCGGATCTCTGTGAGTTCGAGGCCAGCCTGGCCTACAAGAGCCAGTTCCAGGACAGGCTCCAAAGGTACACAGAGAAACACTCTTGAAAAACTGAAAAAAAAAAAGGAAGGAAGGAAGGGAGGGAGGAAGGAAGGAAGGAAGGAAGGAAGGAAGGAAGGAAGGAACCTTCAAAAAAACCTATTTTATGTGTATGGGTGTTTTGCCTGCATGGATGTCTATGCACCAGGTGTATGCAATATCCGAGAAGGCCAGAAGGGGGCATCAGATTTCCCGGGACAGGACTTACAGCATGCTGTCAGGCACCATGTGAATACTAGGAATAGAACTAGGAGACTCTGGAAGAGAAGTCAGCGGGCTTATCTACTGTGTCCAACAAGCAAAACAAGCAAATCTACCTCTCCCTACCTCCCCAGACATGATCTCACCAGGTAGAGGAGACAGACCTTAAACTCACAAAGATTTACTTGCTTCTGTCACCTTAGCGCTGGGATTAAATACACGCACTACCATGCTTGGCTCATACTCTTCTTAGTCACATTAAAATCCTTTGATCTTGGCAATCAAAGTGGCTGGCTCAGTGGGTAAAGTTTGCTGTATAAACCTGAAGACCTTAGTGGAATGAGAGAATTTCTTCATGAAGTTATGCTCAGACCACCCTACAAATCATGCACACGCACACACAGACATACTAATTAATCAAACAGTCACTAGTGTAATTCAACAAAGCACTAGCCACCTCACTCGTCATGCTACGGCCCTCACTACAAACGCCACCACACTCAAACATTCAAAACAGCGTCCGGGTGTTGTTATGAAAAGAGTTTCAGCCTCCCGGGTCTTCTGAAAGACTTTTGGAGACCTCCAGAAATATCTGAACATGAATTGAAGCTCTAACTTAATTTACTTGATTAAACTTTTTTGCTTTGAATTACCAACAATTCTTCCATTTTACTGTGGTAGGGTCACACAATCAAACCCAGAGCTCTCAGACCCCCTTAGTCTCCCCAGCCAGTTTGTCCTCGAGATCCCATCTTCCCCTTCTGAGGCTGGGTAACAGTGCCACCATGCCCTTCCAGCATTTACACTGGGGGACTCAACTCCAATCTTCACACTCACAAATCAAATACTTAACTGCCAGACCCTATTTTAATACGCTTTAAATTACTGTGCCCAGTATGATTTTGAGTGTTTTTAATTTCAGTGCTTGGGAGGCAGAGAGGCAGGAGGCCTCCTCAGTTCCAGACCAGCCTGGTTTACATAGCAAGTTTTAGGTCAGCTAAGGCTACACAGTGAGATCCCATCTCAAAAACAAAAAAATAGTACGTTATTAGAACACTTTTCAAAGCTTAAATGAATCTAGGCAGCCCATAGTATTTTATATGATGACCATTAAGACTCTAGGACACTAAATGAGAAAACCAGAAAGTGTCCTTTAGTAACCAGGAGATCACAGTAGCTGTGACCAAGGCTCTAAAGCAACGCTTGGTGATCCTGACCCCCTGAACGGGCCCACGCATACACTATCCCACAGCTGGTTTAGAGTGCGAGTCCTGAGCCGATTTCTCAGACCCAAGACAGGGTCTTAGCAGCTAAGGCTTGCTTGCAACTCAAGATCCTCCCACCTTAGCCTCCTAAGTACAGGAATTTCAAGTAAGTATCACCATTCCCAGCAGTAGCTGAGTCTTGAAATGACTGCAATTGTGTTTATTTTTGCAGTGTTGAGGATTGAATCCAGGGCCTCTCACAGGCTAGACAGACTCACAGACTACCACTAAGACACACCACCAGCAACTCCAGCTGATGACTATAACCTTACTTAGGAAACCCTGGGCTGGAACTACTCAGTAGGCCACTAGCTTTCAGACCTCTGGAACCTCAAGGCTAGTAGTCACTGTTTTAAGCTGCTAAGTCTTAGAGGAACTTGTTATATCAAAGTAACAAATACAGCAAGGTAAGGGCTAGGAATGCAGTTCTGTAGTCTAGAGTGCTTGCCTAGCACATGTTCAATAATTATAGCTTCTGAAGGTGTACACACAATACAAAATTCAAAAGGTATAACAAGATTTTAATAAAAAAAAAAAAAACAAAAACAAAACCACAAGAGGGCAGCCAGGCATGGTGGTGTATGCTTGTAATCTCAGCACCCAGGAGGCAAAGGCAAGAGGGTAATGACAAGTTCCAGGCCAGCCTGAGCTACACAGTGAGACTGTCTCCCCTCGCCCCACAGTAATATAATACATATAAGACATAGCCTGATAGGCCAAAAAGCACATGGAAGTCGACAGAAGAAAACGGCTGACTATTTTAGAGGAGTTTAATTTTTTTTTCGAGACAGGGTTTCTCTGTAGCTTTGGAGCCTGTCCTGGAACTAGCTCTTGTAGCCCAAGTTGGCCTCGAACTCATAGAGATCCGCCTGCTTCTGCCTCTCCTAGTACTGGGATTAAAGGCGTGTGCCACCACCACCCAGCTGAGATTAGATTTTTAAAAAAAAATTTTACCTGGTGATGGTGGCGCATGCTTTTAATGGCAAAACTCAGAAAGCAAGCTGGGCGGTGGTGGCGCACGCCTTTAATCCCAGCACTGGGGAGGCAGAGGCAGGCAGATCTCTGAGTTCGAGGCCAGCCTGGTCTACAAGAGCTAGTTCCAGGACAGGCTCTAAAAAAGCTGCAGAGAAACCCTGTCTCGAAAAACCAAAAAAAAAAAAAAAAAAAAAAAAAACTCAGAAAGCAGAGGCAGGCAGATCTGAGTTTGAGACCAGCTTGGTCCACGGAGCTAGTTCTAGGACAGCTAGGGCTGTTATACTGAGAAACCCTGTCTCAAAAAACCAAGAAAAAAAAGAAAAGAAAAAAAGAGAAAAGGAAAATTCATTGTTATTCCATTCTATGTATATGGGTGGCGTGTGGTCTGCACACTCTCTGAGCACTACAGGATGCCTGATGCTCCAGAGGGCCTGGGACTGGAGCTATAGTTACCAGCTGCTATGCCAGCAGTGGGAACTGAACTTGGGTTCTCTGAAGGAGCAGCCAATGCTCTTAATCACTGAAACCACTGAACCATCTCTCCAGCCCCAGGGAGTTTAGATCTCACTGACAGACGTTACAAACAAATTTTTAAAACATAAACTTTATGACATAGCTGGTTGTGGTGGTAAATAAAAGCCTGTATTCCTAGCGCTCAGGAGGTTGAGGCAAGAAGACGGAGACTGAGACCACTCTATATATAGTTAAGACCCTATCTCAAAACAAAGTCCCCCAAATAAACAAAAACAAAGGAACAGACCCATATGCTTAAGTAATAAAATTAAAATGTATGCATGCCTTCAAAGACTCCCCGGCAAGATAGACCAGATGACAAACTTATGGTCCTTGTTTCTAAAGGGACTGAACAGATAACTCTGAACTAGTAACATTTCTTCCAGTCAGAAGAACCTGAGCCGTTCTCAATGTACCCTTGGGTTTCTCCTCCATTGCTAAGGGTTTTCCTGGCATTTTACTCCCAACACAAGCCTGACTTATCTATAGTAAAAATCTACAATGGGCTTATTCTTCCTTGAACTGAATAATAATTATTCAAGCATTTTCTGCAAGACTACTCAGCAGTCCTGCTCCAAGTCCTTAACTGAGCAGATATGTGTACCCAACACACACTAAGACTTTTTTACAAACAGGGTATTTGAGTACCCTGCACACGGTCAATGTCTTCCTTGTAAAACAAGGCTTTCTCCCTCCTCCACCTCTAAGACCTCATCCTTTTCAGGAATTCTCTTTTCCTCTGTTACCCTTAACTTTCCTTTACCAAGGCAATGCCGAGCTGCTGTTCTTCCATCCCCACCATTGCATCTGCTTCCGTGGCCACAGCCTTGGTTACTGGAGAAAAAACCACCTCCATGCTTTAAGAGTGCTACTTGAAGCCATTTGAACCCTGACAAAGTGACAGCCTCAATTCCCTAGATAGTCACTGGCTTTGATGTTCTAGAATTCTTCTCTAGCTGACTGTGACTCTCGTCTGACCGCAGGGAATAGTCTTTAGGTCTCTCTTTCAGCAGTCACATTTCCCGAGGCCCCAGCCATTCCTGGCTTGTTCTAGACAGTGGTGACCAAACTCAGGACCAGAAATGCTTGGAGCCTCTTCTCAATGCTCCAATAACTTCCAAAACAGAAGTCTTCAATGTCAATCCCATTCCCAGTACAATGGGTCCCTCCTGCCAAGGCCACAGAAGACCAAACCAGAGCAGAGTACTTCCCAAGCCTAGGTGAGGAAGAGGACATGCGGAGAGATGACATGTTACCCCCCACCCTGCCTTCCCTCTACCAACACAGAAAAGTTGCTAGAATGTAGCCTCAAAAACCCCCAATCTTTGTTAGATGAAGAAAAAAAATGAAAAACAGTGTCTTACAGCCTTTTTGACCAGTTTTCTGCTGGATTCGACCACTGCTTCTGTCAGTGTAAATTCTGTTTTAATCATCTCCAGGACATTGATAGCTGATTCCAGGGGTGTGAGCTCAGCCTCCATATCAAAGGAGCAGTCTAGGACAAAACAACAGTTTTCACTTTAAGCGCCTCCTAAGGAGCAGCAAACACGCCCACAAAGTATATACAGTTATCTATGGAAGCATGAAGACATGCAAGACCCTTGCTTATATAAATGATCATGCAAACCAGGCATTTAATTCTAGTATTCAGGAGGCAGAGGCCAATCTGGTATATACAGTGTGGTTGACAGGGTTATGTAGAGAAAGCCTGTTTTAAATAATGATAATATAAAAGGACCATGCAAACTCAGGAAGACTTGCAATTATGCCAGGTGGTAGTGGTGGTGCATGCCTTTAATCTTAGCACTCAGGAGGCAGAGGCAGGTGGATCTCTGTGGGTTTGAGGCCAGCCTGGTCTACAGAGCAAGTTCCAGGACAGCCCAGGGTAACACAGAGAAACCCCGTTTTGAGAAAAATAAATAAATAAAAGATTTGCATTTATTTTGCTTATGTGCTTGTGATATGGTCTAAATTCAAATCAACCTATTCTATTCTTGTTTGTTTTTCAAGACAGGGTTTTTCTCTGTGTAGCCCTGGTTGTCCTGGAACTCCTGAACTGGTAGTTCCTGCGCTACCACACCCAGCTTCAAACCAACTCAATACTTTTTTTTTCAAACCATCTCAATACTTTTCAACACAGCTCAATTATAACATAAACATTTACCTCTAAAATCCAGAATAACACATATTTCTCAGATACAAGTGACCAACACTGAAGACAGTTTGTTAAGCAGCTGCCAAGTTCAACTGGTGTGTGTGGGGGGGTTCACGCTCTACTATGGGAAGGAAGGGAGTAAGGATGTGTCCTTAAGGATGTAACTTACTTTTAGCAACAAAAGTGGGTGTGCAATTAACAGGTGGGAGAAAACAAACAACACATAAAAATCAGCCAAGGAACCTTAACTGGAGAAACTAGAACTAGACAATTCAACCACCGTTGAATGAAAAAGACCTCTGCGGTGGAAACACTAGTGCACTTTAACCCGGAATCTTTCGGTCCCGGATGTTAAGTTTGAAAATAACAAAACCCTACGTAAGTGAGCCCAGAAAAGAACACAAAAAATAGCCATACCTAAATTTTCCCCTTCTTCAATGCGCGACAGGCACTGCATAACTCGCAGCAAGCGGGACACCGTATGCTCCTTCCCCAAGGGCCTGACAAGCAACGCTGGGAAAGAAGACATGGTTGGCTCCACGAGCCCCGGACCCCAAAGCGTGCCCCACAGACCCTCCTCCTCCCCGCGCAGCCCCGGGCCGGCCCTCACCCTGCATGATGTCCCGGATCTGCCTGAAGTCCCCGTACCGGCTACTCCGAAAGGCCCGCAGCGCCTCGTGGAAGTAGAACTTGAGCACCCAGCGGTTGACCGCCTCCTCCAGCCGCGTTTCCCCCGCGCCCCGCTCCGTCGCGCCTCCCAGCCCCGACTCGTGCCGCCCCCGTCGAGCCCGCCCGCCGCTGCGCGATGCCCGCCGGCCCGCCGCCCGCCCGCCGCTGTCGCTGCTCCCGCCTCCTCCCGCCATCGTGCCCGATCGCCGCGCGCCTTCCCCGCCCTCCCGGTTGGGCCGTTTCCTTGGCTGTGACGCCATCGGGTCACGCACAACGCCCGGGCCGGAAGCAGGGCCCGCTGTCCCGGCTCCCGCGGCCATGATACCGACGGGGGTTCCAAGCCGCCCGCGGGCTTCTGGGAGGGCAAGGACCGAGGAGGGTGTACCCCCCCTCCTCTTCGGCCTCCGTAGTTCCTGTTGTGTCTGGCGCAATGCCTGCTGGGGATTGAAGTCCACGTAGACCCGCCAAGAGCGTTGCTCGCGGGACACTATGAATTCTATGAAAATTAAGTGCATATTATTAGACATTTTGCAAATTGTGAAAAGCCGTGTAATAGAGAAAAGGTTTCTTCGTTTGAGACAGTCTCACTATGTATCTCTGTTTGGTCTGGAACTCATGATATAGACCAGATGGGCCTGGAACTGTGCCTCTGCCTCTTAGTGCTGAGATTAAAGGCTAGTGCCTTTAATTGTTTTAATTAAAAAAAAATTTTTTTATAACGTGGGTTTGTTCTCGGAATAAACTGAGGTCCTTGTGATTACAGAGCAAGCACTTTATCAACCATGCGATCTCCCTGGCCCCAGTAAAAAACTATTCTAAGACAGGCCCTGCAAAGTTGCCGGGCTAGCTTTGAATCTACTTCAGAGCCTAGGTGCACCAAGGTTTTGCAGCCGCTCTCTGAAGCAGTCCTAGCTGTGGCAATCCAAGTTGCTTGGTGAGCCCAGCCTGCTTGCTAACTTAAAAGGAGCAGAATTATCCACCTTCACATCCCGACAATTTTGCTTCTTACAGTATAAACCTTGAGCAAGTTACTTTCCCTTTTGAGCGTCTGTTCCCCCTTCCGTCAAGCATACATAATGTAGGTACCTCATGGGGATTATAGTAAGATGAGTTGTTACTATTTCTGGTGCCTGTAGCTCAGGGCTTAGCTTGTAAGGGTTCAACAGATATTTTGTGTGTGTGTATGTGTGTGTACCAGAGATCCAAGGATACCTTTTAGAAATTAATTCTATCTCTAGCCCTGCAAAAATAGAACGTCCCTTCCTTCCTTTCCCTTTTCTCCATACAACTTATATAAAGCACACAGGTCTCAGCCAGATATGAGGACACATGCCTGTAACCCACCTTTTGGGGTAGTAGGATTTAGAAGATTGAGGTCTCCCTAGTCAGAGCCTGTCTCAGAAGCAGGTGAAAACAGACAAAAGCCCCTGGAATTCCAGCACTTGGGAGATGGAGGCAGGAGGACTTGGAGTTCAAGGCCAGCAAGGACTACACGAGACTCTGTCTGAAAGAAAGGAGGGAAGGAAGGAAGAAAGAAGGAAGCTTCTCACTCAGCTAAATCTGAAATGTGCACTTTCTTGAGGATTCTCGGTTTTCGTTTATTGCTTTATGGTTATGCGTTATGGTCGACCGCAGCCCGTGCCAACCTCCCACTCCCGTGCCTCCATCTCCCAAGATATCTGGTGCTGTTCTAATTTTTTGAAAGCCCCAGTTTTACATGGTTGAACCAGTCTATCTACCACAAATACACAGTCAGAGGGAACTCCTGTGTGGACTCAGGAGTTTCAGGAGCCCCAGTCTTCTCCAGCAGGGGGCAGAGTGGTGCAGGGAGAAGACCATCTTCTCATCTCTGGGTTAAACACTGGCTGGTCCTGGATCTCTCTCTGTTTTACAGACTTGGGTAAGATTTTAAGCTTTGGATGAGAGGCCAACTGCCAAACGAACAATGTATAGAGCTGTAATTAAGATGTGAACAAGAAATAAGTTAATACCTGCTAATACTGCCCAATTCCAGTACAATTAACAAAATTGCTTTTTTTGTTGTTTTACCTATGTATGTATATGTGGTGTAGGTGCTTGTGTGTATGTGTTTCTATGTGTGTGGAAGTGCATGTGCACATGTGTGTACAGTGTATGTGTAAGCCTGAAGTTGATATAGGTATCTTTTACTTTATGTTGTTTTTGTTTTGTAGAAGTGTCTTACTATGTAGTCTTGACAGGCTTGATACTCTCTGTGTAGAAGCGGCCTGTATTTGAACTCCACAGAGATCTGCCTCCGCCTCTGCCCTCTTCAAGTGCTTGGTTCGAGACATTGTAACCCAGCCCCAGCAAAGTTTTAAAAATTAATAATATCCATTGTCAGGGAAGGTGCTGTACAATAGGTACTTTTGGCCACCAATGGTGGGAGGGTCAATTAATACAACCTTTCCAGAGAGGAATTCAGAAAAAGAACCAGCCATCATGAAACCATACATATTTCATCTTTAGAAATTATTCCTGGAGGAAGAGTCATAAGTGAGCATCAAAACTTAAAGATTTTTCATTAGTGATTACTATAATGTAGAAAAAAACACAACCAAAAAGTTCTGATAATAGAATTTTTAAATAAATCATGGTGTATATCATACTTAGGAATCTTATTCGGTGATTTTTTAAAAATGGCATCCCTGTTAAAATGACTAACTAAATAAATAAAATGTCCAACCATTATTTCATGCTCAAGATATAAAGGACGGAAAAGGAATAGAACAATAGAAATATTTATTATATAAAATATTTCTGGATCATGGGCTATTGGTTCATGCTTGTTATCCCAGCTGAGGCTGAGGCAGAAGCATCTCAAGTTCCAGGCTTGTCTGGCTATAGAGAGGGTTCAACTCCAGCCTGGGCAACTTAGTAAGACTTTGTGTCAAAATAAAAGTAAACAAACAAAACAAATCAAAAGGAGGGGGAGGGCCAGCAAGATGGCTCAGGATATAGGTGTTTGTGGGTAGTTGTGCAATGGCCTGGTCTACACGTCAAGTTTTAGGCCAGCCAGGGACACACAGTGGAACTGCACGGAGTAGAAAAGGCCAGGCTGGAGAGATGGCCCAGCAGATGATGCTGTTCCAGAGGGGCAGGCTTATTTTTGAGTACCCCATCTGTACAAACGCCTATCACTCCACTGCCAGGGCAGCCAAGCATTTCTTCTGGCCTCTTCTGACTTTGTGCACACGGCACACATAAGATACATTCAGATAGCCACACATACACATAAAATTAATAAATAAACTATGAAAGGCTAGGCTCACAAACAAAAATATAAGAGTTCAGTTCCCAGCACCCATGGCTGTCTCTCCAGCCACAAAAATAAATAAATAAACAAATAACTAAATCTTCTTTAAAAAGTCAAATATGGCCGGGCGGTGGTGGCGCACGCCTTTAATCCCAGCACTCGGGAGGCAGAGGCAGGCGGATCTCTGAGTTCGAGGCCAGCCTGGTCTACAAGAGCTAGTTCCAGGACAGGCTCTAGAAACTACAGGGAAATCCTGTCTCGAAAAAACAAAACAAAACAAAACAAAACAAAAAGTCAAATATGTAAATAAATGAAAACTATGAAACTCAGCAAAGGGCTGAGGCCGTAGTTCACTGGTGGCACTTTAACTAGCTCTGTCCCGAGCAGAGGTGGAGGCTGTCGATCTGATCCCCAGGACTGTAAAAATGAAGTAATAAAATAGAATGCCTTTAAATATGTATTATTCATATTAGCAGGCAACAAACACACACACACACACACAAAATAAGTAAGCAAGCAAACAAACAAACAAATGAAAGTCTGGGTTGTAGCTCAGTTAATAGAGTGCTTGCACAGCATGTGTGATTCTCAGGAGTTCAGAAGACTTGACTTGGTATGGCTTGGTTTAAACCTTTGGTCTATTTTTTAAATCCAAATTTAATTTAATTATTTTGAGAAGAAAATCTCATTATGAGGCCTTTATTTTTAGTTCTTGGGATTAGAACCCTGGCCCTTGAACATGCTAAGCATAATCTCTATCAGCGAGTCACATTCCCCACCCTAAGTCTGATTTTAAATTTAAACCTGTGTGAAGACAAGATGGCAAGGGCTTTGATTAGTTTCCTATGTTCTTGGAGTTCATATAAACAGAATCCCCCACTAAGCAGTCTTCCGTCCGGCTTCTTTTGCTCATTGTCTTTGAGATCTACCTGCGTTGTTCCTTTTATAGCCGAGTATTGTGTTTCCTTGTTTGAAAGCTCACAATCTACCCATCCATTCTTCTGTTGATAGACATTTGGATCGTTGCCAGTTTTGCCAGTTTAGGGAAAAGGCTGCTATGAAGATTCTAATTCAAGTTCAAAGGAAAAAGATACACAAGTAAAAGTTTTAGATGTTCACTGTAGATTGCTCATGGGGAGATAGACGGAATTTCAGGCAGCACTTTCTTTTCTTTATTATGGGAGAAGGAAAACAAAGCCAAATTCGCTTCCTGAGTAAATACTCTATCCAACACGCCTTTCTCTCTATTCTAGGCCTAGTAGCAGTGCGGTGAGAATGCAGCTGTGTTGAAAACATCTTCTGTCTGGATCTAGATGCCTAAGAGCTCTTAACCAGGTTCAGCTCCCAGCACCGACATGGCAGCTCACGTTGGTCTGTAACTCCAGCTCTAGGGGATCCAACACCCTCACACTGCAGACAAAACACCATCCATAAAGTAAAGATAAATAAATCACTTAAAATTAGTTTTAAAAAAGAAAGAAAATATCTTCTAGCAATCACTTTGTAGTTTATCTTTTAAACAAACAATTTTTTAGAAAGTTATATTTATGTGTGTGTGCTTTCCATGTAAGTAGGGCTGTCTGCGTAGGGTCAGCAGAGGGTGTGGGCTCCCCTGAAGCTGGAATTACAGGTGTCGTGAGCTGCCAAATGAGTCCTTTGCAAGAACAGTCCATGCTCTTTAACTGTTGAGCATCTCTCCAGACCTTCTGTCGGTTATTTTTATACTCTTTTTAAAATAAATTTGTAAGTTGGATGTGGTGGCATATATATGTGATTGCTCTGCTCAGCAAGTAGAGACAGGAAGTATGCTAGAAGTTCAAGGTCAGCCTGAACTGCATAGTAAAACTGTCTCAAAAAAAAAAAATACATGGCTCGGTGGCTAGAAACACTTGTTGCTCTTTCAGAGGACCTGAGTTCGGCTCCCAGAACACCCACATGGTGGCTCATGACCATTTGTAATGTCAGGCAAACACATGGTATATATATATATATCATGTGTATACACACACGTAGGCAAAACACTGATACATATAAAAATAAAATCTAATTACAAAATTAAATAATAATAAGAAGAATAAAATAAATACTGGTCAGGTATGGTAGCACATGCATTTTTAATTTTTTTAAAGGTTTACTTATTATGTATACAATGTTCTGCCTGCATGTATGTCTGCATGGCAGAAGAGGGCACCAGATCTCATTATAGATGGCTGGGAGTCACTGTGTGGTTGCTGGGAATTTAACCCAGGACCTCTAGAAGAGTGGCCAGTGCTCTTAACCTCTGAGCCATCTCTCCAGGCCCCTTAATTTTTTTTATTAAATTTTTTCATATAATATATTTTGATCATGTTTTCCCTTCAATTCCTCCTATCATTTCCATCTCCTTACCTTTATGTTCTTGTTCTCTCTCTTTTTATTTCAAAAACAAATAAACAAGCAAATCCCAAGAAACAAAAACAAACCCTCCCACAAAAAATCAAAATAAACAAGTTAAAGACCAATAAGACAAAAAAAAGTCCAAATAAAGTAAAAATGAAATAAAAAGCTCACAAAATTACTATTGAGTTTGCTTCTCTTGGGCACGAGGCCTGCTCTGGACTATCATAGATTACAGTGGTATATTATTTGTGTGTTTTAATAAATAAAGCTTGCCTGAAGATCAGAGTGCAAAGCAACCACAATAACCAGCCATACAGACCAGGCAGTGGAGTACATACCTTTAATCCCAGCACTAGAGAGGAATGTAAGACAGGAGGAGACAGTTCCCACTCTCCATCTCAGTATTTATGGAAGCAAGATCGCCCATTTTGGTCTGAGGTAGAGGTAAGAGCCAGTGGCTGGTCGCTTTGGTTTTTATGACCTTCAGCTTGAACCCCAATATCTGTCTCTTGATTTTTATTATTCATGTTACAGTAGATATACCAAAGAAGACTTCATTAGAGAAAACTGATTTTCCTCTTGTCAGAGGGTATCAATTGCAGGTAGCTTTTCTTTCTTTTTTTTTTTTTATTATTTCTTCTTTGGTGTGGGAGGTCCTTCTGTCTGTGTGTTGCTTTTTTTAGTTAATGAATAAAGAAACTGCTCTGGACCTATAGTGGGGCAGAACTTAGGTAAGCAGGGAAGATGGAACTGAATGCTGGGAGGAAGAAGGCAGAGTCAGAGGGACGCCATGGAGCCACTGCCAGAGTAAGACATGCCGAAACTTTGCCGATAGGCCACTGCCACGTGGCGATACACAGATTAATGGAGATGGGGTAAATTAAGATGTAAGAGTTAGCCAATAAGAAGCTAGAGCTGCTGGGCTGTGGTGGCGCATGCCTTTAATCCCAGTACTCGGGAGGCAGAGGCAGGTGGATCGTTGTGAGTTTGGGGCCAGCCTGGTCTACAAGAGCTAGTTCCAGGACAGCGAGGGCTGTTGCACAGAGAAGCCTTGTCTCGAAAAACCACACACACACACAAAAAGAACACATATTCCTCTGTGTTCAGTTCCCAGTCCCCCACATGGTGCCTCCCAACTGCCTACAGGTTCTCTTCTGGTCTCCGCAGATACCTGAACACATGTGACGCATATCAACTCATGTGAAAATGAACTTGAAATGTATGCCCTGACAATGCTGAAGCAGGCATGGGCATCCTGTATACGGCAATTCTTCTCCATGTTGGGTTTCATGATCTAAGCTGATGAGGATGACTGACCAGGTCTCATTACAGATGGTTGTGAGCCACCATGTGGTTGCTGGGAATTGAACTCAAGACCTTTGGAAGAGGAGGCAGTGCTCTTAACCACTGAGCCATCTCTTCAGACCCCTACCAATTCATGTAGGCACACACAACATACAATATACATATAAAAAACACACAAAGCCCCCTTCTTTTCTGAAGTGCCACCATTGTTATGAATTAAGAGGCCTTGTGTGTAGACTTCTTTCTAGGGCTACATAAATTTGAAAGTTACTTGAGTTTGCAAGCAAAAAAAATGTGAAGACCACATGGCTAGACAATTCTTGGGTCTTTGGTCATTAAACTCCCCTGGGCCCCCGTGAGGTGGAAGATCAAATGGGAAGACACAATAAAGCAGCCAGACGCTCTCACCCAAGAAACCTCAGGCGCGGTAGTAATAGGGTGTTTTTTCCTTTTGTTGCTATATTTCAGGTGCCACGGAGTACATGGAAACAACACCCACTTGGGGCAGGAAATGCCAGGGGAAAAAACCCAGGGGACGTGACACTTGGGTGGGTCATGAGTGACGGTGAAATCTGTCATCTCTTTTTATGACTGCAATCTGCTGTCTACGGCGAATTTCCCACCCGGATTTCATCTACACTATGTCTTATCTGATTTAGAAGGGCCCGGAGGGACTGTCCCTTGCCCCGTCCCCCCCAACCCTTGCCTCAGACGACCTAGAGCTGGTGCTGGCTCTGTGTCTGTTGGACTCAGGTGTTCTTCATGAAGGCCTGGGCTGGGCCTTTAAATCTTCTGTAACTGCAGTACCACAGGATTCCTGAGTTTCACCCACACAAGGCTCCCTCCCGGAGCCCCAGCTGGCTGCCAACACCCACACCAGCAAACTCACCCCCAGCACTGCCACCCTTGGCTATGTTGAAATTCTCACCACACCCCCCAGGTCTATCTTTGCTCTGGAAGAGGAGCACAGGGTCTTGTGCGGTGCAGATGCCTGATAAGCATCTGGAGAATCACCAGTGAGTAATGACAGTAGATCAGGATCCAGGAGCTTCTGTGTAGCAAGACAGGGGAGGGCGGGTGGCTGTTGCCAGTGTTCTCTGTGCATCAGAATCATGGAGGCACTCCGCAGTATTCAGATTCCTGCCGCCTTCCCCATCTGGGAGATGAGAATGGTGTTCACAGGAAGCACATTCTGTTCTCGATGCCCCGGTGGTTTTGGAAATGACAACATTATTAAACAACTGGACCCATCCTTCATGAAAAGTATCTGATTGAGCCTGGTGTGGGAGCCCATGCCTTTAATGCCAGCACTTGGGAGGATGAACCGGGAGGATGGCAGAGTTTGAGGCAATCCAGGGTTACATGTAAAAACCTTTTCTTAAAAAAAAAAAGGAGGGGTGAGCACACTGAGAATATGTGCACATATACCTCACATTCACATGTACAAAAAAAGAGAGAAAGAAAAGACAGGGTTTCTATGTGTAAAATTCTGGCTGTCCTAGAACTCACTCTATAGACCAGGCTGGCTTTGAACCCACAGAGATTTGCCTGCTTCTGCCTCCTGAGTGCTGGGAATAAAGGTGTGTGCCACAGCTGCCTGGCTAAAAGAGAGAGAGAGGGAGAGAGAGAGAGAGAGAGAGAGAGAGAGAGAGAGAGAGAGAGAGAGAGAGAGAGAGAGAGAGAGAGAATTATTAATGACATTTAGCACAGGAAAATTGAATATATATATAGGGAGAAGTTTGCTTGTGTTTTTTTGTCTTTCCATGGCTCTTAAAATTTAGCTTCAGGAATGACTACTTTTATATGTTACAAGCAGAGGTTGTAGCTCGGTTGGCAGAATGCATACCTAGTGTACATGGGTTTCTAGAACCACACAAACCAGGCATGGGGGCAAACCCTGTGACCCCATCCCGCTAGAGGTGGGGGCAGAAGGACCAGACGTTAAAGGTATTCCTTGGTTGCAAAGTGAGTTTGCAAGAATTTGTCCAAAATAACACACAAGAATTCGTCTAAAATAACACACACACACACACACACACACACACACACACACACACACACACACACAGCCATAGCTTCTGGATCCTGCGAAATGTTTTCTTCCCAGCAGGGGGCAGCAGTGATTCTCAAATATCCCTGACTAAGTGCTAAACTGGGGTCAGTGTCCACAGGTTTCCAGCTCCAGGCTCAAAGATTGTCCTTGGATCACCAGATCACAAAGGAAGCCGAAGACAGCAACCGCGGAGAGCTTTAGATACTTTAGGAGTCGTTGAATAAAACATTTTCCTTATGGCTCTTTTATTGATTCCAAAAACCTTTATTATCCCTGAAGCTCAGTTTTCTCTTTTTTCTTGTCTTCTTGAGACAGGGTTTCTCAGTGTATCCCTGGCTATCTTGGAACTCTTTTTGTAGACCAGGCTGTCCTGGCACTCACTTGACCTTGAACTCAGAGATCTGTCTGCATCTGCCTCCCAAGTGCTGGGATTAAAGGGTGTACCACTACTGCCTGGCTTTTTATTATTTCTTTTCTGGCTTTTAAAGCTCAGTTTTCTCATTTGATAAATTCTATGGATTTGCTGAAATCACTTTTCAAAGCTCTCTTCCCATCTGTTTAAAAACACCACCACTACCAACAAGCCTGGCAGTGGTGGTGGTGCACGCTTTTAATCCCAGCACTTGGGAGGCAAAGACCAGAGAATCTCTGTGAGTTGGAGGCCAGCCTGGTCTACAAAGAGAGTTCCAGAGCTGTTACACAGAGAAACTCTGTCTCAAAACCCCAACTTCTCCAATTTCCCCACCGCCAAAAAAAAAAAAAAAAAAAAAAAAAAAAAAAAAAAAAAAAAAAAAAGCCCACAAAACTTTAAACTGTCATGGTGGTATGCACCTCTAATCCCAGCACTTGGGGGGCTGAGGCAGGCAGATTGAGCGCAAGGCTAGCCTGGTCTACAAAATGAGTTTTAGAACAGCCAGGGCTACACAGAAAT